>NW_027362761.1:655501601-656126601 GCF_046119375.1 Phyllobates terribilis
AACTGCACGTCTCATCCAAGGGGCATTTAAACCGTCTTGTTAAGCTACTGCAACCTGCACGTCTCTTCCAAGGGGCATTTAAACCATCTTGGTAAGCTACTGCGACCTGCAAGCCTCTTCCAAGGGGCATTTAAACCGTCTTGTTAAGCTACTGCGACCTGCCCATCTCTTCCAAGGGGCATTTAAACCATCTTGTTAAGCTACTGCGACCTGCATGTCTTTTCCAAGGGGCATTTAAACCGTCTTGTTAAGCTACTGTGACCTCCACCGCTCTTCCAAGGGGCATTTAAACCATCTTGTTAAGCTACTGCGACCTGCACGTCTCTTCCAAGGGGCATTTAAACCCTCTTGTTAAGCTGCTGCGACCTGCACGTCTCTTGCAAGGGGCATTTAAACCGTCTTGTTAAGCTACTGCGAACTGCACGTCTCTTCCAAGGGGCATTTAAACCGTCTTGTTAAGCTACTGCGACCTCCACCGCTGTTCCAAGGGGCATTTAAACCGTCTTGGTAAGCTACTGGGACCTCCACCGCTCTTCCAAGGGGCATTTAAACCATCTTGTTAAGCTACTGCGACCTGCACGTCTCTTCCTAGTGGCATTTAAAGCTTCTTGTTAAGCTACTGCGACCTGCACGTCTCTTCCAAGGGGCATTTAAACCGTCTTGTTAAGCTACTGCGACCTACACGTCTCTTCCAAGGGGCATTTAAACTGTCTTGTTAAGCAACTGCGACCTCCACCTCTCTTCCAAGAGGCATTTAAACTGTCTTGTTAAGCTACTGCGACCTGCACGTCTCTTCCTAGGGGCATTTAAACCTTCTTGTTAAGCTACTGCGACCTGCACGTCTCTTCCAAGGGGCATTTAAACCGTCTTGTTAAGCTACTGCGACCTACACGTCTCTTCCAAGGGGCATTTAAACTGTCTTGTTAAGCTACTGTGACCTGCACATCTCTTCCAAGGGGCATTTAACCGTCTTGTTAAGCTACTGTGACCTTCACCGCTCTTCCAAAGGGCATTTTAACCGTCTTGTTAAGCTACTGCGAACTGCACGTCTCTTCCAAGGGGCATTTAAACTGTCTTGTTAAGCTACTGCGACCTGCACGTCTCTTCCAAGGGGCATATAAACCGTCTTGTTAAGCTACTGCGACCTGCACGTCTCTTCCAAGGGGCATTTAAACCATCTTGTTGAGCTACTGCGACTTGTACATCTCTTCCAATGGGCATTTAAACCGTCTATTTAAGCTACTGTGACCTCCACCGCTCTTCCAAGGGGCATTTAAACCATCTTGTTAAGCTACTGCGACCTGCACGTCTCTTCCAAGGGACATTTAAACCGTCTTGTTAAGCTACTGCAAACTGCACGTCTCTTCCAAGGGGCATTTAAACCGTCTTGTTAAGCTACTGCGACCTGCACGTCTCTTCCAAGGGGCATTTAAACCATCTTGTTAAGCTACTGCGACCTGAACGTCTCTTCCAAGGGGCATTTAAACCATCTTGTTAAGCTACTGCGACCTGTACGTCTCTTCCAATGGGCATTTAAACCGTCTTGTTAAGCTGCAGCGACCTGTATGTCTCTTCCAATGGGAATTAAAACCATCTTGTTAAGCTCCTGCGACCTCCACCGCTCTTCCAAGGGGCATTTAAACCATCTTGTTAAGCTACTGCGACCTGCACGTCTCTTCCAAGGGACATTTAAACCGTCTTGTTAAGCTACTGCGACATGCACGTCTCTGCCAAGGGGCATTTAAACCGTCTTGGTAGGCTACTGCGACCTGCACGTCTCTTCCAAGGGGCATTTAAACCGTCTTGTTAATCTACTGCGACCTCCACTGCTCTTACAAGGGGCATTTAATCCATCTTGGTAAGCTACTGCGACCTGCACGTCTCTTCCAAGGGGCATTTAAACCGTCTTCTTAAGCTACTGCAAACTGCACGTCTCTTCCAAGGGGCATTTAAACAGCCTTGCTAAGCTACTGCGACCTGCACGTCTCTTCCAAGGGGCATTTAAACCGTCTTGTTAAGCTACTGCGACCTGCACGTCTCTTCCAAGGGGCATTTAAACCATCTTGTTAAGCTACTGCGACCTGAACGTCTCTTCCAAGGGGCATTTAAACCATCTTGTTAAGCTACTGCGACTTGTACGTCTCTTCCAATGGGCATTTAAACCGTCTTGTTAAGCTGCAGCGACCTGTATGTCTCTTCCAAGGGGCATTTAAACCGTCTTGTTAATCTTCTGCGACCTGCACGTCTTTTCCAAGGGGCATTTAAACCCTCTTGGTAAGCTACTGCGACCTGCAAGCCTCTTCCAAGGGGCATTTAAACCGTCTTCTTAAGCTACTGCGACCTGCACATCTCTTCCAAAGGGCATTTAAACCATCTTGTTAAGCTACTGCGACCTGCATGTCTTTTCCAAGGGGTATTTAAACAGTCTTGTTAAGCTACTGCAACCTGCACGTCTCTTCCAAGGGGCATTTAAACCGTCTTGGTAAGCTACTGCTACCTGCAAGCCTCTTCCAAGGGGCATTTAAACCGTCTTGTTAAGCTACTGCGACCTTCACATCTCTTAGAAGGGGCATTTAAACCATCTTGTTAAGCTACTGCGACCTGCATGTCTTTTCCAAGGGGCATTTAAACCGTCTTGTTAAGCTACTGTCACCTCCACCTCTCTTCCAAGGGGCATTTAAACCATCTTTTTAAGCTACTGCGACCTGCACGTCTCTTCCAAGGGGCATTTAAACCCTCTTGTTAAGCTGCTGCGACCTGCACGTCTCTTGCAAGGGGCATTTAAACCGTCTTGTTAAGCTACTGCGAACTGCACGTCTCTTCCAAGGGGCATTTAAACCGTCTTGTTAAGCTACTGCGACCTCCACCGCTGTTCCAAGGGGCATTTAAACCGTCTTGGTAAGCTACTGGGACCTCCACCGCTCTTCCAAGGGGTATTTAAACCATCTTGTTAAGCTACTGCGACCTGCACGTCTCTTCCAAGGGGCATTTAAACCGTCCTCTTAAGCTACTGCAAACTGCACGTCTCTTCCAAGGGGCATTTAAACAGCCTTGTTAAGCTACTGCGACCTGCACGTCTCTTCCAAGGGGCATTTAAACCGTCTTGTTAAGCTACTGCGACCTGCACGTCTCTTCCAAGGGGCATTTAAACCATCTTGTTAAGCTACTGCGACCTGAACGTCTCTTCCAAGGGGCATTTAAACCATCTTGTTAAGCTACTGCGACCTGTACGTCTCTTCCAATGGGCATTTAAACCGTCTTGTTAAGCTGCAACGACCTGTATGTCTCTTCCAAGGGGCATTTAAACCGTCTTGTTATTCTACTGCGACCTGCATGTCTTTTCCAAGGGGCATTTAAACCCTCTTGGTAAGCTACTGCGACCTGCAAGCCTCTTCCAAGGGGCATTTAAACCGTCTTCTTAAGCTACTGCGACCTGCACATCTCTTCCAAAGGGCATTTAAACCATCTTGTTAAGCTACTGGGACCTGCATGTCTTTTCCAAGGGGCATTTAAACAGTCTTGTTAAGCTACTGCAACCTGCACGTCTCTTCCAAGGGGCATTTAAACCGTCTTGGTAAGCTACTGCAACCTGCAAGCCTCTTCCAAGGGGCATTTAAACCGTCTTGTTAAGCTACTGCGACCTGCACATCTCTTAGAAGGGGCATTTAAACCATCTTGTTAAGCTACTGCGACCTGCATGTCTTTTCCAAGGGGCATTTAAACCGTCTTGTTAAGCTACTGTGACCTCCACCTCTCTTCCAAGGGGCATTTAAACCATCTTTTTAAGCTACTGCGACCTGCACGTCTCTTCCAAGGGGCATTTAAACCCTCTTGTTAAGCTGCTGCGACCTGCATGTCTCTTGCAAGGGGCATTTAAACCGTCTTGTTAAGCTACTGCGAACTGCACGTCTCTTCCAAGGGGCATTTAAACCGTCTTGTTAAGCTACTGCGACCTCCACCGCTGTTCCAAGGGGCATTTAAACCGTCTTGGTAAGCTACTGGGACCTCCACCGCTCTTCCAAGGGGCATTTAAACCATCTTGTTAAGCTACTGCGACCTGCAAGCCTCTTCTAAGGGGCATTTAAACCCTCTTGTTAAGCTGCTGCAACCTGCACGTCTCTTGCAAGGGGCATTTAAACCGTCTTGTTAAGCTACTGCGACCTGCACGTCTCTTCCTAGGGGCATTTAAACCTTCTTGTTAAGCTACTGCGACCTGCACGTCTCTTCCAAGGGGCATTTAAACCGTCTTGTTAAGCTACTGCGACCTACACGTCTCTTCCAAGGGGCATTTAAACTGTCTTGTCAAGCTACTGCGACCTCCACCTCTCTTCCAAGAGGCATTTAAACTGTCTTGTTAAGCTACTGCGACCTGCACGTCTCTTCCAAGGGGCATTTAAACCCTCTTGTTAAGCTACTGCGACCTGCACTTCTCTTCCAAGGGGCATTTAAACTGTCTTGTTAAGCTACTGTGACCTGCACATCTCTTCCAAGGGGCATTTAACCGTCTTGTTAAGCTACTGTGACCTTCACCGCTCTTCCAAAGGCCATTTTAACCGTCTTGTTAAGCTGCTGCGAACTGCACGTCTCTTCCAAGGGGCATTTAAACTCTCTTGTTAAGCTACTGCGACCTGCACGTCTCTTCCAAGGGGCATTTAAACCGTCTTGTTAAGCTACTGCGACCTGCAAGCCTCTTCTAAGGGGCATTTAAACCCTCTTGTTAAGCTGCTGCAACCTGCACGTCTCTTGCAAGGGGCATTTAAACCGTCTTGTTAAGCTACTGCGACCTGCACGTCTCTTCCTAGGGGCATTTAAACCTTCTTGTTAAGCTACTGCGACCTGCACGTCTCTTCCAAGGGGCATTTAAACCGTCTTGTTAAGCTACTGCGACCTACACGTCTCTTCCAAGGGGCATTTAAACTGTCTTGTCAAGCTACTGCGACCTCCACCTCTCTTCCAAGAGGCATTTAAACTGTCTTGTTAAGCTACTGCGACCTGCACGTCTCTTCCAAGGGGCATTTAAACCCTCTTGTTAAGCTACTGCGACCTGCACTTCTCTTCCAAGGGGCATTTAAACTGTCTTGTTAAGCTACTGTGACCTGCACATCTCTTCCAAGGGGCATTTAACCGTCTTGTTAAGCTACTGTGACCTTCACCGCTCTTCCAAAGGGCATTTTAACCGTCTTGTTAAGCTGCTGCGAACTGCACGTCTCTTCCAAGGGGCATTTAAACTCTCTTGTTAAGCTACTGCGACCTGCACGTCTCTTCCAAGGGGCATTTAAACCGTCTTGTTAAGCTACTGCGACCTGCACGTCTCTTCCAAGGGCCATTTAAACCGTCTTGTTAAGCTACTGTGACCTGCACATCTCTACCAAGGGGCATTTAAACAATCTTGTTAAGCTACTGGGACCTGCATGTCTTTTTCAAGGGGCATTTAAACCGTCTTGTTAAGCTACTGTGACCTCCACCGCTCATCCAAGGGGCATTTAAACCATCTTGTTAAGCTACTGCGACCTGCACGTCTCTTCCAAGGGACATTTAAACCGTCTTGTTAAGCTACTGCGACCTGCACGTCTCTGCCAAGGGGCATGTAAACCGTCTTGGTATGCTACTGCGAACTGCAAGCCTCTTCCAAGGGGCATTTAAACCGTTTTGTTAAGCTACTGTGACCTGCACATCTCTACCAAGGGGCACTTAAACAATCTTGTTAAGCTACTGGGACCTGCATGTCTTTTTCAAGGGGCATTTAAACCATCTAGTTAAGCTACTGTGACCTCCACCGCTCTTCCAAGGGGCATTTAAACCATCTTGTTAAGCTACTGCGACCTGCACGTCTCTTGCAAGGGGCATTTAAACCGTCTTGTTAATCTACTGTGACCTCCACTGCTCTTACAAGGGGCATTTAATCAGTCTAGTTAAGCTACTGCGACCTGCACGTCTCTTGCAAGGGGCATTTAAACCATCTTGTTAAGCTACTGCGACCTGCACGTCTCTTCCAAGGACCATTTAAACCATCTTCTTAAGCTACTGCGACCTGCACGTCTCTTCCAATGGGCATTTAAACCGTCTTGGTAAGCGGCAGCGACCTGTATGTCTCTTCCAAGGGGCATTTAAACCGTCTTCTTAAGCTATTGCGACCTGCACAACTCTTCCAAGGGGCATTTAAACAATCTTGTTAAGTTACTGGGACCTGCATGTCTTTTTCAAGGGGCATTTAAACCATTTTGTTAAGCTACTGTGACCTCCACCGCTCTTCCAAGGGGCATTTAAACCATCTTGTTAAGCTACTGCGACCTGCACGTCTCTTCCAAGGGACATTTAAACCGTCTTGTTAAGCTACTGCGAACTGCACGTCTCTTCCAAGGGGAATTTAAACCGTTTTCTTAAGCTACTGTGACCTGCACATCTCTTCCAAGGGGCATTTAAACAATCTTGTTAAGCTACTGGGACCTGCATGTCTTTTTCAAGGGGCATTTAAACCGTCTTGTTAAGCTACTGTGACCTCCACCGCTCTTCCAAGGGGCATTTAAACCATCTTGTTAAGCTACTGCGACCTGCGCGTCTCTTCCAAGGGACATTTAAACCGTCTTGTTAAGCTACTGCGACCTGCAAGCCTCTTCTAAGGGGCATTTAAACCCTCTGGTTAAGCTGCTGCGACCTGCACGTCTCTTGCAAGGGGCATTTAAACCATCTTGTTAAGCTACTGCGACCTGTACGTCTCTTCCAAGGGGCATTTAATCCGCCTTGTTAAGCTACTGCATCCTGAACGTCTCTTGCAAGGGGCATTTAAACCGTCTTGTTAAGCTACTGTGACCTGCACATCTCTTCCAAGGGGCATTTAAACCGTCTTGTTAAGCTACTGCGACCTCCACCGCTCTTCCAAGGTGCATTTAAACCGTCTTGTTAAGCTGCTGCGACCTGTATGTCTCTTCCAAGGGGCATTTAAACCATCTTGTTAAGCTACTGCGACCTCCACCGCTCTTCCAAGGGGCATTTAAACCATTTTGTTAAGCTACTGCGACCAGCACGTCTCTTCCAAGGTGCATTTAATCCGTCTTGGTTAAGCTACTGCGACCTGCACGTCTCTTCCAAGGGGCATTTAAACCGTTTTGGTAAGCTACTGCGACCTGCAAGCCTCTACTAAGGGGCATTTAAACTGTCTTGTTAAGCTACTGCATCCTGCACGTCTCTTGCAAGGGGCATTTAAACCGTCTTGTTAAGCTACTGCGACCTGCACGTCTCTTCCAAGGGGCATTTAAACCGTCTTGTTAAGCTACTGCGACCTGCACGTCTCTTCCAAGGGGCATTTAAAATGTCTTGTTAAGCTACTGCAACCTGCACATCTCTTCCAAGGGGCATTTAAACCGTCTTGTTAAGGTACTGCGACCTTCACCGCTCTTCCAAAGGGCATTTTAACCGTATTGTTAAGATACTGCGAACTGCACGTCTCTTCCAAGGGGCATTTAAACTGTCTTGTTAAGCTACTGCGACCTGCACGTCTCTTCCAAGGGGCATTTAAACCGTCTTGTTAAGCTACTGCGACCTGCAAGTCTCTTCCGAGGGGCATTTAAACCATCTTGTTAAGCTACTGCGACCTGTACTTCTCTTCCAATGGGCATTTAAACCGTCTTGTTAAGCTGCTGCGACATGTATGTCTCTTCCAAGGGGCATTTAAACCGTCTTGTTAAGCTACTGCGACCTGCACGTCTCTGCCAAGGGGCATTTAAACCGTCTTGGTAAGCTACTGCGACCTTCAAGCCTCTTCCAAGGGGCATTTAAACCGTTTTGTTAAGCTACTGCGACCTGCACATCTCTTCCAAGGGGCATTTAAACAATCTTGTTAAGCTACTGCGACCTGCATGTTTTTTCCAAGGGTCATTTAAACCGTCTTGTTAAGCTACTGTGACCTCCACCGCTCTTCCAAGGTGCATTTAAACCATCTTGTTAAGCTCCTGCGACCTGCACGTCTCTTCCAAGGGACATTTAAATCCTCTTGTTACGCTACTGCGACCTGCAAGCCTATTCTAAGGGGCATTTAAACCCTCTTGTTAAGCTGCTGCGACCTGCACGTCTCTTGCAAGGTGCATTTAAACCGTCTTGTTAAGCTACTGCGACCTGCACGTCTCTTCCAAGGGGCATTTAAACCGTCTTTTTAAGCTACTGCGAACTGCACGTCTCTTCTAAGGGGCATTTAAACTGTCTTGTTAAGCTACTGCAACCTGTACGTCTCTTCCAATAGGTATTTAAACCGTCTTGTTAAGTTACTGCGACCTGCACGTCTCTTCCAAGGGGCATTTAAACCATCTTGTTAAGCTACTGCGACCTGTACGTCTCTTCCAATGGGCATATAAACTGTCTTGTTAAGCTGCTGCGACCTGCAAGCCTCTTCCAAGGGGCATTTAAACCGTCTTGTTAAGCTACTGCGACCTGCACATTTCTTCCAAGGGGCATTTAAACCATCTTGTTAAGCTACTGCGACCTGAACATCTCTTCCAAGGGGCATTTAAACCGTCTTGTTAAGCTACTGTGAACTCCACCGCTCTTCCAAGGGGCATTTAAACCGTCTTGTTAAGCTACTGCGAACTGCACGTCTCTTCCAAGGGGCATTTAAACCGTCTTGTTAAGCTACTGCGACCTCCATCGCTCTTCCAAGGGGCATTTAAACCATCTTGGTAAGCTACTGCGACCTCCACCGCTCTTCCAAGGGGCATTTAAACCATCTTGTTAAGCTACTGCGACCTGCAAGCCTCTTCTAACGGGCATTTAAACCCTCTTGTTAAGCTGCTGCGACCTGCACGTCTCTTGCAAGGGGCATTTAAACCATCTTGTTAAGATACTGCGAACTGCACGTCTCTTCCAAGGGGCATTTAAACCGTCTTGTTAAGCTACTGCGACCTGCACGTCTCTTCCAAGGGGCATTTAAACCATCTTGTTATGCTACTGCGACCTGCACGTCTCTTCCAAGGGGCATTTAAACTGTCTTGTTAAGCTACTGCAACCTCCACCTCTCTTCCAAGGGGCATTTAAACCTTCTTGTTAAGCTACAGTGACCTGCACGTCTCTTCCAAGGGGCATTTAAACCGTCTTGTTAAGCTACTGCGACCTGCACGTCTCTTCCAAGGGGCATTTAAAATGTCTAGTTATGCTACTGCGACCTGCACATCTCTTCCAAGGGGCATTTAAACCGTCTTGTTAAGGTCCTGCGACCTTCACCGCTCTTCCAAAGGGCATTTTAACCGTCTTGTTAAGATACTGCGAACTGCACGTCTCTTCCAAGGGGCATTTAAACTGTCTTGTTAAGCTACTGTGACCTGCACGTCTCTTCCAAGGGGCATTTAAACCGTCTTGTTAAGCTACTGCGACCTGCAAGTCTCTTCCAAGGGGCATTTAAACCATCTTGTTAAGCTACTGCGACCTGTACGTCTCTTCCAATGGGCATTTAAACCGTCTTGTTAAGCTGCTGCGACATGTATGTCTCTTCCAAGGGGCATTTAAACCGTCTTTTTAAGCTACTGCGACCTGCACGTCTCTGCCAAGGGGCATTTAAACCGTCTTGGAAAGCTACTGCGACCTGCAAGCCTCTTCCAAGGGGCATTTAAACCGTTTTGTTAAGCTACTGCGACCTGGACATCTCTTCCAAGGGGCATTTAAACAATCTTGTTAATCTACTGCGACCTGCATGTTTTTTCCAAGGGTCATTTATACCGTCTTGTTAAGCTACTGTGTCCTCCACCGCTCTTCCAAGGGGCATTTAAACCATCTTGTTAAGCTCCTGCGACCTGCATGTCTCTTCCAAGGGACATTTAAACCGTCTTGTTAAGCTACTGCGACCTGCAAGCCTATTCTAAGGGGCATTTAAACCCTCTTGTTAAGCTGCTGCGACCTGCACGTCTCTTGCAAGGTGCATTTAAACCGTCTTGTTAAGCTACTGCGACCTGCACGTCTCTTCCAAGGGGCATTTAAACCGTCTTGTTAAGCTACTGCGAACTGCACGTCTCTTCCAAGGGGCATTTAAACAGTCTTGTTAAGCTACTGCGACCTGCACGTCTCTTCCAAGGGGCATTTAAACCATCTTGTTAAGCTACTGCGACCTGCACTTCTCTTCCAAGGGGCATTTAAACCATCTTGTTAAGCTTCTGCGACCTGTACGTCTCTTCCATTGGGCATTTAAACCGTCTTGTTATGCTGCAGCGACCTGTATGTCTCTTCCAATGGGCATTTAATCCGTCTTGTTAAGCTACTGCGACCTGCACATCTCTTCCAAGGGGCATTTAAACCGTCTTGGCAAGCTACTGCGACCTGCACGTCTCTTCCAAGGGGCATTTAAACCGTCTTGTTGAGCTACTGCGACCTGCACGTCTCTTCCAAGGGGCATTTAAACCGTCTTGTTAATCTACTGTGACCTCCACTGCTCTTACAAGGGGCATTTAATCCGTCTTGGTAAGCTACTGCGACCTGCACGTCTCTTCCAAGGGGCATTTAAACCGTCTTGTTAAGCTACTGCAAACTGCACGTCTCTTCCAAGGGGCATTTAAACAGCCTTGTTAAGCTACTGCGACCTGCACGTCTCTTCCAAGGGGCATTTAAACCGTCTTGTTAAGCTACTGCGACCTGCATGTCTCTTCCAAGGGGCATTTAAACCATCTTGTTAAGCTACTGCGACCTGCACGTCTCTTCCAAGGGGCATTTAAACCATCTTCTTAAGCTACTGCGACCTGTACGTCTCTTCCAATGGGCATTTAAACCGTCTTGTTAAGCTGCAGCGACCTGTATGTCTCTTCCAATGGGCATTTAAACCATCTTGTTAAGCTCCTGCGACCTCCACCGCTCTTCCAAGGGGCATTTAAACCGTCTTGTTAAGCTACTGCGACCTGCACGTCTTTTCGAAGGGGCATTTAAAACGTCTTGGTAAGCTACTGCGACCTGCAAGCCTCTTCCAAGGGGCATTTAAACCGTCTTCTTAAGCTACTGCGACCTGCACATCTTTTCCAAAGGGCATTTAAACCATCTTGTTAAGCTACTGCGACCTGCACGTCTTTTCCAAGGGGCATTTAAAACGTCTTGGTAAGCTCCTGCGACCTGCACGTCTCTTCCAAGGGACATTTAAACCGTCTTGTTAAGCTACTGCAAACTGCACGTCTCTTCCAAGGGGCATTTAAACCGTCTTGTTAAGCTACTGCAAACTGCACCTATCTTCCAAGGGGCATTTAAACCGTCTTGTTAAGCTACTGCGACCTGCACGTCTCTTCCAAGGGGCATTTAAACCGTCTTGTTAAGCTACTGCGACGTGCACGTCTCTTCCAAGGGGCATTTAAACCATCTTGTTAAGCTACTGCGAACTGCACGACTCTTCCAAGGGGCATTTAAACCATCTTTTTAAGCTACTGCTACCTGTACATCTCTTCCAATGGGCATTTAAACCATCTTGTTAAGCTGCAGCGACCTGTATGTCTCTTCCAATGGGCATTTAAACCATCTTGTTAAGCTCCTGCGACCTCCACCGCTCTTCCAAGGGGCATTTAAACCGTCTTGTTAAGCTACTGCGACCTGCACGTCTTTTCCAAGGGGCATTTAAAACGTCTTGGTAAGCTACTGCGACCTGCAAGCCTCTTCCAAAGGGCATTTAAACCGTCTTCTTAAGCTACTGCGACCTGCACATCTCTTCCAAAGGGCATTTAAACCATCTTGTTAAGCTACTGCGACCTGCATGTCTTTTCCAAGGGGCATTTAAACAGTCTTGTTAAGCTACTGCAACCTGCACGTCTCTTTCAAGGGGCATTTAAACCGTCTTGGTAAGCTACTGCGACCTGCAAGCCTCTTCCAAGGGGCATTTAAACCGTCTTGTTAAGCTACTGCGACCTGCACATCTCTTCCAAGGGGCATTTAAACCATCTTGTTAAGCTACTGCGACCTGCATGTCTTTTCCAAGGGGCATTTAAACCGTCTTGTTAAGCTACTGCGACCTGCACGTCTCTTCCAAGGTGCATTTAATCCGTCTTGGTTAAGCTACTGCGACCTGCACGTCTCTTCCAAGGGGCATTTAAACCGTTTTGGTAAGCTACTGCGACCTGCAAGCCTCTACTAATGGGCATTTAAACTGTCTTGTTAAGCTACTGCATCCTGCACGTCTCTTGCAAGGGGCATTTAAACCGTCTTGTTAAGCTACTGCGACCTGCACGTCTCTTCCAAGGGGCATTTAAACCGTCTTGTTAAGCTACTGCGACCTGCACGTCTCTTCCAAGGGGCATTTAAAATGTCTTGTTAAGCTACTGCAACCTGCACATCTCTTCCAAGGGGCATTTAAACCGTCTTGTTAAGGTACTGCGACCTTCACCGCTCTTCCAAAGGGCATTTTAACCGTATTGTTAAGATACTGCGAACTGCACGTCTCTTCCAAGGGGCATTTAAACTGTCTTGTTATGCTACTGCGACCTGCACGTCTCTTGCAAGGGGCATTTAAACCGTCTTGTTAAGCTACTGCGACCTGCAAGTCTCTTCCGAGGGGCATTTAAACCATCTTGTTAAGCTACTGCGACCTGCACTTCTCTTCCAATGGGCATTTAAACCGTCTTGTTAAGCTGCTGCGACATGTATGTCTCTTCCAAGGGGCATTTAAACCGTCTTGTTAAGCTACTGCGACCTGCACGTCTCTGCCAAGGGGCATTTAAACCGTCTTGGTAAGCTAGTGCGACCTTCAAGCCTTTTCCAAGGGGCATTTAAACCGTTTTGTTAAGCTACTGCGACCTGCACATCTCTTCCAAGGGGCATTTAAACAATCTTGTTAAGCTACTGCGACCTGCATGTTTTTTCCAAGGGTCATTTAAACCGTCTTGTTAAGCTACTGTGACCTCCACCGCTCTTCCAAGGTGCATTTAAACCATCTTGTTAAGCTCCTGCGACCTGCACGTCTCTTCCAAGGGACATTTAAACCCTCTTGTTACGCTACTGCGACCTGCAAGCCTATTCTAAGGGGCATTTAAACACTCTTGTTAAGCTGCTGCGACCTGCACGTCTCTTGCAAGGTGCATTTAAACCGTCTTGTTAAGCTACTGCGACCTGCACGTCTCTTCCAAGGGGCATTTAAACCATCTTGTTAAGCTACTGCGAACTGCACGTCTCTTCTAAGGGGCATTTAAACTGTCTTGTTAAGCTACTGCAACCTGTACGTCTCTTCCAATAGGCATTTAAACCGTCTTGTTAAGTTACTGCGACCTGCACGTCTCTTCCAAGGGGCATTTAAACCATCTTGTTAAGCTACTGCGACCTGTACGTCTCTTCCAATGGGCATATAAACTGTCTTGTTAAGCTGCTGCGACCTGCAAGCCTCTTCCAAGGGGCATTTAAACCATCTTGTTAAGCTACTGCGACCTGCACATTTTTTCCAAGGGGCATTTAAACCATCTTGTTAAGCTACTGCGACCTGAACATCTCTTCCAAGGGGCATTTAAACCGTCTTGTTAAGCTACTGTGACCTCCACCGCTCTTCCAAGAGGCATTTAAACCATCTTGTTAAGCTACTGCGACCTGTACTTCTCTTCCAATGGGCATTTAAACCGTCTTGTTAAGCTGCTGCGACATGTATGTCTCTTCCAAGGGGCATTTAAACCGTCTTGTTAAGCTACTGCGACCTGCACGTCTCTGCCAAGGGGCATTTAAACCGTCTTGGTAAGCTACTGCGACCTTCAAGCCTCTTCCAAGGGGCATTTAAACCGTTTTGTTAAGCTACTGCGACCTGCACATCTCTTCCAAGGGGCATTTAAACAATCTTGTTAAGCTACTGCGACCTGCATGTTTTTTCCAAGGGTCATTTAAACCGTCTTGTTAAGCTACTGTGACCTCCACCGCTCTTCCAAGGTGCATTTAAACCATCTTGTTAAGCTCCTGCGACCTGCACGTCTCTTCCAAGGGACATTTAAACCCTCTTGTTACGCTACTGCGACCTGCAAGCCTATTCTAAGGGGCATTTAAACCCTCTTGTTAAGCTGCTGCGACCTGCACGTCTCTTGCAAGGTGCATTTAAACCGTCTTGTTAAGCTACTGCGACCTGCACGTCTCTTCCAAGGGGCATTTAAACCGTCTTGTTAAGCTACTGCGAACTGCACGTCTCTTCTAAGGGGCATTTAAACTGTCTTGTTAAGCTACTGCAACCTGTACGTCTCTTCCAATAGGCATTTAAACCGTCTTGTTAAGTTACTGCGACCTGCACTTCTCTTCCAAGGGGCATTTAAACCATCTTGTTAAGCTACTGCGACCTGTACGTCTCTTCCAATGGGCATATAAACTGTCTTGTTAAGCTGCTGCGACCTGCAAGCCTCTTCCAAGGGGCATTTAAACCGTCTTGTTAAGCTACTGCGACCTGCACATTTCTTCCAAGGGGCATTTAAACCATCTTGTTAAGCTACTGCGACCTGAACATCTCTTCCAAGGGGCATTTAAACCGTCTTGTTAAGCTACTGTGACCTCCACCGCTCTTCCAAGGGGCATTTAAACCGTCTTGTTAAGCTACTGCGAACTGCACGTCTCTTCCAAGGGGCATTTAAACCGTCTTGTTAAGCTACTGCGACCTCCACCGCTCTTCCAAGGGGCATTTAAACCATCTTGGTAAGCTACTGCGACCTCCACCGTTCTTCCAAGGGGCATTTAAACCATCTTGTTAAGCTACTGCGACCTGCAAGCCTCTTCTAACGGGCATTTAAACCCTCTTGTTAAGCTGCTGCGACCTGCACGTCTCTTGCAAGCGGCATTTAAACCATCTTGTTAAGATACTGCGAACTGCACGTCTCTTCCAAGGGGCATTTAAACCGTCTTGTTAAGCTACTGCGACCTGCACGTCTCTTCCAAGGGGCATTTAAACCATCTTGTTATGCTACTGCGACCTGCACGTCTCTTCCAAGGGGCATTTAAACTGTCTTGTTAAGCTACTGCAACCTCCACCTCTCTTCCAAGGGGCATTTAAACCTTCTTGTTAAGCTACAGCGACCTGCACGTCTCTTCCAAGGGTCATTTAAACCGTCTTGTTAAGCTACTGCGACCTGCACGTCTCTTCCAAGGGGCATTTAAAATGTCTAGTTAAGCTACTGCGACCTGCACATCTCTTCCAAGGGGCATTTAAACCGTCTTGTTAAGGTACTGCGACCTTCACCGCTCTTCCAAAGGGCATTTTAACCGTCTTGTTAAGATACTGCGAACTGCACGTCTCTTCCAAGGGGCATTTAAACTGTCTTGTTAAGCTACTGTGACCTGCACGTCTCTTCCAAGGGGCATTTAAACCGTCTTGTTAAGCTACGGCGACCTGCAAGTCTCTTCCAAGGGGCATTTAAACCATCTTGTTAAGCTACTGCGACCTGTACGTCTCTTCCAATGGGCATTTAAACCGTCTTGTTAAGCTGCTGCGACATGTATGTCTCTTCCAAGGGGCATTTAAACAATCTTGTTAAGCTACTGCGACCTGCATGTTTTTTCCAAGGGTCATTTATACCGTCTTGTTAAGCTACTGTGACCTCCACCGCTCTTCCAAGGGGCATTTAAACCATCTTGTTAAGCTCCTGCGACCTGCACGTCTCTTCCAAGGGACATTTAAACCGTCTTGTTAAGCTACTGCGACCTGCAAGCCTATTCTAAGGGGCATTTAAACCCTCTTGTTAAGCTGCTGCGACCTGCACGTCTCTTGCAAGGTGCATTTAAACCGTCTTGTTAAGCTACTGCGACCTGCACGTCTCTTCCAAGGGGCATTTAAACCGTCTTGTTAAGCTACTGCGAACTGCACGTCTCTTCCAAGGGGCATTTAAACAGTCTTGTTAAGCTACTGCGACCTGCACGTCTCTTCCAAGGGGCATTTAAACCATCTTGTTAAGCTACTGCGACCTGCACGTCTCTTCCAAGGGGCATTTAAAATGTCTTGTTAAGCTACTGCAACCTGCACATCTCTTCCAAGGGGCATTTAAACCGTCTTGTTAAGGTACTGCGACCTTCACCGCTCTTCCAAAGGGCATTTTAACCGTATTGTTAAGATACTGCGAACTGCACGTCTCTTCCAAGGGGCATTTAAACTGTCTTGTTAAGCTACTGCGACCTGCACATCTCTTCCAAGGGGCATTTAAACAATCTTGTTAAGCTACTGCGACCTGCATGTTTTTTCCAAGGGTCATTTATACCGTCTTGTTAAGCTACTGTGACCTCCACCGCTCTTCCAAGGGGCATTTAAACCATCTTGTTAAGCTCCTGCGACCTGCACGTCTCTTCCAAGGGACATTTAAACCGTCTTGTTAAGCTACTGCGACCTGCAAGCCCATTCTAAGGGGCATTTAAACCCTCTTGTTAAGCTGCTGCGACCTGCACGTCTCTTGCAAGGTGCATTTAAACCGTCTTGTTAAGCTACTGCGACCTGCACGTCTCTTCCAAGGGGCATTTAAACCGTCTTGTTAAGCTACTGCGAACTGCACGTCTCTTCCAAGGGGCATTTAAACAGTCTTGTTAAGCTACTGCGACCTGCACGTCTCTTCCAAGGGGCATTTAAACCATCTTGTTAAGCTACTGCGACCTGCACGTCTCTTCCAAGGGGCATTTAAAATGTCTTGTTAAGCTACTGCAACCTGCACATCTCTTCCAAGGGGCATTTAAACCGTCTTGTTAAGGTACTGCGACCTTCACCGCTCTTCCAAAGGGCATTTTAACCGTATTGTTAAGATACTGCGAACTGCACGTCTCTTCCAAGGGGCATTTAAACTGTCTTGTTAAGCTACTGCGACCTGCACGTCTCTTCCAAGGGGCATTTAAACCGTCTTGTTAAGCTACTGCGACCTGCAAGTCTCTTCCGAGGGGCATTTAAACCATCTTGTTAAGCTACTGCGACCTGCACTTCTCTTCCAATGGGCATTTAAACCGTCTTGTTAAGCTGCTGCGACATGTATGTCTCTTCCAAGGGGCATTTAAACCGTCTTGTTAAGCTACTGCGACCTGCACGCCTCTGCCAAGGGGCATTTAAACCGTCTTGGTAAGCTAGTGCGACCTTCAAGCCTCTTCCAATGGGCATTTAAACCGTTTTGTTAAGCTACTGCGACCTGCACATCTCTTCCAAGGGGCATTTAAACAATCTTGTTAAGCTACTGCGACCTGCATGTTTTTTCCAAGGGTCATTTAAACCGTCTTGTTAAGCTACTGTGACCTCCATCGCTCTTCCAAGGTGCATTTAAACCATCTTGTTAAGCTCCTGCGACCTGCACGTCTCTTCCAAGGGACATTTAAACCCTCTTGTTACGCTACTGCGACCTGCAAGCCTATTCTAAGGGGCATTTAAACCCTCTTGTTAAGCTGCTGCGACCTGCACGTCTCTTGCAAGGTGCATTTAAACCGTCTTGTTAAGCTACTGCGACCTGCACGTCTCTTCCAAGGGGCATTTAAACCGTCTTGTTAAGCTACTGCGAACTGCACGTCTCTTCTAAGGGGCATTTAAACTGTCTTGTTAAGCTACTGCAACCTGTACGTCTCTTCCAATAGGCATTTAAACCGTCTTGTTAAGTTACTGCGACCTGCACGTTTCTTCCAAGGGGCATTTAAACCATCTTGTTAAGCTACTGCGACCTGAACATCTCTTCCAAGGGGCATTTAAACCGTCTTGTTAAGCTACTGTGACCTGCACATTTCTTCCAAGGGGCATTTAAACCATCTTGTTAAGCTACTGCGACCTGAACATCTCTTCCAAGGGGCATTTAAACCGTCTTGTTAAGCTACTGTGACCTCCACCGCTCTTCCAAGGGGCATTTAAACCATCTTGTTAAGCTACTGCGACCTGTACTTCTCTTCCAATGGGCATTTAAACCGTCTTGTTAAGCTGCTGCGACATGTATGTCTCTTCCAAGGGGCATTTAAACCGTCTTGTTAAGCTACTGCGACCTGCACGTCTCTGCCAAGGGGCATTTAAACCGTCTTGGTAAGCTACTGCGACCTTCAAGCCTCTTCCAAGGGGCATTTAAACCGTTTTGTTAAGCTACTGCGACCTGCACATCTCTTCCAAGGGGCATTTAAACAATCTTGTTAAGCTACTGCGACCTGCATGTTTTTTCCAAGGGTCATTTAAACCGTCTTGTTAAGCTACTGTGACCTCCACCGCTCTTCCAAGGTGCATTTAAACCATCTTGTTAAGCTCCTGCGACCTGCACGTCTCTTCCAAGGGACATTTAAACCCTCTTGTTATGCTACTGCGACCTGCAAGCCTATTCTAAGGGGCATTTAAACCCTCTTGTTAAGCTGCTGCGACCTGCACGTCTCTTGCAAGGTGCATTTAAACCGTCTTGTTAAGCTACTGCGACCTGCACGTCTCTTCCAAGGGGCATTTAAACCGTCTTGTTAAGCTACTGCGAACTGCACGTCTCTTCTAAGGGGCATTTAAACTGTCTTGTTAAGCTACTGCAACCTGTACGTCTCTTCCAATAGGCATTTAAACCGTCTTGTTAAGTTACTGCGACCTGCACTTCTCTTCCAAGGGGCATTTAAACCATCTTGTTAAGCTACTGCGACCTGTACGTCTCTTCCAATGGGCATATAAACTGTCTTGTTAAGCTGCTGCGACCTGCAAGCCTCTTCCAAGGGGCATTTAAACCGTCTTGTTAAGCTACTGCGACCTGCACATTTCTTCCAAGGGGCATTTAAACCATCTTGATAAGCTACTGCGACCTGAACATCTCTTCCAAGGGGCATTTAAACCGTCTTGTTAAGCTACTGTGACCTCCACCGCTCTTCCAAGGGGCATTTAAACCGTCTTGTTAAGCTACTGCGAACTGCACGTCTCTTCCAAGGGGCATTTAAACCGTCTTGTTAAGCTACTGCGACCTCCACCGCTCTTCCAAGGGGCATTTAAACCATCTTGGTAAGCTACTGCGACCTCCACCGTTCTTCCAAGGGGCATTTAAACCATCTTGTTAAGCTACTGCGACCTGCAAGCCTCTTCTAACGGGCATTTAAACCCTCTTGTTAAGCTGCTGCGACCTGCACGTCTCTTGCAAGCGGCATTTAAACCATCTTGTTAAGATACTGCGAACTGCACGTCTCTTCCAAGGGGCATTTAAACCGTCTTGTTAAGCTACTGCGACCTGCACGTCTCTTCCAAGGGGCATTTAAACCATCTTGTTATGCTACTGCGACCTGCACGTCTCTTCCAAGGGGCATTTAAACTGTCTTGTTAAGCTACTGCAACCTCCACCTCTCTTCCAAGGGGCATTTAAACCTTCTTGTTAAGCTACAGCGACCTGCACGTCTCTTCCAAGGGGCATTTAAACCGTCTTGTTAAGCTACTGCGACCTGCACGTCTCTTCCAAGGGGCATTTAAAATGTCTAGTTAAGCTACTGCGACCTGCACATCTCTTCCAAGGGGCATTTAAACCGTGTTGTTAAGGTACTGCGACCTTCACCGCTCTTCCAAAGGGCATTTTAACCGTCTTGTTAAGATACTGCGAACTGCACGTCTCTTCCAAGGGGCATTTAAACTGTCTTGTTAAGCTACTGTGACCTGCACGTCTCTTCCAAGGGGCATTTAAACCGTCTTGTTAAGCTACGGCGACCTGCAAGTCTCTTCCAAGGGGCATTTAAACCATCTTGTTAAGCTACTGCGACCTGTACGTCTCTTCCAATGGGCATTTAAACCGTCTTGTTAAGCTGCTGCGACCTGCAAGTCTCTTCCAAGGGGCATTTAAACCGTCTTGTTAAGCTACTGCGACCTGCACGTCTTTGCCAAGGGGCATTTAAACCGTCTTGGTAAGCTACTGCGACCTGCAAGCCTCTTCCAAGGGGCATTTAAACCGTTTTTTTAAGCTACTGCGACCTGCACATCTCTTCCAAGGGGCATTTAAACAATCTTGTTAAGCTACTGCGACCTGCATGTTTTTTCCAAGGGTCATTTATACCGTCTTGTTAAGCTACTGTGACCTCCACCGCTCTTCCAAGGGGCATTTAAACCATCTTGTTAAGCTCCTGCGACCTGCACGTCTCTTCCAAGGGACATTTAAACCGTCTTGTTAAGCTACTGCGACCTGCAAGCCTATTCTAAGGGGCATTTAAACCCTCTTGTTAAGCTGCTGCGACCTGCACGTCTCTTCCAAGGGGCATTTAAACCGTCTTGTTAAGGTGCTGCGACCTTCACCGCTCTTCCAAAGGGCATTTTAACCGTATTGTTAAGATACTGCGAACTGCACGTCTCTTCCAAGGGGCATTTAAACTGTCTTGTTAAGCTACTGCGACCTGCATGTCTCTTCCAAGGGGCATTTAAACCGTCTTGTTAAGCTACTGCGACCTGCAAGTCTCTTCCAAGGGGCATTTAAACCGTCTTGTTAAGCTGCTGCGACATGTATGTCTCTTCCAAGGGGTATTTAAACCGTCTTGTTAAGCTACTGCGACCTGCACGTCTCTGCCAAGTGGCATTTAAACCGTCTTGGTAAGCTACTGCGACCTGCAAGCCTCTTCCAAGGGGCATTTAAACCGTTTTGTTAAGCTACTGCGACCTGCACATCTCTTCCAAGGGGCATTTAAACAATCTTGTTAAGCTACTGCGACCTGCATGTTTTTTCCAAGGGTCATTTAAACCGTCTTGTTAAGCTACTGTGACCTCCACCGCTCTTCCAAGGTGCATTTAAACCATCTTGTTAAGCTCCTGCGACCTGCACGTCTCTTCCAAGGGACATTTAAACCATCTTGTTAAGCTACTGCGACCTGCAATCCTATTCTAAGGGGCATTTAAACCCTCTTGTTAAGCTGCTGCGACCTGCACGTCTCTTGCAAGGTGCATTTAAACCGTCTTGTTAAGCTACTGCGACCTGCACGTCTCTTCCAAGGGGCATTTAAACCGTCTTGTTATGCTACTGCGAACTGCACGTCTATTCTAATGGGCATTTAAACCCTCTTGTTAAGCTGCTGCGACCTGCACGTCTCTTGCAAGGTGCATTTAAACCGTCTTGTTAAGCTACTGCGACCTGCACGTCTCTTCCAAGGAGCATTTAAACCGTCTTGTTAAGCTACTGCGACCTTCACCGCTCTTCCAAAGGGCATTTTAACCATCTTGTTAAGCTACTGTGACCTTCACTACTCTACCAAGGGGCATTTAAACCATATTGATAAGCTACTGTGACCTGCACTTCTCTACCAAGGGGCATTTAAACCATCTTGTTAAGCTACTGCGACCTCCCCTGCTCTTACAAGGGGCATTTAATCCTCCTTGTTAAGCTACTGCGACCTGCACGTCTCTTCCAAGGGGCATTTAAACAGTCTTGTTAAGCTGCTGCGAACTGCACGTCTCTTCTAAGCGGCATTTAAACTGTCTTGTTAAGCTACTGCAACCTGGACGTCTCTTCCAATAGGCATTTAAACCGTCTTGTTAAGCTACTGCGACCTGCACGTCTCTTCCAAGGGGCATTTAAACCATCTTGTTAAGCTACTGCGACCTGTACGTCTCTTCCAATGGGCATTTAAACTGTCTTGTTAAGCTGCTGCGACCTGCAAGCCTCTTCCAAGGGGCATTTAAACCGTCTTGTTAAGCTACTGCGACCTGCACATTTCTTCCAAGGGGCTTTTAAACCATCTTGTTAAGCTACTGCGACCTGCACATCTCTTCCAAGGGGCATTTAAACCGTCTTGTTAAGCTACTGTGACCTCCACCTCTCTTCCAAGGGGAATTTAAACCATCTTGTTAAGCTACTGCGACCTGCACGTCTCTTCCAAGTGGCATTTAAACCCTCTTGTTAAGCTGCTGCGACCTGCACGTCTCTTGCAAGGGGCATTTAAACCATCTTGTTAAGATACTGCGAACTGCACGTCTCTTCCAAGGGGCATTTAAACCCCTTCTCATCCATCCTCCCAGTGGATGGCCATGGAACAATGAGGTGGAATAAGATTCTACAGGTGAACAACTGGCTACGTCGATGGTGCCGTCAACAAGGATTTGGATTTCTGGATCACGGAATGAATTACCTATACGATGGACTACTTGCTAGAGATGGGGTGCACCTTACGAAGACTGGAAAACATGTATTTGGAAATGCCTTGCTGCACTCATCAGGAGAGCTTTAAACTAGAACAATGTGGGAAGGGAAGCAAAAGGCCAGAAAAAGCCATACAGCTGACAAATACTATTGAGATCTCTGCTACTGGAAGTGGAAAGGAAGAACAAAGACAAAACAATTTAAATAATAAAAATATGGGAGGAAGAGAAACCAATCACAAACTAAAATGTTTTTATACAAATGCACAAAGCATGGGCAACAAACAAGGAGAATTAGAACTACTAATGCAGGAAAAGAAATATGATGTCATTGGAATCACTGAAACTTGGTGGGACGATACACATGATTGGAATAAAAGGCTAAAAGGATACAACTTATTTGCAAGAAACAGACTTGATAAACGAGGAGGAGGTGTCGCATTGTATGTTAGAAAAGCGTATATCTGCACAGAGATTGAAGCTTCAGAGACTGGGAGTTCTGTGGAAACTGTTTGGGTAAGAATACAAGGAGAGAACAACGGAAAGGACACCATTGTAGGCATTTACTACAGGCCACCTGGGCAAGCTGAAGATATGGATGAACTCTTTATGTATCAAATGACCAAGTTCTCAAAAAAATATGACGTAGTGGTCATGGGAGATTTCAACTATCCAGACATTTGTTGGGAATCTCTCTCAAGTAAAACTAACAGGTCAAGCAAATTCTTATCCTCTCTTGCTGACAACTTTATCTTCCAAAAGGTAGGGGAGAAAACAAGGGGATCTGCTACTTTGGATCTAATCCTTATAAACAAGGAGGAAATGGTTGAGGAGGTAAAAGTGGCTGGGACCCTAGGAGGCAGCGATCATGCTATTATAGAATTTTGGATAACTAGAGGAGGAAGACATGTGAAGACTCAAACTTCAAGGTTAGATTTTAGAAAGGCAGATTTTAAGAGACTCAGAAAGAGAATAGGAGGGATCCAATGGCTGGATGTCCTTAAGGACAAAAATGTCCAGGAAGGATGGGAAATTTTTAAAAATGAGATTCTCAAAGCACAATCGTTAACAATCCCGAAAAGTAGGAAGAATGGGAAGCATTTAAGGAAACCAGGATGGATGAACACAGAACTTAAACACATGCTAAAAAGAAAGAAAGAAATGTTTATTAAATGGAAAGAGGGAGGCATATCTAAAGAAGATTATAATGAAGTCTGCAGATCCTGCAGGGCATGTATCAGGTTAGCTAAAGCTGACAATGAATTAAGGCTTGCAAGAGATGTCAAAAGCAATAAAAAAGGATTTTGGGGTTATGTCAAAAGTAAAAGAAAAGTCAAAGATGCTATAGGATTTTTACAGGATGAAAATGGAGAAATGGTAAGAGAGGATGTTGAGAAGGCCAAACTTTTTAATTCCTATTTTGCATCTGTTTTCTCTCAGAAAGAAAATGTAACATCAACTGATCTTCACTGTCCTTTTAAAGGAATAGAAGAATCCAAGTTATCTGTAAACAGAAAGATTGTGAGGGAATATTTAGCTAACATAAATGAGTTCAAGTCTCCAGGTCCAGATGAATTACACCCCAGAGTACTGAAGGAGATCGTAGAAGAAATTTTAGAACCATTCTCCATAATCTTTGAAAATTCTTGGAGAACAGGAGAAGTCCCAGAAGACTGGAGAAGAGCAAATGTTGTTCCTATCTTCAAAAAGGGGAAGAAGGTGGACCCAGGGAACTATAGGCCGGTGAGTCTGACTTCTATACCAGGAAAGATCTTTGAACAAATTATTAAACAACATGTATGTAAGTACCTGGATAAGAATGAAGTGATTAACCAGAGTCAGCATGGGTTTATAACTAACAAGTCATGTCAGACTAACTTAATTTCCTTCTATGACAGAATCACTGACTGGGTGGATCAGGGAAATGCTGTAGATATAGTATATCTTGACTTCAGCAAAGCATTTGACAAAGTATCTCACACCATCCTTATTGAAAAAATGACCAAGTATGCAATGGACCAGGCAACTGTTAGGTGGATTCATAACTGGCTTAGTGATCGGACTCAAAGGGTGATTGTAAATGGCTTCACATCCAGCTGGATGAATGTCTCAAGTGGGGTACCACAGGGCTCCGTCCTGGGACCTGTATTGTTCAACATCTTTATCAATGATTTAGATCAGGGTTCCCCAACTCCAGTCCTCAAGGCCCACCAACAGGTCATGTTTTCAGGATTTCCTTAGTATTGCACAGGTGATAATTCCATCATCAGCACAGGCAATAGTTACATCACCTGTGCAATACTAAGGAAATCCTGAAAACATGACCTGTTGGTGGGCCTTGAGGACTGGAGTTGGGGAACCCTGATTTAGATGAAGGAATTGAGGGTAAACTGATTAAATTTGCTGATGACACAAAGCTAGGAGGGATAGCTAATACTAGAGAAGAGAGAGAGAGGATTCAAAAAGACCTAAATAAACTGGAGCAGTGGGCAGCAACCAACAGAATGGTTTTTAACAGGGAAAAATGCAAAGTACTACATCTGGGCAATAAAAATGAAAAAAGCATATACAGAATGGGAGGAATAGAGCTAAGCAACAGTACATGTGAAAAAGACTTAGGTATACTAATAGATCATAGACTGAACATGAGTCAACAGTGTGATGCAGCAGCAAAAAAGGCAAATACAATTCTGGGATGTATTAACAGAAGCATACAGTCTAGATCACGTGAAGTCATTATTGGTCTTTACTCCTCTTTGGTCAGACCTCATCTGGAATACTGTGTACAGTTTTGGGCACCACATTTTAAAAAAGACATAGACAAACTGGAGCAAGTTCAGAGAAGAGCGACCAGAATGGTGACTGGTCTGCAAACCATGTCCTATGAGGAACGGTTGCAGGATTTGGGAATGTTTAGCTTGCAAAAAAGAAGACTGAGAGGAGACTTAATAGCTGTCTACAAATATGTCAAGGGCTGTCACATTGTAGAAGGATCATCTTTATTCTCATTTGCACAAGGAAAGACTAGAAGCAATGGGATGAAACTAAATGGGAGGAGACACAGATTAGATATTAGAAAAAACTTTTTGACAGTTAGGGTGATTAATGAGTGGAACAGGCTGCCACGAGAGGTGGTGAGTTCCCCTTCAATGGACGTCTTCAAACAGAGGCTGGACAGACATCTGTCTGAGATGATTTAGTGAATCCTGCTTTGAGCAGGGGGTTGGACCAGATGACCCAGGAGGTCCCTTCCAACTCTACCATTCTATGATTCTATGAAACCGTCTTGTTAAGCTACTGCGACCTGCACGTCTCTTCCAAGGGGCATTTAAACCGTCTTGTTATGCTACTGCGACCTGCACGTCTCTTCCAAGGGGCATTTAAACTGTCTTGTTAAGCTACTGCGACCTCCACCTCTCTTCCAAGGGGCATTTAAACCTTCTTGTTAAGCTACTGCGACCTGCACGTCTCTTCCAAGGGGCATTTAAACCGTCTTGTTAAGCTACTGCGACCTGCACGTCTCTTCCAAGGGGCATTTAAAATGTCTTGTTAAGCTACTGCGACCTGCACATCTCTTCCAAGGGGCATTTAAACAGTCTTGTTAAGGTACTGCGACCTTCACCGCTCTTCCAAAGGGCATTTTAACCGTCTTGTTAAGATACAGCGAACTGCACGTCTCTTCCAAGGGGCATTTAAACTGTCTTGTTAAGCTACTGCGACCTGCACGTCTCTTCCAAGGGGCATTTAAACCGTCTTCTTAAGCTACTGTGACCTGCAAGTCTCTTCCAAGGGGCATTTAAACCATCTTGTTAAGCTACTGCGACCTGTATGTCTCTTCCAATGGGCATTTAAACCGTCTTGTTAAGCTGCTGCGACATGTATGTCTCTTCCAAGGGGCATTTAAACCGTCTTGTTAAGCTACTGCGACCTGCACGTCTCTGCCAAGGGGCATTTAAACCGTCTTGGTAAGCTACTGCGACCTGCAAGCCTCTTCCAAGGGGCATTTAAACCGTTTTGTTAAGCTATTGCGACCTGCACATCTCTTCCAAGGGGCATTTAAACAATCTTGTTAAGCTCCTGCGACCTGCACGTCTCTTCCAAGGGACATTTAAACCGTCTTGTTAAGCTACTGCGACCTGCAAGCCTATTCTAAGGGGCATTTAAACCCTCTTGTTAAGCTGCTGCGACCTGCACGTCTCTTGCAAGGTGCATTTAAACCGTCTTGTTAAGCTACTGCGACCTGCATGTCTATTCTAAGGGGCATTTAAACCCTCTTGTTAAGCTGCTGCGACCTGCACGTCTCTTCCAAGGGGCATTTAAACCGTCTTGTTAAGCTACTGCGAACTGCACGTCTCTTCCAAGGGGCATTTAAACAGTCTTGTTAAGCTACTGCGACCTGCACGCCTCTTCCAAGGGGCATTTAAACCGTCATGTTAAGCTACCGCGACCTGCACGTCTCTTCCAAGGGGCATTTAAACCATCTTGTTAAGCTACTGCGACCTGCACTTCTCTTCCAAGGGGTATTTAAACCATCTTGTTAAGCTTCTGCCACCCGTACGTCTCTTCCAGTGGGCATTTAAACCGTCTTGTTAATCTGCAGCGACCTGTATGTCTCTTCCAATGGGCATTTAATCCGTCTTGTTAAGCTCCTGCGACCTCCACCGCTCTTCCAAGGGGCATTTAAACCGTCTTGTTAAGCGACTGCGACCTGCACGTCTCTTCCAAGGGGCATTTATACCGTCTTGGCAAGCTACTGCGACCTGTACGTCTCTTCCAAGGGGTATTTAAACCGTTTTGTTAAGCTACTGCGACCTGCACATCTCTTCCAAGGTGCATTTAAACCATCTTGTTAAGCTCCTGCGACCTGCACGTCTCTTCCAAGGGACACTTAAACCGTCTTGTTAAGCTACTGCCACCTGCAAGCCTATTCTAAGGGGCATTTAAACCCTCTTGTTAAGCTGCTGCGACCTGCACGTCTCTTGCAAGGTGCATTTAAACCGTCTTGTTAAGCTACTGCGACCTGCACATCTCTTCCAAGGGGCATTTAAACCGTCTTGTTAAGCTACTGCGAACTGCACGTCTCTTCCAAGGGGCATTTAAACAGTCTTGTTAAGCTACTGCGACCTGCACGCCTCTTCCAAGGGGCATTTAAACCATCTTGTTAAGCTACTGCGACCTGCACTTCTCTTCCAAGGGGCATTTAAACCATCTTGATAAGCTTCTGCGACCCGTACATCTCTTCCAGTGGGCATTTAAACCGTCTTGTTAATCTGCAGCGACCTGTATGTCTCTTCCAATGGGCATTTAATCCGTCTTGTTAAGCTCCTGCGACCTCCACCGCTCTTCCAAGGGGCATTTAAACAGTCTTGTTAAGCGACTGCGACCTGCACGTCTCTTCCAAGGGGCATTTATACCGTCTTGGCAAGCTACTGCGACCTGCACGTCTCTTCCAAGGGGCATTTAAACCGTCTTGTTAAGCTACTGCGACCTGCACGTCTCTTCCAAGGGGCATTTAAACCGTCTTGTTAATCTACTGCGACCTCCACTGCTCTTACAAGGGGCATTTAATCCGTCTTGGTAAGCTACTGCGACCTGCACGTCTCTTCCAAGGGGCATTTAAACCGTCTTGTTAAGCTACTGCAAACTGCACGTCTCTTCCAAGGGGCATTTAAACAGCCTTGTTAAGCTACTGCGACCTGCACGTCTCTTCCAAGGGGCATTTAAACCGTCTTGTTAAGCTACTGCGACCTGAACGTCTCTTCCAAGGGGCATTTAAACCATCTTGTTAAGCTACTGCGACCTGTACGTCTCTTCCAATGGGCATTTAAACCGTCTTGTTAAGCTGCAGCGACCTGTATGTCTCTTCCAATGGGCATTTAAACCGTCTTGTTAAGCTCCTGCGACCTCCACCGCTCTTCCAAGGGGTATTTAAACCGTCTTGTTAATCTACTGCGACCTGCACGTCTTTTCCAAGGGGCATTTAAACCGTCTTGGTAAGCTACTGCGACCTGCAAGCCTCTTCCAAGGGGCATTTAAACCGTCTTCTTAAGCTACTGCGACCTGCACATCTCTTCCAAAGGGCATTTAAACCATCTTGTTAAGCTACTGCGACCTGCATGTCTTTTCCAAGGGGCATTTAAACAGTCTTGTTAAGCTACTGCAACCTGCACGTCTCTTCCAAGGGGCATTTAAACCATCTTGGTAAGCTACTGCGACCTGCAAGCCTCTTCCAAGGGGCATTTAAACCGTCTTGTTAAGCTACTGCGACCTGCCCATCTCTTCCAAGGGGCATTTAAACCATCTTGTTAAGCTACTGCGACCTGCATGTCTTTTCCAAGGGGCATTTAAACCGTCTTGTTAAGCTACTGTGACCTCCAGCGCTCCTCCAAGGGGGATTTAAACCATCTTGTTAAGCTACTGCGACCTGCACGTCTCTTCCAAGGGGCGTTTAAACCATCTTGTTAAGCTACTGCGACCTGTACGTCTCTTCCAATGGGCATTTAAACCGTCTTGTTAAGCTGCAGCGACCTGTATGTCTCTTCCAATGGGCATTTAAACCGTCTTGTTAAGCTCCTGCGACCTCCACCGCTCTTCCAAGGGGTATTTAAACCGTCTTGTTAATCTACTGCGACCTGCACGTCTTTTCCAAGGGGCATTTAAACCGTCTTGGTAAGCTACTGCGACCTGCAAGCCTCTTCCAAGGGGCATTTAAACCGTCTTCTTAAGCTACTGCGACCTGCACATCTCTTCCAAAGGGCATTTAAACCATCTTGTTAAGCTACTGCGACCTGCATGTCTTTTCCAAGGGGCATTTAAACAGTCTTGTTAAGCTACTGCAACCTGCACGTCTCTTCCAAGGGGCATTTAAACCATCTTGGTAAGCTACTGCGACCTGCAAGCCTCTTCCAAGGGGCATTTAAACCGTCTTGTTAAGCTACTGCGACCTGCCCATCTCTTCCAAGGGGCATTTAAACCATCTTGTTAAGCTACTGCGACCTGCATGTCTTTTCCAAGGGGCATTTAAACCGTCTTGTTAAGCTACTGTGACCTCCAGCGCTCCTCCAAGGGGCATTTAAACCATCTTGTTAAGCTACTGCGAACTGCACGTCTCTTCCTAGGGGCATTTAAACCTTCTTGTTAAGCTACTGCGACCTGCACGTCTCTTCCAAGGGGCATTTAAACCGTCTTGTTAAGCTACCTCGACCTACACGTCTCTTCCAAGGGGCATTTAAACTGTCTTGTTAAGCTACTGCGACCTCCACCTCTCTTCCAAGAGGCATTTAAACTGTCTTGTTAAGCTACTGCGACCTGCACGTCTCTTCCAAGGGGCATTTAAACCGTCTTGTTAAGCTACTGCGACCTGCACTTCTCTTCCAAGGGGCATTTAAACTGTCTTGTTAAGCTACTGTGACCTGCACATCTCTTCCAAGGGGCATTTAAAACCATCTTGTTAAGCTACTGCGACCTGCACGTCTCTTCCAAGTGGCATTTAAACCCTCTTGTTAAGCTGCTGCGACCTGCACGTCTCTTGCAAGGGGCATTTAAACCATCTTGTTAAGATACTGCGAACTGCACGTCTCTTCCAAGGGGCATTTAAACCCCTTCTCATCCATCCTCCCAGTGGATGGCCATGGAACAATGAGGTGGAATAAGATTCTACAGGTGAACAACTGGCTACGTCGATGGTGCCGTCAACAAGGATTTGGATTTCTGGATCACGGAATGAATTACCTATACGATGGACTACTTGGTAGAGATGGGGTGCACCTTACGAAGACTGGAAAACATGTATTTGGAAATTGCCTTGCTGCACTCATCAGGAGAGCTTTAAACTAGAACAATGTGGGAAGGGAAGCAAAAGGCCAGAAAAAGCCATACAGCTGACAAATACTATTGAGATCTCTGCTACTGGAAGTGGAAAGGAAGAACAAAGACAAAACAATTTAAATAATAAAAATATGGGAGGAAGAGAAACCAATCACAAACTAAAATGTTTTTATACAAATGCACAAAGCATGGGTAACAAACAAGGAGAATTAGAACTACTAACGCAGGAAAAGAAATATGATGTCATTGGAATCACTGAAACTTGGTGGGACGATACACATGATTGGAATAAAAGGCTAAAAGGATACGACTTATTTGCAAGAAACAGACTTGATAAACGAGGAGGAGGTGTCGCATTGTATGTTAGAAAAGCGTATATCTGCACAGAGATTGAAGCTTCAGAGACTGGGAGTTCTGTGGAAACTGTTTGGGTAAGAATACAAGGAGAGAACAACGGAAAGGACACCATTGTAGGCATTTACTACAGGCCACCTGGGCAAGCTGAAGATATGGATGAACTCTTTATGTATCAAATGACCAAGTTCTCAAAAAAATATGACGTAGTGGTCATGGGAGATTTCATCTATCCAGACATTTGTTGGGAATCTCTCTCAAGTAAAACTAACAGGTCAAGCAAATTCTTATCCTCTCTTGCTGACAACTTTATCTTCCAAAAGGTAGGGGAGAAAACAAGGGGATCTGCTACTTTGGATCTAATCCTTATAAACAAGGAGGAAATGGTTGAGGAGGTAAAAGTGGCTGGGACCCTAGGAGGCAGCGATCATGCTATTATAGAATTTTGGATAACTAGAGGAGGAAGACATGTGAAGACTCAAACTTCAAGGTTAGATTTTAGAAAGGCAGATTTTAAGAGACTCAGAAAGAGAATAGGAGGGATCCAATGGCTGGATGTCCTTAAGGACAAAAATGTCCAGGAAGGATGGGAAATTTTTAAAAATGAGATTCTCAAAGCACAATCGTTAACAATCCCGAAAAGTAGGAAGAATGGGAAGCATTTAAGGAAACCAGGATGGATGAACACAGAACTTAAACACATGCTAAAAAGAAAGAAAGAAATGTTTATTAAATGGAAAGAGGGAGGCATATCTAAAGAAGATTATAATGCAGTCTGCAGATCCTGCAGGGCATGTATCAGGTTAGCTAAAGCTGACAATGAATTAAGGCTTGCAAGAGATGTCAAAAGCAATAAAAAAGGATTTTGGGGTTATGTCAAAAGTAAAAGAAAAGTCAAAGATGCTATAGGATTTTTACAGGATGAAAATGGAGAAATGGTAAGAGAGGATGTTGAGAAGGCCAAACTTTTTAATTCCTATTTTGCATCTGTTTTCTCTCAGAAAGAAAATGTAACATCAACTGATCTTCACTGTCCTTTTAAAGGAATAGAAGAATCCAAGTTATCTGTAAACAGAAAGATTGTGAGGGAATATTTAGCTAACATAAATGAGTTCAAGTCTCCAGGTCCAGATGAATTACACCCCAGAGTACTGAAGGAGATCGTAGAAGAAATTTTAGAACCATTCTCCATAATCTTTGAAAATTCTTGGAGAACAGGAGAAGTCCCAGAAGACTGGAGAAGAGCAAATGTTGTTCCTATCTTCAAAAAGGGGAAGAAGGTGGACCCAGGGAACTATAGGCCGGTGAGTCTGACTTCTATACCAGGAAAGATCTTTGAACAAATTATTAAACAACATGTATGTAAGTACCTGGATAAGAATGAAGTGATTAACCAGAGTCAGCATGGGTTTATAACTAACAAGTCATGTCAGACTAACTTAATTTCCTTCTATGACAGAATCACTGACTGGGTGGATCAGGGAAATGCTGTAGATATAGTATATCTTGACTTCAGCAAAGCATTTGACAAAGTATCTCACACCATCCTTATTGAAAAAATGACCAAGTATGCAATGGACCAGGCAACTGTTAGGTGGATTCATAACTGGCTTAGTGATCGGACTCAAAGGGTGATTGTAAATGGCTTCACATCCAGCTGGATGAATGTCTCAAGTGGGGTACCACAGGGCTCCGTCCTGGGACCTGTATTGTTCAACATCTTTATCAATGATTTAGATGAAGGAATTGAGGGTAAACTGATTAAATTTGCTGATGACACAAAGCTAGGAGGGATAGCTAATACTAGAGAAGAGAGAGAGAGGATTCAAAAAGACCTAAATAAACTGGAGCAGTGGGCAGCAACCAACAGAATGGTTTTTAACAGGGAAAAATGCAAAGTACTACATCTGGGCAATAAAAATGAAAAAAGCATATACAGAATGGGAGGAATAGAGCTAAGCAACAGTACATGTGAAAAAGACTTAGGTATACTAATAGATCATAGACTGAACATGGGTCAACAGTGTGATGCAGCAGCAAAAAAGGCAAATACAATTCTGGGATGTATTAACAGAAGCATACAGTCTAGATCACGTGAAGTCATTATTGGTCTTTACTCCTCTTTGGTCAGACCTCATCTGGAATACTGTGTACAGTTTTGGGCACCACATTTTAAAAAAGACATAGACAAACTGGAGCAAGTTCAGAGAAGAGCGACCAGAATGGTGACTGGTCTGCAAACCATGTCCTATGAGGAACGGTTGCAGGATTTGGGAATGTTTAGCTTGCAAAAAAGAAGACTGAGAGGAGACTTAATAGCTGTCTACAAATATGTCAAGGGCTGTCACATTGTAGAAGGATCATCTTTATTCTCATTTGCACAAGGAAAGACTAGAAGCAATGGGATGAAACTAAATGGGAGGAGACACAGATTAGATATTAGAAAAAACTTTTTGACAGTTAGGGTGATTAATGAGTGGAACAGGCTGCCACGAGAGGTGGTGAGTTCCCCTTCAATGGACGTCTTCAAACTGAGGCTGGACAGACATCTGTCTGAGATGATTTAGTGAATCCTGCTTTGAGCAGGGGGTTGGACCAGATGACCAAGGAGGTCCCTTCCAACTCTACCATTCTATGATTCTATGATTCTATGAAACCGTCTTGTTAAGCTACTGCGACCTGCACGTCTCTTCCAAGGGGCATTTAAACCGTCTTGTTATGCTACTGCGACCTGCACGTCTCTTCCAAGGGGCATTTAAACTGTCTTGTTAAGCTACTGCGACCTCCACCTCTATTCCAAGGGGCATTTAAACCTTCTTGTTAAGCTACTGCGACCTGCACGTCTCTTCCAAGGGGCATTTAAACCGTCTTGTTAAGCTACTGCGACCTGCACGTCTCTTCCAAGGGGCATTTAAAATGTCTTGTTAAGCTACTGCGACCTGCACATCTCTTCCAAGGGGCATTTAAACCGTCTTGTTAAGGTACTGCGACCTTCACCGCTCTTCCAAAGGGCATTTTAACCGTCTTGTTAAGATACAGCGAACTGCACGTCTCTTCCAAGGGGCATTTAAACTGTCTTGTTAAGCTACTGCGACCTGCACGTCTCTTCCAAGGGGCATTTAAACCGTCTTGTTAAGCTACTGTGACCTGCAAGTCTCTTCCAAGGGGCATTTAAACCATCTTGTTAAGCTACTGCGACCTGTACGTCTCTTCCAATGGGCATTTAAACCGTCTTGTTAAGCTGCTGCGACATGTATGTCTCTTCCAAGGGGCATTTAAACCGTCTTGTTAAGCTACTGCAACCTGCACGTCTCTGCCAAGGGGCATTTAAACCGTCTTGGTAAGCTACTGCGACCTGCAAGCCTCTTCCAAGGGGCATTTAAACCGTTTTGTTAAGCTACTGCGACCTGCACATCTCTTCCAAGGGGCATTTAAACAATCTTGTTAAGCTACTGCGACCTGCATGTTTTTTCCAAGGGTCATTTAAACCGTCTTGTTAAGCTACTGTGACCTCCACAGCTCTTCCAAGGTGCATTTAAACCATCTTGTTAAGCTCCTGCGACCTGCACGTCTCTTCCAAGGGACATTTAAACCGTCTTGTTAAGCTACTGCGACCTGCAAGCCTATTCTAAGGGGCATTTAAACCCTCTTGTTAAGCTGCTGCGACCTGCACGTCTCTTGCAAGGTGCATTTAAACCGTCTTGTTAAGCTACTGCGACCTGCACATCTCTTCCAAGAGGCATTTAAACCGTCTTGTTAAGCTACTGCGAACTGCACGTCTCTTCCAAGGGGCATTTAAACAGTCTTGTTAAGCTACTGCGACCTGCACGCCTCTTCCAAGGGGCATTTAAACCTTCATGTTAAGCTACCGCGACCTGCACGTCTCTTGCAAGGTGCATTTAAACCGTCTTGTTAAGCTACTGCGACCTGCACGTCTCTTCCAAGGGGCATTTAAACCGTCTTGTTAAGCTACTGCGAACTGCACGTCTCTTCCAAGGGGCATTTAAACAGTCTTGTTAAGCTACTGCGACCTGCATGCCTCTTCCAAGGGGCATTTAAACCGTCATGTTAAGCTACCGCGACCTGCACGTCTCTTCCAAGGGGCATTTAAACCATCTTGTTAAGCTACTGCGACCTGCACTTCTCTTCCAAGGGGCATTTAAACCATCTTGTTAAGCTTCTGCGACCCGTACGTCTCTTCCAGTGGGCATTTAAACCGTCTTGTTAATCTGCAGCGACCTGTATGTCTCTTCCAATGGGCATTTAATCCGTCTTGTTAAGCTCCTGCGACCTCCACCGCTCTTCCAAGGGGCATTTAAACCGTCTTGTTAAGCGACTGCGACCTGCACGTCTCTTCCAAGGGGCATTTATACCGTCTTGGCAAGCTACTGCGACCTGCACGTCTCTTCCAAGGGGCATTTAAACCGTTTTGTTAAGCTACTGCGACCTGCACATCTCTTCCAAGGTGCATTTAAACCATCTTGTTAAGCTCCTGCGACCTGTACGTCTCTTCCAAGGGACATTTAAACCGTCTTGTTAAGCTACTGCGACCTGCAAGCCTATTCTAAGGGGCATTTAAACCCTCTTGTTAACCTGCTGCGACCTGCACGTCTCTTGCAAGGTGCATTTAAACCGTCTTGTTAAGCTACTGCGACCTGCACGTCTCTTCCAAGGGAAATTTAAACCGTCTTGTTAAGCTACTGCGACCTGCACGCCTCTTCCAAGGGGCATTTAAACCGTCATGTTAAGCTACCGCGACCTGCACGTCTCTTCCAAGGGGCATTTAAACCATCTTGTTAAGCTACTGCGACCTGCACTTCTCTTCCAAGGGGCATTTAAACCATCTTGTTAAGCTTCTGCGACCCGTACATCTCTTCCAGTGGGCATTTAAACCGTCTTGTTAATCTGCAGCGACCTGTATGTCTCTTCCAATGGGCATTTAATCCGTCTTGTTAAGCTCCTGCGACCTCCACCGCTCTTCCAAGGGGCATTTAAACCGTCTTGTTAAGCGACTGCGACCTGCACGTCTCTTCCAAGGGGCATTTATACCGTCTTGGCAAGCTACTGCGACCTGCACGTCTCTTCCAAGGGGCATTTAAACCGTCTTGTTAAGCTACTGCGACCTGCACGTCTCTTCCAAGGGGCATTTAAACCATCTTGTTAAGCTACTGCGACCTGAACGTCTCTTCCAAGGGGCATTTAAACCATCTTGTTAAGCTACTGCGACCTGAACGTCTCTTCCAAGGGGCATTTAAACCATCTTGTTAAGCTACTGCGACCTGTACGTCTCTTCCAATGGGCATTTAAACCGTCTTGTTAAGCTGCAGCGACCTGTATGTCTCTTCCAATGGGCATTTAAACCGTCTTGTTAAGCTCCTGCGACCTCCACCGCTCTTCCAAGGGGCATTTAAACCGTCTTGTTAATCTACTGCGACCTGCACGTCTTTTCCAAGGGGCATTTAAACCGTCTTGGTAAGCTACTGCGACCTGCAAGCCTCTTCCAAGGGGCATTTAAACCGTCTTCTTAAGCTACTGCGACCTGCACATCTCTTCCAAGGGGCATTTAACCGTCTTGTTAAGCTACTGCGACCTCCACCTCTCTTCCAAGAGGCATTTAAACTGTCTTGTTAAGCTACTGCGACCTGCACGTCTCTTCCAAGGGGCATTTAAACCGTCTTGTTAAGCTACTGCGACCTGCACTTCTCTTCCAAGGGGCATTTAAACTGTCTTGTTAAGCTACTGTGACCTGCACATCTCTTCCAAGGGGCATTTAACCGTCTTGTTAAGCTACTGTGACCTCCACCGCTCTTCCAAGGGGCATTTAAACCATCTTGTTAAGCTACTGCGACCTGCACGTCTCTTCCAAGTGGCATTTAAACCCTCTTGTTAAGCTGCTGCGACCTGCACGTCTCTTGCAAGGGGCATTTAAACCATCTTGTTAAGATACTGCGAACTGCACGTCTCTTCCAAGGGGCATTTAAACCCCTTCTCATCCATCCTCCCAGTGGATGGCCATGGAACAATGAGGTGGAATAAGATTCTACAGGTGAACAACTGGCTACGTCGATGGTGCCGTCAACAAGGATTTGGATTTCTGGATCACGGAATGAATTACCTATACGATGGACTACTTGCTAGAGATGGGGTGCACCTTACGAAGACTGGAAAACATGTATTTGGAAATTGCCTTGCTGCACTCATCAGGAGAGCTTTAAACTAGAACAATGTGGGAAGGGAAGCAAAAGGCCAGAAAAAGCCATACAGCTGACAAATACTATTGAGATCTCTGCTACTGGAAGTGGAAAGGAAGAACAAAGACAAAACAATTTAAATAATAAAAATATGGGAGGAAGAGAAACCAATCACAAACTAAAATGTTTTTATACAAATGCACAAAGCATGGGCAACAAACAAGGAGAATTAGAACTACTAACGCAGGAAAAGAAATATGATGTCATTGGAATCACTGAAACTTGGTGGGACGATACACATGATTGGAATAAAAGGCTAAAAGGATACGACTTATTTGCAAGAAACAGACTTGATAAACGAGGAGGAGGTGTCGCATTGTATGTTAGAAAAGCGTATATCTGCACAGAGATTGAAGCTTCAGAGACTGGGAGTTCTGTGGAAACTGTTTGGGTAAGAATACAAGGAGAGAACAACGGAAAGGACACCATTGTAGGCATTTACTACAGGCCACCTGGGCAAGCTGAAGATATGGATGAACTCTTTATGTATCAAATGACCAAGTTCTCAAAAAAATATGACGTAGTGGTCATGGGAGATTTCATCTATCCAGACATTTGTTGGGAATCTCTCTCAAGTAAAACTAACAGGTCAAGCAAATTCTTATCCTCTCTTGCTGACAACTTTATCTTCCAAAAGGTAGGGGAGAAAACAAGGGGATCTGCTACTTTGGATCTAATCCTTATAAACAAGGAGGAAATGGTTGAGGAGGTAAAAGTGGCTGGGACCCTAGGAGGCAGCGATCATGCTATTATAGAATTTTGGATAACTAGAGGAGGAAGACATGTGAAGACTCAAACTTCAAGGTTAGATTTTAGAAAGGCAGATTTTAAGAGACTCAGAAAGAGAATAGGAGGGATCCAATGGCTGGATGTCCTTAAGGACAAAAATGTCCAGGAAGGATGGGAAATTTTTAAAAATGAGATTCTCAAAGCACAATCGTTAACAATCCCGAAAAGTAGGAAGAATGGGAAGCATTTAAGGAAACCAGGATGGATGAACACAGAACTTAAACACATGCTAAAAAGAAAGAAAGAAATGTTTATTAAATGGAAAGAGGGAGGCATATCTAAAGAAGATTATAATGCAGTCTGCAGATCCTGCAGGGCATGTATCAGGTTAGCTAAAGCTGACAATGAATTAAGGCTTGCAAGAGATGTCAAAAGCAATAAAAAAGGATTTTGGGGTTATGTCAAAAGTAAAAGAAAAGTCAAAGATGCTATAGGATTTTTACAGGATGAAAATGGAGAAATGGTAAGAGAGGATGTTGAGAAGGCCAAACTTTTTAATTCCTATTTTGCATCTGTTTTCTCTCAGAAAGAAAATGTAACATCAACTGATCTTCACTGTCCTTTTAAAGGAATAGAAGAATCCAAGTTATCTGTAAACAGAAAGATTGTGAGGGAATATTTAGCTAACATAAATGAGTTCAAGTCTCCAGGTCCAGATGAATTACACCCCAGAGTACTGAAGGAGATCGTAGAAGAAATTTTAGAACCATTCTCCATAATCTTTGAAAATTCTTGGAGAACAGGAGAAGTCCCAGAAGACTGGAGAAGAGCAAATGTTGTTCCTATCTTCAAAAAGGGGAAGAAGGTGGACCCAGGGAACTATAGGCCGGTGAGTCTGACTTCTATACCAGGAAAGATCTTTGAACAAATTATTAAACAACATGTATGTAAGTACCTGGATAAGAATGAAGTGATTAACCAGAGTCAGCATGGGTTTATAACTAACAAGTCATGTCAGACTAACTTAATTTCCTTCTATGACAGAATCACTGACTGGGTGGATCAGGGAAATGCTGTAGATATAGTATATCTTGACTTCAGCAAAGCATTTGACAAAGTATCTCACACCATCCTTATTGAAAAAATGACCAAGTATGCAATGGACCAGGCAACTGTTAGGTGGATTCATAACTGGCTTAGTGATCGGACTCAAAGGGTGATTGTAAATGGCTTCACATCCAGCTGGATGAATGTCTCAAGTGGGGTACCACAGGGCTCCGTCCTGGGACCTGTATTGTTCAACATCTTTATCAATGATTTAGATGAAGGAATTGAGGGTAAACTGATTAAATTTGCTGATGACACAAAGCTAGGAGGGATAGCTAATACTAGAGAAGAGAGAGAGAGGATTCAAAAAGACCTAAATAAACTGGAGCAGTGGGCAGCAACCAACAGAATGGTTTTTAACAGGGAAAAATGCAAAGTACTACATCTGGGCAATAAAAATGAAAAAAGCATATACAGAATGGGAGGAATAGAGCTAAGCAACAGTACATGTGAAAAAGACTTAGGTATACTAATAGATCATAGACTGAACATGAGTCAACAGTGTGATGCAGCAGCAAAAAAGGCAAATACAATTCTGGGATGTATTAACAGAAGCATACAGTCTAGATCACGTGAAGTCATTATTGGTCTTTACTCCTCTTTGGTCAGACCTCATCTGGAATACTGTGTACAGTTTTGGGCACCACATTTTAAAAAAGACATAGACAAACTGGAGCAAGTTCAGAGAAGAGCGACCAGAATGGTGACTGGTCTGCAAACCATGTCCTATGAGGAACGGTTGCAGGATTTGGGAATGTTTAGCTTGCAAAAAAGAAGACTGAGAGGAGACTTAATAGCTGTCTACAAATATGTCAAGGGCTGTCACATTGTAGAAGGATCATCTTTATTCTCATTTGCACAAGGAAAGACTAGAAGCAATGGGATGAAACTAAATGGGAGGAGACACAGATTAGATATTAGAAAAAACTTTTTGACAGTTAGGGTGATTAATGAGTGGAACAGGCTGCCACGAGAGGTGGTGAGTTCCCCTTCAATGGACGTCTTCAAACAGAGGCTGGACAGACATCTGTCTGAGATGATTTAGTGAATCCTGCTTTGAGCAGGGGGTTGGACCAGATGACCCAGGAGGTCCCTTCCAACTCTACCATTCTATGATTCTATGATTCTATGAAACCGTCTTGTTAAGCTACTGCGACCTGCACGTCTCTTCCAAGGGGCATTTAAACCGTCTTGTTATGCTACTGCGACCTGCACGTCTCTTCCAAGGGGCATTTAAACTGTCTTGTTAAGCTACTGCGACCTCCACCTCTCTTCCAAGGGGCATTTAAACCTTCTTGTTAAGCTACTGCGACCTGCACGTCTCTTCCAAGGGGCATTTAAACCGTCTTGTTAAGCTACTGCGACCTGCACGTCTCTTCCAAGGGGCATTTAAAATGTCTTGTTAAGCTACTGCGACCTGCACATCTCTTCCAAGGGGCATTTAAACCGTCTTGTTAAGGTACTGCGACCTTCACCGCTCTTCCAAAGGGCATTTTAACCGTCTTGTTAAGATACAGCGAACTGCACGTCTCTTCCAAGGGGCATTTAAACTGTCTTGTTAAGCTACTGCGACCTGCACGTCTCTGCCAAGGGGCATTTAAACCGTCTTGTTAAGCTACTGTGACCTGCAAGTCTCTTCCAAGGGGCATTTAAACCATCTTGTTAAGCTACTGCGACCTGTACGTCTCTTCCAATGGGCATTTAAACCGTCTTGTTAAGCTGCTGCGACATGTATGTCTCTTCCAAGGGGCATTTAAACCGTCTTGTTAAGCTACTGCGACCTGCACGTCTCTGCCAAGGGGCATTTAAACCGTCTTGGTAAGCTACTGCGACCTGCAAGCCTCTTCCAAGGGGCATTTAAACCGTTTTGTTAAGCTACTGCGACCTGCACATCTCTTCCAAGGGGCATTTAAACAATCTTGTTAAGCTACTGCGACCTGCATGTTTTTTCCAAGGGTCATTTAAACCGTCTTGTTAAGCTACTGTGACCTCCACAGCTCTTCCAAGGTGCATTTAAACCATCTTGTTAAGCTCCTGCGACCTGCACGTCTCTTCCAAGGGACATTTAAACCGTCTTGTTAAGCTACTGCGACCTGCAAGCCTATTCTAAGGGGCATTTAAACCCTCTTGTTAAGCTGCTGCGACCTGCACGTCTCTTGCAAGGTGCATTTAAACCGTCTTGTTAAGCTACTGCGACCTGCACGTCTCTTCCAAGGGGCATTTAAACCGTCTTGTTAAGCTACTGCGAACTGCACGTCTCTTCCAAGGGGCATTTAAACAGTCTTGTTAAGCTACTGCGACCTGCACGCCTCTTCCAAGGGGCATTTAAACCGTCATGTTAAGCTACCGCGACCTGCACGTCTCTTGCAAGGTGCATTTAAACCGTCTTGTTAAGCTACTGCGACCTGCATGTCTCTTCCAAGGGGCATTTAAACCGTCTTGTTAAGCTACTGCGAACTGCACGTCTCTTCCAAGGGGCATTTAAACAGTCTTGTTAAGCTACTGCGACCTGCACGCCTCTTCCAAGGGGCATTTAAACCGTCATGTTAAGCTACCGCGACCTGCACGTCTCTTCCAAGGGGCATTTAAACCATCTTGTTAAGCTACTGCGACCTGCACTTCTCTTCCAAGGGGCATTTAAACCATCTTGTTAAGCTTCTGCGACCCGTACGTCTCTTCCAGTGGGCATTTAAACCGTCTTGTTAATCTGCAGCGACCTGTATGTCTCTTCCAATGGGCATTTAATCCGTCTTGTTAAGCTCCTGCGACCTCCACCGCTCTTCCAAGGGGCATTTAAACCGTCTTGTTAAGCGACTGCGACCTGCACGTCTCTTCCAAGGGGCATTTATACCGTCTTGGCAAGCTACTGCGACCTGCACGTCTCTTCCAAGGGGCATTTAAACCGTTTTGTTAAGCTACTGCGACCTGCATATCTCTTCCAAGGTGCATTTAAACCATCTTGTTAAGCTCCTGCGACCTGCACGTCTCTTCCAAGGGACATTTAAACCGTCTTGTTAAGCTACTGCGACCTGCAAGCCTATTCTAAGGGGCATTTAAACCCTCTTGTTAAGCTGCTGCGACCTGCACGTCTCTTGCAAGGTGCATTTAAACCGTCTTGTTAAGCTACTGCGACCTGCACGTCTCTTCCAAGGGACATTTAAACCGTCTTGTTAAGCTACTGCGACCTGCACGCCTCTTCCAAGGGGCATTTAAACCGTCATGTTAAGCTACCGCGACCTGCACGTCTCTTCCAAGGGGCATTTAAACCATCTTGTTAAGCTACTGCGACCTGCACTTCTCTTCCAAGGGGCATTTAAACCATCTTGTTAAGCTTCTGCGACCCGTACATCTCTTCCAGTGGGCATTTAAACCGTCTTGTTAATCTGCAGCGACCTGTATGTCTCTTCCAATGGGCATTTAATCCGTCTTGTTAAGCTCCTGCGACCTCCACCGCTCTTCCAAGGGGCATTTAAACCGCCTTGTTAAGCGACTGCGACCTGCACGTCTCTTCCAAGGGGCATTTATACCGTCTTGGCAAGCTACTGCGACCTGCACGTCTCTTCCAAGGGGCATTTAAACCGTCTTGTTAAGCTACTGCGACCTGCACGTCTCTTCCAAGGGGCATTTAAACCATCTTGTTAAGCTACTGCGACCTGAACGTCTCTTCCAAGGGGCATTTAAACCATCTTGTTAAGCTACTGCGACCTGAACGTCTCTTCCAAGGGGCATTTAAACCATCTTGTTAAGCTACTGCGACCTGTACGTCTCTTCCAATGGGCATTTAAACCGTCTTGTTAAGCTGCAGCGACCTGTATGTCTCTTCCAATGGGCATTTAAACCGTCTTGTTAAGCTCCTGCGACCTCCACCGCTCTTCCAAGGGGCATTTAAACCGTCTTGTTAATCTACTGCGACCTGCACGTCTTTTCCAAGGGGCATTTAAACCGTCTTGGTAAGCTACTGCGACCTGCAAGCCTCTTCCAAGGGGCATTTAAACCGTCTTCTTAAGCTACTGCGACCTGCACATCTCTTCCAAAGGGCATTTAAACCATCTTGTTAAGCTACTGCGACCTGCATGTCTTTTCCAAGGGGCATTTAAACAGTCTTGTTAAGCTACTGCAACCTGCACGTCTCTTCCAAGGGGCATTTAAACCATCTTGGTAAGCTACTGCGACCTGCAAGCCTCTTCCAAGGGGCATTTAAACCGTCTTGTTAAGCTACTGCGACCTGCCCATCTCTTCCAAGGGGCATTTAAACCATCTTGTTAAGCTACTGCGACCTGCATGTCTTTTCCAAGGGGCATTTAAACCATCTTGTTAAGCTACTGTGACCTCCACCGCTCTTCCAAGGGGCATTTAAACCATCTTGTTAAGCTACTGCGACCTGCACGTCTCTTCCAAGGGGCATTTAAACCCTCTTGTTAAGCTGCTGCGACCTGCACGTCTCTTGCAAGGGGCATTTAAACCGTCTTGTTAAGCTACTGCGAACTGCACGTCTCTTCCAAGGGGCATTTAAACCGTCTTGTTAAGCTACTGCGACCTCCACCGCTGTTCCAAGGGGCATTTAAACCGTCTTGGTAAGCTACTGGGACCTCCACCGCTCTTCCAAGGGGCATTTAAACCATCTTGTTAAGCTACTGCGACCTGCACGTCTCTTCCTAGTGGCATTTAAAGCTTCTTGTTAAGCTACTGCGACCTGCACGTCTCTTCCAAGGGGCATTTAAACCGTCTTGTTAAGCTACTGCGACCTACACGTCTCTTCCAAGGGGCATTTAAACTGTCTTGTTAAGCAACTGCGACCTCCACCTCTCTTCCAAGAGGCATTTAAACTGTCTTGTTAAGCTACTGCGACCTGCACGTCTCTTCCTAGGGGCATTTAAACCTTCTTCTTAAGCTACTGCGACCTGCACGTCTCTTCCAAGGGGCATTTAAACCGTCTTGTTAAGCTACTGCGACCTACACGTCTCTTCCAAGGGGCATTTAAACTGTCTTGTTAAGCTACTGCGACCTCCACCTCTCTTCCAAGAGGCATTTAAACTGTCTTGTTAAGCTACTGCGACCTGCACGTCTCTTCCAAGGGGCATTTAAACCGTCTTGTTAAGCTACTGCAAACTGCACGTCTCATCCAAGGGGCATTTAAACCGTCTTGTTAAGCTACTGCAACCTGCACGTCTCTTCCAAGGGGCATTTAAACCATCTTGGTAAGATACTGCGACCTGCAAGCCTCTTCCAAGGGGCATTTAAACCGTCTTGTTAAGCTACTGCGACCTGCCCATCTCTTCCAAGGGGCATTTAAACCATCTTGTTAAGCTACTGCGACCTGCATGTCTTTTCCAAGGGGCATTTAAACCGTCTTGTTAAGCTACTGTGACCTCCACCGCTCTTCCAAGGGGCATTTAAACCATCTTGTTAAGCTACTGCGACCTGCACGTCTCTTCCAAGGGGCATTTAAACCCTCTTGTTAAGCTGCTGCGACCTGCACGTCTCTTGCAAGGGGCATTTAAACCGTCTTGTTAAGCTACTGCGAACTGCACGTCTCTTCCAAGGGGCATTTAAACCGTCTTGTTAAGCTACTGCGACCTCCACCGCTGTTCCAAGGGGCATTTAAACCGTCTTGGTAAGCTACTGGGACCTCCACCGCTCTTCCAAGGGGCATTTAAACCATCTTGTTAAGCTACTGCGACCTGCACGTCTCTTCCTAGTGGCATTTAAAGCTTCTTGTTAAGCTACTGCGACCTGCACGTCTCTTCCAAGGGGCATTTAAACCGTCTTGTTAAGCTACTGCGACCTACACGTCTCTTCCAAGGGGCATTTAAACTGTCTTGTTAAGCAACTGCGACCTCCACCTCTCTTCCAAGAGGCATTTAAACTGTCTTGTTAAGCTACTGCGACCTGCACGTCTCTTCCTAGGGGCATTTAAACCTTCTTGTTAAGCTACTGCGACCTGCACGTCTCTTCCAAGGGGCATTTAAACCGTCTTGTTAAGCTACTGCGACCTACACGTCTCTTCCAAGGGGCATTTAAACTGTCTTGTTAAGCTACTGCGACCTCCACCTCTCTTCCAAGAGGCATTTAAACTGTCTTGTTAAGCTACTGCGACCTGCACGTCTCTTCCAAGGGGCATTTAAACCGTCTTGTTAAGCTACTGCAAACTGCACGTCTCATCCAAGGGGCATTTAAACCGTCTTGTTAAGCTACTGCGCCCTGCACGTCTCTTCCAAGGGGCATTTAAACTGTCTTGTTAAGCTACTGTGACCTGCACATCTCTTCCAAGGGGCATTTAACCGTCTTGTTAAGCTACTGTGACCTTCACCGCTCTTCCAAAGGGCATTTTAACCGTCTTGTTAAGCTACTGCGAACTGCACGTCTCTTCCAAGGGGCATTTAAACTGTCTTGTTAAGCTACTGCGACCTGCACGTCTCTTCCAAGGGGCATATAAACCGTCTTGTTAAGCTACTGCGACCTGCACGTCTCTTCCAAGGGGCATTTAAACCATCTTGTTGAGCTACTGCGACTTGTACATCTCTTCCAATGGGCATTTAAACCGTCTATTTAAGCTACTGTGACCTCCACCGCTCTTCCAAGGGGCATTTAAACCATCTTGTTAAGCTACTGCGACCTGCACGTCTCTTCCAAAGGACATTTAAACCGTCTTGTTAAGCTACTGCAAACTGCACGTCTCTTCCAAGGGGCATTTAAACCGTCTTGTTAAGCTACTGCGACCTGCACGTCTCTTCCAAGGGGCATTTAAACCATCTTGTTAAGCTACTGCGACCTGAACGTCTCTTCCAAGGGGCATTTAAACCATCTTGTTAAGCTACTGCGACCTTTACGTCTCTTCCAATGGGCATTTAAACCGTCTTGTTAAGCTGCAGCGACCTGTATGTCTCTTTCAATGGGCATTTAAACCATCTTGTTAAGCTCCTGCGACCTCCACCGCTCTTCCAAGGGGCATTTAAACCATCTTGTTAAGCTACTGCGACCTGCACGTCTCTTCCAAGGGACATTTAAACCGTCTTGTTAAGCTACTGCGACATGCACGTCTCTGCCAAGGGGCATTTAAACCGTCTTGGTAGGCTACTGCGACCTGCACGTCTCTTCCAAGGGGCATTTAAACCGTCTTGTTAATCTACTGCGACCTCCACTGCTCTTACAAGGGGCATTTAATCCATCTTGGTAAGCTACTGCGACCTGCACGTCTCTTCCAAGGGGCATTTAAACCGTCTTCTTAAGCTACTGCAAACTGCACGTCTCTTCCAAGGGGCATTTAAACAGCCTTGCTAAGCTACTGCGACCTGCACGTCTCTTCCAAGGGGCATTTAAACCGTCTTGTTAAGCTACTGCGACCTGCACGTCTCTTCCAAGGGGCATTTAAACCATTTTGTTAAGCTACTGCGACCTGAACGTCTCTTCCAAGGGGCATTTAAACCATCTTGTTAAGCTACTGCGACTTGTACGTCTCTTCCAATGGGCATTTAAACCGTCTTGTTAAGCTGCAGCGACCTGTATGTCTCTTCCAAGGGGCATTTAAACCGTCTTGTTAATCTTCTGCGACCTGCACGTCTTTTCCAAGGGGCATTTAAACCCTCTTGGTAAGCTACTGCGACCTGCAAGCCTCTTCCAAGGGGCATTTAAACCGTCTTCTTAAGCTACTGCGACCTGCACATCTCTTCCAAAGGGCATTTAAACCATCTTGTTAAGCTACTGCGACCTGCATGTCTTTTCCAAGGGGCATTTAAACAGTCTTGTTAAGCTACTGCAACCTGCACGTCTCTTCCAAGGGGCATTTAAACCGTCTTGGTAAGCTACTGCTACCTGCAAGCCTCTTCCAAGGGGCATTTAAACCGTCTTGTTAAGCTACTGCGACCTTCACATCTCTTAGAAGGGGCATTTAAACCATCTTGTTAAGCTACTGCGACCTGCATGTCTTTTCCAAGGGGCATTTAAACCGTCTTGTTAAGCTACTGTCACCTCCACCTCTCTTCCAAGGGGCATTTAAACCATCTTTTTAAGCTACTGCGACCTGCACGTCTCTTCCAAGGGGCATTTAAACCCTCTTGTTAAGCTGCTGCGACCTGCACGTCTCTTGCAAGGGGCATTTAAACCGTCTTGTTAAGCTACTGCGAACTGCACGTCTCTTCCAAGGGGCATTTATACCGTCTTGTTAAGCTACTGCGACCTCCACCGCTGTTCCAAGGGGCATTTAAACCGTCTTGGTAAGCTACTGGGACCTCCACCGCTCTTCCAAGGGGCATTTAAACCATCTTGTTAAGCTACTGCGACCTGCACGTCTCTTCCAAGGGGCATTTAAACCGTCCTCTTAAGCTACTGCAAACTGCACGTCTCTTCCAAGGGGCATTTAAACAGCCTTGTTAAGCTACTGCGACCTGCACGTCTCTTCCAAGGGGCATTTAAACCGTCTTGTTAAGCTACTGCGACCTGCACGTCTCTTCCAAGGGGCATTTAAACCATCTTGTTAAGCTACTGCGACCTGAACGTCTCTTCCAAGGGGCATTTAAACCATCTTGTTAAGCTACTGCGACCTGTACGTCTCTTCCAATGGGCATTTAAACCGTCTTGTTAAGCTGCAACGACCTGTATGTCTCTTCCAAGGGGCATTTAAACCGTCTTGTTATTCTACTGCGACCTGCATGTCTTTTCCAAGGGGTATTTAAACCCTCTTGGTAAGCTACTGCGACCTGCAAGCCTCTTCCAAGGGGCATTTAAACCGTCTTCTTAAGCTACTGCGACCTGCACATCTCTTCCAAAGGGCATTTAAACCATCTTGTTAAGCTACTGGGACCTGCATGTCTTTTCCAAGGGGCATTTAAACAGTCTTGTTAAGCTACTGCAACCTGCACGTCTCTTCCAAGGGGCATTTAAACCGTCTTGGTAAGCTACTGCGACCTGCAAGCCTCTTCCAAGGGGCATTTAAACCGTCTTGTTAAGCTACTGCGACCTGCACATCTCTTAGAAGGGGCATTTAAACCATCTTGTTAAGCTACTGCGACCTGCATGTCTTTTCCAAGGGGCATTTAAACCGTCTTGTTAAGCTACTGTGACCTCCACCTCTCTTCCAAGGGGCATTTAAACCATCTTTTTAAGCTACTGCGACCTGCACGTCTCTTCCAAGGGGCATTTAAACCCTCTTGTTAAGCTGCTGTGACCTGCACGTCTCTTGCAAGGGGCATTTAAACCGTCTTGTTAAGCTACTGCGAACTGCACGTCTCTTCCAAGGGGCATTTAAACCGTCTTGTTAAGCTACTGCGACCTCCACCGCTGTTCCAAGGGGCATTTAAACCGTCTTGGTAAGCTACTGGGACCTCCACCGCTCTTCCAAGGGGCATTTAAACCATCTTGTTAAGCTACTGCGACCTGCAAGCCTCTTCTAAGGGGCATTTAAACCCTCTTGTTAAGCTGCTGCAACCTGCACGTCTCTTGCAAGGGGCATTTAAACCGTCTTGTTAAGCTACTGCGACCTGCACGTCTCTTCCTAGGGGCATTTAAACCTTCTTGTTAAGCTACTGCGACCTGCACGTCTCTTCCAAGGGGCATTTAAACCGTCTTGTTAAGCTACTGCGACCTACACGTCTCTTCCAAGGGGCATTTAAACTGTCTTGTCAAGCTACTGCGACCTCCACCTCTCTTCCAAGAGGCATTTAAACTGTCTTGTTAAGCTACTGCGACCTGCACGTCTCTTCCAAGGGGCATTTAAACCCTCTTGTTAAGCTACTGCGACCTGCACTTCTCTTCCAAGGGGCATTTAAACTGTCTTGTTAAGCTACTGTGACCTGCACATCTCTTCCAAGGGACATTTAACCGTCTTGTTAAGCTACTGTGACCTTCACCGCTCTTCCAAAGGGCATTTTAACCGTCTTGTTAAGCTGCTGCGAACTGCACGTCTCTTCCAAGGGGCATTTAAACTCTCTTGTTAAGCTACTGCGACCTGCACGTCTCTTCCAAGGGGCATTTAAACCGTCTTGTTAAGCTACTGCGACCTGCACGTCTCTTCCAAGGGGCATTTAAACCGTCTTGTTAAGCTACTGTGACCTGCACATCTCTACCAAGGGGCATTTAAACAATCTTGTTAAGCTACTGGGACCTGCATGTCTTTTTCAAGGGGCATTTAAACCGTCTTGTTAAGCTACTGTGACCTCCACCGCTCATCCAAGGGGCATTTAAACCATCTTGTTAAGCTACTGCGACCTGCACGTCTCTTCCAAGGGACATTTAAACCGTCTTGTTAAGCTACTGCGACCTGCACGTCTCTGCCAAGGGGCATGTAAACCGTCTTGGTATGCTACTGCGAACTGCAAGCCTCTTCCAAGGGGCATTTAAACCGTTTTGGTAAGCTACTGCGACCTGCAAGCCTCTACTAAGGGGCATTTAAACTGTCTTGTTAAGCTACTGCATCCTGCACGTCTCTTGCAAGGGGCATTTAAACCGTCTTGTTAAGCTACTGCGACCTGCACGTCTCTTCCAAGGGGCATTTAAACCGTCTTGTTAAGCTACTGCGACCTGCACGTCTCTTCCAAGGGGCATTTAAAATGTCTTGTTAAGCTACTGCAACCTGCACATCTCTTCCAAGGGGCATTTAAACCGTCTTGTTAAGGTACTGCGACCTTCACCGCTCTTCCAAAGGGCATTTTAACCGTATTGTTAAGATACTGCGAACTGCACGTCTCTTCCAAGGGGCATTTAAACCGTCTTGTTAAGCTGCTGCGACATGTATGTCTCTTCCAAGGGGCATTTAAACCGTCTTGTTAAGCTACTGCGACCTGCACGTCTCTGCCAAGGGGCATTTAAACCGTCTTGGTAAGCTACTGCGACCTTCAAGCCTCTTCCAAGGGGCATTTAAACTGTCTTGTTAAGCTACTGTGACCTGCACATCTTTTCCAAGGGACATTTAACCGTCTTGTTAAGCTACTGTGACCTTCACCGCTCTTCCAAAGGGCATTTTAACCGTCTTGTTAAGCTGCTGCGAACTGCACGTCTCTTCCAAGGGGCATTTAAACTCTCTTGTTAAGCTACTGCGACCTGCACGTCTCTTCCAAGGGGCATTTAAACCGTCTTGTTAAGCTACTGCGACCTGCACGTCTCTTCCAAGGGGCATTTAAACCGTCTTGTTAAGCTACTGTGACCTGCACATCTCTACCAAGGGGCATTTAAACAATCTTGTTAAGCTACTGGGACCTGCATGTCTTTTTCAAGGGGCATTTAAACCGTCTTGTTAAGCTACTGTGACCTCCACCGCTCTTCCAAGGTGCATTTAAACCATCTTGTTAAGCTCCTGCGACCTGCACGTCTCTTCCAAGGGACATTTAAATCCTCTTGTTACGCTACTGCGACCTGCAAGCCTATTCTAAGGGGCATTTAAACCCTCTTGTTAAGCTGCTGCGACCTGCACGTCTCTTGCAAGGTGCATTTAAACCGTCTTGTTAAGCTACTGCGACCTGCACGTCTCTTCCAAGGGGCATTTAAACCGTCTTTTTAAGCTACTGCGAACTGCACGTCTCTTCTAAGGGGCATTTAAACTGTCTTGTTAAGCTACTGCAACCTGTACGTCTCTTCCAATAGGTATTTAAACCGTCTTGTTAAGTTACTGCGACCTGCACGTCTCTTCCAAGGGGCATTTAAACCATCTTGTTAAGCTACTGCGACCTGTACGTCTCTTCCAATGGGCATATAAACTGTCTTGTTAAGCTGCTGCGACCTGCAAGCCTCTTCCAAGGGGCATTTAAACCGTCTTGTTAAGCTACTGCGACCTGCACATTTCTTCCAAGGGGCATTTAAACCATCTTGTTAAGCTACTGCGACCTGAACATCTCTTCCAAGGGGCATTTAAACCGTCTTGTTAAGCTACTGTGACCTCCACCGCTCTTCCAAGGGGCATTTAAACCGTCTTGTTAAGCTACTGCGAACTGCACGTCTCTTCCAAGGGGCATTTAAACCGTCTTGTTAAGCTACTGCGACCTCCACCGCTCTTCCAAGGGGCATTTAAACCATCTTGGTAAGCTACTGCGACCTCCACCGCTCTTCCAAGGGGCATTTAAACCATCTTGTTAAGCTACTGCGACCTGCAAGCCTCTTCTAACGGGCATTTAAACCCTCTTGTTAAGCTGCTGCGACCTGCACGTCTCTTGCAAGGGGCATTTAAACCATCTTGTTAAGATACTGCGAACTGCACGTCTCTTCCAAGGGGCATTTAAACCGTCTTGTTAAGCTACTGCGACCTGCACGTCTCTTCCAAGGGGCATTTAAACCATCTTGTTATGCTACTGCGACCTGCACGTCTCTTCCAAGGGGCATTTAAACTGTCTTGTTAAGCTACTGCAACCTCCACCTCTCTTCCAAGGGGCATTTAAACCTTCTTGTTAAGCTACAGTGACCTGCACGTCTCTTCCAAGGGGCATTTAAACCATCTTGTTAAGCTACTGCGACCTGCACGTCTCTTCCAAGGGGCATTTAAAATGTCTAGTTATGCTACTGCGACCTGCACATCTCTTCCAAGGGGCATTTAAACCGTCTTGTTAAGGTACTGCGACCTTCACCGCTCTTCCAAAGGGCATTTTAACCGTCTTGTTAAGATACTGCGAACTGCACGTCTCTTCCAAGGGGCATTTAAACTGTCTTGTTAAGCTACTGTGACCTGCACGTCTCTTCCAAGGGGCATTTAAACCGTCTTGTTAAGCTACTGCGACCTGCAAGTCTCTTCCAAGGGGCATTTAAACCATCTTGTTAAGCTACTGCGACCTGTACGTCTCTTCCAATGGGCATTTAAACCGTCTTGTTAAGCTGCTGCGACATGTATGTCTCTTCCAAGGGGCATTTAAACCGTCTTTTTAAGCTACTGCGACCTGCACGTCTCTGCCAAGGGGCATTTAAACCGTCTTGGAAAGCTACTGCGACCTGCAAGCCTCTTCCAAGGGGCATTTAAACCGTTTTGTTAAGCTACTGCGACCTGCACATCTCTTCCAAGGGGCATTTAAACAATCTTGTTAAGCTACTGCGACCTGCATGTTTTTTCCAAGGGTCATTTATACCGTCTTGTTAAGCTACTGTGTCCTCCACCGCTCTTCCAAGGGGCATTTAAACCATCTTGTTAAGCTCCTGCGACCTGCATGTCTCTTCCAAGGGACATTTAAACCGTCTTGTTAAGCTACTGCGACCTGCAAGCCTATTCTAAGGGGCATTTAAACCCTCTTGTTAAGCTGCTGCGACCTGCACGTCTCTTGCAAGGTGCATTTAAACCGTCTTGTTAAGCTACTGCGACCTGCACGTCTCTTCCAAGGGGCATTTAAACCGTCTTGTTAAGCTACTGCGAACTGCACGTCTCTTCCAAGGGGCATTTAAACAGTCTTGTTAAGCTACTGCGACCTGCACGTCTCTTCCAAGGGGCATTTAAACCATCTTGTTAAGCTACTGCGACCTGCACTTCTCTTCCAAGGGGCATTTAAACCATCTTGTTAAGCTTCTGCGACCTGTACGTCTCTTCCATTGGGCATTTAAACCGTCTTGTTATGCTGCAGCGACCTGTATGTCTCTTCCAATGGGCATTTAATCCGTCTTGTTAAGCTACTGCGACCTGCACATCTCTTCCAAGGGGCATTTAAACCGTCTTGGCAAGCTACTGCGACCTGCACGTCTCTTCCAAGGGGCATTTAAACCGTCTTGTTGAGCTACTGCGACCTGCACGTCTCTTCCAAGGGGCATTTAAACCGTCTTGTTAATCTACTGTGACCTCCACTGCTCTTACAAGGGGCATTTAATCCGTCTTGGTAAGCTACTGCGACCTGCACGTCTCTTCCAAGGGGCATTTAAACCGTCTTGTTAAGCTACTGCAAACTGCACGTCTCTTCCAAGGGGCATTTAAACAGCCTTGTTAAGCTACTGCGACCTGCACGTCTCTTCCAAGGGGCATTTAAACCGTCTTGTTAAGCTACTGCGACCTGCATGTCTCTTCCAAGGGGCATTTAAACCATCTTGTTAAGCTACTGCGACCTGCACGTCTCTTCCAAGGAGCATTTAAACCATCTTCTTAAGCTACTGCGACCTGTACGTCTCTTCCAATGGGCATTTAAACCGTCTTGTTAAGCTGCAGCGACCTGTATGTCTCTTCCAATGGGCATTTAAACCATCTTGTTAAGCTCCTGCGACCTCCACCGCTCTTCCAAGGGGCATTTAAACCGTCTTGTTAAGCTACTGCGACCTGCACGTCTTTTCGAAGGGGCATTTAAAACGTCTTGGTAAGCTACTGCGACCTGCAAGCCTCTTCCAAGGGGCATTTAAACCGTCTTCTTAAGCTACTGCGACCTGCACATCTTTTCCAAAGGGCATTTAAACCATCTTGTTAAGCTACTGCGACCTGCACGTCTTTTCCAAGGGGCATTTAAAACGTCTTGGTAAGCTCCTGCGACCTGCACGTCTCTTCCAAGGGACATTTAAACCGTCTTGTTAAGCTACTGCAAACTGCACGTCTCTTCCAAGGGGCATTTAAACCGTCTTGTTAAGCTACTGCAAACTGCACCTATCTTCCAAGGGGCATTTAAACCGTCTTGTTAAGCTACTGCGACCTGCACGTCTCTTCCAAGGGGCATTTAAACCGTCTTGTTAAGCTACTGCGACGTGCACGTCTCTTCCAAGGGGCATTTAAACCATCTTGTTAAGCTACTGCGAACTGCACGACTCTTCCAAGGGGCATTTAAACCATCTTTTTAAGCTACTGCGACCTGCACATCTCTTCCAAAGGGCATTTAAACCATCTTGTTAAGCTACTGCGACCTGCATGTCTTTTCCAAGGGGCATTTAAACAGTCTTGTTAAGCTACTGCAACCTGCACGTCTCTTTCAAGGGGCATTTAAACCGTCTTGGTAAGCTACTGCGACCTGCAAGCCTCTTCCAAGGGGCATTTAAACCGTCTTCTTAAGCTACTGCGACCTGCACATCTCTTCCAAGGGGCATTTAAACCATCTTGTTAAGCTACTGCGACCTGCATGTCTTTTCCAAGGGGCATTTAAACCGTCTTGTTAAGCTACTGCGACCTGCACGTCTCTTCCAAGGTGCATTTAATCCGTCTTGGTTAAGCTACTGCGACCTGCACGTCTCTTCCAAGGGGCATTTAAACCGTTTTGGTAAGCTACTGCGACCTGCAAGCCTCTACTAATGGGCATTTAAACTGTCTTGTTAAGCTACTGCATCCTGCACGTCTCTTGCAAGGGGCATTTAAACCGTCTTGTTAAGCTACTGCGACCTGCACGTCTCTTCCAAGGGGCATTTAAACCGTCTTGTTAAGCTACTGCGACCTGCACGTCTCTTCCAAGGGGCATTTAAAATGTCTTGTTAAGCTACTGCAACCTGCACATCTCTTCCAAGGGGCATTTAAACCGTCTTGTTAAGGTACTGCGACCTTCACCGCTCTTCCAAAGGGCATTTTAACCGTATTGTTAAGATACTGCGAACTGCACGTCTCTTCCAAGGGGCATTTAAACTGTCTTGTTATGCTACTGCGACCTGCACGTCTCTTCCAAGGGGCATTTAAACCGTCTTGTTAAGCTACTGCGACCTGCAAGTCTCTTCCGAGGGGCATTTAAACCATCTTGTTAAGCTACTGCGACCTGCACTTCTCTTCCAATGGGCATTTAAACCGTCTTGTTAAGCTGCTGCGACATGTATGTCTCTTCCAAGGGGCATTTAAACCGTCTTGTTAAGCTACTGCGACCTGCACGTCTCTGCCAAGGGGCATTTAAACCGTCTTGGTAAGCTAGTGCGACCTTCAAGCCTTTTCCAAGGGGCATTTAAACCGTTTTGTTAAGCTACTGCGACCTGCACATCTCTTCCAAGGGGCATTTAAACAAACTTGTTAAGCTACTGCGACCTGCATGTTTTTTCCAAGGGTCATTTAAACCGTCTTGTTAAGCTACTGTGACCTCCACCGCTCTTCCAAGGTGCATTTAAACCATCTTGTTAAGCTCCTGCGACCTGCACGTCTCTTCAAAGGGACATTTAAACCCTCTTGTTACGCTACTGCGACCTGCAAGCCTATTCTAAGGGGCATTTAAACCCTCTTATTAAGCTGCTGCGACCTGCACGTCTCTTGCAAGGTGCATTTAAACCGTCTTGTTAAGCTACTGCGACCTGCACGTCTCTTCCAAGGGGCATTTAAACCGTCTTGTTAAGCTACTGCGAACTGCACGTCTCTTCTAAGGGGCATTTAAACTGTCTTGTTAAGCTACTGCAACCTGTACGTCTCTTCCAATAGGCATTTAAACCGTCTTGTTAAGTTACTGCGACCTGCACGTCTCTTCCAAGGGGCATTTAAACCATCTTGTTAAGCTACTGCGACCTGTACGTCTCTTCCAATGGGCATATAAACTGTCTTGTTAAGCTGCTGCGACCTGCAAGCCTCTTCCAAGGGGCATTTAAACCATCTTGTTAAGCTACTGCGACCTGCACATTTCTTCCAAGGGGCATTTAAACCATCTTGTTAAGCTACTGCGACCTGAACATCTCTTCCAAGGGGCATTTAAACCGTCTTGTTAAGCTACTGTGACCTCCACCGCTCTTCCAAGAGGCATTTAAACCATCTTGTTAAGCTACTGCGACCTGTACTTCTCTTCCAATGGGCATTTAAACCGTCTTGTTAAGCTGCTGCGACATGTATGTCTCTTCCAAGGGGCATTTAAACCGTCTTGTTAAGCTACTGCGACCTGCACGTCTCTGCCAAGGGGCATTTAAACCGTCTTGGTAAGCTACTGCGACCTTCAAGCCTCTTCCAAGGGGCATTTAAACCGTTTTGTTAAGCTACTGCGACCTGCACATCTCTTCCAAGGGGCATTTAAACAATCTTGTTAAGCTACTGCGACCTGCATGTTTTTTCCAAGGGTCATTTAAACCGTCTTGTTAAGCTACTGTGACCTCCACCGCTCTTCCAAGGTGCATTTAAACCATCTTGTTAAGCTCCTGCGACCTGCACGTCTCTTCCAAGGGACATTTAAACCCTCTTGTTATGCTACTGCGACCTGCAAGCCTATTCTAAGGGGCATTTAAACCCTCTTGTTAAGCTGCTGCGACCTGCACGTCTCTTGCAAGGTGCATTTAAACCGTCTTGTTAAGCTACTGCGACCTGCACGTCTCTTCCAAGGGGCATTTAAACCGTCTTGTTAAGCTACTGCGAACTGCACGTCTCTTCTAAGGGGCATTTAAACTGTCTTGTTAAGCTACTGCAACCTGTACGTCTCTTCCAATAGGCATTTAAACCGTCTTGTTAAGTTACTGCGACCTGCACTTCTCTTCCAAGGGGCATTTAAACCATCTTGTTAAGCTACTGCGACCTGTACGTCTCTTCCAATGGGCATATAAACTGTCTTGTTAAGCTGCTGCGACCTGCAAGCCTCTTCCAAGGGGCATTTAAACCGTCTTGTTAAGCTACTGCGACCTGCACATTTCTTCCAAGGGGCATTTAAACCATCTTGTTAAGCTACTGCGACCTGAACATCTCTTCCAAGGGGCATTTAAACCGTCTTGTTAAGCTACTGTGACCTCCACCGCTCTTCCAAGGGGCATTTAAACCGTCTTGTTAAGCTACTGCGAACTGCACGTCTCTTCCAAGGGGCATTTAAACCGTCTTGTTAAGCTACTGCGACCTCCACCGCTCTTCCAAGGGGCATTTAAACCATCTTGGTAAGCTACTGCGACCTCCACCGTTCTTCCAAGGGGCATTTAAACCATCTTGTTAAGCTACTGCGACCTGCAAGCCTCTTCTAACGGGCATTTAAACCCTCTTGTTAAGCTGCTGCGACCTGCACGTCTCTTGCAAGCGGCATTTAAACCATCTTGTTAAGATACTGCGAACTGCACGTCTCTTCCAAGGGGCATTTAAACCGTCTTGTTAAGCTACTGCGACCTGCACGTCTCTTCCAAGGGGCATTTAAACCATCTTGTTATGCTACTGCGACCTGCACGTCTCTTCCAAGGGGCATTTAAACTGTCTTGTTAAGCTACTGCAACCTCCACCTCTCTTCCAAGGGGCATTTAAACCTTCTTGTTAAGCTACAGCGACCTGCACGTCTCTTCCAAGGGTCATTTAAACCGTCTTGTTAAGCTACTGCGACCTGCACGTCTCTTCCAAGGGGCATTTAAAATGTCTAGTTAAGCTACTGCGACCTGCACATCTCTTCCAAGGGGCATTTAAACCGTCTTGTTAAGGTACTGCGACCTTCACCGCTCTTCCAAAGGGCATTTTAACCGTCTTGTTAAGATACTGCGAACTGCACATCTCTTCCAAGGGGCATTTAAACTGTCTTGTTAAGCTACTGTGACCTGCACGTCTCTTCCAAGGGGCATTTAAACCGTCTTGTTAAGCTACGGCGACCTGCAAGTCTCTTCCAAGGGGCATTTAAACCATCTTGTTAAGCTACTGCGACCTGTACGTCTCTTCCAATGGGCATTTAAACCGTCTTGTTAAGCTGCTGCGACATGTATGTCTCTTCCAAGGGGCATTTAAACCGTCTTGTTAAGCTACTGCGACCTGCACGTCTCTGCCAAGGGGCATTTAAACCGTCTTGGTAAGCTACTGCGACCTGCAAGCCTCTTCCAAGGGGCATTTAAACCGTTTTGTTAAGCTACTGCGACCTGCACATCTCTTCCAAGGGGCATTTAAACAATCTTGTTAAGCTACTGCGACCTGCATGTTTTTTCCAAGGGTCATTTATACCGTCTTGTTAAGCTACTGTGACCTCCACCGCTCTTCCAAGGGGCATTTAAACCATCTTGTTAAGCTCCTGCGACCTGCACGTCTCTTCCAAGGGACATTTAAACCGTCTTGTTAAGCTACTGCGACCTGCAAGCCTATTCTAAGGGGCATTTAAACCCTCTTGTTAAGCTGCTGCGACCTGCACGTCTCTTGCAAGGTGCATTTAAACCGTCTTGTTAAGCTACTGCGACCTGCACGTCTCTTCCGAGGGGCATTTAAACCGTCTTGTTAAGCTACTGCGAACTGCACGTCTCTTCCAAGGGGCATTTAAACAGTCTTGTTAAGCTACTGCGACCTGCACGTCTCTTCCAAGGGGCATTTAAACCATCTTGTTAAGCTACTGCGACCTGCACGTCTCTTCCAAGGGGCATTTAAAATGTCTTGTTAAGCTACTGCAACCTGCACATCTCTTCCAAGGGGCATTTAAACCGTCTTGTTAAGGTACTGCGACCTTCACCGCTCTTCCAAAGGGCATTTTAACCGTATTGTTAAGATACTGCGAACTGCACGTCTCTTCCAAGGGGCATTTAAACTGTCTTGTTAAGCTACTGCGACCTGCACGTCTCTTCCAAGGGGCATTTAAACCGTCTTGTTAAGCTACTGCGACCTGCAAGTCTCTTCCGAGGGGCATTTAAACCATCTTGTTAAGCTACTGCGACCTGCACTTCTCTTCCAATGGGCATTTAAACCGTCTTGTTAAGCTGCTGCGACATGTATGTCTCTTCCAAGGGGCATTTAAACCGTCTTGTTAAGCTACTGCGACCTGCACGTCTCTGCCAAGGGGCATTTAAACCGTCTTGGTAAGCTAGTGCGACCTTCAAGCCTCTTCCAAGGGGCATTTAAACCGTTTTGTTAAGCTACTGCGACCTGCACATCTCTTCCAAGGGGCATTTAAACAATCTTGTTAAGCTACTGCGACCTGCATGTTTTTTCCAAGGGTCATTTAAACCGTCTTGTTAAGCTACTGTGACCTCCATCGCTCTTCCAAGGTGCATTTAAACCATCTTGTTAAGCTCCTGCGACCTGCACGTCTCTTCCAAGGGACATTTAAACCCTCTTGTTACGCTACTGCGACCTCCACCGCTCTTCCAAGGGGCATTTAAAATGTCTAGTTAAGCTACTGCGACCTGCACATCTCTTCCAAGGGGCATTTAAACCGTCTTGTTAAGGTACTGCGACCTGCATGTCTCTTCCAAGGGGCATTTAAACCGTCTTGTTAAGCTACTGCGAACTGCACGTCTCTTCCAAGGGGCATTTAAACAGTCTTGTTAAGCTACTGCGACCTGCACGTCTCTTCCAAGGGGCATTTAAACCATCTTGTTAAGCTACTGCGACCTGCACTTCTCTTCCAAGGGGCATTTAAACCATCTTGTTAGCTTCTGCGACCTGTACGTCTCTTCCATTGGGCATTTAAACCGTCTTGTTATGCTGCAGCGACCTGTATGTCTCTTCCAATGGGCATTTAATCCGTCTTGTTAAGCTACTGCGACCTGCACATCTCTTCCAAGAGGCATTTAAACCGTCTTGGCAAGCTACTGCGACCTGCACGTCTCTTCCAAGGGGCATTTAAACCGTCTTGTTGAGCTACTGCGACCTGCACGTCTCTTCCAAGGGGCATTTAAACCGTCTTGTTAATCTACTGTGACCTCCACTGCTCTTACAAGGGGCATTTAATCCGTCTTGGTAAGCTACTGCGACCTGCACGTCTCTTCCAAGGGGCATTTAAACCGTCTTGTTAAGCTACTGCAAACTGCACGTCTCTTCCAAGGGGCATTTAAACAGCCTTGTTAAGCTACTGCGACCTGCACGTCTCTTCCAAGGGGCATTTAAACCGTCTTGTTAACCTACTGCGACCTGCATGTCTCTTCCAAGGGGCATTTAAACCATCTTGTTAAGCTACTGCGACCTGCACGTCTCTTCCAAGGGGCATTTAAACCATCTTGTTAAGCTACTGCGACCTGTACGTCTCTTCCAATGGGCATTTACACCGTCTTGTTAAGCTGCAGCGACCTGTATGTCTCTTCCAATGGGCATTTAAACCATCTTGTTAAGCTCCTGCGACCTCCACAACTCTTCCAAGGGGCATTTAAACCGTCTTGTTAAGCTACTGCGACCTGCACGTCTTTTCGAAGGGGCATTTAAAACGTCTTGGTAAGCTACTGCGACCTGCAAGCCTCTTCCAAGGGGCATTTAAACCGTCTTCTTAAGCTACTGCGACCTGCACATCTTTTCCAAAGGGCATTTAAACCATCTTGTTAAGCTACTGCGACCTGCACGTCTTTTCCAAGGGGCATTTAAAACGTCTTGGTAAGCTCCTGCGACCTGCACGTCTCTTCCAAGGGACATTTAAACCGTCTTGTTAAGCTACTGCGACCTGCAAGCCTATTCTAAGGGGCATGTAAACCCTGTTATTAAGCTGCTGCGACCTGCCCGTCTCTTGCAAGGTGCATTTAAACCGTCTTGTTAATCTACTGCGACCTCCACTGCTCTTACAAGGGGCATTTAATCCGTCTTGGTAAGCTACTGCGACCTGCACGTCTCTTCCAAGGGGCATTTAAACCGTCTTGTTAAGCTACTGCAAACTGCACGTCTCTTCCAAGGGGCATTTAAACCGTCTTGTTAAGCTACTGCAAACTGCACCTATCTTCCAAAGGGCATTTAAACCGTCTTGTTAAGCTACTGCGACCTGCACGTCTCTTCCAAGGGGCATTTAAACCGTCTTGTTAAGCTACTGCGACGTGCACGTCTCTTCCAAGGGGCATTTAAACCATCTTGTTAAGCTACTGCGACCTGCACGACTCTTCCAAGGGGCATTTAAACCATCTTTTTAAGCTACTGCGACCTGTACGTCTCTTCCAATGGGCATTTAAACCATCTTGTTAAGCTGCAGCGACCTGTATGTCTCTTCCAATGGGCATTTAAACCGTCTTGTTAAGCTCCTGCGACCTCCACCGCTCTTCCAAGGGGCATTTAAACCGTCTTGTTAAGCTACTGCGACCTGCACGTCTTTTCCAAGGGGCATTTAAAACGTCTTGGTAAGCTACTGCGACCTGCAAGCCTCTTCCAAGGGGCATTTAAACCGTCTTCTTAAGCTACTGCGACCTGCACATCTCTTCCAAAGGGCATTTAAACCATCTTGTTAAGCTACTGCGACCTGCATGTCTTTTCCAAGGGGCATTTAAACAGTCTTGTTAAGCTACTGCAACCTGCACGTCTCTTTCAAGGGGCATTTAAACCGTCTTGGTAAGCTACTGCGACCTGCAAGCCTCTTCCAAGGGGCATTTAAACCGTCTTGTTAAGCTACTGCGACCTGCACATCTCTTCCAAGGGGCATTTAAACCGTCTTGTTAAGCTACTGCGAACTGCACGTCTCTTCCAAGGGGCATTTAAACCGTCTTGTTAAGCTACTGCGACCTCCACCGCTGTTCCAAGGGGCATTTAAACCGTCTTGGTAAGCTACTGCGACCTCCACCGCTCTTCCAAGGGGCATTTAAACCATCTTGTTAAGCTACTGCGACCTGCAAGCCTCTTCTAAGGGGCATTTAAACCCTCTTGTTAAGCTGCTGCGACCTGCACGTCTGTTGCAAGGGGCATTTAAACCGTCTTGTTAAGCTACTGCGAACTGCACGTCTCTTCCTAGGGGCATTTAAACCTTCTTGTTAAGCTACTGCGACCTGCACGTCTCTTCCAAGGGGCATTTAAACAGTCTTGTTAAGCTACCGCGACCTACACGTCTCTTCCAAGGGGCAATTAAACTGTCTTGTTAAGCTCCTGCGACCTCCACCTCTCTTCCAAGAGGCATTTAAATTGTCTTTTTAAGCTACTGCGACCTGCACGTCTCTTCCAAGGGGCATTTAAATTGTCTTGTTAAGCTACTGCGACCTGCACGTCTCTTCCAAGGGGCATTTAAACCGTCTTGTTAAGCTACTGCGAACTGCACGTCTCTTCCAAAGGGCATTTAAAGAGTCTTGTTAAGCTACTGCGACCTGCACGTCTCTTCCAAGGGGCATTTAAACCATCTTGTTAAGCTACTGCGACCTGCACTTCTCTTCCAAGGGGCATTTAAACCATCTTGTTAAGCTTCTGCGACCTGTACGTCTCTTCCATTGGGCATTTAAACCGTCTTGTTAAGCTGCAGCGACCTGCACTTCTCTTCCAAGGGGCATTTAAATCATCTTGTTAAGCTTCTGCGACCTGTACGTCTCTTCCATTGGGCATTTAAACCGTCTTGTTAAGCTGCAGCGACCTGTATGTCTCTTCCAATGGGCATTTAATCCGTCTTGTTAAGCTACTGCGACCTGCACATCTCTTCCAAGGGGCATTTAAACCGTCTTGGCAAGCTACTGCGACCTGCACGTCTCTTCCAAGGGGCATTTAAACCGTCTTGTTAAGCTACTGCGACCTGCACGTCTCTTCCAAGGGGCATTTAAACCGTCTTGTTAATCTACTGCGACCTCCACTGCTCTTACAAGGGGCATTTAATCCGTCTTGGTAAGCTACTGCGACCTGCACGTCTCTTCCAAGGGGCATTTAAACCGTCTTGTTAAGCCACTGCAAGCTGCACGTCTCTTCCAAGGGGCATTTAAACCGTCTTGTTAAGCTACTGCAAACTGCACCTCTCTTCCAAGGGGCATTTAAACTGTCTTGTTAAGCTACTGCGACCTGCACGTCTCTTCCAAGGGGCATTTAAACCGTGTTGTTAAGCTACTGCGACCTGCACGTCTCTTCCAAGGGGCATTTAAACCATCTTGTTAAGCTACTGCGACCTGCACGTCTCTTCCAAGGGGCATTTAAACCATCTTGTTAAGCTACTGCGACCTGTACGTCTCTTCCAATCAGCATTTAAACCGTCTTGTTAAGCTGCAGCGACCTGTATGTCTCTTCCAATGGGCATTTAAACCGTCTTGTTAAGCTCCTGCGACCTCCACCGCTCTTCCAAGGGGCATTTAAACCGTCTTGTTAAGCTACTGCGACCTGCACGTCTTTTCCAAGGGCATTTAAAACGTCTTGGTAAGCTACTGCGACCTGCAAGCCTCTTCCAAGGGGCATTTAAACCGTCTTCTTAAGCTACTGCGACCTGCACATCTCTTTCAAAGGGCATTTAAACCATCTTGTTAAGCTACTGCGACCTGCATGTCTTTTCCAAGGGGCATTTAAACAGTCTTGTTAAGCTACTGCAACCTGCACGTCTCTTCCAAGGGGCATTTAAACCGTCTTGGTAAGCTACTGCGACCTGCAAGCCTCTTCCAAGAAGCATTTAAAACGTCTTGTTAAGCTACTGCGACCTGCACATCTCTTCCAAGGGGCATTTAAACCATCTTGTTAAGCTACTGCGACCTGCATGTCTTTTCCAAGGGGCATTTAAACAATCTTGTTAAGCTACTGCGACCTGCACGTCTCTTCCAAGGGGCATTTAAACCATCTTGTTAAGCTACTGCGACCTGCACGTCTCTTCCAAGGGGCATTTAAACCCTCTTGTTAAGCTGCTGCGACCTGCACATCTCTTCCAAGGGGCATTTAAACTGTCTTGTTAAGCTACTGTGACCTCCACCTCTCTTCCAAGGGGCATTTAAACCTTCTTGTTAAGCTACTGCGACCTGCACGTCTCTTCCAAGGGGCATTTAAACCGTCTTGTTATGCTACTGCGACCTGCACGTCTCTTCCAAGGGGCATTTAAACTGTCTTGTTAAGCTACTGTGACCTCCACCTCTCTTCCAAGGGGCATTTAAACCTTCTTGTTAAGCTACTGCGACCTGCACGTCTCTTCCAAGGGGCATTAAAACCGTCTTGTTAAGCTACTGCGACCTGCAAGTCTCTTCCAAGGGGCATTTAAACCATCTTGTTAAGCTACTGCGACCTGTACGTCTCTTCCAATGGGCATTTAAACCGTCTTGTTAAGCTGCTGCGACATGTATGTCTCTTCCAAGGGGCATTTAAACCGTCTTGTTAAGCTACTGCGACCTGCACGTCTCTGCCAAGGGGCATTTAAACCGTCTTGGTAAGCTACTGCGACCTGCAAGCCTCTTCCAAGGGGCATTTAAACCGTTTTGTTAAGCTACTGCGACCTGCACATCTCTTCCAAGGGGCATTTAAACAATCTTGTTAAGCTACTGCGACCTGCATGTTTTTTCCAAGGGTCATTTAAACCGTCTTGTTAAGCTACTGTGACCTCCACCGCTCTTCCAAGGTGCATTTAAACCATCTTGTTAAGCTCCTGCGACCTGCATGTCTCTTCCAAGGGACATTTAAACCGTCTTGTTAAGCTACTGCGACCTGCAAGCATATTCTAAGGGGCATTTAAACCCTCTTGTTAAGCTGCTGCGACCTGCACGTCTCTTGCAAGGTGCATTTAAACCGTCTTGTTAAGCTACTGCGACCTGCACGTCTCTTCCAAGGGGCATTTAAACCGTCTTGTTAAGCTACAGCGAACTGCACGTCTCTTCCAAGGGGCATTTAAACCGTCATGTTAAGCTACGGCGACCTGCACGTCTCTTCCAAGGGGCATTTAAACCATCTTGTTAAGCTACTGCGACCTGCACTTCTCTTCCAAGGGGCATTTAAACCATCTTGTTAAGCTTCTGCGACCTGTACGTCTCTTCCATTGGGCATTTAAACCGTCTTGTTACGCTGCAGCGATCTGTATGTCTCTTCCAATGGGCATTTAATCCGTCTTGTTAATCTACTGCGACCTCCACTGCTCTTACAAGGGGCATTTAATCCGTCTTGGTAAGCTACTGCGACCTGCACGTCTCTTCCAAGGGGCATTTAAACCGTCTTGTTAAGCTACTGCAAACTGCAAGCATATTCTAAGGGGCATTTAAACCCTCTTGTTAAGCTGCTGCGACCTGCACGTCTCTTGCAAGGTGCATTTAAACCGTCTTGTTAAGCTACTGCGACCTGCACGTCTCTTCCAAGGGGCATTTAAACCATCTTTTTAAGCTACTGCGACCTAGACGTCTCTTCCAAGGGGCATTTAAACCATCTTGTTAAGCTACTGCGACCTGTACGTCTCTTCCAATGGGCATTTAAACCGTCTTGTTAAGCTGCAGCGACCTGTATGTCTCTTCCAATGGGCATTTAAACCGTCTTGTTAAGCTCCTGCGACCTCCACTGCTCTTCCAAGGGGCATTTAAACCGTCTTGTTAAGCTACTGCGACCTGCACGTCTTTTCCAAGGGGCATTTAAAACGTCTTGGTAAGCTACTGCGACCTGCAAGCCTCTTCCAAGGGGCATTTAAACCGTCGTCTTAAGCTACTGCGACCTGCACATCTTTTCCAAAGGGCATTTAAACCATCTTGTTAAGCTACTGCGAACTGCATGTCTTTTCCAAGGGGCATTTAAAACGTCTTGGTAAGCTCCTGCGACCTGCACGTCTCTTCCAAGGGACATTTAAACCGTCTTGTTAAGCTACTGCGACCTGCAAGCCTATTCTAAGGAGCATTTAAACCCTCTTGTTAAGCTGCTGCGACCTGCACGTCTCTTGCAAGGTGCATTTAAACCGTCTTGTTAAGCTACTGCGACCTGCACGTCTGTTCCAAGGGGCATTTAAACCGTCTTGTTAAGCTACTGCGAACTGCACGTCTCTTCCAAGGGGCATTCAAACAGTCTTGTTAAGCTACTGCGACCTGCACGTCTCTTCCAAGGGGCATTTAAACCGTCATGTTAAGCTACTGCGACCTGCACTTCTCTTCCAAGGGGCATTTAAACTATCTTGTTAAGCTTCTGCGACCTGTACGTCTCTTCCAAGGGGCATTTAAACCGTCTTGTTAAGCTGCAGCGACCTGTATGTCTCTTCCAATGGGCATTTAATCCGTCTTGTTAAGCTACTGCGACCTGCACATCTCTTCCAAGGGGCATTTAAACCGTCTTGGCAAGCTACTGCGACCTGCACGTCTCTTCCAAGTGGCATTGAAACCGTCTTGTTAAGCTACTGCGACCTGCACGTCTCTTCCAAGGGGCATTTAAACCGTCTTGTTAATCTACTGCGACCTCCACTGCTCTTACAAGGGGCATTTAATCCGTCTTGGTAAGCTACTGCGACCTGCACGTCTCTTCCAAGCGGCATATAAACCGTCTTGTTAAGCTGCTGCAAACTGCACGTCTCTTCCAAGGGGCATTTAAACCGTCTTGTTAAGCTACTGCAAACTGCACCTCTCTTCCAAGGGGCATTTAAACCGTCTTGTTAAGCTACTGCGACCTGCACGTCTCTTCCAAGGGGCATTTAAACCGTCTTGTTAAGCTACTGCGACCTGCACGTCTCTTCCAAGGGGCATTTAAACCATCTTGTTAAGCTACTGCGACCTGCACGTCTCTTCCAAGGGGCATTTAAACCATCTTGTTAAGCTACTGCGACCTGTACGTCTCTTCCAATGGGCATTTAAACCGTCTTGTTAAGCTGCAGCGACCTGTATGTCTCTTCCAATGGGCATTTAAACCGTCTTGTTAAGCTCCTGCGACCTCTACCGCTCTTCCAAGGGGCATTTAAACCGTCTTGTTAAGCTACTGCGATCTGCACGTCTTTTCCAAGGGGCATTTAAAACGTCTTGGTAAGCTACTGCGACCTGCAAGCCTCTTCCAAGGGGCATTTAAACCGTCTTCTTAAGCTACTGCGACCTGCACATCTCTTCCAAAGGGCATTTAAACCATCTTGTTAAGCTACTGCGACCTGCATGTCTTTGCCAAGGGGCATTTAAACAGTCTTGTTAAGCTACTGCAACCTGCACGTCTCTTCCAAGGGGCATTTAAACCGTCTTGGTAAGCTACTGCGACCTGCAAGCCTCTTCCAAGGGGCATTTAAACCGTCTTGTTAAGCTACTGCGACCTGCACATCTCTTCCAAGGGGCATTTAAACCATCTTGTTAAGCTACTGCGACCTGCATGTCTTTTCCAAGGGGCATTTAAACCGTCTTGTTAAGCTACTGTGACCTCCACCCCTCTTCCAAGGGGCATTTAAACCATCTTGTTAAGCTACTGCGACCTGCACGTCTCTTCCAAGGGGCATTTAAACCCTCTTGTTAAGCTGCTGCGACCTGCATGTCTCTTGCAAGGGGCATTTAAACCGTCTTGTTAAGCTACTGCGAACTGCACGTCTCTTCCAAGGGTCATTTAAACCGTCTTGTTAAGCTACTGCGACCTCCACCGCTGTTCCAAGGGGCATTTAAACCATCTTATTAAGCTACTGCGACCTCAACCGCTCTTCCAAGGGGCATTTAAACCATCTTGTTAAGCTACTGCGACCTGCAAGCCTCTTCTAAGGGGCATTTAAACCCTCTAGTTAAGCTGCTGCGACCTGCACGTCTCTTGCAAGGGGCATTTAAACCGTCTTGTTAAGCTACTGCGAACTGCACGTCTCTTCCTAGGGGCATTTAAACCTTCTTGTTAAGCTACTGCGACCTGCACGTCTCTTCCAAGGGGCATTTAAACCGTCTTGTTAAGCTACTGCGACCTGCACGTCTCTTCCAAGGGGCATTTAAACCATCTTGTTAAGCTACTGTGACCTTCACCGCTCTTCCAAAAGGCATTTTAACCGTCTTGTTAAGCTACTGCGAACTGCACGTCTCTTCCAAGGGGCATTTAAACTGTCTTGTTAAGCTACTGCGACCTCCACTGCTCTTACAAGGGGTATTTAAACCGTCTTGTTAAGCTACTGCGACCTGCACGTCTCTTCCAAGGGTCATTTAAACCGTCTTGTTAAGCTACTGCGACCTGCACGTCTCTTCCAAGGGGCATTTAAACCATCTTGTTGAGCTACTGCGACTTGTACATCTCTTCCAATGGGCATTTAAACCGTCTTGTTAAGCTGCTGCGACCTGTATGTCTCTTTCAAGGGGCATTTAAACCATCTTGTTAAGCTACTGTGACCTCCACCGCTCTTCCAAGGGGCATTTAAACCATCTTGTTAAGCTACTGCGACCTGCACGTCTCTTCCAAGGGACATTTAAACCGTTTGTTAAGCTACTGCGACCTGCAAGCCTCTTCTAAGGGGCATTTAAACCCTCTTGTTAAGCTGCTGCGACCTGCACATCTCTTGCAAGGGGCATTTAAACCGTCTTGTTAATCTACTGCGACCTCCACTGCTCTTACAAGGGGCATTTAATCAGTCTAGTTAAGCTACTGCGACCTGCACGTCTCTGGCAAGGGGCATTTAAACCATCTTGTTAAGCTACTGCGACCTGCACGTCTCTTCCAAGGGGCATTTAAACCATCTTCTTAAGCTACTGCGACCTGTACGTCTCTTCCAATGGGCATTTAAACCGTCTTGTTAAGCTGCAGCGACCTGTATGTCTATTCCAAGCCGCATTTAAACCGTCTTCTTAAGCTACTGCGACCTGCACATCTCTTCCAAGGGGCATTTAAACAATCTTGTTAAGCTACTGGGACCTGCATGTCTTTTTCAAGGGGCATTTAAACCGTCTTGTTAAGCTACTGTGACCTCCACCGCTCTTCCAAGGGGCATTTAAACCATCTTGTTAAGCTACTGCGACCTGCACGTCTCTTCCAAGGGACATTTAAACCGTCTTGTTAAGCTACTGCGAACTGCACGTCTCTTCCTAGGGGCATTTAAACCTTCTTGTTAAGCTACTGCGACCTGCACGTCTCTTCCAAGGGGCATTTAAACCTTCTTGTTAAGCTACTGCGACCTACACGTCTCTTCCAAGGGGCATGTAAACTGTCTTCTTAAGCTCCTGCGACCTCCACCTCTCTTCCAAGAGGTATTTAAATTGTCTTGTTAAGCTACTGCGACCTGCACGTCTCTTCCAAGGGGCATTTAAATTGTCTTGTTAAGCTACTGCGACCTGCACGTCTCTTCCAAGGGGCATTTCAACCGTCTTGTTAAGCTACTGCGAACTGCACGTCTCTTCCAAGGGGCATTTAAACAGTCTTGTTAAGCTACTGCGACCTGCACGTCTCTTCCAAGGGGCATTTAAACCATCTTGTTAAGCTACTGCGACCTGCACTTCTCTTCCAAGGGTCATTTAAACCATCTTGTTAAGCTTCTGCGACCTGTACGTCTCTTCCATTGGGCATTTAAACCGTCTTGTTAAGCTGCAGCGACCTGCACTTCTCTTCCAAGGGGCATTTAAACCATCTTGTTAAGCTTCTGCGACCTGTACATCTCTTCCATTGGGCATTTAAACCGTCTTGTTAAGCTGCAGCGACCTGTATGTCTCTTCCAATGGGCATTTAATCCATCTTGTTAAGCTACTGCGACCTGCACATCTCTTCCAAGGGGCATTTAAACCGTCTTGGCAAGCTACTGCGACCTGCACGTCTCTTCCAAGGGGCATTTAAACCGTCTTGTTAAGCTACTGCGACCTGCACGTCTCTTCCAAGGGGCATTTAAACCGTCTTGTTAAGCTACTGCAAACTGCACCTCTCTTCCAAGGGTCATTTAAACCGTCTTGTTAAGCTACTGCGACCTGCACGTCTCTTCCAAGGGGCATTTAAACCGTCTTGTTAAGCTACTGCGACCTGCACGTCTCTTCCAAGGGGCATTTAAACCATCTTGTTAAGCTACTGCGACCTGTACGTCTCTTCCAATGGGCATTTAAACCGTCTTGTTAAGCTGCAGCGACCTGTATGTCTCTTCCAATGGGCATTTAAACCGTCTTGTTAAGCTCCTGCGACCTCCACCGCTCTTCCAAGGGGCATTTAAACCGTCTTGTTAAGCTACTGCGACCTGCACGTCTTTTCCAAGGGGCATTTAAAACGTCTTGGTAAGCTACTGCGACCTGCAAGCCTCTTCCAAGGGGCATTTAACCCGTCTTCTTAAGCTACTGCGACCTGCATGTCTTTTCCAAGGGGCATTTAAACAGTCTTGTTAAGCTACTGCAACCTGCACGTCTCTTCCAAGGGGCATTTAAACCGTCTTGGTAAGCTACTGCGACCTGCAAGCCTCTTTCAAGGGGCATTTAAACCGTCTTGTTAAGCTACTGCGACCTGCACATCTCTTCCAAGGGGCATTTAAACCATCTTGTTAAGCTACTGCGACCTGAATGTCTTTTCCAAGGGGCATTTAAACCGTCTTGTTAAGCTACTGCGACCTGCACGTCTCTTCCAAGGGGCATTTAAACCATTTTGTTAAGCTACTGCGACCTGCACGTCTCTTCCAAGGGGCATTTAAACCCTCTTGTTAAGCTGCTGCAACCTGCACGTCTCTTACAAGGGGCATTTAAACCGTCTTGTTAAGCTACTGCGTACTGCACGTCTCTTCCAAGGGGCATTTAAAAAGTCTTGTTAAGCTACTGCGACCTCCACCGCTGTTCCAAGGGGCATTTAAACCGTCTTCGTAAGCTACTGCGACCTCCACCGCTCTTCCAAGGGGCATTTAAACCATCTTGTTAAGCTACTGTGACCTGCAAGCCTCTTCTAAGGGTCATTTAAACCCTCTTGTTAAGCTGCTGCGACCTGCACGTCTCTTCCAAGGGGCATTTAAACCGTCTTGTTAAGCTACTGTGAACTGCACGTCTCTTCCTAGGGGCATTTAAACCTTCTTGTTAAGCTACTGCGACCTGCACGTCTCTTCCAAGGGGCATTTAAACCATCTTGTTAAGCTACTGCGACCTGCACTTCTCTTCCAAGGGGCATTTAAACTGTCTTGTTAAGCTACTGTGACCTGCACATCTCTTCCAAGGGGCATTTAACCGTCTTGTTAAGCTACTGTGACCTTCACCGCTCTTCCAAAGGGCATTTTAACCGTCTTGTTAAGCTACTGCGAACTGCACGTCTCTTCCAAGGGGCATTTAAACTGTCTTGTTAAGCTACTGCGATCTGCACGTCTCTTCCAAGGGGCATTTAAACCGTCTTGTTAAGCTACTGCGACCTGCACGTCTCTTCCAAGGGGCATTTAAACCATCTTGTTGAGCTACTGCGACTTGTACATCTCTTCCAAGGGACATTTAAACCGTCTTGTTACGCTACTGCGACCTGCAAGCCTATTCTAAGGGGCATTTAAACCCTCTTGTTAAGCTGCTGCGACCTGCACGTCTCTTGCAAGGTGCATTTAAACTGTCTTGTTAAGCTACTGGGACCTGCACGTCTCTTCCAAGGGGCATTTAAACCGTCTTGTTAAGCTACTGCGAACTGCACGTCTCTTCTAAGGGGCATTTAAACTGTCTTGTTAAGCTACTGCAACCTGTACGTCTCTTCCAATAGGCATTTAAACCGTCTTGTTAAGCTACTGCGACCTGCACGTCTCTTCCAAGGGGCATTTAAACCATCTTGTTAAGCTACTGTGACCTGTACGTCTCTTCCAATGGGCATATAAACTGTCTTGTTAAGCTGCTGCGACCTGCAAGCCTCTTCCAAGGGGCATTTAAACCATCTTGTTAAGCTACTGCGACCTGCACATTTCTTCCAAGGGGCATTTAAACCATCTTGTTAAGCTATTGCGACCTGCACATCTCTTCCAATGTGCATTTAAACCGTCTTGTTAAGCTACTGTGACCTCCACCGCTCTTCCAAGGGGCATTTAAACCATCTTGTTAAGCTACTGCGACCTGCACGTCTCTTCCAATTGGCATTTAAACCCTCTTGTTAAGCTGCTGCGACCTGCACGTCTCTTGCAAGGGGCATTTAAACCGTCTTGTTAAGCTACTGCGAACTGCACGTCTCTTCCAAAGGGCATTTAAACCGTCTTGTTAAGCTACTGCGACCTCCACCGCTCTTCCAAGGGGCATTTAAACCATCTTGGTAAGCTACTGCGACCTCCACCGCTCTTCCAAGGGGCATTTAAACCATCTTGTTAAGCTACTGTGACCTGCAAGCCTCTTCTAAGGGGCATTTAAACCCTCTTGTTAAGCTGCTGCGACCTGCACGTCTCTTGCAAGGGGCATTTAAACCATCTTGTTAAGATACTGCGAACTGCACGTCTCTTCCAAAGGGCATTTAAACCGTCTTGTTAAGCTACTGCGACCTGCACGTCTCTTCCAAGGGGCATTTAAACCGTCTTGTTAAGCTACTGCGACCTGCACGTCTCTTCCAAGGGGCATTTAAACTGTCTTGTTAAGCTACTGCGACCTCCACCTCTCTTCCAAGGGGCATTTAAACCTTCTTGTTAAGCTACAGCGACCTGCACGTCTCTTCCAAGGGGCATTTAAACCCTCTTGTTAAGCTACTCCGACCTGCACGTCTCTTCCAAGGGGCATTTAAAATGTCTAGTTAAGCTACTGCGACCTGCACATCTCTTCCAAGGGGCATTTAAACCGTCTTGTTAAGGTACTGCGACCTTCACCGCTCTTCCAAAGGGCATTTTAACCGTCTTGTTAAGATACTGCGAACTGCACGTCTCTTCCAAGGGGCATTTAAACTGCCTTGTTAAGCTACTGCGACCTGCAAGTCTGTTCCAAGGGGCATTTAAACCATCTTGTTAAGCTACTGTGACCTGTACGTCTCTTCCAATGGGCATTTAAACCGTCTTGTTAAGCTGCTACGACATGTATGTCTCTTCCAAGGGGCATTTAAACCGTCTTGTTAAGCTACTGCGACCTGCACGTCTCTGCCAAGGGGCATTTAAACCGTCTTGGTAAGCTACTGCGACCTGCAAGCCTCTTCCAAGGGGCATTTAAACCGTTTTGTTAAGCTACTGCGACCTGCACATCTCTTCCAAGGTGCATTTAAACCATCTTGTTAAGCTCCTGCGACCTGCACGTCTCTTCCAAGGGACATTTAAACCGTTTTGTTAAGCTACTGCGACCTGCAAGCCTATTCTAAGGGGCATTTAAACCCTCTTGTTAAGCTGCTGCGACCTGCTCGTCTCTTGCAAGGTGCATTTAAACCGTCTTGTTAAGCTACTGCGACCTGCACGTCTCTTCCAAGGGGCATTTAAACTGTCTTGTTAAGCTACTGCGAACTGCACGTCTCTTCCAAGGGGCATTTAAACAGTCTTGTTAAGCTACTGCGACCTGCACGTCTCTTCCAAGGGGCATTTAAACCGTCATGTTAAGCTACTGCGACCTGCACATCTCTTCCAAGGGGCATTTAAACCGTCTTGTTAAGCTACTGCGACCTGCACGTCTCTTCCGAGGGGCATTTAAACCGTCTTGTTAATCTACTGCGACCTCCACTGCTCTTACAAGGGGCATTTAATCCGTCTTGGTAAGCTACTGCGACCTGCACGTCTCTTCCAAGGGGCATTTAAACCGTCTTGTTAAGCTACTGCAAACTGCACGTCTCTTCCAAGTGTCATTTAAACAGCTTTGTTAAGCTACTGCGACCTGCACGTCTCTTCCAAGGGGCATTTAAACCGTCTTGTTAAGCTACTGCGACCTGCACGTCTCTACCATGGGGCATTTAAACCATCTTGTTAAGCTACTGCGACCTGCACGTCTCTTCCAAGGGGCATTTAAACCATCTTGTTAAGCTACTGCGACCTGTACGTCTCTTCCAATGGGCATTTAAACCGTCTTGTTAAGTTGCAGCGACCTGTATGTCTCTTCCAATGGGCATTTAAACCGTCTTGTTAAGCTCCTGCGACCTCCACCGCTCTTCCAAGGGGCATTTAAACCGTCTTGTTAAGCTACTGCGACCTGCACGTCTTTTCCAAGGGGCATTTAAAACGTCTTGGTAAGCTCCTGCGACCTGCAAGCCTCTTCCAAGGGGCATTTAAACCGTCTTCTTAAGCTACTGCGACCTGCACATCTTTTCCAAAGGGCATTTAAACCATCTTGTTAAGCTACTGCGACCTGCACGTCTTTTCCAAGGGGCATTTAAAACGTCTTGGTAAGCTCCTGCGACCTGCACGTCTCTTCCAAGGGACATTTAAACAGTCTTGTTAAGCTACTGCGACCTGCACGTCTCTTCCAAGGGGCATTTAAACCGTCATGTTAAGCTACTGCGACCTGCACATCTCTTCCAAGGGGCATTTAAACCGTCTTGTTAAGCTACTGCGACCTGCACGTCTCTTCCGAGGGGCATTTAAACCGTCTTGTTAATCTACTGCGACCTCCACTGCTCGTACAAGGGGCATTTAATCCGTCTTGGTAAGCTACTGCGACCTGCACGTCTCTTCCAAGGGGCATTTAAACCGTCTTGTTAAGCTACTGCAAACTGCACGTCTCTTCCAAGTGTCATTTAAACAGCCTTGTTAAGCTCCTGCGACCTGCACGTCTCTTCCAAGGGGCATTTAAACCGTCTTGTTAAGCTACTGCGACCTGCACGTCTCTTCCAAGGGGCATTTAAACCATCTTGTTAAGCTACTGCGACCTGCACGTCTCTTCCAAGGGGCATTTAAACCATCTTGTTAAGCTACTGCGACCTGTACGTCTCTTCCAATGGGCATTTAAACCGTCTTGTTAAGTTGCAGCGACCTGTATGTCTCTTCCAATGGGCATTTAAACCGTCTTGTTAAGCTCCTGCGACCTCCACCGCTCTTCCAAGGGGCATTTAAACCGTCTTGTTAAGCTACTGCGACCTGCACGTCTTTTCCAAGGGGCATTTAAAACGTCTTGGTAAGCTCCTGCGACCTGCAAGCCTCTTCCAAGGGGCATTTAAACCGTCTTCTTAAGCTACTGCGACCTGCACATCTTTTCCAAAGGGCATTTAAACCATCTTGTTAAGCTACTGCGACCTGCACGTCTTTTCCAAGGGGCATTTAAAACGTCTTGGTAAGCTCCTGCGACCTGCACGTCTCTTCCAAGGGACATTTAAACAGTCTTGTTAAGCTACTGCGACCTGCACGTCTCTTCCAAGGGGCATTTAAACCGTCATGTTAAGCTACTGCGACCTGCACATCTCTTCCAAGGGGCATTTAAACCGTCTTGTTAAGCTACTGCGACCTGCACGTCTCTTCCGAGGGGCATTTAAACCGTCTTGTTAATCTACTGCGACCTCCACTGCTCTTACAAGGGGCATTTAATCCGTCTTGGTAAGCTACTGCGACCTGCACGTCTCTTCCAAGGGGCATTTAAACCGTCTTGTTAAGCTACTGCAAACTGCACGTCTCTTCCAAGTGTCATTTAAACAGCCTTGTTAAGCTACTGCGACCTGCACGTCTCTTCCAAGGGGCATTTAAACCGTCTTGTTAAGCTACTGCGACCTGCACGTCTCTTCCAAGGGGCATTTAAACCATCTTGTTAAGCTACTGCGACCTGCACGTCTCTTCCAAGGGGCATTTAAACCATCTTGTTAAGCTACTGCGACCTGTACGTCTCTTCCAATGGGCATTTAAACCGTCTTGTTAAGTTGCAGCGACCTGTATGTCTCTTCCAATGGGCATTTAAACCGTCTTGTTAAGCTCCTGCGACCTCCACCGCTCTTCCAAGGGGCATTTAAACCGTCTTGTTAAGCTACTGCGACCTGCACGTCTTTTCCAAGGGGCATTTAAAACGTCTTGGTAAGCTCCTGCGACCTGCAAGCCTCTTCCAAGGGGCATTTAAACCGTCTTCTTAAGCTACTGCGACCTGCACATCTTTTCCAAAGGGCATTTAAACCATCTTGTTAAGCTACTGCGACCTGCACGTCTTTTCCAAGGGGCATTTAAAACGTCTTGGTAAGCTCCTGCGACCTGCACGTCTCTTCCAAGGGACATTTAAACCGTCTTGTTAAGCTACTGCGACCTGCAAGCCTATTCTAAGGGTCATTTAAACCCTCTTGTTAAGCTGCTGCGACCTGCACGTCTCTTGCAAGGTGCATTTAAACCGTCTTGTTAAGCTACTGCTACCTGCACGTCACCTCCAAGGGGCATTTAAACCGTCTTGTTAAGCTACTGCGAACTGCACGTCTCTTCCAAGGGGCATTTAAACAGTCTTGTTAAGCTACTGCGACCTGCACGTCTCTTCCAAGGGGCATTTAAACCGTCATGTTAAGCTACTGCGACCTGCACGTCTCTTCCAAGGGGCATTTAAACCATCTTGTTAAGCTACTGCGACCTGCACTTCTCTTCCAAGGGGCATTTAAACCATCTTGTTAAGCTTCTGCGACCTGTACGTCTCTTCCATTGGGCATTTAAACCATCTTGTTAAGCTGCAGCGACCTGTATGTCTCTTCCAATGGGCATTTAATCCGTCTTGTTAAGCTACTGCGACCTGCACATCTCTTCCAAGGGGCATTTAAACCGTCTTGGCAAGCTACTGCGACCTGCACGTCTCTTCCAAGTGGCATTTAAACCGTCTTGTTAAGCTACTGCGACCTGCACATCTCTTCCAAGGGGCATTTAAACCGTCTTGTTAATCTACTGCGACCTCCACTGCTATTACAAGGGGCATTTAATCCGTCTTGGTAAGCTACTGCGACCTGCACGTCTCTTCCAAGGGGCATTTAAACCCTCTTGTTAAGCTGCTGCGACCTGCACGTCTCTTGCAAGGGGCATTTAAACCATCTTGTTAAGATACTGCGAACTGCACGTCTCTTCCAAAGGGCATTTAAACCGTCTTGTTAAGCTACTGCGACCTGCACGTCTCTTCCAAGGGGCATTTAAACCGTCTTGTTAAGCTACTGCGACCTGCACGTCTCTTCCAAGGGGCATTTAAACTGTCTTGTTAAGCTACTGCGACCTCCACCTCTCTTCCAAGGGGCATTTAAACCTTCTTGTTAAGCTACAGCGACCTGCACGTCTCTTCCAAGGGGCATTTAAACCCTCTTGTTAAGCTACTCCGACCTGCACGTCTCTTCCAAGGGGCATTTAAAATGTCTAGTTAAGCTACTGCGACCTGCACATCTCTTCCAAGGGGCATTTAAACCGTCTTGTTAAGCTACTGCGACCTTCACCGCTCTTCCAAAGGGCATTTTAACCGTCTTGTTAAGATACTGCGAACTGCACGTCTCTTCCAAGGGGCATTTAAACTGCCTTGTTAAGCTACTGCGACCTGCAAGTCTGTTCCAAGGGGCATTTAAACCATCTTGTTAAGCTACTGTGACCTGTACGTCTCTTCCAATGGGCATTTAAACCGTCTTGTTAAGCTGCTACGACATGTATGTCTCTTCCAAGGGGCATTTAAACCGTCTTGTTAAGCTACTGCGACCTGCACGTCTCTGCCAAGGGGCATTTAAACCGTCTTGGTAAGCTACTGCGACCTGCAAGCCTCTTCCAAGGGGCATTTAAACCGTTTTGTTAAGCTACTGCGACCTGCACATCTCTTCCAAGGTGCATTTAAACCATCTTGTTAAGCTCCTGCGACCTGCACGTCTCTTCCAAGGGACATTTAAACCGTTTTGTTAAGCTACTGCGACCTGCAAGCCTATTCTAAGGGGCATTTAAACCCTCTTGTTAAGCTGCTGCGACCTGCTCGTCTCTTGCAAGGTGCATTTAAACCGTCTTGTTAAGCTACTGCGACCTGCACGTCTCTTCCAAGGGGCATTTAAACTGTCTTGTTAAGCTACTGCGAACTGCACGTCTCTTCCAAGGGGCATTTAAACAGTCTTGTTAAGCTACTGCGACCTGCACGTCTCTTCCAAGGGGCATTTAAACCGTCATGTTAAGCTACTGCGACCTGCACATCTCTTCCAAGGGGCATTTAAACCGTCTTGTTAAGCTACTGCGACCTGCACGTCTCTTCCGAGGGGCATTTAAACCGTCTTGTTAATCTACTGCGACCTCCACTGCTCTTACAAGGGGCATTTAATCCGTCTTGGTAAGCTACTGCGACCTGCACGTCTCTTCCAAGGGGCATTTAAACCGTCTTGTTAAGCTACTGCAAACTGCACGTCTCTTCCAAGTGTCATTTAAACAGCTTTGTTAAGCTACTGCGACCTGCACGTCTCTTCCAAGGGGCATTTAAACCGTCTTGTTAAGCTACTGCGACCTGCACGTCTCTACCATGGGGCATTTAAACCATCTTGTTAAGCTACTGCGACCTGCACGTCTCTTCCAAGGGGCATTTAAACCATCTTGTTAAGCTACTGCGACCTGTACGTCTCTTCCAATGGGCATTTAAACCGTCTTGTTAAGTTGCAGCGACCTGTATGTCTCTTCCAATGGGCATTTAAACCGTCTTGTTAAGCTCCTGCGACCTCCACCGCTCTTCCAAGGGGCATTTAAACCGTCTTGTTAAGCTACTGCGACCTGCACGTCTTTTCCAAGGGGCATTTAAAACGTCTTGGTAAGCTCCTGCGACCTGCAAGCCTCTTCCAAGGGGCATTTAAACCGTCTTCTTAAGCTACTGCGACCTGCACATCTTTTCCAAAGGGCATTTAAACCATCTTGTTAAGCTACTGCGACCTGCACGTCTTTTCCAAGGGGCATTTAAAACGTCTTGGTAAGCTCCTGCGACCTGCACGTCTCTTCCAAGGGACATTTAAACAGTCTTGTTAAGCTACTGCGACCTGCACGTCTCTTCCAAGGGGCATTTAAACCGTCATGTTAAGCTACTGCGACCTGCACATCTCTTCCAAGGGGCATTTAAACCGTCTTGTTAAGCTACTGCGACCTGCACGTCTCTTCCGAGGGGCATTTAAACCGTCTTGTTAATCTACTGCGACCTCCACTGCTCGTACAAGGGGCATTTAATCCGTCTTGGTAAGCTACTGCGACCTGCACGTCTCTTCCAAGGGGCATTTAAACCGTCTTGTTAAGCTACTGCAAACTGCACGTCTCTTCCAAGTGTCATTTAAACAGCCTTGTTAAGCTCCTGCGACCTGCACGTCTCTTCCAAGGGGCATTTAAACCGTCTTGTTAAGCTACTGCGACCTGCACGTCTCTTCCAAGGGGCATTTAAACCATCTTGTTAAGCTACTGCGACCTGCACGTCTCTTCCAAGGGGCATTTAAACCATCTTGTTAAGCTACTGCGACCTGTACGTCTCTTCCAATGGGCATTTAAACCGTCTTGTTAAGTTGCAGCGACCTGTATGTCTCTTCCAATGGGCATTTAAACCGTCTTGTTAAGCTCCTGCGACCTCCACCGCTCTTCCAAGGGGCATTTAAACCGTCTTGTTAAGCTACTGCGACCTGCACGTCTTTTCCAAGGGGCATTTAAAACGTCTTGGTAAGCTCCTGCGACCTGCAAGCCTCTTCCAAGGGGCATTTAAACCGTCTTCTTAAGCTACTGCGACCTGCACATCTTTTCCAAAGGGCATTTAAACCATCTTGTTAAGCTACTGCGACCTGCACGTCTTTTCCAAGGGGCATTTAAAACGTCTTGGTAAGCTCCTGCGACCTGCACGTCTCTTCCAAGGGACATTTAAACAGTCTTGTTAAGCTACTGCGACCTGCACGTCTCTTCCAAGGGGCATTTAAACCGTCATGTTAAGCTACTGCGACCTGCACATCTCTTCCAAGGGGCATTTAAACCGTCTTGTTAAGCTACTGCGACCTGCACGTCTCTTCCGAGGGGCATTTAAACCGTCTTGTTAATCTACTGCGACCTCCACTGCTCTTACAAGGGGCATTTAATCCGTCTTGGTAAGCTACTGCGACCTGCACGTCTCTTCCAAGGGGCATTTAAACCGTCTTGTTAAGCTACTGCAAACTGCACGTCTCTTCCAAGTGTCATTTAAACAGCCTTGTTAAGCTACTGCGACCTGCACGTCTCTTCCAAGGGGCATTTAAACCGTCTTGTTAAGCTACTGCGACCTGCACGTCTCTTCCAAGGGGCATTTAAACCATCTTGTTAAGCTACTGCGACCTGCACGTCTCTTCCAAGGGGCATTTAAACCATCTTGTTAAGCTACTGCGACCTGTACGTCTCTTCCAATGGGCATTTAAACCGTCTTGTTAAGTTGCAGCGACCTGTATGTCTCTTCCAATGGGCATTTAAACCGTCTTGTTAAGCTCCTGCGACCTCCACCGCTCTTCCAAGGGGCATTTAAACCGTCTTGTTAAGCTACTGCGACCTGCACGTCTTTTCCAAGGGGCATTTAAAACGTCTTGGTAAGCTCCTGCGACCTGCAAGCCTCTTCCAAGGGGCATTTAAACCGTCTTCTTAAGCTACTGCGACCTGCACATCTTTTCCAAAGGGCATTTAAACCATCTTGTTAAGCTACTGCGACCTGCACGTCTTTTCCAAGGGGCATTTAAAACGTCTTGGTAAGCTCCTGCGACCTGCACGTCTCTTCCAAGGGACATTTAAACCGTCTTGTTAAGCTACTGCGACCTGCAAGCCTATTCTAAGGGGCATTTAAACCGTCATGTTAAGCTACTGCGACCTGCACGTCTCTTCCAAGGGGCATTTAAACCATCTTGTTAAGCTACTGCGACCTGCACTTCTCTTCCAAGGGGCATTTAAACCATCTTGTTAAGCTTCTGCGACCTGTACGTCTCTTCCATTGGGCATTTAAACCATCTTGTTAAGCTGCAGCGACCTGTATGTCTCTTCCAATGGGCATTTAATCCGTCTTGTTAAGCTACTGCGACCTGCACATCTCTTCCAAGGGGCATTTAAACCGTCTTGGCAAGCTACTGCGACCTGCACGTCTCTTCCAAGTGGCATTTAAACCGTCTTGTTAAGCTACTGCGACCTGCACATCTCTTCCAAGGGGCATTTAAACCGTCTTGTTAATCTACTGCGACCTCCACTGCTATTACAAGGGGCATTTAATCCGTCTTGGTAAGCTACTGCGACCTGCACGTCTCTTCCAAGGGGCATTTAAACCGTCTTGTTAAGCTACTGCAAACTGCACGTCTCTTCCAAGGGGCATTTAAACCGTCTTGTTAAGCTACTGCAAACTGCACCTCTCTTCCAAGGGGCATTTAAACCGTCTTGTTAAGCTACTGCGACCTGCACGTCTCTTCCAAGGGGCATTTAAACCGTCTTGTTAAGCTACTGCGACCTGCACGTCTCTTGCAAGGGGCATTTAAACCATCTTGTTAAGCTACTGCGACCTGTACGTCTCTTCCAATGGGCATTTAAACCGTCTTGTTAAGCTGCAGCGACCTGTATGTCTCTTCCAATGGGCATTTAAACTGTCTTGTTAAGCTCCTGCGACCTCCACCGCTCTTCCAAGGGGCATTTAAACCGTCTTGTTAAGCTACTGCGACCTGCACGTCTTTTCCAAGGGGCATTTAAAACGTCTTGGTAAGCTACTGCGACCTGCAAGCCTCTTCCAAGGGGCATTTAAACCGTCTTCTTAAGCTACTGCGACCTGCACATCTCTTCCAAAGGGCATTTAAACCATCTTGTTAAGCTACTGCGACCTGCATATCTTTTCCAAGGGGCATTTAAACAGTCTTGTTAAGCTACTGCAACCTGCACGTCTCTTCCAAGGGGCATTTAAACCGTCTTGGTAAGCTACTGCGACCTGCAAGCCTCTTCCAAGCGGCATTTAAACCGTCTTGTTAAGCTACTGCGACCTGCACATCTCTTCCAAGGGGCATTTAAACCATCTTGTTAAGCTACTGCGACCTGCATGTCTTTTCCAAGGGGCGTTTAAACCGTCTTGTTAAGCTACTGTGACCTCCACCCCTCATCCAAGGGGCATGTAAACCATCTTGTTAAGCTACTGCGACCTGCACGTCTCTTCCAAGGGGCATTTAAACCCTCTTGCTAAGCTGCTGCGACCTGCATGTCTCTTGCAAGGGGCATTTAAACCGTCTTGTTAAGCTACTGCGAACTGCACGTCTCTTCCAAAGGGCATTTAAACCGTCTTGTTAAGCTACTGCGACCTCCACCGCTGTTCCAAGGGGCATTTAAACCTTCTTGGTAAGCTACTGCGACCTCCACCGCTCTTCCAAGGGGCATTTAAACCATCTTGTTAAGCTACTGCGACCTGCAAGCCTCTTCTAAGGGGCTTATAAACCCTCTTGTTAAGCTGCTGCGACCTGCACGTCTCTTGCAAGGGGCATTTAAACCGTCTTGTTAAGCTACTGCGAACTGCACGTCTATTCCTAGGGGCATTTAAACCTTCTTGTTAAGCTACTGCGACCTGCACGTCTCTTCCAAGGGGCATTTAAACCATCTTGTTAAGCTACTGCGACCTACACGTCTCTTCCAAGGGGCATTTAAACTGTCTTGTTAAGCTACTGCGACCTCCACCTCTCTTCCAAGAGGCATTTAAATTGTCTTGTTAAGCTACTGCGACCTGCACGTCTCTTCCAAGGGGCATTTAAACCGTCTTGTTAAGCTACTGCGACCTGCACTTCTCTTCCAAGGGGCATTTAAACTGTCTTGTTAAGCTACTGTGACCTGCACATCTCTTCCAAGGGGCATTTAACCGTCTTGTTAAGCTACTGTGACCTTCACCGCTCTTCCAAAGGGCATTTTAACCGTCTTGTTAAGCTACTGCGAACTGCACGTCTCTTCCAAGGGGCATTTAAACCATCTTGTTGAGCTACTGCGACTTGTACATCTCTTCCAATGGGCATTTAAACCGTCTTGTTAAGCTGCTGCGACCTGTATGTCTCTTTCAAGGGGCATTTAAACCGTCTTGTTAAGCTACTGAGACCTGCACGTCTCTTCCAAGGGGCATTTTTAACAATCTTGTTAAGCTACTGGGACCTGCATGTCTTTTTCAAGGGGCATTTAAACCGCCTTGTTAAGCTACTGTGACCTCCACCGCTCTTCCAAGGGGCATTTAAACTATCTTGTTAAGCTACTGCGACCTGCACGTCTCTTCCAAGGGACATTTAAACTGTCTTGTTAAGCTACTGCGACCTGCACGTCTCTGCCAAGGGGCATTTAAACCGTCTTGGTAGGCTACTGCGACCTGCAAGCCTCTTCCAAGGGGCATTTAAACCGTTTTGTTAAGCTACTGTGACCTGCACATCTCTACCAAGGGGCATTTAAACAATCTTGTTAAGCTACTGGGACCTGCATGTCTTTTTCAAGGGGCATTTAAACCGTCTAGTTAAGCTACTGTGACCTCCACCGCTCTTCCAAGGGGCATTTAAACCATCTTGTTAAGCTACTGCGACCTGCACGTCTCTTCCAGGGGACATTTAAACCGTTTGTTAAGCTACTGCGACCTGCAAGCCTCTTCTAAGGGGCATTTAAACCCTCTTGTTAAGCTGCTGCGACCTGCACGTCTCTTGCAAGGGGCATTTAAACCGTCTTGTTAATCTACTGCGACCTCCACTGCTCTTACAAGGGGCATTTAATCAGTCTAGTTAAGCTACTGCGACCTGCACGTCTCTGGCAAGGGGCATCTAAACCATCTTGTTAAGCTACTGCGACCTGCACGTCTCTTCCAAGGGGCATTTAAACCATCTTCTTAAGCTACTGCGACCTGTACGTCTCTTCCAATGGGCATTTAAACCGTCTTGTTAAGCTGCAGCGACCTGTATGTCTCTTCCAAGGGGCATTTAAACCGTCTTCTTAAGCTACTGCGACCTGCACATCTCTTCCAAGGGGCATTTAAACAATCTTGTTAAGCTACTGGGACCTGCATGTCTTTTTCAAGGGGCATTTAAACCGTCTTGTTAAGCTACTGTGACCTCCACCGCTCTTCCAAGGGGCATTTAAACCATCTTGTTAAGCTACTGCGACCTGCACGTCTCTTCCAAGGGACATTTAAACCGTCTTGTTAAGCTACTGCGACCTGCACGTCTCTGCCAAGGGGCATTTAAACCGTCTTTGTAAGCTACTGCGACCTGCAAGCCTCTTCCAAGGGGCATTTAAACCGTTTTGTTAAGCTACTGTGACCTGCACATCTCTTCCAAGGGGCATTTAAACAATCTTGTTAAGCTACTGGGACCTGCATGTCTTTTTCAAGGGGCATTTAAACCGTCTTGTTAAGCTACTGTGACCTCCACCGCTCTTCCAAGGGGCATTTAAACCATCTTGTTAAGCTACTGCGACCTGCGCGTCTCTTCCAAGGGACATTTAAACCGTCTTGTTAAGCTACTGCGACCTGCAAGCCTCTTCTAAGGTGCATTTAAACCCTCTTGTTAAGCTGCTGCGACCTGCACGTCTCTTGCAAGGGGCATTTAAACCATCTTTTTAAGCTACTGCGACCTGTACGTCTCTTCCAAGGGGCATTTAATCCGCCTTGTTAAGCTACTGCGACCTGCACGTCTCTTCCAAGGGGCATTTAAACCGTCTTGTTAAGCTACTGCGACCTGCACGTCTTTTCCAAGGGGCATTTAAAACGTCTTGGTAAGCTACTGCGACCTGCAAGCCTCTTCCAAGGGGCATTTAAACCGTCTTGTTAAGCTACTGCGAACTGCACGTCTCTTCCAAGGGGCATTTAAACCGTCTTGTTAAGCTACTGCGACCTCCACCGCTGTTCCAAGGGGCATTTAAACCTTCTTGGTAAGCTACTGCGACCTCCACCGCTCTTCCAAGGGGCATTTAAACCATCTTGTTAAGCTACTGCGACCTGCAAGCCTCTTCTAAGGGGCATATAAACCCTCTTGTTAAGCTGCTGCGACCTGCACGTCTCTTGCAAGGGGCATTTAAACCGTCTTGTTAAGCTACTGCGAACTGCACGTCTATTCCTAGGGGCATTTAAACCTTCTTGTTAAGCTACTGCGACCTGCACGTCTCTTCCAAGGGGCATTTAAACCGTCTTGTTAAGCTACTGCGACCTACACGTCTCTTCCAAGGGGCATTTAAACTGTCTTGTTAAGCTACTGCGACCTCCACCTCTCTTCCAAGAGGCATTTAAATTGTCTTGTTAAGCTACTGCGACCTGCACGTCTCTTCCAAGGGGCATTTAAACCGTCTTGTTAAGCTACTGCGACCTGCACTTCTCTTCCAAGGGGCATTTAAACTGTCTTGTTAAGCTACTGTGACCTGCACATCTCTTCCAAGGGGCATTTTACCGTCTTGTTAAGCTACTGTGACCTTCACCGCTCTTCCAAAGGGCATTTTAACCGTCTTGTTAAGCTACTGCGAACTGCACGTCTCTTCCAAGGGGCATTTAAACTGTCTTGTTAAGCTACTGCGACCTGCACGTCTCTACCAAGGGGCATTTAAACCATCTTGTTGAGCTACTGCGACTTGTACATCTCTTCCAATGGGCATTTAAACCGTCTTGTTAAGCTGCTGCGACCTGTATGTCTCTTTCAAGGGGCATTTAAACCGTCTTGTTAAGCTACTGAGACCTGCACGTCTCTTCCAAGGGGCATTTTTAACAATCTTGTTAAGCTACTGGGACCTGCATGTCTTTTTCAAGGGGCATTTAAACCGTCTTGTTAAGCTACTGTGACCTCCACCGCTCTTCCAAGGGGCATTTAAACTATCTTGTTAAGCTACTGCGACCTGCACGTCTCTTCCAAGGGACATTTAAACCGTCTTGTTAAGCTACTGCGACCTGCACGTCTCTGCCAAGGGGCATTTAAACCGTCTTGGTAGGCTACTGCGACCTGCAAGCCTCTTCCAAGGGGCATTTAAACCGTTTTGTTAAGCTACTGTGACCTGCACATCTCTACCAAGGGGCATTTAAACAATCTTGTTAAGCTACTGGGACCTGCATGTCTTTTTTAAGGGGCATTTAAACCGTCTAGTTAATCTACTGTGACCTCCACCGCTCTTCCAAGGGGCATTTAAACCATCTTGTTAAGCTACTGCGACCTGCACGTCTCTTCCAGGGGACATTTAAACCGTTTGTTAAGCTACTGCGACCTGCAAGCCTCTTCTAAGGGGCATTTAAACCCTCTTGTTAAGCTGCTGCGACCTGCACGTCTCTTGCAAGGGGCATTTAAACCGTCTTGTTAATCTACTGCGACCTCCACTGCTCTTACAAGGGGCATTTAATCAGTCTAGTTAAGCTACTGCGACCTGCACGTCTCTGGCAAGGGGCATCTAAACCATCTTGTTAAGCTACTGCGACCTGCACGTCTCTTCCAAGGGGCATTTAAACCATCTTCTTAAGCTACTGCGACCTGTACGTCTCTTCCAATGGGCATTTAAACCGTCTTGTTAAGCTGCAGCGACCTGTATGTCTCTTCCAAGGGGCATTTAAACCGTCTTCTTAAGCTACTGCGACCTGCACATCTCTTCCAAGGGGCATTTAAACAATCTTGTTAAGCTACTGGGACCTGCATGTCTTTTTCAAGGGGCATTTAAACCGTCTTGTTAAGCTACTGTGACCTCCACCGCTCTTCCAAGGGGCATTTAAACCATCTTGTTAAGCTACTGCGACCTGCACGTCTCTTCCAAGGGACATTTAAACCGTCTTGTTAAGCTACTGCGACCTGCACGTCTCTGCCAAGGGGCATTTAAACCGTCTTTGTAAGCTACTGCGACCTGCAAGCCTCTTCCAAGGGGCATTTAAACCGTTTTGTTAAGCTACTGTGACCTGCACATCTCTTCCAAGGGGCATTTAAACAATCTTGTTAAGCTACTGGGACCTGCATGTCTTTTTCAAGGGGCATTTAAACCGTCTTGTTAAGCTACTGTGACCTCCACCGCTCTTCCAAGGGGCATTTAAACCATCTTGTTAAGCTACTGCGACCTGCGCGTCTCTTCCAAGGGACATTTAAACCGTCTTGTTAAGCTACTGCGACCTGCAAGCCTCTTCTAAGGTGCATTTAAACCCTCTTGTTAAGCTGCTGCGACCTGCACGTCTCTTGCAAGGGGCATTTAAACCATCTTTTTAAGCTACTGCGACCTGTACGTCTCTTCCAAGGGGCATTTAATCCGCCTTGTTAAGCTACTGCGACCTGCACGTCTCTTCCAAGGGGCATTTAAACCCTCTTGTTAAGCTGCTGCGACCTGCATGTCTCTTGCAAGGGGCATTTAAACCGTCTTGTTAAGCTACTGCGAACTGCACGTCTCTTCCAAGGGGCATTTAAACCGTCTTGTTAAGCTACTGCGACCTCCACCGCTGTTCCAAGGGGCATTTAAACAGTCTTGGTAAGCTACTGCGACCTCCACCGCTCTTCCAAGGGGCATTTAAACCATCTTGTTAAGCTACTTCGACCTGCAAGCCTCTTCTAAGGGGCATTTAAACCCTCTTGTTAAGCTGCTGCGACCTGCACGTCTCTTGCAAGGGGCATTTAAACCGTCTTGTTAAGCTACTGCGAACTGCACGTCTATTCCTAGGGGCATTTAAACCTTCTTGTTAAGCTACTGCGACCTGCACGTCTCTTCCAAGGGGCATTAAACCGTCTTGTTAAGCTACTGCGACCTACACGTCTCTTCCAAGGGGCATTTAAACTGTCTTGTTAAGCTACTGCGACCTCCACCTCTCTTCCAAGAGGCATTTAAATTGTCTTGTTAAGCTACTGCGACCTGCACGTCTCTTCCAAGGGGCATTTAAACCGTCTTGTTAAGCTACTGCGACCTGCACTTCTCTTCCAAGGGGCATTTAAACTGTCTTGTTAAGCTACTGTGACCTGCACATCTCTTCCAAGGGGCATTTAACCGTCTTGTTAAGCTACTGTGACCTTCACCGCTCTTCCAAAGGGCATTTTAACCGTCTTGTTAAGCTACTGCGAACTGCACGTCTCTTCCAAGGGGCATTTAAACTGTCTTGTTAAGCTACTGCGACCTGCACGTCTCTTCCAAGGGGCATTTAAACCATCTTGTTGAGCTACTGCGACTTGTACATCTCTTCCAATTGGCATTTAAACCGTCTTGTTAAGCTGCTGCGACCTGTATGTCTCTTTCAAGGGGCATTTAAACCGTCTTGTTAAGCTACTGAGACCTGCACGTCTCTTCCAAGGGGCATTTTTAACAATCTTGTTAAGCTACTGGGACCTGCATGTCTTTTTCAAGGGGCATTTAAACCGTCTTGTTAAGCTACTGTGACCTCCACCGCTCTTCCAAGGGGCATTTAAACCATCTTGTTAAGCTACTGCGACCTGCACGTCTCTTCCAAGGGACATTTAAACTGTCTTGTTAAGCTACTGCGACCTGCACGTCTCTGCCAAGGGGCATTTAAACCGTCTTGGTAGGCTTCTGCGACCTGCAAGCCTCTTCCAAGGGGCATTTAAACCGTTTTGTTAAGCTACTGTGACCTGCACATCTCTACCAAGGGGCATTTAAACAATCTTGTTAAGCTACTGGGACCTGCATGTCTTTTTCAAGGGGCATTTAAACCGTCTAGTTAAGCTACTGTGACCTCCACCGCTCTTCCAAGGGGCATTTAAACCATCTTGTTAAGCTACTGCGACCTGCACGTCTCTTCCAAGGGACATTTAAACCGTTTGTTAAGCTACTGCGACCTGCAAGCCTCTTCTAAGGGGCATTTAAACCCTCTTGTTAAGCTGCTGCGACCTGCACGTCTCTTGGAAGGGGCATTTAAACCGTCTTGTTAATCTACTGCGACCTCCACTGCTCTTACAAGGGGCATTTAATCAGTCTAGTTAAGCTACTGCGACCTGCACGTCTCTGGCAAGGGGCATCTAAACCATCTTGTTAAGCTACTGCGACCTGTACGTCTCTTCCAATGGGCATTTAAACCGTCTTGTTAAGCTGCAGCGACCTGTATGTCTCTTCCAAGGGGCATTTAAACCGTCTTCTTAAGCTACTGCGACCTGCACATCTCTTCCAAGGGGCATTTAAACAATCTTGTTAAGCTACTGGGACCTGCATGTCTTTTTCAAGGGGCATTTAAACCGTCTTGTTAAGCTACTGTGACCTCCACCGCTCTTCCAAGGGGCATTTAAACCATCTTGCTAAGCTACTGCGACCTGCACGTCTCTTCCAAGGGATATTTAAACCGTCTTGTTAAGCTACTGCGACCTGCACGTCTCTGCCAAGGGGCATTTAAACCGTCTTGGTAAGCTACTGCGACCTGCAAGCCTCTTCCAAGGGGCATTTAAACCGTTTTGTTAAGCTACTGTGACCTGCACATCTCTTCCAAGGGGCATTTAAACAATCTTGTTAAGCTACTGGGACCTGCATGTCTTTTTCAAGGGGCATTTAAACCGTCTTGTTAAGCTACTGTGACCTCCACCGCTCTTCCAAGGGGCATTTAAACCATCTTGTTAAGCTACTGCGACCTGCGCTTCTCTTCCAAGGGACATTTAAACCGTCTTGTTAAGCTACTGCGACCTGCAAGCCTCTTCTAAGGTACATTTAAACCCTCTTGTTAAGCTGCTGCGACCTGCACGTCTCTTGCAAGGGGCATTTAAACCATCTTTTTAAGCTACTGCGACCTGTACGTCTCTTCCAAGGGGCATTTAATCCGCCTTGTTAAGCTACTGCGACCTGCACGTCTCTTCCAAGGGGCATTTAAACCGTCTTGTTAAGCTACTGCGAACTGCACGTCTCTTCCAAGGGGCATTTAAACTGTCTTGTTAAGCTACTGCGAACTGCACGTCTCTTCCAAGGGGCACTTAAACCGTCTTGTTAAGCTACTGCGAACTGCACGTCTCTTCCAAGGGGCTTTTAAACCATCTTGTTAAGCTACTGCGACCTGCACGTCTCTTCCAAGGGGCATTTAAATCATCTTGTTAAGCTACGGCGACCTGTACGTCTCTTCCAATGGGCATTTAAACCATCTTGTTAAGCTGCTGCGACCTGTATGTCTCTTCCAAGGGGCATTTAAACCACCTTGTTAAGCTACTGTGACCTCCACTGCTCTTCCAAGGGGCATTTAAACCATCTTTTTAAGCTACTGCGACCTGCACGTCTCTTCCAAGGGGCATTTAAACCGTTTTGGTAAGCTACTGCGACCTGCAAGCCTCTACTAAGGGGCATTTAAACTGTCTTGTTAAGCTACTGCATCCTGCACGTCTCTTGCAAGGGGCATTTAAACCGTCTTGTTAAGCTACTGTGACCTGCACATCTCTTCCAAGAGGCATTTAAACCGTCTTGTTAAGCTACTGCGACCTCCACCGCTCTTCCAAGGGGCATTTAAACCGTCTTGTTAAGCTGCTGCGACCTGTATGTCTCTTCCAAGGGGCATTTAAACCATCTTGTTAAGCTACTGCGACCTCCACCGCTCTTCCAAGGGGCATTTAGACCATTTTGTTAAGCTACAGCGACCAGCACGTCTCTTCCAAGGTGCATTTAATCCGTCTTGGTTAAGCTACTGCGACCTGCACGTCTCTTCCAAGAGGCATTTAAACCGTTTTGGTAAGCTACTGCGACCTGCAAGCCTCTACTAAGGGGCATTTAAACTGTCTTGTTAAGCTACTGCATCCTGCACGTCTCTTGCAAGGGGCATTTAAACCGTCTTGTTAAGCTACTGCGACCTGCACGTCTCTTCCAAGGGGCATTTAAACCGTCTTGTTAAGATACTGCGACCTGCACGTCTCTTCCAAGGGGCATTTAAACCGTCTTGTTAAGCTACTGCGACCTGCACGTCTCTTCCAAGGAGCATTTAAACCGTCTTGTTAAGCTACTGCGACTTGCACGTCTCTTCCAAGGGGCATTTAAACCGTCTTGTTAAGCTACTGCGACCTGCATGTCTCTTCCAATGGGCATTTAATCCGTCTTGGTTAAGCTACTGCTACCTGCACGTCTCTTCCAAGGGGCATTTAAACCGTCTTGTTAAGCTACTGCGACCTGCACATCTCTTCCAAGGGGCATTTAAACCGTCTTGTTAAGCTACTGCGACCTTCACCGCTCTACCAAAGGGCATTTTAACCGTCTTTTTAAGCTACTGTGACCTGCACGTCTCTACCAAAGGGCATTTAAGCCGTCTTGTTAAGCTACTGCGACCTCCACTGCTCTTCCAAGGGGCATTTAATCCGCCTTGTTAAGCTACTGCGACCTGCACGTCTCTTCCAAGGGGCTTTTAAACCATCTTGTTAAGCTACTGCGACCTGCACGTCTCTTCCAAGGGGCATTTAAATCATCTTGTTAAGCTACGGCGACCTGTACGTCTCTTCCAATGGGCATTTAAACCATCTTGTTAAGCTGCTGCGACCTGTATGTCTCTTCCAAGGGGCATTTAAACCACCTTGTTAAGCTACTGTGACCTCCACTGCTCTTCCAAGGGGCATTTAAACCATCTTTTTAAGCTACTGCGACCTGCACGTCTCTTCCAAGGGGCATTTAAACCGTTTTGGTAAGCTACTGCGACCTGCAAGCCTCTACTAAGGGGCATTTAAACCGTCTTGTTAAGCTACTGCATCCTGCACGTCTCTTGCAAGGGGCATTTAAACCGTCTTGTTAAGCTACTGTGACCTGCACATCTCTTCCAAGGGGCATTTAAACCGTCTTGTTAAGCTACTGCGACCTCCACCGCTCTTCCAAGGGGCATTTAAACCGTCTTGTTAAGCTGCTGCGACCTGTATGTCTCTTCCAAGGGGCATTTAAACCATCTTGTTAAGCTACTGCGACCTCCACCGCTCTTCCAAGGGGCATTTAGACCATTTTGTTAAGCTACAGCGACCAGCACGTCTCTTCCAAGGTGCATTTAATCCGTCTTGGTTAAGCTACTGCGACCTGCACGTCTCTTCCAAGAGGCATTTAAACCGTTTTGGTAAGCTACTGCGACCTGCAAGCCTCTACTAAGGGGCATTTAAACTGTCTTGTTAAGCTACTGCATCCTGCACGTCTCTTGCAAGGGGCATTTAAACCGTCTTGTTAAGCTACTGCGACCTGCACGTCTCTTCCAAGGGGCATTTAAACCGTCTTGTTAAGCTACTGCGACCTGCACGTCTCTTCCAAGGAGCATTTAAACCGTCTTGTTAAGCTACTGCGACTTGCACGTCTCTTCCAAGGGGCATTTAAACCGTCTTGTTAAGCTACTGCGACCTGCATGTCTCTTCCAATGGGCATTTAATCCGTCTTGGTTAAGCTACTGCTACCTGCACGTCTCTTCCAAGGGGCATTTAAACCGTCTTGTTAAGCTACTGCGACCTGCACATCTCTTCCAAGGGGCATTTAAACCGTCTTGTTAAGCTACTGCGACCTTCACCGCTCTACCAAAGGGCATTTTATCCGCCTTGTTAAGCTACTGCGACCTGCACGTCTCTTCCAAGGGGCATTTAAACCATCCTGTTAAGCTACAGCGAACTGCACGTCTCTTCCAAGGGGCATTTAAACTGTCTTGTTAAGCTATTGCGACCTGTACGTCTCTTCTAAGGGGCATTTAAACCATCTTGTTAAGCTTCTGCGACCTGCATGTCTCTTCCAAAGGGCATTTAAACCATCTTGTTAAGCTACTGCGACCTGTACGTCTCTTCCAATGGGCATTTAAACCTTCTTGTTAAGCTGCTGCAACCTGTATGTCTCTTCCAAAGGGCATTTAAACCCTCTTGTTAAGCTACTGCGACCTGTACGTCTCTTCCAAGGGGCATTTAAACCATCTTGTTAAGCTACTGCGACCTGCACGTCTCTTCCAAGGAGCATTTAAACCATCTTGTTAAGCTACTGCGACTTGCACGTCTCTTCCAAGGGGCATTTAAACCGTCTTGTTAAGCTACTGCGACCTGCATGTCTCTTCCAATGGGCATTTAATCCGTCTTGGTTAAGCTACTGCTACCTGCACGTCTCTTCCAAGGGGCATTTAAACCGTCTTGTTAAGCTACTGCGACCTGCACATCTCTTCCAAGGGGCATTTAACCCCTTAATAACATCTGACGTACTAATACGCGTCTGTGCCCTGGGACTTAAGAGCCAGACCCGTATTAGTACGTCATGGCGATCGCGCGCGCACACAGGCTGTGCGGGCGCGATCGCCGCCGGGTGTCAGCTGATTGTCACAGCTGACACCCGGTACTATGTGCAGGGAGCGGTCACGCACCGCTCCCAGCACATTAACCCCCGCGATGCTACGATCGAAGTCGATCGAAGTCGATCGCGGCATTGCGGGGGCAAGGGGAGGTGATCGCCGATACTCACCTCCTCTTCCGGCTTCCAGCGCAGTCTGCAAAGGCTTCCCGGGTGTTGCCATGACGACCCGATGTCGTCATGACAACATCCGGGTCACCAGAGAGCAGGAAGATTGCTTGGACATGCGCAGTGCATCTCCAAGCAATCTTCACACTGTGCACTTCTGACAGCCTTCATGGCATAGGGATGGTGCTCCATTCCTGTGCCATGCAGGCGATCAGAAAAAAAAAAGTGAAAGTCCCAGAGTGGGACAAAGTAATAAAGTGTATAAACTGTGTGAAAGTGGAAAAAAAAAAAAAAAAAAAATGTGCAAAAATATTATAAAAAAATAAAAAAAATAATACACCAAAAATAAAAATATAATGTACCCATCAATAAATATTATTATAAAAAAAATAAAAAAAAACAATAAAAGTACACATATTTGGTATCGCCGCGTCCGGAACAACCTGACCTATAAAACTGTCCCACTAGTTAACCCCTTCAGTGAACACGGTAAAAAAAAAAAAAAAAAAAACAAGCAAAAAACAATGCTTTATCACCATACCGCCAAACAAAAAGTGGAATAACACGCGATCAAAAAGACGCATATAAATAAAAATGATACCGCTGAAAACGTCATCTCGTCCCGCAAAAAACAAGCCACCATATAGCTCCATCAGCCGAAAAATAAAAAAGTTATAGCTCTCAGAATAAAGCGATACTAAAAAATATTTTTTTCTATAAAATAGCTTTTATTGTGTATAAGCGCCAAAACATAGAAAAATTATACAAATGTGGTACCGCTGTAAACGTACTGACCCGAAGAGTAAAGCTGCCTCATCAATTTTACCACACGCGGAACAGAATAAAAAAAAAAAAAAAAAAACAATTCCTGAATTGTTGGTTTTTGTTTATTCTGCCTCCCAAAAATCGGAATAGAAAGCGATCAAAAAATGTCACGTGCCTGAAAATGGCACCAATAACAACGTCAAGTCATCCCGCAAAAAACGAGCCATCACATGACTGTCTGCCAAAATTTGGAAAAATTATAGCTCTCAAAATATGGCGATGCAAAAACTAGATTTTACAAAAAATGCGTCTTTTAGTGTGTGACAGCTGTCAGTCATAAAAACCCCATATGATTCTGGCATTGCTGTAATCACACCGACCCGAAGAATAAAGTCGTCTAATCACTTATACCGCACAAGGAACGGCGTCAAAAATAAACTCTTGAGTTAGGATTGGGCTAGGGTTAGGGCTGGGTTTGGGGCTAGGGTTGTGCTGGGGCTAGGGTTGTGCTGGGGCTAGGGTTGTGCTGGGGCTAGGGTTGTGCTGGGGCTAGGGTTGTGCTGGGGCTAGGGTTGTGCTAGGGTTAGGGCTGGGGTTGGGATTTTTTTCAAAAGTAAGAAAAAAAGATGACGATATGGCGACTAGTGTTGAGAGCAAGTGCTCGCTACTTGAGTTTGCATCGGGTGCTCTGGTATGCATTTAGTATCGTGGGTATTTGAGTGACATGCTCGAGTCTCTGCCCCATATGCTTCGCGGCCAAAAAACTTTACGGGGATTGCCTGCCATGCACGAGCGATCCCCGCATGTTTTTTTTTGGGTGTCTAATAACCGTGAAACATGCGGAGCAGGGACTCGAGCATGTCACTCGAGCACACGCTGTACATGGTGCATACCTGAGTACCCGATGCAAACTCAAGTAGCGAGCACTTGCGCTCAAGAATAATGAAAACTTATTCAATATGATGACCTAATGTAAACAAATAATGTGCCGTACCTCTGGGTTCAAAATGTTCACTATACACCTTAATAAAATCTTTGAGGGGTATAGTTTCCAAAATGGGGACACTTGTGGGGGAGCTCCACTGTTTAGGCACATCACGGGCTCTCCAAACGCGACATGGTGTCCGCTAACAAATTGAATGGAAAATCGGCTCAAATTGTTAGCGGACGCCATGTTGCGTTTGGAGAGCCCCTGTGTGTCCAAACATTGGAGCTCCCCCACAAGTGACCCCATTTTGGAAACTAGACCCCCCAAGGCACCTATCTAGATGCATAGTGAGCACTTAGAACCCCCAGGTGCTTCACAAATTGATTCGTAAAAATGAAAAAGTGAAAATAAAACACTTTTTCATTTTTATGAATCAATTTGTGAAGCACCTGGGGTTCCAAGTGCTCACTATGAATCTAGATAGGTGCCTTGGGGGGTCTAGTTTCCAAAATGGGGTCACTTGTGGGGGAGCTCCAATGTTTGGGCACACAGGGACTCTCTAAATGCAACATGGTATCCGCTAACAAATTGAATGGAAAATCGGCTCAAATTGTTAGCGGACACCACATTGCGTTTGGAGAGCCCCTCTGTGCCCAAACTTTGGAGCTCCCCCACAAGTGACCCCATTTTGGAAACTAGACCCCCCAAGGCACCTTTCTAGATGCATAGTGAGCACTTGGAACCCCCAGGTGCTTCACAAATTGATTCGTAAAAATGAAAAAGTGAAAAAAAAAACACTTTTTCATTTTTATGAATCAATTTGTGAAGCACCTGGGGTTCCAAGTGCTCACTATGAATCTAGATAGGTGCCTTGGGGGGTCTAGTTTCCAAAATGGGGTCACTTGTGGGGGAGCTCCAATGTTTGAGCACACAGGGACTCTCCAAATGCAACATGATATCCGCTAACAAATTGTCGGCTCAAATTGTTAGCGGATATCATGTTGCATTTGGAGAGTCCCTGTGTGCCCAAACATTGGAGCTCCTCCACAAGTGACCCCATTTTGGAAACTAGACCCCCCAAGGCACCTATCTAGATGCATAGTGAGCACTTGGAACCCCTAGGTGCTTCACAAATTAATTCGTAAAAATGAAAAAGTGTTTTTTTTTTCACTTTTTCATTATTACGAATCAATTTGTGAAGCACCTGGGGGTTCCAAGTGCTCACTATGCATCTAGAAAGGTGCCTTGGGGGGTCTAGTTTCCAAAATGGGGTCACTTGTGGGGGAGCTCCAAAGTTTGGGCACAGAGGGGCTCTCCAAACGCAATGTGGCGTCCGCTAACAATTTGAGCCGATTTTCCATTCAATTTGTTAGCGGATACCATGTTGCATTTAGAGAGTCCCTGTGTGCCCAAACATTGGAGCTCCCCCACAAGTGACCCCATTTTGGAAACTAGACCCCCCAAGGCACCTATCTAGATGCATAGTGAGCACTTGGAACCCCTAGGTGCTTCACAAATTGATTCGTAAAAATGAAAAAGTGTTTTTTTTTTCACTTTTTCATTATTACGAATCAATTTGTGAAGCACCTGGGGGTTCCAAGTGCTCACTATGCATCTAGAAAGGTGCCTTGGGGGGTCTAGTTTCCAAAATGGGGTCACTTGTGGGGGAGCTCCAAAGTTTGGGCACAGAGAAGCTCTCCAAACGCAATGTGGTGTCCGCTAACAATTTGAGCCGATTTTCCATTCAATTTGTTAGCGGATACCATGTTGCATTTAGAGAGTCCCTGTGTGCCCAAACATTGGAGCTCTCCCACAAGTGACCCCATTTTGGAAACTAGACCCCCCAAGGCACCTATCTAGATGCATAGTGAGCAGTTGGAACCCCCAGGTGCTTCACAAATTGATTCATAAAAATGAAAAAGTGTTTTTTTTTTCACTTTTTCATTGTTACGAATCAATTTGTGAAGCACCTGGGGGTTCCAAGTGCTCACTATGCATCTAGATAGGTGCCTTGGGGGGTCTAGTTTCCAAAATGGGGTCACTTGTGGGGGAGCTCCAATGTTTGGGCACACAGCAGCTCTCCAAACGCAACATGGTGTCGCTAACAATTTGAGCCAATTTTGCGTTAAATTTGTTAGCGGACACCATGTTGCATTTAGAGAGCCGCTGTGTGCCCAAATATTGGAGCTCCCCCACAAGTGACCCCATTTTGGAAACTAGACCACCCAAGGCACCTATCTAGATGCATACTGAGCACTTGGAACCCTCAGGTGCTTCACAAATTGATTCATACAAATGAAAAAGTGTTTTTTTTTTCACTTTTTCATTGTTACGAATCAATTTGTGAAGCACCTGGGGGTTCCAAGTGCTCACTATGCATCTAGATAGGTGCCTTGGGGGGTCTAGTTTCCAAAATGGGGTCACTTGTGGGGGAGCTCCAATGTTTGGGCACACAGGGACTCTCTAAATGCAACATGGTGTCCTCTAACAAATTTAACGGAAAATCGGCTCAAATTGTTAGCGACACCATGTTGCGTTTGGAGAGCCGCTGTGTGCCCAAACATTGGAGCTCCCCCACAAGTTACCCCATTTTGGAAACTAGACCCCCCAAGGCACCTATCTAGATGCATTGTGAGCACTTGGAACACTCAGGTGCTTCACAAATTGATTCATAAAAATGAAAAAGTGTTTTTTTTTTTTCACTTTTTCATTGTTACGAATCAATTTGTGAAGCACCTGGGGGTTCCAAGTGCTCACTATGCATCTAGAAAGGTGCCTTGGGGGGTCTAGTTTCCAAAATGGGGTCACTTGTGGGGGAGCTCCAAAGTTTGGGCACACATGGGCTCTCCAAACACAACATGGCGTCCGCTAATTATTCAAGCAAATTTTACAATCAAAAAGTCAAATAGCGCTCCTTCCCTTCCGAGCCCTGCCGTGCGCCCAAACAGTATTTTTTCCCCAAATATTGGGTATCTGCGTGCCCAGGGGAAATTGCACAACAAATTTTGGGGTCCATTTTTTCTTGTTACCCCTGTGAAAATAAAAAAAATTGGGTCTAAATTAACATTTTTGTGAAAAAAGTTAAATGTTCATTTTTTTCTTCCACATTCAAAAAATTCCTGTGAAGCACCTGAAGGGTTAATAAAGTTCTTGAATGTGGTTTTGAGCACCTTGAGGGGTGCAGTTTTTAGAATGGTGTCACTTTTGGGTATTTTCTGTCATAAAGACCTCTCAAAGTGACTTCAAATGTGATGTGGTCCCTAAAAAAATGGTTTTGTAAATTTTGTTGGAAAAATGAGAAATCGCTGGTCAACTTTTAACCCTTATAGCTCCCTAACAAAAAAAAAATTTTGGTTCCAAAATTGTGCTGATGTAAAGTAGACATGTGGGAAATGTTATTTATTAACTCTTTTGTGTGACATATCGCTCTGATTTCAGGGCTTAAAAATTCAAATTTTGAAAATTGCAAAATTTTCAAAATTTTCGCCAAATTTCCGTTTTTTTCACAAATAAACGCAAGTGATATCGAAGAAATTTTTCCACAATCATGAAGTACAATATGTCACGAAAAAACAATCTCAGAATCAGGGGGATCCGTTGAAGCGTTCGAGAGTAATTACCTCATAAAGTGACAGTGGTCAGAATTGTAAAAATTGGCCCGGTCATTAACGTGCAAACCACCCGCGGGGCTTAAGGGGTTAAACCGTCTTGTTAAGCTACTGCGACCTTCACCGCTCTACCAAAGGGCATTTTAACCGTCTTTTTAAGCTACTGTGACCTGCACGTCTCTACCAAGGGGCATTTAAACCGTCTTGTTAAGCTACTGCGACCTCCACTGCTCTTCCAAGGGGCATTTAATCCGCCTTGTTAAGCTACTGCGACCTGCACGTCTCTTCCAAGGGGCATTTAAACCATCTTGTTAAGCTACAGCGAACTGCACGTCTCTTCCAAGGGGCATTTAAACTGTCTTGTTAAGCTATTGCGACCTGTACGTCTCTTCCAAGGGGCATTTAAACCATCTTGTTAAGCTTCTGCGACCTGCATGTCTCTTCCAAAGGGCATTTAAACAATCTTGTTAAGCTACTGCGACCTGTACGTCTCTTCCAATGGGAATTTAAACCGTCTTGTTAAGCTGCTGCAACCTGTATGTCTCTTCCAAGGGGCATTTAAACCTTCTTGTTAAGCTACTGCGACCTGCACGTCTCTTTCAAGGGGCATTTAAACAGTCTTGTTAAGCTACTGCGACCTGCACGTCTCTTCCAAGGAGCATTTAAACCGTCTTGTTAAGCTACTGCGACTTGCACGTCTCTTCCAAGGGGCATTTAAACCGTCTTGTTAAGCTACTGCGACCTGCATGTCTCTTCCAATGGGCATTTAATCCGTCTTGGTTAAGCTACTGCTACCTGCACGTCTCTTCCAAGGGGCATTTAAACCGTCTTGTTAAGCTACTGCGACCTGCACATCTCTTCCAAGGGGCATTTAAACCGTCTTGTTAAGCTACTGCGACCTTCACCGCTCTACCAAAGGGCATTTTAACCGTCTTTTTAAGCTACTGTGACCTGCACGTCTCTACCAAGGGGCATTTAAACCGTCTTGTTAAGCTACTGCGACCTCCACTGCTCTTCCAAGGGGCATTTAATCCGCCTTGTTAAGCTACTGCGAACTGCACGTCTCTTCCAAGGGGCATTTAAACCATCTTGTTAAGCTACAGCGAACTGCACGTCTCTTCCAAGGGGCATTTAAACTCTCTTGTTAAGCTATTGCGACCTGTACGTCTCTTCCAAGGGGCATTTAAACCATCTTGTTAAGCTTCTGCGACCTGCATGTCTCTTCCAAAGGGCATTTAAACCATCTTGTTAAGCTACAGCGACCTGCACGTCTCTTCCATGGGGCATTTAAACCATCATGTTAAGCTACTGCGACCTGCAAGCCTCTTCTAAGGGGCATTTAAACCCTCTTGTTAAGCTACTGCGACTTGCACGTCTCTTGCAAGCGGCATTTAAATCATCTTGTTAAGCTACTGCGACCTGCACGTCTCTTCCAAGGGGCATTTAAACTGTCTTGATAAGCTACTGCGACCTCCACCTCTCTTCCAAGGGGCATTTAAACCGTCTTGTTAAGCTACTGCGACCTGCACATCTCTTCCAAGGGGCATTTAAACCATCTTGTTAAGCTACTGGGACCTGCATGTCTTTTCCAAGGGTCATTTAAAACGTCTTGTTAATCTACTGCGACGTGCACGTCTCTTGCAAGGGGCATTTAAACCGTCTTGTTAAGCTACTGCGACCTGCACGTCTCTTCCAAGGGGCATTTAAACCGTCTTGTTAAGCTACTGTGACCTGCATGTCTTTTCCAAGTGGCACTTAAAGCGTCTTGTTAAGCTACTGTGACCTCCACCGCTCTTCCAATGGGCATTTAAACCATCTTGTTAAGCTACTGTGACCTGCATGTCTTTTCCAAGGGGCATTTAAACCATTTTGTTAAGCTACTGTGACCTCCACCGCTCTTCCAATGGGCATTTAAACCATCTTGTTAAGCTACTGCGACCTGCACGTCTCTTCCAAGGGGCATTTAAACCGTCTTGTTAAGCTACTGCGACCTGCACGTCTCTTGCAAGGGGCATTTAAACCGTCTTGTTAAGCTACTGCGACCTGCACGTCTCTTCCAAGGGGCATGTAAACCGTCTTGTTATGCTATTGCGACCTGCACGTCTGTTCCAAGGGGCATTTAAACCGTCTTGTTAAGCTACTGCGACCTGAACGTCTCTTCCAAGGGGCATTTAAACCATCTTGTTAAGCTACTGTGACCTGCACGTCTCTTCCAAGGGGCATTTAAACCGTCTTGTTAAGCTACTGCGACCTGCACGTCTCTTCCAAGGGGCATGTAAACCGTCTTGTTATGCTATTGCGACCTGCACGTCTCTTCCAAGGGGCATTTAAACCGTCTTGTTAAGCTACTGCGACCTGAACGTCTCTTCCAAGGGGCATTTAAACCGTCTTGTTAAGCTACAGCGACCTGCACGTCTCTTCCAAGGGGCATTTAAACCGTCTTGTTATGCTATTGTGACCTGCACGTCTCTTCCAAGGGGCATTTAAACTGTCTTGGTAAACTACTGCGACCTCCATCTCTCTTCCAAGGGGCATTTAAACCATCTTGTTAAGCTACTGCGACTTGCACATCTCTTCCAAGGGGCATTTAAACCGTCTAGTTAAGCTACTGCGACCTTCACCGCTCTTGCAAAGGGCATTTTAACCATCTTGTTAAGCTACTGTGACCTGCGCTTCTCTACCAAGGGGCATTTAAACCATCTTGTTAAGCTACTGCGACCTCCACTGCTCTTCCAAGGGGCATTTAATCCGCCCTGTTAAGCTACTGCGACCTGCACGTCTCTTCCAAGGGGCATTTAAAGCGTCTTGTTAAGCTACTGCGAACTGCACGTCTCTTCTAAGGGGCATTTAAACTGTCTTGTTAAGCTACTGCAACCTGTACGTCTCTTCCAATAGGCATTTAAACCGTCTTGTTAAGCTACTGCGACCTGCACGTCTCTTCCAAGGGGCATTTAAACCATCTTGTTAAGCTACTGCGACCTGTACGTCTCTTCCAATGGGCATTTAAACTGTCTTCTTCTTAAGCTGCTGCGACCCGTATGTCTCTCCCAAGGGGCATTTAAACCATCTTGTTAAGCTACTGCGACCTCCACCGCTCTTCCAAGGGGCATTTAAACATTCTTGTTAAGCTACTGCATCCTGCACGTCTCTTCCAAGGGGCATTTAAACCGTCTTGGTATGCTACTGCGACCTGCAAGCCTCTTCCAAGGGGCATTTAAACCGTCTTGTTAAGCTACTGCGACATGCACATTTCTTCCAAGGGGCATTTAAACCATCTTGTTAACTACTGCGACCTGCACATCTCTTCCAAGGGGCATTTAAACCGTCTTGTTAAGCTACTGTGACCTCCACCGCTCTTCCAAGGGGCATTTAAACCATCTTGTTAAGCTACTGCGACCTGCACGTCTCTTCCAAGTGGCATTTAAACCCTCTTGTTAAGCTGCTGCGACCTGCACGTCTCTTGCAAGGGGCATTTAAACCGTCTTGTTAAGCTACTGCGAACTGCACGTCTCTTCCAAGGGGCATTTAAACCGCATTGTTAAGCTACTGCGACCTCCACCGCTCTTCCAAGGGGCATTTAAACCATCTTGGTAAGCTACTGCGACCTCCACCGCTCTTCTAAGGGGCATTTAAACAATCTTGTTAAGCTACTGCGACCTGCAAGCCTCTTGCAAGGGGCATTTAAACCATCTTGTTAAGATACTGCGAACTGCACGTCTCTTCCAAGGGGCATTTAAACCATCTTGTTAAGCTACTGCGACCTGCACGTCTCTTCCAAGGGGCATTTAAACCGTCTTGTTAAGCTACTGCGACCTGCACGTCTCTTCCAAGGGGCATTTAAACTGTCTTGTTAAGCTACTGCGACCTCCACCTCTCTTCCAAGGGGCATTTAAACCTTCTTGTTAAGCTACTGCGACCTGCACGTCTCTTCCAAGGGGCATTTAAACCGTCTTGTTAAGCTACTGCGACCTGCACGTCTCTTCCAGGGGGCATTTAAAATGTCTTGTTAAGCTACTGCGACCTGCACATCTCTTCCAAGGGGCATTTAAACCGTCTTGTTAAGGTACTGCGACCTTCACCGCTCTTCCAAAGGGCATTTTAACCGTCTTGTTAAGATACTGCGAACTGCACGTCTCTTCCGATGAGCATTTAAACTGTATTGTTAAGCTACTGCGACCTGCACGTCTCTACCAAGGGGCATTTAAACCGTCTTGTTAAGCTACTGCGACCTGCAAGTCTCTTCCAAGGGGCATTTAAACCATCTTGTTAAGCTACTGCGACCTGTACGTCTCTTCCAATGGGCATTTAAACCGTCTTGTTAAACTGCTCCGACATGTATGTCTCTTCCAAGGGGCATTTAAACCGTCTTGTTAAGCTACTGCGACCTTCACCGCTCTTCCAAAGGGCATTTTAACCTTCTTGTTAAGCTACTGTGACCTGCACGTCTCTACCAAGGGGCATTTAAACCGTCTTGTTAATCTACTGCGACCTCCACTGCTCTTCCAAGGGGCATTTAATCCGCCTTGTTAAGCTACTGCGACCTGCACGTCTCTTCCAAGGGGCATTTAAACCGTCTTGTTAAGCTACTGCGACCTGTATGTCTCTTCCAAGGGGATTTTAAACCATCTTGTTAAGCTACTGCGACCTGCACGTCTCTTCCAAGGGGCATTTAAACCATCTTGTTAAGCTACTGCGACCTGTACGTCTCTTCCAATGGTCATTTAAACCGTCTTGTTAAGCTGCTGTGACCTGTATGTCTCTTCCAAGGGGCATTTAAACCGTCTTGTTAAGCTACTGCGATCTCCACCGCTCTTCCAAGGGGCATTTATACCATTTTTTTAAGCTACTGCGACCTGCATGTCTTTTCCAATTGACATTTAAACCGTCTTGTTAAGCTACTGTGACCTCCACCGCTCTTCCAATGGGCATTTAAACCATCTTGTTAAGCTACTGCGACCTGCACGTCTCATCCAAGGGGCATTTAAACCATCATGCTAAGCTACTGCGACCTGCAAGCCTCTTCTAAGGGGCATTTAAACCCTCTTGTTAAGCTACTACGACCTGCACGTCTCTTGCAAGCGGCATTTAAACGGTCTTGTTATGCTACTGCGACCTGCACGTCTCTTCCAAGGGGCATTTAAACCATCTTGTTAAGCTACTGCGACCTGCACGTCTCATCCAAGGGGCATTTAAACCATCATGCTAAGCTACTGCGACCTGCAAGCCTCTTCAAAGGGGCATTTAAACCCTCTTGTTAAGCTACGACGACCTGCACGTCTCTTGCAAGCGGAATTTAAACCGTCTTGTTATGCTACTGTGACCTGCACGTCTCTTGCAAGGGGCATTTAAACCGTCTTGTTAAGCTACTGCGACCTGTGCGTCTCTTCCAATGGGCATTTAAACCGTCTTGTTAAGCTGCTGCGACCTGTATGTCTCTTCCAAGGTGCATTTATACCGTCTTGGGTAGCTACTGCGACCTGCAAGCCTCTTCCAAGGGGCATTTAAACCGTCTTGATAAGCTACTGCGCCTCCACCCCTCTTCCAAGGAGCATTTAAACCGTTTTGTTAAGCTACTGCGACCTGCACGTCTCTTTCAAGGTGCATTTAAACCGTCTTGGTTAGCTACTGCGACCTGCAAGCCTCTTCCAAGGGGCATTTAAACCGTCTTGTTAAGCTACTGCGACCTGCATGTCTCTTCCAAGGGGCATTTAAACAATCTTGTTAAGCTACTGCGACCTGCATGTCTTTTCCAAAGGGCATTTAAACCGTCTTGTTAAGCTACTGTGACCTCCACCGCTCTTCCAAGGGGCATTTAAACCATCTTGTTAAGCTACTGCGACATGCACGTCTCTTCCAAGGGGCATTTAAACCATTTTGGTAAGCTACTGTGACCTGCAAGCCTCTACTGAGGGGCATTTAATCTGTCTTGTTAAGCTACTGCATCCTGCACGTCTCTTGCAAGGATCATTTAAACCGTCTTGTTAAGCTACTGCGACCTGCACGTCTCTTCCAAGGGGCATTTAAACCGTCTTGTTAAGCTACTGCGACCTGCACTTCTCTTCCAAGGGGCATTTAAACCGTCTTGGTAAGCTACTGCGACCTGCACTTCTCTTCCAAGGGGCATTTAAACCGTCTTCGTAAGCTACTGCGACCTGCACGTCTCTTCTAAGGGGCATTTAAACCCTCTTGTTAAGCTGCTGTAACCCGCACGTCTCTTGCAAGGGGCATTTAAACCGTCTTGATAAGCTACTGCGACCTGCACGTCTCTTCCAAGGGGCATTTAAACCTTCTTCTTAAGCTACTGCGACCTGCACGTCTCTTCCAAGGGGCATTTAAACTGTCTTGTTAAGCTACTGCGACCTCCACCTCTCTTCCAAGGAGCATTTAAACCGTCTTGTTAAGCTACTGCGACCTGCACTTCTCTTCCAAGGGGCATTTAAACCGTCTTGTTAAGCTACTGCGACTTGCACGTCTCTTCCAAGGGGCATTTAAACCGTCTTGTTAAGCTACTGCGACATGCACATCTCTTCCAAGGGGCATTTAAAGCGTCTTGTTAAGCTACTGCGACCTTCACCGCTCTTCCAAAGGGCATTTTAACAGTCTTGTTAAGCTACTGTGACGTGCACGTCTCTACCAAGGGGCATTTAATCCGCCTTGCTAAGCTACTGCGACCTGCACGTCTCCTCCAAGGGGCATTTAAACAATCTTGTTAAGCTACTGCGAACTGCACGTCTCTTCCAAGGGGCATTTAAACTGTCTTGTTACGCTATTGCGACCTGTACGTCTCTTCCAAGGGGCATTTAAACCATCTTGTTAAGCTTCTGCGACCTGCATGTTTCTTCTAAAGGGCATTTATACCATCTTGTTAAGCTACTGCGACCTGTACGTCTCTTCCAAAGGGCATTTAAACCGTCTTGTTAAGCTGCTGCAACCTGTATGTCTCTTCCAAGGGGCATTTAAACCGTCTTGTTAAGCTACTGCGACCTCCACCACTCTTCCAAGGGGCATTTAGACCATCTTATTAAGCTACTGCGACCTGCACGTCTCTTCCAAAGGGCATTTAAACCATCATGTTAAGCTACTGCGACCTGCAAGCCTCTACTAAGGGGCATTTAAACCCTCTTGTTAAGCTACTGCGACTTGCACGTCTCTTGCAAGCGGCATTTAAATCATCTTGTTAAGCTACTGCGACCTGCATGTCTCATCAAAGGGGCATGTAAACTGTCTTGATAAGCTACTGTGACCTCCACCTCTCTTCCAAGGGGCATTTAAACCGTCTTGTTAAGCTACTGCGACCTGCACATCTCTTCCAAGGGGCATTTAAACCATCTTGTTAAGCTAATGCGACCTGCATGTCTTTTCCAAGGGGCATTTAAAACGTCTTGTTAATCTACTGCGACGTGCATGTCTTTTCCAAGGGGCATTTAAACCGTCTTGTTAAGCCACTGTGACCTGCATGTCTTTTCCAAGTGGCATTTAAACCGTCTTGTTAAGCTACTGTGACCTCCACCGCTCTTCCAATGGGCATTTAAACCATCTTGTTAAGCTACTGTGACCTGCATGTCTTTTCCAAGGGGCATTTAAACCGTTTTTTTAAGCTACTGTGACCTCCACCGCTCTTCCAATGGGCATTTAAACCATCTTGTTAAGCTACTGCAACCTGCACGTCTCTTCCAAGGGGCATTTAAACCGTCTTGTTAAGCTACTGCGACCTGCACGTCTCTTGCAAGGGGCATTTAAACCGTCTTGTTAAGCTACTGCGACCTGCACGTCTCTTCCAAGGGTCATGTAAACCGTCTTGTTATGCTATTGCGACCTGCACGACTCTTCCAAGGGGCATTTAAACCGTCTTGTTAAGCTACTGCGACCTGCACGTCTCTTCCAAGGGGCATTTAAACCGTCTTGTTAAGCTACTGCGACCTGCACGTCTCTTCCAAGGGGCATTTAAACTGTCTTGGTAAGCTACTGCGACCTCCACCTCTCTTCCAAGGGGCATTTAAACCGTCTTGTTAAGCTACTGCGACCTGCACATCTCTTCCAAGGGGCATTTAAACCGTCTTGTTAAGCTACTGCGACCTTCACCACTCTTCCAAAGGGCATTTTAACCATCTTGTTAAGCTACTGTGACCTGCACTTCTCTACCAAGGGGCATTTAAACCATCTTGTTAAGCTACTGCGACCTCCACTGCTCTTCCAAGGGGCATTTAATCCGCCTTCTTAAGCTACTGCGACCTGCACGTCTCTTCCAAGGGGCACTTACACCGTCTTGTTAAGCTACTGCGACCTGCACGTCTCTTTAAAGGGGCATTTAAACCATCTTGTTAAGCTACTGCGACCTGCACGTCTCTTCCAAGTGGCATTTAAACCCTCTTGTTAAGCTGCTGCGACCTGCACGTTTCTTGCAAGGGGCATTTAAACCGTCTTGTTAAGCTACTGCGAACTGCACATCTCTTCCAAGGGGCATTTAAACCGTCTTGTTAAGCTACTGCAACCTCCACCGCTCTTCCAAGGGGCATTTAAACCGTCTTGGTAAGCTACTGCGACCTCCACCGCTCTTCCAAGGGGCATTTAAACCATCTTGTTAAGCTACTGCGACCTGCAAGCCTCTTCTAAGGGGCATTTAAACCCTCTTGTTAAGCTGCTGCGACCTGCACGTCTCTAGCAAGGGGCATTTAAACTATCTTGTTAAGATACTGCGAACTGCACGTCTCTTCCAAGGGGCATTTAAACCGTCTTGTTAAGCTACTGCGACCTGCACGTCTCTTCCAAGGGGCATTTAAACCGTCTTGTTAAGCTACTGCGACCTGCACGTCTCTTCCAAGGGTCATTTAAACTGTCTTGTTAAGCTACTGCGACCTCCACCTCTCTTCCAAGGGGCATTTAAACCTTCTTGTTAAGCTACTGCGACCTGCACGTCTCTTCCAAGGGGCATTTAAACCGTCTTGTTAAGCTACTGCGACCTGCACATCTCTTCCAAAGGGCATTTAAAATGTCTTGTTAAGCTACTGCGACCTGCACATCTCTTCCAAGGGGCATTTAAACCGTCTTGTTAAGGTACTGCGACCTTCACCGCTCTTCCAAAGGGCATTTTAACCGTCTTGTTAAGATACTGCGAACTGCACGTCTCTTCCAAGGGGCATTTAAACTGTCTTGTTAAGCTACTGCGACCTGCACGTCTCTTCCAAGGGGCATTTAAACTGTCTTGTTAAGCTACTGCGACCTGAAAGTCTCTTCCAAGGGGCATTTAAACCATCTTGTTAAGCTACTGCGACCTGTACGTCTCTTCCAATGGACATTTAAACCGTCTTGTTAAGCTACTGCGACCTGCACGTCTCTGCAAAGGGGCATTTAAACCGTCTTGGTAAGCTACTGCGACCTGCAAGCCTCTTCCAAGGGGCATTTAAACTGTTTTGTTAAGCTACTGCGACCTGCACATCTCTTCCAAGGGGCATTTAAACAATCTTGTTAAGCTACTGCGACCTGCATGTCTTTTCCAAGGGTCATTTAAACCGTCTTGTTAAGCTACTGTGACCTCCACCGCTCTTCCAAGTTGCATTTAAACCATCTTGTTAAGCTCCTGCGACCTGCACGTCTCTTCCAAGGGACATTTAAACCGTCTTGTTAAGCTACTGCGACCTGCAAGCCTATTCTAAGGCGCATTTAAACCCTCTTGTTAAGCTGCTGCGACCTGCACGTCTCTTGCAAGGTGCATTTAAACCGTCTTGTTAAGCTACTGCGACCTGCACGTCTCTTCCAAGGGGCATTTAAACCGTCTTGTTAAGCTACTGCGAACTGCACGTCTCTTCAAGGGGCATTTAAACAGTCTTGTTAAGCTACTGCGACCTGCACGTCTCTTCCAAGGGGCATTTAAACCGTCAGGTTAAGCTACTGCGACCTGCACGTCTCTTCCAAGGGGCATTTAAACCATCTTGTTAAGCTTCTGCGACCTGCACGTCTCTTCCAAGGGGCATTTAAACCATCTTGTTAAGCTTCTGCGACCTGTACGTCTCTTCCAGTGGGCATTTAAACCGTCTTGTTAAGCTGCAGCGACCTGTATGTCTCTTCCAATGGGCATTTAATCCGTCTTGCTAAGCTCCTGCGACCTCCACCGCTCTTCCAAAGGGCATTTAAACCGTCTTGTTAAGCTACTGCGACCTGCACGTCTCTTCCAAGGGGCATTTAAACCGTCTTGTTAATCTACTGCGACCTCCACTGCTCTTACAAGGGGCATTTAATCCGTCTTGGTAAGCTACTGCGACCTGCATGTCTCTTCCAAGGGGCATTTAAACCGTCTTGTTAAGCTACTGTGACCTCCACCGCTCTTCCAATGGGCATTTAAACCATCTTGTTAAGCTACTGTGACCTGCATGTCTTTTCCAAGGGGCATTTAAACCGTTTTTTTAAGCTACTGTGACCTCCACCGCTCTTCCAATGGGCATTTAAACCATCTTGTTAAGCTACTGCAACCTGCACGTCTCTTCCAAGGGGCATTTAAACCGTCTTGTTAAGCTACTGCGACCTGCACGTCTCTTGCAAGGGGCATTTAAACCGTCTTGTTAAGCTACTGCGACCTGCACGTCTCTTCCAAGGGTCATGTAAACCGTCTTGTTATGCTATTGCGACCTGCACGACTCTTCCAAGGGGCATTTAAACCGTCTTGTTAAGCTACTGCGACCTGCACGTCTCTTCCAAGGGGCATTTAAACCGTCTTGTTAAGCTACTGCGACCTGCACGTCTCTTCCAAGGGGCATTTAAACTGTCTTGGTAAGCTACTGCGACCTCCACCTCTCTTCCAAGGGGCATTTAAACCGTCTTGTTAAGCTACTGCGACCTGCACATCTCTTCCAAGGGGCATTTAAACCGTCTTGTTAAGCTACTGCGACCTTCACCACTCTTCCAAAGGGCATTTTAACCATCTTGTTAAGCTACTGTGACCTGCACTTCTCTACCAAGGGGCATTTAAACCATCTTGTTAAGCTACTGCGACCTCCACTGCTCTTCCAAGGGGCATTTAATCCGCCTTCTTAAGCTACTGCGACCTGCACGTCTCTTCCAAGGGGCACTTACACCGTCTTGTTAAGCTACTGCGACCTGCACGTCTCTTTAAAGGGGCATTTAAACCATCTTGTTAAGCTACTGCGACCTGCACGTCTCTTCCAAGTGGCATTTAAACCCTCTTGTTAAGCTGCTGCGACCTGCACGTTTCTTGCAAGGGGCATTTAAACCGTCTTGTTAAGCTACTGCGAACTGCACATCTCTTCCAAGGGGCATTTAAACCGTCTTGTTAAGCTACTGCGACCTCCACCGCTCTTCCAAGGGGCATTTAAACCGTCTTGGTAAGCTACTGCGACCTCCACCGCTCTTCCAAGGGGCATTTAAACCATCTTGTTAAGCTACTGCGACCTGCAAGCCTCTTCTAAGGGGCATTTAAACCCTCTTGTTAAGCTGCTGCGACCTGCACGTCTCTAGCAAGGGGCATTTAAACTATCTTGTTAAGATACTGCGAACTGCACGTCTCTTCCAAGGGGCATTTAAACCGTCTTGTTAAGCTACTGCGACCTGCACGTCTCTTCCAAGGGGCATTTAAACCGTCTTGTTAAGCTACTGCGACCTGCACGTCTCTTCCAAGGGTCATTTAAACTGTCTTGTTAAGCTACTGCGACCTCCACCTCTCTTCCAAGGGGCATTTAAACCTTCTTGTTAAGCTACTGCGACCTGCACGTCTCTTCCAAGGGGCATTTAAACCGTCTTGTTAAGCTACTGCGACCTGCACATCTCTTCCAAAGGGCATTTAAAATGTCTTGTTAAGCTACTGCGACCTGCACATCTCTTCCAAGGGGCATTTAAACCGTCTTGTTAAGGTACTGCGACCTTCACCGCTCTTCCAAAGGGCATTTTAACCGTCTTGTTAAGATACTGCGAACTGCACGTCTCTTCCAAGGGGCATTTAAACTGTCTTGTTAAGCTACTGCGACCTGCACGTCTCTTCCAAGGGGCATTTAAACTGTCTTGTTAAGCTACTGCGACCTGAAAGTCTCTTCCAAGGGGCATTTAAACCATCTTGTTAAGCTACTGCGACCTGTACGTCTCTTCCAATGGACATTTAAACTGTCTTGTTAAGCTACTGCGACCTGCACGTCTCTGCAAAGGGGCATTTAAACCGTCTTGGTAAGCTACTGCGACCTGCAAGCCTCTTCCAAGGGGCATTTAAACTGTTTTGTTAAGCTACTGCGACCTGCACATCTCTTCCAAGGGGCATTTAAACAATCTTGTTAAGCTACTGCGACCTGCATGTCTTTTCCAAGGGTCATTTAAACCGTCTTGTTAAGCTACTGTGACCTCCACCGCTCTTCCAAGTTGCATTTAAACCATCTTGTTAAGCTCCTGCGACCTGCACGTCTCTTCCAAGGGACATTTAAACCGTCTTGTTAAGCTACTGCGACCTGCAAGCCTATTCTAAGGCGCATTTAAACCCTCTTGTTAAGCTGCTGCGACCTGCACGTCTCTTGCAAGGTGCATTTAAACCGTCTTGTTAAGCTACTGCGACCTGCACGTCTCTTCCAAGGGGCATTTAAACCGTCTTGTTAAGCTACTGCGAACTGCACGTCTCTTCAAGGGGCATTTAAACAGTCTTGTTAAGCTACTGCGACCTGCACGTCTCTTCCAAGGGGCATTTAAACCGTCAGGTTAAGCTACTGCGACCTGCACGTCTCTTCCAAGGGGCATTTAAACCATCTTGTTAAGCTTCTGCGACCTGCACGTCTCTTCCAAGGGGCATTTAAACCATCTTGTTAAGCTTCTGCGACCTGTACGTCTCTTCCAGTGGGCATTTAAACCGTCTTGTTAAGCTGCAGCGACCTGTATGTCTCTTCCAATGGGCATTTAATCCGTCTTGCTAAGCTCCTGCGACCTCCACCGCTCTTCCAAAGGGCATTTAAACCGTCTTGTTAAGCTACTGCGACCTGCACGTCTCTTCCAAGGGGCATTTAAACCGTCTTGTTAATCTACTGCGACCTCCACTGCTCTTACAAGGGGCATTTAATCCGTCTTGGTAAGCTACTGCGACCTGCATGTCTCTTCCAAGGGGCATTTAAACCATCTTGTTAAGCTACTGCGAACTGCACGTCTCTTCCAAGGGGCATTTAAACAGTCTTGTTAAGCTATTGCGACCTGCACGTCTCTTCCAAGGGGCATTTAAACCGTCTTGTTAAGCTACTTCGACCTGCATGTCTCTTCCAAGGGGCATTTAAACCATCTTGTTAAGCTACTGCAACCTGCACGTCTCTTCCAAGGGGCATTTAAACCATCTTGTTAAGCTACTGCGACCTGTACGTCTCTTCCAATTGGCATTTAAACCGTCTTGTTAAGCTCCTGCGACCTCCACCGCTCTTCCAAGGGGCATTTAAACCATCTTGTTAAGCTACTGCGACCTGCACGTCTTTTCCAAGGGGCATTTAAACCGTCTTGGTAAGCTACTGCGACCTGCAAGCCTCTTCCAAGGGGCATTTAAACCGTCTTCTTAAGCTACTGCGACCTGCACATCTCTTCCAAAGGGCATTTAAACCATCTTGTTAAGCCACTGCGACCTGCATGTCTTTTCCAAGGGGCATTTAAACCGTCTTGGTAAGCTACTGCGACCTGCACGTCTCTTGCAAGGGGCATTTAAACCGTCTTGTTAAGCTACTGCGACCTGCACGTCTCTTCCAAGGGGCATTTAAACCGTCTTGGTAAGCTACTGCGACCTGCACGTCTCTTGCAAGGGGCATTTAAACCGTCTTGTTAAGCTACTGCGACCTCCACCGCTCTTCCAATGGGCATTTAAACCATCTTGTTAAGCTACTGCGACCTGCAAGCCTCTTCTAAGGGGCATTTAAACCCTCTTGTTAAGCTGCTGCGACCTGCACGTCTCTTGCAAGGGGCATTTAAACCATCTTGTTAAGCTACTGCGAACTGCACGTCTTTTCCTAGGGGCATTTAAACCGTCTTGTTAAGCTACTGCGACCTACACGTCTCTTCCATGGGGCATTTAAACTGTCTTGTTAAGCTACTGCGACCCCCACCTCTCTTCCAAGAGCCATTTAAACTGTCTTGTTAAGCTACTGCGACCTGCACGTCTCTTAAAAGGGGCATTTAAACCGTCTTGTTAAGCTACTGCGACCTGCACTTCTCTTCCAAGGGGCATTTAAACTGTCTTGTTAAGCTACTGTGACCTGCACATCTCTTCCAAGGGGCATTTAACCGTCTTGTTAAGCTACTGTGACCTTCACCGCTCCTCCAAAGGGCATTTTAACCGTCTTGTTAATCTACTGCGAACTGCACGTCTCTTCCAAGGGGCATTTAAACTGTCTTGTTAAGCTAATGCGACCTGCACGTCTCTTCCAAGGGGCATTTAAACAATCTTGTTAAGCTACTGGGACCTGCATGTCTTTTTCAAGGGCCATTTGAACCGTCTTGTTAAGCTACTGTGACCTCCACCGCTCTTCCAAGGGGCATTTAAACCATCTTGTTAAGCTACTGCGAACTGCACGTCTCTTCCAAGGGACATTTAAACCGTCTTGTTAAGCTACTGCGACCTGCACGTCTCTGCCAAGGGGCATTTAAACCGTCTTGTTAAGCTACTGCGACCTCCACCGCTGTTCCAAGGGGCATTTAAACCGTCTTGGTAAGCTTCTGCGACCTCCACCGCTCTTCCAAGGGGCATTTAAACCATCTTGTTAAGCTACTGCGACCTGCAAGCCTCTACTAAGGGGCATTTAAACCGTCTTGTTAAGCTGCTGCGACCTGCACGTCTCTTGCAAGGGTCATTTAAACCGTCTTGTTAAGCTACTGCGAACTGCACGTCTCTTCCTAGGGGCATTTAAACCGTCTTGTTAAGCTACTGCGACGTGCACGTCTCTTCCAAGGGGCATTTAAACCGTCTTGTTAAGCTACTGCGACCTACACGTCTCTTCCAAGGGGCATTTAAACCGTCTTGTTAAGCTACTGCGACCTACACGTCTCTTCCTAGGGGCATTTAAACCGTCTTGTTAAGCTACTGCGACGTGCACGTCTCTTCCAAGGGGCATTTAAACCGTCTTGTTAAGCTACTGCGACCTGCACGTCTTTTCCAAGGGGCATTTAAACCGTCTTGGTAAGCTACTGCGACCTACACGTCTCTTCCAAGGGGCATTTAAACCATCTTGTTAAGCTACTGCGACCTGCACGTCTTTTCCAAGGGGCATTTAAACCGTCTTGGTAAGCTACTGCGACCTGCAAGCCTCTTCCAAGGGGCATTTAAACCGTCTTCTTAAGCTACTGCGACCTGCACATCTTTTCCAAGGGGCATTTAAACCGTCTTGGTAAGCTACTGCGACCTGCAAGCCTCTTCCAAGGGGCATTTAAACCGTCTTCTTAAGCTACTGCGACCTGCACATCTCTTCCAAAGGGCATTTAAACCATCTTGTTAAGCCACTGCGACCTGCATGTCTTTTCCAAGGGGCATTTAAACCGTCTTGGTAAGCTACTGCGACCTGCACGTCTCTTGCAAGGGGCATTTAAACCGTCTTGTTAAGCTACTGCGACCTGCACGTCTCTTCCAAGGGGCATTTAAACCGTCTTGGTAAGCTACTGCGACCTGCACGTCTCTTGCAAGGGGCATTTAAACCGTCTTGTTAAGCTACTGCGACCTCCACCGCTCTTCCAATGGGCATTTAAACCATCTTGTTAAGCTACTGCGACCTGCAAGCCTCTTCTAAGGGGCATTTAAACCCTCTTGTTAAGCTGCTGCGACCTGCACGTCTCTTGCAAGGGGCATTTAAACCGTCTTGTTAAGCTACTGCGAACTGCACGTCTTTTCCTAGGGGCATTTAAACCGTCTTGTTAAGCTACTGCGACCTACACGTCTCTTCCATGGGGCATTTAAACTGTCTTGTTAAGCTACTGCGACCCCCACCTCTCTTCCAAGAGCCATTTAAACTGTCTTGTTAAGCTACTGCGACCTGCACGTCTCTTAAAAGGGGCATTTAAACCGTCTTGTTAAGCTACTGCGACCTGCACTTCTCTTCCAAGGGGCATTTAAACTGTCTTGTTAAGCTACTGTGACCTGCACATCTCTTCCAAGGGGCATTTAACCGTCTTGTTAAGCTACTGTGACCTTCACCGCTCCTCCAAAGGGCATTTTAACCGTCTTGTTAATCTACTGCGAACTGCACGTCTCTTCCAAGGGGCATTTAAACTGTCTTGTTAAGCTAATGCGACCTGCACGTCTCTTCCAAGGGGCATTTAAACAATCTTGTTAAGCTACTGGGACCTGCATGTCTTTTTCAAGGGCCATTTAAACCGTCTTGTTAAGCTACTGTGACCTCCACCGCTCTTCCAAGGGGCATTTAAACCATCTTGTTAAGCTACTGCGAACTGCACGTCTCTTCCAAGGGACATTTAAACCGTCTTGTTAAGCTACTGCGACCTGCACGTCTCTGCCAAGGGGCATTTAAACCGTCTTGTTAAGCTACTGCGACCTCCACCGCTGTTCCAAGGGGCATTTAAACCGTCTTGGTAAGCTTCTGCGACCTCCACCGCTCTTCCAAGGGGCATTTAAACCATCTTGTTAAGCTACTGCGACCTGCAAGCCTCTACTAAGGGGCATTTAAACCCTCTTGTTAAGCTGCTGCGACCTGCACGTCTCTTGCAAGGGTCATTTAAACCGTCTTGTTAAGCTACTGCGAACTGCACGTCTCTTCCTAGGGGCATTTAAACCGTCTTGTTAAGCTACTGCGACGTGCACGTCTCTTCCAAGGGGCATTTAAACCGTCTTGTTAAGCTACTGCGACCTACACGTCTCTTCCAAGGGGCATTTAAACCGTCTTGTTAAGCTACTGCGACCTACACGTCTCTTCCTAGGGGCATTTAAACCGTCTTGTTAAGCTACTGCGACGTGCACGTCTCTTCCAAGGGGCATTTAAACCGTCTTGTTAAGCTACTGCGACCTACACGTCTCTTCCAAGGGGCATTTAAACCGTCTTGTTAAGCTACTGCGACGTGCACGTCTCTTCCAAGGGGCATTTAAACCGTCTTGTTAAGCTACTGCGACCTACACGTCTCTTCCAAGAGGCATTTAAACTGTCTTGTTAAGCTACTGCGACCTGCACGTCTCTTCCAAGGGGCATTTAAACCGTCTTGTTAAGCTACTGCGACCTGCACTTCTCTTCCAAGGGGCATTTAAACTGTCTTATTAAGCTACTGTGACCTGCACATCTCTTCCAAGGGGCATTTAACCGTCTTGTTAAGCTACTGTGACCTTCACCGCTCTTCCAAAGGGCATTTTAACCATCTTGTTAAGCTACTGCGACCTGCACGTCTCTTCCAAGGGGCATTTAAACCGTCTTGTTAAGCTACTGCGACCTGCACTTCTCTTCCAAGGGGCATTTAAACTGTCTTATTAAGCTACTGTGACCTGCACATCTCTTCCAAGGGGCATTTAACCGTCTTGTTAAGCTACTGTGACCTTCACCGCTCTTCCAAAGGGCATTTTAACCATCTTGTTAAGCTACTGCGAACTGCACGTCTCTTCCAAGGGGCATTTAAACTGTCTTGTTAAGCTACTGCGACCTGCACGTCTCTTCCAAGGGGCATTTAAACCGTCTTGTTAAGCTACTGCGACCTGCACGTCTCTTCCAAGGGGCATTTAAACCATCTTGTTGAGCTACTGCGACTTGTACATCTCTTCCAATGGGCATTTAAACCGTCTTGTTAAGCTGCTGCGACCTGTATGTCTCTTCCAAGGGGCATTTAAACCGTCTTGTTAAGCTACTGCGACCTGCACGTCTCTTCCAAGGGGCATTTAAACAACTTTGTTAAGCTACTGGGACCTGCATGTCTTTTTCAAGGGGCATTTAAACCGTCTTGTTAAGCTACTGTGACCTCCACCGCTCTTCCAAGGGTCATTTAAACCATCTTGTTAAGCTACTGCGAACTGCACGTCTCTTCCAAGGGACATTTAAACCGTCTTGTTAAGCTACTGCGACCTGCACGTCTCTGCCAAGGGGCATTTAAACCGTCTTGTTAAGCTACTGCGACTTGCACGTCTCTTGCAAGGGGCATTTAAACCGTCTTGTTAAGCTAATGCGACCTGCACGTCTCTTCAAAGGGGCATGTAAACCGTCTTGTTATGCTATTGCGACCTGCACGTCTCTTCCAAGGGTCATTTAAACCTTCTTGTTAAGCTACTGCGACCTGCACGTCTCTTCCAATGGGCATTTAAACTGTCTTGGTAAGCTACTGCGACCCCCACCTCTCTTCCAAGGGGCATTTAAACCGTCTTGTTAAGCTACTGCAACCTGCACGTCTCTTCCAAGGGGCATTTAAACCGTCTTGTTAAGCTACTGCGACCTGCAAGCCTATTCCAAGGGGCATTTAAACCGCCTTGTTAAGCTACTGCGACATGCACATCTCTTCCAAGGGGCATTTAAACCGTCTTGTTAAGCTACTGCGACCTTCACCGCTCTTCCAAAGGGCATTTTAACCATCTTGTTAAGCTACTGTGACCTGCACTTCTCTACCAAGGGGCATTTAAACCATCTTGTTAAGCTACTGCGACCTCCACTGCTCTTCCAAGGGGCATTTAATCCGCCTTGTTAAGCTACTGCGACCTGCACGTCTCTTCTAAGGGGCATTTAAACCGTCTTGTTAAGCTACTGCGAACTGCACGTCTCTTCTAAGGGGCATTTAAACTGTCTTGTTAAGCTACTGCAACCTGTACGTCTCTTCCAATAGGCATTTAAACCGTCTTGATAAGCTACTGCGACCTGCACGTCTCTTCCAAGGGGCATTTAAACCATCTTGTTAAGCTACTGCGACCTGTACGTCTCTTCCAACGGGCATTTAAACTGTCTTGTTAAGCTGCTGCGACCTGTATGTCTCTTCCAAGGGGCATTTAAACCGTCTTGTTAAGAAACTGCGACCTCCACCGTTCTTCCAAGGGGCATTTAAACCGTCTTGGTAAGCTACTGCGACCTCCACCGCTCTTCCAAGGGGCATTTAAACCATCTTGTTAAGCTACTGCGACCTGCAAGCCTCTTCTAAGGGGCATTTAAACCCTCTTGTTAAGCTGCTGCGACCTGCACGTCTCTAGCAAGGGGCATTTAAACTATCTTGTTAAGATACTGCGAACTGCACGTCTCTTCCAAGGGGTATTTAAACCGTCTTGTTAAGCTTCTGCGACCTGCACGTCTCTTCCAAGGGGCATTTAAACCGTCTTGTTAAGCTACTGCGACCTGCACGTCTCTTCCAAGGGTCATTTAAACTGTCTTGTTAAGCTACTGCGACCTCCACCTCTCTTCCAAGGGGCATTTAAACCTTCTTGTTAAGCTACTGCGACCTGCACGTCTCTTCCAAGGGGCATTTAAACCGTCTTGTTAAGCTACTGCGACCTGCACATCTCTTCCAAAGGGCATTTAAAATGTCTTGTTAAGCTACTGCGACCTGCACATCTCTTCCAAGGGGCATTTAAACCGTCTTGTTAAGGTACTGCGACCTTCACCGCTCTTCCAAAGGGCATTTTAACCGTCTTGTTAAGATACTGCGAACTGCACGTCTCTTCCAAGGGGCACTTAAACTGTCTTGTTAAGCTACTGCGACCTGCACGTCTCTTCCAAGGGGCATTTAAACCGTCTTGTTAAGCTACTGCGACCTGCAAGTCTCTTCCAAGGGGCATTTAAACCATCTTGTTAAGCTACTGCGACCTGTACGTCTCTTCCAATGGGCATTTAAACCGTCTTGTTAAGCTGCTGCGACATGTATGTCTCTTCCAAGGGGCATTTAAACCGTCTTGTTAAGCTACTGCGACCTGCACGTCTCTGCCAAGGGGCAATTAAACCGTCTTGGTAAGCTACTGCGACCTGCAAGCCTCTTCCAAGGGGCATTTAAACTGTTTTGTTAAGCTACTGCGACCTGCACATCTCTTCCAAGGGGCATTTAAACAATCTTGTTAAGCTACTGCGACCTGCATGTCTTTTCCAAGGGTCATTTAAACCGTCTTGTTAAGCTACTGTGACCTCCACCGCTCTTCCAAGGTGCATTTAAACCATCTTGTTAAGCTCCTGCGACCTGCACGTCTCTTCCAAGGGACATTTAAACCGTCTTGTTAAGCTACTGCGACCTGCAAGCCTATTCTAAGGCGCATTTAAACCCTCTTGTTAAGCTGCTGCGACCTGCACGTCTCTTGCAAGGTGCATTTAAACCGTCTTGTTAAGCTACTGCGACCTGCACGTCTCTTCCAAGGGGCATTTAAACCGTCTTGTTAAGCTACTGCGAACTGCACGTCTCTTCCAAGGGGCATTTAAACAGTCTTGTTAAGCTACTGCGACCTGCACGTCTCTTCCAAGGGGCATTTAAACCGTCAGGTTAAGCTACTGCGACCTGCACGTCTCTTCCAAGGGGCATTTAAACCATCTTGTTAAGCTTCTGCGACCTGCACGTCTCTTCCAAAGGGCATTTAAACCATCTTGTTAAGCTTCTGCGACCTGTACGTCTCTTCCAGTGGGCATTTAAACCGTCTTGTTAAGCTGCAGCGACCTGTATATCTCTTCCAATGGGCATTTAATCCGTCTTGCTAAGCTCCTGCGACCTCCACCGCTCTTCCAAAGGGCATTTAAACCGTCTTGTTAAGCTACTGCGACCTGCACGTCTCTTCCAAGGGGCATTTAAACCGTCTTGTTAATCTACTGCGACCTCCACTGCTCTTACAAGGGGCATTTAATCCGTCTTGGTAAGCTACTGCGACCTGCATGTCTCTTCCAAGGGGCATTTAAACCATCTTGTTAAGCTACTGCGAACTGCACGTCTCTTCCAAGGGGCATTTAAACAGTCTTGTTAAGCTATTGCGACCTGCACGTCTCTTCCAAGGGGCATTTAAACCGTCTTGTTAAGCTACTGCGACCTGCATGTCTCTTCCAAGGGGCATTTAAACCATCTTGTTAAGCTACTGCAACCTGCAAGTCTCTTCCAAGGGGCATTTAAACCATCTTGTTAAGCTACTGCGACCTGTACGTCTCTTCCAATTGGCATTTAAACCGTCTTGTTAAGCTCCTGCGACCTCCACCGCTCTTCCAAGGGGCATTTAAACCGTCTTGTTAAGCTACTGCGACCTGCACGTCTTTTCCAAGGGGCATTTAAACCGTCTTGGTAAGCTACTGCGACCTGCAAGCCTCTTCCAAGGGGCATTTAAACCGTCTTCTTAAGCTACTGCGACCTGCACATCTCTTCCAAAGGGCATTTAAACCATCTTGTTAAGCCACTGCGACCTGCATGTCTTTTCCAAGGGGCATTTAAACAGTCTTGTTAAGCTACTGGAACCTGCACGTCTCTTCCAAGGGGCATTTAAACCGTCTTGGTAAGCTACTGCGACCTGCAAGCCTCTTTCAAGGGGCATTTAAACCGTCTTGGTAAGCTACTGCGACCTGCACGTCTCTTGCAAGGGGCATTTCAACCGTCTTGTTAAGCTACTGCGACCTCCACCGCTCTTCCAAGGGGCATTTAAACCATCTTGTTAAGCTACTGCGACCTGCAAGCCTCTTCTAAGGGGCATTTAAACCCTCTTGTTAAGCTGCTGCGACCTGCACGTCTCTTGCAAGGGGCATTTAAACCGTCTTGTTAAGCTACTGCGAACTGCACGTCTCTTCCTAGGGGCATTTAAACCGTCTTGTTAAGCTACTGCGACCTGCACGTCTCTTCCAAGGGGCATTTAAACCGTCTTGTTAAGCTACTGCGACCTACATGTCTCTTTCATGGGGCATTTAAACTGTCTTGTTAAGCTACTGCGACCCCCACCTCTCTTCCAAGAGGCATTTAAACTGTCTTGTTAAGCTACTGCGACCTGCACGTCTCTTAAAAGGGGCATTTAAACCGTCTTGTTAAGCTACTGCGACCTGCACTTCTCTTCCAAGGGGCATTTAAACTGTCTTGTTAAGCTACTGTGACCTGCACATCTCTTCCAAGGGGCATTTAACCGTCTTGTTAAGCTACTGTGACCTTCACCGCTCCTCCAAAGGGCATTTTAACCGTCTTGTTAAGCTACTGCGAACTGCACGTCTCTTCCAAGGGGCATTTAAACTGTCTTGTTAAGCTAATGCGACCTGCACGTCTCTTCCAAGGGGCATTTAAACAATCTTGTTAAGCTACTGGGACCTGCATGTCTTTTTCAAGGGGCATTTAAACCGTCTTGTTAAGCTACTGTGACCTCCACCGCTCTTCCAAGGGGCATTTAAACCATCTTGTTAAGCTACTGCGAACTGCACGTCTCTTCCAAGGGACATTTAAACCGTCTTGTTAAGCTACTGCGACCTGCACGTCTCTGCCAAGGGGCATTTAAACCGTCTTGTTAAGCTACTGCGACCTGCACGTCTCTTGCAAGGGGCATTTAAACCGTCTTGTTAAGCTAATGCGACCTGCACGTCTCTTCCAAGGGGCATGTAAACCGTCTTGTTATGCTATTGCGACCTAAACGTCTCTTCCAAGGGGCATTTAAACCGTCTTGTTAAGCTACTGCGACCTGCACGTCTCTTCCAAGGGGCATTTAAACTGTCTTGGTAAGCTACTGCGACCACCACCTCTCTTCCAAGGGGCATTTAAACCGTCTTGTTAAGCTACTGCGACCTGCACGTCTCTTCCAAGGGGCATTTAAACCGTCTTGTTAAGCTACTGCGACATGCACATCTCTTCCAAGGGGCATTTAAACCGTCTTGTTAAGCTACTGCGACCTTCACCGCTCTTCCAAAGGGCATTTTAACCATCTTGTTAAGCTACTGTGACCTGCACTTCTCTACCAAGGGGCATTTAATCCGCCTTGTTAAGCTACTGTGACCTGCACGTCTCTTCCAAGGGGCATTTAAACCGTCTTGTTAAGCTACTGCGAACTGCACGTCTCTTCTAAGGGGCATTTAAACTGTCTTGTTAAGCTACTGCAACCTGTACGTCTCTTCCAATAGGCATTTAAACCGTCTTGTTAAGCAACTGCGACCTGCACGTCGCTTCCAAGGGGCATTTAAACCATCTTGTTAAGCTACTGCGACCTGTACGTCTCTTCCAATGGGCTTTTAAACTGTCTTGTTAAGCTGCTGCGACCTGCACGTCTCTTCCAAGGGGCATTTAAACCGTCTTGGTAAGCTACTGCGACCTGCAAGCCTCTTTCAAGGGGCATTTAAACCGTCTTGTTAAGCTACTGCGACCTGCACGTCTCTTGCAAGGGGCATTTCAACCGTCTTGTTAAGCTACTGCGACCTCCACCGCTCTTCCAAGGGGCATTTAAACCATCTTGTTAAGCTACTGCGACCTGCAAGCCTCTTCTAAGGGGCATTTAAACCCTCTTGTTAAGCTGCTGCGACCTGCACGTCTCTTGCAAGGGGCATTTAAACCGTCTTGTTAAGCTACTGCGAACTGCACGTCTCTTCCTAGGGGCATTTAAACCGTCTTGTTAAGCTACTGCGACCTGCACGTCTCTTCCAAGGGGCATTTAAACCGTCTTGTTAAGCTACTGCGACCTACACGTCTCTTCCATGGGGCATTTAAACTGTCTTGTTAAGCTACTGCGACCCCCACCTCTCTTCCAAGAGGCATTTAAACTGTCTTGTTAAGCTACTGCGACCTGCACGTCTCTTAAAAGGGGCATTTAAACCGTCTTGTTAAGCTACTGCGACCTGCACTTCTCTTCCAAGGGGCATTTAAACTGTCTTGTTAAGCTACTGTGACCTGCACATCTCTTCCAAGGGGCATTTAACCGTCTTGTTAAGCTACTGTGACCTTCACCGCTCCTCCAAAGGGCATTTTAACCGTCTTGTTAAGCTACTGCGAACTGCACGTCTCTTCCAAGGGGCATTTAAACTGTCTTGTTAAGCTAATGCGACCTGCACGTCTCTTCCAAGGGGCATTTAAACAATCTTGTTAAGCTACTGGGATCTGCATGTCTTTTTCAAGGGGCATTTAAACCGTCTTGTTAAGCTACTGTGACCTCCACCGCTCTTCCAAGGGGCATTTAAACCATCTTGTTAAGCTACTGCGAACTGCACGTCTCTTCCAAGGGACATTTAAACCGTCTTGTTAAGCTACTGCGACCTGCACGTCTCTGCCAAGGGGCATTTAAACCGTCTTGTTAAGCTACTGCGACCTGCACGTCTCTTGCAAGGGGCATTTAAACCGTCTTGTTAAGCTAATGCGACCTGCACGTCTCTTCCAAGGGGCATGTAAACCGTCTTGTTATGCTATTGCGACCTAAACGTCTCTTCCAAGGGGCATTTAAACCGTCTTGTTAAGCTACTGCGACCTGCACGTCTCTTCCAAGGGGCATTTAAACTGTCTTGGTAAGCTACTGCGACCACCACCTCTCTTCCAAGGGGCATTTAAACCGTCTTGTTAAGCTACTGCGACCTGCACGTCTCTTCCAAGGGGCATTTAAACCGTCTTGTTAAGCTACTGCGACATGCACATCTCTTCCAAGGGGCATTTAAACCGTCTTGTTAAGCTACTGCGACCTTCACCGCTCTTCCAAAGGGCATTTTAACCATCTTGTTAAGCTACTGTGACCTGCACTTCTCTACCAAGGGGCATTTAATCCGCCTTGTTAAGCTACTGTGACCTGCACGTCTCTTCCAAGGGGCATTTAAACCGTCTTGTTAAGCTACTGCGAACTGCACGTCTCTTCTAAGGGGCATTTAAACTGTCTTGTTAAGCTACTGCAACCTGTACGTCTCTTCCAATAGGCATTTAAACCGTCTTGTTAAGCAACTGCGACCTGCACGTCGCTTCCAAGGGGCATTTAAACCATCTTGTTAAGCTACTGCGACCTGTACGTCTCTTCCAATGGGCATTTAAACTGTCTTGTTAAGCTGCTGCGACCTGTATGTCTCTTACAAGGGGCATTTAAACCGTCTTGTTAAGCTACTGCGACCTCCACCGCTCTTCCAAGGGGCATTTAAACATTCTTGTTAAGCTACTGCATCCTGCACGTCTCTTCCAAGGGGCATTTAAACCGTCTTGGTAAGCTACTGCGACCTGCAAGCCTCTTCCAAGGGGCATTTAAACCGTCTTGTTAAGCTACTGCGACCTGCACATTTCTTCCAAGGGGCATTTAAACCATCTTGTTAAGCTACTGCGACCTGCACATTTCTTCCAAGGGGCATTGAAACCGTCTTGTTAAGCTACTGTGACCTCCACCGCTCTTCCAAGGGGCATTTAAACCATCTTGTTAAGCTACTGCGACCTGCACGTCTCTTCCAAGTGGCATTTAAACCCTCTTGTTAAGCTGCTGCGAACTGCACGTCTCTTGCACGGGGCATTTAAACCGTCTTGTTAAGCTACTGCGAACTGCACATCTCTTCCAAGGGGCATTTAAACCGTCTTGTTAAGCTACTGCGACCTCCACCGCTCTTCCAAGGGGCATTTAAACCGTCTTGGTAAGCTACTGCGACCTCCACCGCTGTTCCAAGGGGCATTTAAACCGTCTTGGTAAGCTTCTGCGACCTCCACCGCTCTTTCAAGGGGCATTTAAACCATCTTGTTAAGCTACTGCGACCTGCAAGCCTCTACTAAGGGGCATTTAAACCCTCTTGTTAAGCTGCTGCGACCTGCACGTCTCTTGCAAGGGGCATTTAAACCGTCTTGTTAAGCTACTGCGACGTGCACGTCTCTTCCAAGGGGCATTTAAACCGTCTTGTTAAGCTACTGCGACCTGCACGTCTCTTCCAAGGGGCATTTAAACCGTCTTGCTAAGCTACTGCGACCTACACGTCTCTTCCAAGGGGCATTTAAACCGTCTTGTTAAGCTACTGCGACGTGCACGTCTCTTCCAAGGGGCATTTAAACCGTCTTGTTAAGCTACTGCGACCTACACGTCTCTTCCAAGAGGCATTTAAACTGTCTTGTTAAGCTACTGCGACCTGCACGTCTCTTCCAAGGGGCAGTTAAACCGTCTTGTTAAGCTACTGCGACCTGCACTTCTCTTCCAAGGGGCATTTAAACTGTCTTATTAAGCTACTGTGACCTGCACATCTCTTCCAAAGGGCATTTAACCATCTTGTTAAGCTACTGTGACCTTCACCGCTCTTCCAAAGGGCATTTTAACCATCTTGTTAAGCTACTGCGAACTGCACGTCTCTTCCAAGGGGCATTTAAACTGTTTTGTTAAGCTACTGCGACCTGCACGTCTCTTCCAAGGGGCATTTAAACCGTCTTGTTAAGCTACTGCGACCTGCACGTCTCTTCCAAGGGGCATTTAAACCATCTTGTTGAGCTACTGCGACTTGTACATCTCTTCCAATGGGCATTTAAACCGTCTTGTTAAGCTGCTGCGACCTGTATGTCTCTTCCAAGGGGCATTTAAACCGTCTTGTTAAGCTACTGCGACCTGCACGTCTCTTCCAAGGGGCATTTAAACAACCTTGTTAAGCTACTGGGACCTGCATGTCTTTTTCAAAGGGCATTTAAACCGTCTTGTTAAGCTACTGTGACCTCCACCGCTCTTCCAAGGGGCATTTAAACCATCTTGTTAAGCTACTGCGAACTGCACGTCTCTTCCAAGGGACATTTAAACCGTCTTGTTAAGCTACTGCGACCTGCACGTCTCTGCCAAGGGGCATTTAAACCGTCTTGTTAAGCTACTGCGACCTGCACGTCTCTTGCAAGGGGCATTTAAACCGTCTTGTTAAGCTAATGCGACCTGCACGTCTCTTCAAAGGGGCATATAAACCGACTTGTTAGCTATTGCGACCTGCACGTCTCTTCCAAGGGGCATTTAAACCTTCTTGTTAAGCTACTGCGACCTGCACGTCTCTTCCAATGGGCATTTAAACTGTCTTGGTAAGCTACTGCGACCTCCACCTCTCTTCCAAGGGGCATTTAAACCGTCTTGTTAAGCTACTGCAACCTGCACGTCTCTTCCAAGGGGCATTTAAACCGTCTTGTTAAGCTACTGCGACCTGCAAGCCTATTCCAAGGGGCATTTAAACCGCCTTGTTAAGCTACTGCGACATGCACATCTCTTCCAAGGGGCATTTAAACCGTCTTGTTAAGCTACTGCGACCTTCAACGCTCTTCCAAAGGGCATTTTAACCATCTTGTTAAGCTACTGTGACCTGCACTTCTCTACCAAGGGGCATTTAAACCATCTTGTTAAGCTACTGCGACCTCCACTGCTCTTCCAAGGGGCATTTAATCCGCCTTGTTAACCTACTGCGACCTGCACGTCTCTTCCAAGGGGCATTTAAACCGTCTTGTTAAGCTACTGCGAACTGCACGTCTCTTCAAAGGGGCATTTAAACTGTCTTGTTAAGTTACTGCAACCTGTACGTCTCTTCCAATAGGCATTTAAACCGTCTTGTTAAGCTACTGCGACCTGCACGTCTCTTCCAAGGGGCATTTAAACCATCTTGTTAAGCTACTGCGACCTGTACGTCTCTTCCAATGGGCATTTAAACTGTCTTGTTAAGCTGCTGCGACCTGAATGTCTCTTCCAAGGGGCATTTAAACCGTCTTGTTAAGAAACTGCGACCTCCACCGCTCTTCCAAGGGGCATTTAAACATTCTTGTTAAGCTACTGCATCCTGCACGTCTCTTCCAAGGGGTATTTAAACCGTCTTGGTAAGCTACTGCGACCTGCAAGCCTCTTCCAAGGGGCATTTAAACCGTCTTGTTAAGCTACAGCGACCTGCACATTTCTTCCAAGGGGCATTTAAACCATCTTGTTAAGCTACTGCGACCTGCACATCTCTTCCAAGGGGCATTTAAACCGTCTTGTTAAGCTACTGTGAAATACACCGCTCTTCCAAGGGGCATTTAAACCATCTTGTTAAGCTACTGCGACCTGCACGTCTCTTCCAAGTGGCATTTAAACCCTCTTGTTTAGCTGCTGCGAACTGCATGTCTCTTGCAAGGGGCATTTAAACCGTCTTGTTAAGTTACTGCAACCTCCACCGCTCTTCCAAAGGGCATTTAAACCGTCTTGGTAAGCTACTGCGACCTCCACCTCTCTTCCAAGGGGCATTTAAACCGTCTTGTTAAGCTACTGCGACCTGCACATCTCTTCCAAGGGACATTTAAAATGTCTTGTTAAGCTACTGCGACCTGCACATCTCTTCCAAGGGGCATTTAAACCGTCTTGTTAAGATACTGCGACCTGCAAGCCTATTCTAAGGGGCATTTAAACCCTCTTGTTAAGCTGCTGCGACCTGCACGTCTCTTGCAAGGTGCATTTAAACCGTCTTGTTAAGGTACTGAGACCTGCACGTCTCTTCCAAGGGGCATTTAAACCGTCTTGTTAAGCTACTGCGAACTGCACATCTCTTCCAAGGGACATTTAAACAGTCTTGTTAAGCTACTGCGACCTGCACGTCTCTTCCAAGGGGCATTTAAACCGTCATGTTAAGCTACTGCGACCTGCACGTCTCTTCCAAGGGGCATTTAAACAATCTTGTTAAGCTACTGCGACCTGCACGTCTCTTCCAAGGGGCATTTAAACCATCTTGTTAAGCTTCTGCGACCTGTACGTCTCTTCCAGTGGGCATTTAAACCGTCTTGTTAAGCTGCAGCGACCTGTATGTCTCTTCCAATGGGCATTTAATCCGTCTTGTTAAGCTCCTGCGACCTCCACCGCTCTTCCAAGGGGCATTTAAACCGTCTTGTTAAGCTACTGCAACCTGCACGTCTCTTCCAATGGACATTTAAACCATCTTGGCAAGCTACTGCGACCTGCACGTCTCTTCCAAGGGGCATTTAAACCATCTTGTTAAGCTACTGCGACCTGCACGTCTCTTACAAGGGGCATTTAAACCGTCTTGTTAATCTACTGCGACCTGCACGTCTCTTCCAAGGGGCATTTATACCGTCTTGTTAAGCTACTGCGACCTGCATGTCTCTTCCAAGGGGCATTTAAACCATCTTGTTAAGCTACTGCGACCTGCACGTCTCTTCCAAGGGGCATTTAAACCATCTTGTTAAGCTACTGCGAGCTGTACGTCTCTGCCAATGGGCATTTAAACCGTCTTGTTAAGCTCCTGCGACCTCCACCGCTCTTCCAAGGGGCATTTAAACCGTCTTGTTAAGCTACTGCGACCTGCACGTCTTTTCCAAGGGGCATTTAAACCGTCTTGGTAAGCTACTGCGACCTGCAAGCCCTTCCAAGGGGCATTTAAACCGTCTTCTTAAGCTACTGCGACCTGCACATCTCTTCCAAAGGGCATTTAAACCATCTTGTTAAGCTACTGCGACCTGCATGTCTTTTCCAAGGGGCATTTAAACAGTCTTGTTAAGCTACTGCAACCTGCACGTCTCTTCCAAGGGGCATTTAAACCGTCTTGGTAAGCTACTGCGACCTGCAAGCCTCTTCCAAGGGGCATTTAAACCGTCTTGTTAAGCTACTGCGACCTGCACATCTCTTCCAAGGGGCATTTAAACCGTCTTGTTAATCTACTGCGACCTCCACTGCTCTTACAAGGGGCATTTAATCAGTCTTGTTAAGCTACTGCGACCTGCACGTCTCTTCCAAGGGGCATTTAAACCATCTTCTTAAGCTACTGCGACCTGTACGTCTCTTCCAATTGGCATTTAAACCGTCTTGTTAATCTGCAGCGACCTGTATGTCTCTTCCAAGGGGCATTTAAACCGTCTTCTTAAGCTACTGCGACCTGCACATCTCTTCCAAGGGGCATTTAAACAATCTTGTTAAGCTACTGGGACCTGCATGTCTTTTTCAATGGGCATTTAAACCGTCTTGTTAAGCTACTGTGACCTCCACCGCTCTTCCAAGGGGCATTTAAACCATCTTGTTAAGCTACTGCGACCTGCACGTCTCTTCCAAGGGACATTTAAACCGTCTTGTTAAGCTACTGCGACCTGAACGTCTCTGCCAAGGGGCATTTAAACCGTCTTGTTAAGCTACTGCGACCTGCACGTCTCTTCCAAGGGGCATTTAAACCGTCTTGTTAAGCTACTGCGACCTGCATGTCTCTTCCAAGGGGCATTTAAACCATCTTGGTAAGCTACTGCGACCTGCAAGCCTCTTACAAGGGGCATTTAAACCGTTTTGTTAAGCTACTGTGACCTGCACATCTCTTCCAAGGGGCATTTAAACAATCTTGTTAAGCTACTGGGACCTGCATGTCTTTTTCAAGGGGCATTTAAACCATCTTGTTAAGCTACTGTGACCTCCACCGCTCTTCCAAGGGGCATTTAAACCATCTTGTTAAGCTGCTGCGACCTGCACGTCTCTTGCAAGGGGCATTTAAACCGTCTTGTTAATCTACTGCGACCTCCACTGCTCTTACAAGGGGCATTTAATCAGTGTTGTTAAGCTACTGCCACCTGCACGTCTCTTGCAAGGGGCATTTAAACCATCTTGTTAAGCTACTGCGACCTGCACGTCTCTTCCAAGGGGCATTTAAACCATCTTCTTAAGCTACTGCGACCTGTACGTCTCTTCCAATGGGCAATTAAACCGTCTTTTAAACCGTCTTGTTAAGCTGCAGCGACCTGTATGTCTCTTCCAAGGGGTATTTAAACCGTCTTCTTAAGCTACTGCGACCTAAACATCTCTTCCAAGGGGCATTTAAACCGTCTTGTTAAGCTACTGTGACCTGCACGTCTCTACCAAGGGGCATTTAAACCGTCTTGTTATCTAATGCGACCTCCACTGCTCTTCCAAGGGGCATTTAATCTGCCTTGTTAAGCTACTGCGACCTGCACGTCTCTTCCAAGGGGCATTTAAACCGTCTTGTTAAGCTACTGCGACCTGAACGTCTCTTCCAAGGGGCATTTAAATCGTCTTGTTAAGCTGCTGCGACATGTATGTCTCTTCCAAGGGGCATTTAAACCGTCTTGTTAAGCTACTGCGACCTGCACGTCTCTGCCAAGGGGCATTTAAATCGTCTTGGTAAGCTACTGCGACCTGCAAGCCTCTTCCAAGGGGCATTTAAACCGTTTTGTTAAGCTACTGCGACCTGCACATCTCTTCCAAGGGGCATTTAAACAATCTTGTTATGCTACTGCGACCTGCATGTCTTTTCCAAGGGTCATTTAAACCATCTTGTTAAGCTACTGTGACCTCCACCGCTCTTCCAAGGTGCATTTAAACCATCTTGTTAAGCTCCTGCGACCTGCACGTCTCTTCCAAGGGACATTTAAACCGTCTTGTTAAGATACTGCGACCTGCAAGCCTATTCTATGGGGCATTTAAACCCTCTTGTTATGCTGCTGCGACCTGCACGTCTCTTGCAAGGTGCATTTAAACCGTCTTGTTAAGGTACTGAGACCTGCACGTCTCTTCCAAGGGGCATTTAAACCGTCTTGTTAAGCTACTGCGAACTGCACATCTCTTCCAAGGGGCATTTAAACAGTCTTGTTAAGCTACTGCGACCTGCACGTCTCTTCCAAGGGGCATTTAAACCGTCATGTTAAGCTACTGCGACCTGCACGTCTCTTCCAAGGGGCATTTAAACCATCTTGTTAACCTACTGCGACCTGCACGTCTCTTCCAAGGGGCATTTAAACCATCTTGTTAAGCTTCTGCGACCTGTACGTCTCTTCCAGTGGGCATTTAAACCGTCTTGTTAAGCTGCAGCGACCTGTATGTCTCTTCCAATGGGCATTTAAACCGTCTTGTTAAGCTCCTGCGACCTCCACCGCTCTTCCAAGGGGCATTTAAACCGTCTTGTTAAGCTACTGCAACCTGCACGTCTCTTCCAATGGACATTTAAACCATCTTGGCAAGCTACTGCGACCTGCACGTTTCTTCCAAGGGGCATTTAAACCGTCTTGTTAAGCTACTGCGACCTGCACGTCTCTTACAAGGGGCATTTAAACCGTCTTGTTAATCTACTGCGACCTGCACGTCTCTTCCAAGGGGCATTTAAACCGTCTTGTTAAGCTACTGCGACCTGCATGTCTCTTCCAAGGGGCATTTAAACCATCTTGTTAAGCTACTGCGACCTGCACGTCTCTTCCAAGGGGCATTTAAACCATCTTGTTAAGCTACTGCGACCTGTACGTCTCTTCCAATGGGCGTTTAAACCGTCTTGTTAAGCTAATGCGACCTCCACCGCTCTTCCAAGGGGCATTTAAACCGTCTTGTTAAGCTACTGCGACCTGCACGTCTTTTCCAAGGGGCATTTAAACCGTCTTGGTAAGCTACTGCGACCTGCAAGCCCTTCCAAGGGGCATTTAAACCGTCTTCTTAAGCTACTGCGACCTGCACATCTCTTCCAAAGGGCATTTAAACCATCTTGTTAAGCTACTGCGACCTGCATGTCTTTTCCAAGGGGCATTTAAACCGTCTTGTTAAGCTACTGTGACCTCCACCGATCTTCCAAGGGGCATTTAAACCATCTTGTTAAGCTACTGCGACCTGCACGTCTCTTCCAAGGGGCATTTAAACCCTCTTGTTAAGCTGCTGCGACCTGCACGTCTCTTGCAAGGGGCATTTAAACCGTCTTGTTAAGCTACTGCGACCTCCACCGCTGTTCCAAGGGGCATTTAAACCGTCTTGGTAAGCTACTGCGACCTCCACTGCTCTTCCAAGGGGCATTTAAACCATCTTGTTAAGCTACTGCGACCTGCAAGCCTCTTCTAAGGGGCATTTAAACCCTCTTGTTAAGCTGCTGCTACCTGCACGTCTCTTGCAAGGGGCATTTAAACCGTCTTGTTAAGCTACTGCGAACTGCACGTCTCTTCCTAGGGGCATTTAAACCGTCTTGTTAAGCTACTGCGACCTGCACGTCTCTCCCAAGGGGCATTTAAACCGTCTTGTTAAGCTACTGCGACCTACACGTCTCTTCCAAGGGGCATTTAAACTGTCTTGTTAAGCTACTGCGAACTGCACGTCTCTTCCTAGGGGCATTTAAACCGTCTTGTTAAGCTACTGCGAACTGCACGTCTCTCCCAAGGGGCATTTAAACCGTCTTGTTAAGCTACTGCGACCTCCACCTCTCTTCCAAGAGGCATTTAAACTGTCTTGTTAAGCTACTGCGACCTGCACGTCTCTTCCAAGGGGCATTTAAACCGTCTTGTTAAGCTACTGCGACCTGCACTTCTCTTCCAAGAGGCATTTAAACTGTCTTGTTAAGCTACTGTGACCTGCACATCTCTTCCAAGGGGCATTTAACCGTCTTGTTAAGCTACTGTGACCTTCACCGCTCTTCCAAAGGGCATTTTAACTGTCTTGTTAAGCTACTGCGAACTGCACGTCTCTTCCAAGGGGCATTTAAACTGTCTTGTTAAGCTACTGCGACCTGCACATCTCTTCCAAGGGGCATTTAAACCGTCTTGTTAAGCTACTGTGACCTGCACGTCTCTTCCAAGGGGCATTTAAACCATCTTGTTGAGCTACTGCGACTTGTACATCTCTTCCAATGGGCATTTAAACCGTCTTGGTAAGCTGCTGCGACCTGTATGTCTCTTCCAAGGGGCATTTAAACCGTCTTGTTAAGCTACTGCGACCTGCACGTCTCTTCCAAGGGTCATTTAAACAATCTTGTTAAGCTACTGGGACCTGCATGTCTTTTTCAAGGGGCATTTAAACCGTCTTGTTAAGCTACTATGACCTCCACCGCTCTTCCAAGGGGCATTTAAACCATCTTGTTAAGCTACTGCGACCTGCACGTCTCTTCCAAGGGACATTTAAACCGTCTTGTTAAGCTACTGCGACCTGCACGTCTCTGCCAAGGGGCATTTAAACCGTCTTGGTAGGCTACTGCGACCTGCAAGCCTCTTCCAAAGGGCATTTAAACTGTCTTGTTAAGCTGCTGCGACCTGCAAGCCTCTTCTAAGGGGCATTTAAACCCTCTTGTTAAGCTGCTGCGACCTGCACGTCTCTTGCAAGGGGCATTTAAACCGTCTTGTTAATCTACTGCGACCTCCACTGCTCTTACAAGGGGCATTTAATCAGTCTTGTTAAGCTACTGCGACCTGCACGTCTCTTGCAAGGGGCATTTAAACCATCTTGTTAAGCTACTGCGACCTGCACGTCTCTTCCAAGGGGCATTTAAACCATCTTCTTAAGCTACTGCGACCTGTACGTCTCTTCCAATGGGCATTTAAATCGTCTTGTTAAGCTGCAGCGACCTGTATGTCTCTTCCAAGGGGCATTTAAACCGTCTTCTTAAGCTACTGCGACCTGCACATCTCTTCCAAGGGGCATTTAAACCATCTTGGTAGGCTACTGCGACCTGCAAGCCTCTTCCAAGGGGCATTTAAACCGTTTTGTTAAGCTACTGTGACCTGCACATCTCTTCCAAGGGGCATTTAAACAATATTTTTAAGCTACTGGGACCTGCATGTGTTTTTCAAGGGGCATTTAAACCGTCTTGTTAAGCTACTGTGACCTCCACCGCTCTTCCAAGGGGCATTTAAACCATCTTGTTAAGCTACTGCGACCTGCACGTCTCTTCCAAGGGACATTTAAACCGTCTTGTTAAGCTACTGCGACCTGCAAGCCTCTTCTAAGGGGCATTTGAACCCTCTTGTTAAGCTACTGCGACCTGCACGTCTCTTGCAAGGGGCATTTAAACCATATTGTTAAGCTACTGCGACCTGCACGTCTCTTCCAAGGGGCATTTAAACCATGTTCTTAAGCTACTGCGACCTGTACGTCTCTTCCAATGGGCATTTAAACCGTCTTGTTAAGCTGCAGCGACCTATATGTCTCTTCCAATGGGCATTTAAACCGTCTTCTTAAGCTACTGCGACCTGCACATCTCTTCCAAGGGGCATTTAAACAGTCTTGTTAAGCTACTGGGACCTGCATGTCTTTTTCAAGGGGCATTTAAACCGTCTTGTTAAGCCACTGTGACCTCCACCGCTCTTCCAAGGGGCATTTAAACCATCTTGTTAAGCTACTGCGACCTGCACGTCTCTTCCAAGGGACATTTAAACCGTCTTGTTAAGCTACTGCGACCTGCACGTCTCTGCCAAGGGGCATTTAAACCGTCTTGTTAAGCTACTGCGACCTGCATGTCTCTTCCAAGGGGCATGTAAACCATCTTGGTAAGCTACTGCGACCTGCAAGCCTCTTACAAGGGGCATTTAAACCGTTTTGTTAAGCTACTGTGACCTGCACATCTCTTCCAAGGGGCATTTAAACAATCTTGTTAAGCTACTGGGTCCTGCATGTCTTTTTCAAGGGGCATTTAAACCGTCTTGTTAAGCTACTGTGACCTCCACCGCTCTTCCAAGGGGCATTTAAACCATCTTGTTAAGCTACTGCGACCTGCACGTCTCTTCCAAGGGACATTTAAACCGTCTTGTTAAGCTACTGCGACCTGCAAGCCTCTTCTAAGGGGCATTTAAACCCTCTTGTTAAGCTGCTGCGACCTGCACGTCTCTTGCAAGGGGAATTTAAACCGTCTTGCTAATCTACTGCGACCTCCACTGCTCTTACAAGGGGCATTTAATCAGTCTTGTTAAGCTACTGCGACCTGCACGTCTCTTGCAAGGGGCATTTAAACCATCTTGTTAAGCTACTGCGACCTGCACGTCTCTTCCAAGGGGCATTTAAACCATCTTCTTAAGCTACTGTGACCTGTACGTCTCTTCCAATGGGCATTTAAACCGTCTTGTTAAGCTGCAGCGACCTGTATGTCTCTTCCAAGGGGCATTTAAACCGTCTTCTTAAGCTACTGCAACCTGCACATCTCTTCCAAGGGGCATTTAAACAATCTTGTTAAGCTACTGGGAACTGCATGTCTTTTTCAAGGGGCATTTAAACCGTCTTGTTAAGCTACTGTGACCTGCACGTCTCTGCCAAGGGGCATTTAAACCATCTTGGTAGGCTACTGCGTCCTGCAAGCCTCTTCCAAGGGGCATTTAAACCGTTTTGTTAAGCTACTGTGACCTGCACATCTCTTCCAAGGGGCATTTAAACAATATTTTTAAGCTACTGGGACCTGCATGTCTTTTTCAAGGGGCATTTAAACCGTCTTGTTAAGCTACTGTGACCTCCACCGCTCTTCCAAGGGGCATTTAAACCATCTTGTTAAGCTACTGCGACCTGCACGTCTCTTCCAAGGGACATTTAAACCGTCTTGTTAAGCTACTGCGACCTGCAAGCCTCTTCTAAGGGGCATTTGAACCCTCTTGTTAAGCTACTGCGACCTGCACGTCTCTTGCAAGGGGCATTTAAACCATCTTGTTAAGCTACTGCGACCTGCACGTCTCTTCCAAGGGGCATTTAAACCATCTTCTTAAGCTACTGCGACCTGTACGTCTCTTCCAATGGGCATTTAAACCGACTTGTTAAGCTGCAGCGACCTGTGTGTCTCTTCCAATGGGCATTTAAACCGTCTTCTTAAGCTACTGCGACCTGCACATCTCTTCCAAGGGGCATTTAAACAATCTTGTTAAGCTACTGGGACCTGCATGTCTTTTTCAAGGGGCATTTAAACCGTCTTGTTAAGCTACTGTGACCTCCACCGCTCTTCCAAGGGGCATTTAAACCATCTTGTTAAGCTACTGCGACCTGCACGTCTCTTCCAAGGGACATTTAAACCGTCTTGTTAAGCTACTGCGACCTGCACGTCTCTGCCAAGGGGCATTTAAACCGTCTTGTTAAGCTACTGCGACCTGCATGTCTCTTCCAAGGGGCATTTAAACCATCTTGTTAAGCTACTGCGACCTGCAAGCCTCTTACAAGGGGCATTTAAACCGTTTTGTTAAGTTACTGTGACCTGCACATCTCTTCCAAGGGGCATTTAAACAATCTTGTTAAGCTACTTTGACCTGCATGTCTTTTTCAAGGGGCATTTAAACCGTCTTGTTAAGCTACTGTGACCTCCACCGCTCTTCCAAGGGGCATTTAAACCATCTTGTTAAGCTACTGCGACCTGCACGTCTCTTCCAAGGGGCATTTAAACCGTCTTGTTAAGCTACTGCGACCTGCAAGCCTCTTCTAAGGGGCATTTAAACCCTCTTGTTAAGCTGCTGCGACCTGCACGTCTCTTGCAAGGGGCATTTAAACCGTCTTCTTAATCTACTGCGACCTCCACTGCTCATACAAGGGGCATTTAATCAGTCTTGTTGAGCTACTGCGACCTGCACGTCTCTTGCAAGGGGCATTTAAACCATCTTGTTAAGCTACTGCGACCTGCACGTCTCTTCCAAGGGGCATTTAAACCATCTTCTTAAGCTACTGCGACCTGTACGTCTCTTCCAATGGGCATTTAAACCATCTTGTTAAGCTGCAGCGACCTGTATGTCTCTTCCAAGGGGCATTTAAACCGTCTTCTTAAGCTACTGCGACCTGCACATCTCTTCCAAGGGGCATTTAAACCGTCTTGTTAAGCTACTGTGACCTGCACGTCTCTACCAAGGGGCATTTAAACCGTCTTGTTAATCTACTGCGACCTCCACTGCTCTTCCAATGGGCATTTAAACCGTCTTGCTAAGCTGCAGCGAACTGTATGTCTCTTCCAAGGGGCATTTAAACCATCTTGTTAAGCTACTGCGACCTGTATGTCTCTTCCAAGGGGCTTTTAAACCATCTTGTTAAGCTACTGCGACCTGCACGTCTCTTCCAAGGGGCATTTAAACCATCTTGTTAAGCTACTGCGACCTGTACGTCTCTTCCAATGGGCATTTAAACCGTCTTGTTAAGCTGCTGCGACCTGTATGTCTCTTCCAAGGGGCATTTAAACCGTCTTGTTAAGGTACTGCGATCTCCACCGCTCTTCCAAGGGGCATTTAAACCATCTTGTTAAGCTACTGCAACCTGCACATCTCTTTCAAGGGGCATTTAAACAATCTTGTTAAGCTACTGTGAAATGCACATCTCTTCCAAGGGGCATTTAAACCGTCTTGTTAAGCTAATGCGACCTGCACATCTCTTCCAAGGGTCATTTAAACCGTCTTGTTAAGCTACTGCGACCTCCACCGCTCTTCAAAGGGGCTTTTAAACGGTCTTGTTAAGCTACTGCGACCTGCACGTCTCTTCCAAGGGGCATTTAAACCGTCTTGGTAAGCTACTGCGACCTGCAAACCTCTTCCAATGGGCATTTAAACCGTCTTGATAAGCTACTGCGACCTGCACATCTCTTCCAAGGGGCATTTAAACCATCTTGTTAAGCTACTGCGATCTGCATGTCTTTTCCAAAGGGCATTTAAAACGTCTTGTTAATCTACTGCGACGTGCATGTCTTTTCCAAGCGGCATTTAAACCGTCTTGTTAAGCTACTGTGACCTGCATGTCTTTTCCAAGGGGCATTTAAACCGTTTTGTTAAGCTACTGTGACCTCCACCGCTCTTCCATTGGGCATTTAAACCATCTTGTTAAGCTACTGCGACCTGCATGTCTCTTCCAAGGGGCATTTAAACCGTCTTGTTAAGCTACTGCGACCTGCACGTCTCTTGCAAGGGGCATTTAAACCGTCTTGTTAAGCTACTGCGACCTGCACGTTTCTTCCAAGGGGCATGTAAACCGTCTTGTTATGCTATTGCGACCTGCACGTCTCTTCCAAGGGGCATTTATAACGTCTTGTTAAGCTACTGCGACCTGCACGTCTCTTCCAAGGGGCATTTAAACTGTCTTGGTAAGCTACTGCGACCTCCACCTCTCTTCCAAGGGGCATTTAAACCGTCTTGTTAAGCTACTGCGACCTGCACGTCTCTTCCAAGGGGCATTTAAACCGTCTTGTTAAGCTACTGCGACATGCACATCTCTTCCAAGGGGCATTTAAACTGTCTTGTTAAGCTACTGCGACCTTCACCGCTCTTCCAAAGGGCATTTTAACCATCTTGTTAAGCTACTGTGACCTGCACTTCTCTACCAAGGGGCATTTAAACCATCTTGATCAGCTACTGCGAGCTCCACTGCTCTTCCAAGGGGCATTTAATCCGCCTTGTTAAGCTACTGCGACCTACACGTCTCTTCCAAGGGGCATTTAAACCGTCTTGTTAAGCTACTGCGACCTGCACGTCTCTTCCAAGGGGCATTTAAACCGTCTTGTTAAGCTACTGCAACCTGTACGTCTCTTCCAATAGGGCATTTAAACCGTCTTGTTAAGCTACTGCGACCTGCACGTCTCTTCCAAGGGGCATTTAAACCATCTTGTTACATAGTTACATAGTTTATAAGGCCGAAAAAAGACAAGCGTCCATCCAGTTCAGCCTATTTCTTGTGCACTGCAGCTATTCCACAGCGTTGATCCAGGGGAACGCAAAAAAAAACAAAAAAAAAACATGCGGTATAGGCCAATTGACATCATTGAGGAAAAAATTCACTTCCCGACACCAATCTGGATTAATTAACTATCACTAAGCATAAGATGTAATTTTATTGTTCTCAAGAAAGGCGTCCAGGCCTCTCTTGAACTCATTAAGTGAGTTGGACATCACCACTTCCTCTCCCAGAGAGTTCCAGAGTCTCACGGCTCTGACCGTAAAGAATCCCCTTCTATGATGGTGCAGGAACCTCCTTTCCTCCAGACGCATAGTGTGCCCCCTCGTCTTTGTCACCATCCTTGGTATAAACAGGTCATGGGAGAGATCTCTGTACTGCCCCCTGATGTATTTATACATGTTTATGAGGTCTCCCCTAAGCCTTCTCTTTTCCAACTTAAATAGGCCTAATTTTGACAACCTCTCTGGGTATTCTCGTCCCTCCATTCCCTTTATTACCTTAGTCGCCCTCCGTTGTACCCTCTCTAGCTCCAATATGTCTTTCCTGAGCACCGGAGCCCAGAACTGTGCACAATATTCTAAGTGCGGCCTTACCAGCGCTTTATACAGAGGAAGAACAATGTTCTCATCATATGCCCCTATTCCTCTTCTGATGCATGCCATGACTCTATTTGCCTTCGCAGCTGCTGCCTGACACTGGGCACTCCAATTTAATTTGCTATTAACCAAGACGCCCAGGTCCTTCTCCATGTCAGATTTCCCCAACGTTTTCCCATTTAATATGTATGGGTGACTGCTGTTTTTCTTTCCCATGTGCATGACCTTACATTTATCGGCATTGAACCCCATTTACCATTTTTTGGCCCAACTCCCCAATTTATCTAAATCCTCCTGTAGCTGTGCCCTATCCTCATCTGTGTTAACTACTTTACAAAGTTTAGTATCATCTGCAAATATTGCTATTTTACTATGCAACCCTTCCACTAGATCATTAATAAATATATTAAATAATATAGGGCCCAAGACAGACCCTTGAGGCACCCCGCTAGTAACCCTGACACCCCCTGAGCTTACTCCATTGATAACCACCCTCTGCTTTCTATCACTCAGCCAGCTATTTACCCACTTGCACACATTATCCCCCAGACCAAGCATTCTCATTTTATAAACCAACCTTTTGTGTGGCACGGTATCAAACGCTTTGGAGAAGTCAAGGTATACAACATCCACTGACTCTCCCCGGTCCAGCTGTGAGCTCACCTCCTCGTAGAAGGCAATCAGGTTTGTTTGGCAGGAGCGATCTCTCATGAATCCATGTTGATATGGAGTTAGACAGTTATTATCATTAAGATATTCTACAATAGCATCTCTAAGAAATCCTTCAAACAATTTACCCACAACAGACGTTAAGCTGACTGGTCTATAGTTCCCAGGGTCACTTTTAGACCCCTTTTTGAATATTGGTACCACATTTGCTTGGCGCCAGTCTAGTGGGGCAGTCCCTGTCCATAAAGAGTGCTTGAATATAAGATACAGCGGTCTGTCTATCACATTACTTAATTCTTTTAGTACCCGGGGGTGGTTTTAGTACCCGGGGGTGGTTTTAGTACACGGGGGTGAAGCTACTGCGACCTGTACGTCTCTTCCAATGGGCATTTAAACCGTCTTGTTAAGCTGCTGCGACCTGTATGTCTCTTCCAAGGGGCATTTACACCGTCTTGTTAAGCTACTGCGACCTCCACCGCTCTTCCAAGGGGCATTTAAACAGTGTTGTTAAGCTACTGCAACCTGCACGTCTCTTCCAAGGGGCATTTAAACCGTCTTGGTAAGCTACTGCGACCTGCAAGCCTCTTCCAAGGGGCATTTAAACCGTCTTGATAAGCTACTGCGACCTGCACATCTCTTCCAAGAGGCATTTAAACCATCTTGTTAAGCTACTGCGACCTGCATGTCTTTTCCAAGGGGCATTTAAACAGTCTTGTTAAGCTACTTTGACCTCCACCGTTCTTCCAAGGGGCATTTAAACCATCTTGTTAAGCTACTGCGACCTGCACGTCTCTTCCAAGGGGCATTTAAACCCTCTTGTTAAGCTGCTGCGACCTGCACGTCTCTTGCAAGGGGCATTTAAACCGTCTTGTTAAGCTACTGCGAACTCCACGTCTCTTCCAAGGGGCATTTAAACCGTCTTGTTAAGCTACTGCGACCTCCACCGCTGTTCCAAGGGGCATTAAAACCGTCTTGGTAAGCTACTGCGACCTCCACCGCTCTTACAAGGGGCATTTAAACCATCTTGTTAAGCTACTGCGACCTGCAAGCCTCTTCTAAGGGGCATTTAAACCCTCTTGTTAAGCTGCTGCGACATGCACGTCTCTTGCAAGGGGCATTTAAACCATCTTGTTAAGCTGCTGCGACCTGCACGTCTCTTGCAAGGGGCAATTAAACCATCTTGTTAAGCTACTGCGAACTCCACGTCTCTTCCAAGGGGCATCTAAACCGTCTTGTTAAGCTACTGCGACCTCCACCGCTGTTCCAAGGGGCATTTAAACCGTCTTGGTAAGCTACTGCGACCTCCACCGCTCTTACAAGGGGCATTTAAACCATCTTGTTAAGCTACTGCGACCTGCAAGCCTCTTCTAAGGGGCATTTAAACCCTCTTGTTAAGCTGCTGCGACCTGCACGTCTCTTGCAAGGGGCATTTAAACCATCTTGTTAAGCTCCTGCGAAATGCACGTCTCTTCCAAGGGGCATTTAAACCGTCTTGTTAAGCTACTGCGACCTGCACGTCTCTTCCAAGGGGCATTTAAACCATCTTGATAAGCTACTGCGACCTGCACGTCTCTTCCAAGGGGCATTTAAACTGTCTTGTTAAGCTACTGCGACCTCCACCCCTCTTCCAAGGAGCATTTAAACCGTCTTGTTAAGCTACTGCGACCTGCACGTCTCTTCCAAGGGGCATTTAAACCGTCTTGTTAAGCTACTGCGACCTGCGCGTCTCTTCCAAGGGGCATTTAAACTGTCTTGTTAAGCTACTGCGACCTGCACGTCTCTTCCAAGGGGCATTTAAACCGTCTTGTTAAGCTACTGCGACCTGCAAGTCTCTTCCAAGGGGCATTTAAACCATCTTGTTAAGCTACTGCGACCTGTACGTCTCTTCCAAGGGGCATTTAAACCGTCTTGTTAAGCTGCTGCGACCTGTATGTCTCTTCCAAGGGGCATTTAAACCGTCTTGTTTAGCTACTGCGACCTGCACGTCTCTGCCAAGGGGCATTTAAACCGTCTTGGTAAGCTACTGCGACCTGCAAGCGTCTTCCAAGTGGCATTTAAACTGTTTTGTTAAGCTACTGCGACCTGCACATCTCTTCCAAGGGGCATTTAAACAATCTTGTTAAGCTACTGCGACCTGCATGTCTTTTCCAAGGGTCATTTAAACCGTCTTGTTAAGCTACTGTGACCTCCACCGCTTTTCCAAGGTGCATTTAAACCATCTTGTTAAGCTACTGCGACCTGCACTTCTCTTCCAAGGGACATTTAAACTGTCTTGTTAAGCTACTGCGACCTGCACGTCTCTTGCAAGGGGCATTTAAACCGTCTTGTTAAGCTACTGCGACCTGCACGTCTCTTCCAAGGGGCATTTAAACCGTCTTGTTAAGCTACTGCGACCTGCACGTCTCTTCCAAGGGGCATTTAAACCGTCTTGTTAATCTACTGCGACCTCCACTGCTCTTGCAAGGGGCATTTAATCCGTCTTGTTAAGCTACTGCGACCTGCACGTCTCTTCCAAGATGCATTTAAACCGTCTTGTTAAGCTACTGGGAACTGCACGTCTCTTCCAAGGGGCATTTAAACAGTCTTGTTGAGCTACTGCGACCTGCACGTCTCTTCCAAGGGGCATTTAAACCATCTTCTTAAGCTACTGCGACCTGCACGTCTCTTCCAAGGGGCATTTAAACCATCTTGTTAAGCTACTGCGACCTGTACGTCTCTTCCAGTGGGCATTTAAACCGTCTTGTTAAGCTGCAGCTACCTGTATGTCTCTTCCAATGGGCCTTTAAACCGTCTTGTTAAGCTCCTGCGACCTCCACCGCTCTTCCAAGGGGCATTTAAACCGTCTTGTTAAGCTACTGCGACCTGCACGTCTGTTCCAAGGGGCATTTAAACCGTCTTGGCAAGCTACTGCGACCTGCACGTCTCTTCCAAGGGGCATTTAAACCGTCTTGTTAAGCTACTGCGACCTGCACGTCTCTTCCAAGGGGCATTTAAACCATCTTGTTAATCTACTGCGACCTCCACTGCTCTTACAAGGGGCATTTAATCCGTCTTGGTAAGCTACGGCGACCTGCACGTCTCTTCCAAGGGGCATTTAAGCCGTCTTGTTAAGCTACTGCGAACTGCACGTCTCTTCCAAGGGGCATTTAAACCGTCTTGTTAAGCTACTGCGACCTGCACGTCTCTTCCAAGGGGCATTTAAACCGTCTTGTTAAGCTACTGCAACCTGTACGTCTCTTCCAATAGGGCATTTAAACCGTCTTGTTAAGCTACTGCGACCTGCACGTCTCTTCCAAGGGGCATTTAAACCATCTTGTTACATAGTTACATAGTTTATAAGGCCGAAAAAAGACAAGCGTCCATCCAGTTCAGCCTATTTCTTGTGCACTGCAGCTATTCCACAGCGTTGATCCAGGGGAACGCAAAAAAAAACAAAAAAAAAACATGCGGTATAGGCCAATTGACATCATTGAGGAAAAAATTCACTTCCCGACACCAATCTGGATTAATTAACTATCACTAAGCATAAGATGTAATTTTATTGTTCTCAAGAAAGGCGTCCAGGCCACTCTTGAACTCATTAAGTGAGTTGGACATCACCACTTCCTCTCCCAGAGAGTTCCAGAGTCTCACGGCTCTGACCGTAAAGAATCCCCTTCTATGATGGTGCAGGAACCTCCTTTCCTCCAGACGCATAGTGTGCCCCCTCGTCTTTGTCACCATCCTTGGTATAAACAGGTCATGGGAGAGATCTCTGTACTGCCCCCTGATGTATTTATACATGTTTATGAGGTCTCCCCTAAGCCTTCTCTTTTCCAACTTAAATAGGCCTAATTTTGACAACCTCTCTGGGTATTCTCGTCCCTCCATTCCCTTTATTACCTTAGTCGCCCTCCGTTGTACCCTCTCTAGCTCCAATATGTCTTTCCTGAGCACCGGAGCCCAGAACTGTGCACAATATTCTAAGTGCGGCCTTACCAGCGCTTTATACAGAGGAAGAACAATGTTCTCATCATATGCCCCTATTCCTCTTCTGATGCATGCCATGACTCTATTTGCCTTCGCAGCTGCTGCCTGACACTGGGCACTCCAATTTAATTTGCTATTAACCAAGACGCCCAGGTCCTTCTCCATGTCAGATTTCCCCAACGTTTTCCCATTTAATATGTATGGGTGACTGCTGTTTTTCTTTCCCATGTGCATGACCTTACATTTATCGGCATTGAACCCCATTTACCATTTTTTGGCCCAACTCCCCAATTTATCTAAATCCTCCTGTAGCTGTGCCCTATCCTCATCTGTGTTAACTACTTTACAAAGTTTAGTATCATCTGCAAATATTGCTATTTTACTATGCAACCCTTCCACTAGATCATTAATAAATATATTAAATAATATAGGGCCCAAGACAGACCCTTGAGGCACCCCGCTAGTAACCCTGACACCCCCTGAGCTTACTCCATTGATAACCACCCTCTGCTTTCTATCACTCAGCCAGCTATTTACCCACTTGCACACATTATCCCCCAGACCAAGCATTCTCATTTTATAAACCAACCTTTTGTGTGGCACGGTATCAAACGCTTTGGAGAAGTCAAGGTATACAACATCCACTGACTCTCCCCGGTCCAGCTGTGAGCTCACCTCCTCGTAGAAGGCAATCAGGTTTGTTTGGCAGGAGCGATCTCTCATGAATCCATGTTGATATGGAGTTAGACAGTTATTATCATTAAGATATTCTACAATAGCATCTCTAAGAAATCCTTCAAACAATTTACCCACAACAGACGTTAAGCTGACTGGTCTATAGTTCCCAGGGTCACTTTTAGACCCCTTTTTGAATATTGGTACCACATTTGCTTGGCGCCAGTCTAGTGGGGCAGTCCCTGTCCATAAAGAGTGCTTGAATATAAGATACAGCGGTCTGTCTATCACATTACTTAATTCTTTTAGTACCCGGGGGTGGTTTTAGTACCCGGGGGTGGTTTTAGTACCCGGGGGTGAAGCTACTGCGACCTGTACGTCTCTTCCAATGGGCATTTAAACCGTCTTGTTAAGCTGCTGCGACCTGTATGTCTCTTCCAAGGGGCATTTACACCGTCTTGTTAAGCTACTGCGACCTCCACCGCTCTTCCAAGGGGCATTTAAACAGTGTTGTTAAGCTACTGCAACCTGCACGTCTCTTCCAAGGGGCATTTAAACCGTCTTGGTAAGCTACTGCGACCTGCAAGCCTCTTCCAAGGGGCATTTAAACCGTCTTGATAAGCTACTGCGACCTGCACATCTCTTCCAAGAGGCATTTAAACCATCTTGTTAAGCTACTGCGACCTGCATGTCTTTTCCAAGGGGCATTTAAACAGTCTTGTTAAGCTACTTTGACCTCCACCGTTCTTCCAAGGGGCATTTAAACCATCTTGTTAAGCTACTGCGACCTGCACGTCTCTTCCAAGGGGCATTTAAACCCTCTTGTTAAGCTGCTGCGACCTGCACGTCTCTTGCAAGGGGCATTTAAACCGTCTTGTTAAGCTACTGCGAACTCCACGTCTCTTCCAAGGGGCATTTAAACCGTCTTGTTAAGCTACTGCGACCTCCACCGCTGTTCCAAGGGGCATTAAAACCGTCTTGGTAAGCTACTGCGACCTCCACCGCTCTTACAAGGGGCATTTAAACCATCTTGTTAAGCTACTGCGACCTGCAAGCCTCTTCTAAGGGGCATTTAAACCCTCTTGTTAAGCTGCTGCGACATGCACGTCTCTTGCAAGGGGCATTTAAACCATCTTGTTAAGCTGCTGCGACCTGCACGTCTCTTGCAAGGGGCAATTAAACCATCTTGTTAAGCTACTGCGAACTCCACGTCTCTTCCAAGGGGCATTTAAACCGTCTTGTTAAGCTACTGCGACCTCCACCGCTGTTCCAAGGGGCATTTAAACCGTCTTGGTAAGCTACTGCGACCTCCACCGCTCTTACAAGGGGCATTTAAACCATCTTGTTAAGCTACTGCGACCTGCAAGCCTCTTCTAAGGGGCATTTAAACCCTCTTGTTAAGCTGCTGCGACCTGCACGTCTCTTGCAAGGGGCATTTAAACCATCTTGTTAAGCTCCTGCGAAATGCACGTCTCTTCCAAGGGGCATTTAAACCGTCTTGTTAAGCTACTGCGACCTGCACGTCTCTTCCAAGGGGCATTTAAACCATCTTGATAAGCTACTGCGACCTGCACGTCTCTTCCAAGGGGCATTTAAACTGTCTTGTTAAGCTACTGCGACCTCCACCCCTCTTCCAAGGAGCATTTAAACCGTCTTGTTAAGCTACTGCGACCTGCACGTCTCTTCCAAGGGGCATTTAAACCGTCTTGTTAAGCTACTGCGACCTGCGCGTCTCTTCCAAGGGGCATTTAAACTGTCTTGTTAAGCTACTGCGACCTGCACGTCTCTTCCAAGGGGCATTTAAACCGTCTTGTTAAGCTACTGCGACCTGTACGTCTCTTCCAAGGGGCATTTAAACCGTCTTGTTAAGCTGCTGCGACCTGTATGTCTCTTCCAAGGGGCATTTAAACCGTCTTGTTTAGCTACTGCGACCTGCACGTCTCTGCCAAGGGGCATTTAAACCGTCTTGGTAAGCTACTGCGACCTGCAAGCGTCTTCCAAGTGGCATTTAAACTGTTTTGTTAAGCTACTGCGACCTGCACATCTCTTCCAAGGGGCATTTAAACAATCTTGTTAAGCTACTGCGACCTGCATGTCTTTTCCAAGGGTCATTTAAACCGTCTTGTTAAGCTACTGTGACCTCCACCGCTCTTCCAAGGTGCATTTAAACCATCTTGTTAAGCTACTGCGACCTGCACTTCTCTTCCAAGGGACATTTAAACTGTCTTGTTAAGCTACTGCGACCTGCACGTCTCTTGCAAGGGGCATTTAAACCGTCTTGTTAAGCTACTGCGACCTGCACGTCTCTTCCAAGGGGCATTTAAACCGTCTTGTTAAGCTACTGCGACCTGCACGTCTCTTCCAAGGGGCATTTAAACCGTCTTGGCAAGCTACTGCGACCTGCACGTCTCTTCCAAGGGGCATTTAAACCGTCTTGTTAAGCTACTGTGAACTGCATGTCTCTTCCAAGGGGCATTTAAACACTCTTGTTAAGCTACTGCGACCTGCACGTCTCTTCCTAGGGGCATTTAAACCGTCTTGTTAAGCTACTGCAACCTGCACGTCTCTTCCAAGGGGCATTTAAACTATCTTGGCAAGCTACTGCGACCTGCACGTCTCTTCCAAGGGGCATTTAAACCAACTTGTTAAGCTACTGCGACCTGCACGTCTCTTTCAAGGGGCATTTAAACCGTCTTGTTAATCTACTGCGACCTCCACTGCTCTTACAAGGGGCATTTAATCCGTCTTGGTAAGCTACTGCGACTTGCACGTCTCTTCCAAGGGGCATTTAAACCGTCTTGTTAAGCTACTGCGAACTGCACGTCTCTTCCAAGGGGCATTTAAACAGTCTTGTTAAGCTACTGCGACCTGCACGTCTCTTCCAAGGGGCATTTAAACCATCTTGTTAAGCTACTGCGACCTGTACGTCTCTACCAGTGGGCATTTAAACCGTCTTGTTAAGCTGCAGCTACCTGTATGTCTCTTCCAATGGGCATTTAAACCGTCTTGTTAAGCTCCTGCGACCTCCACCTCTCTTCCAAGGGGCATTTAAACCGTCTTGTTAAGCTACTGCGACCTGCACGTCTCTTCCATGGGGCATTTAAACCGTCTTGGCAAGCTACTGCGACCTGCACGTCTCTTCCAAGGGGCATTTAAACCGTCTTGTTAAGCTACTGCGACCTGTACGTCTCTTCCAAGGGGCATTTAAACCATCTTGTTAAGCTACTTCGACCTGTACGTCTCTTCCAGTGGGCATTTAAACCGTCTTGTTATGCTGCAGCTACCTGTATGTCTCTTCCAATGGTCATTTAAACCATCTTGTTAAGCTCCTGCGACCTCCACCGCTCTTCCAAGGGGCAATTAAACCGTCTTGTTAAGCTACTGCGACCTGCACGTCTCTTCCAAGGGGCATTTAAACCGTCTTGTTAAGCTACTGCGACCTGCCCGTCTCTTCCAAGGGGCATTTAAACCGTCTTGGCAAGCTACTGCGACCTGCACGTCTCTTCCAAGGGGCATTTAAACCATCTTGTTAAGCTACTGCGAACTGCACGTCTCTTCCAAGGGGCATTTAAACCGTCTTGTTAATCTACTGCGACCTCCACTGCTCTTACAAGGGGCATTTAATCCGTCTTGGTAAGCTACTGCGACCTGCACATCTCTTCTAAGGGGCATTTAAACCGTCTTGTTAAGCTACTGCGACCTGCACGTCTCTTCCAAGGGGCATTTAAACCATCTTGTTAAGCTACTGCGACCTGCACGTCTCTAGCAAAGGGGCATTTAAACCATCTTGTTAAGCTACTGCGACCTGCACGTCTCTTCCAAGGGGCATTTAAACCATCTTGTTAAGCTACTGCGACCTGCACGTCTCTTCCAAGGGGCATTTAAACCGTCTTGTTAAGCTGCAGCTACCTGTATGTCTCTTCCAATGGGCCTTTAAACCGTCTTGTTAAGCTCCTGCGACCTGCACCGCTCTTCCAAGGGGTATTTAAACCGTCTTGTTAAGCTACTGCGACCTGCACGTCTCTTCCAAGATGCATTTAAACCGTCTTGTTAAGCTACTGCGACCTGCACGTCTCTTCCAAGGGGCATTTAAACCATCTTGGAAAGCTACTGCGACCTGCACCTCTCTTCCAAGGGGCATTTAAACCGTCTTGTTAAGCTACTGCGACCTGCACGTCTCTTCCAAGGGGCATTTAAACCGTCTTGTTAATCTACTGCGACCTCCACTGCTCTTGCAAGGGGCATTTAATCCGTCTTGTTAAGCTACTGCGACCTGCACGTCTCTTCCAAGATGCATTTAAACCGTCTTGTTAAGCTACTGGGAACTGCACGTCTCTTCCAAGGGGCATTTAAACAGTCTTGTTGAGCTACTGCGACCTGCACGTCTCTTCCAAGGGGCATTTAAACCATCTTGTTAAGCTACTGCGACCTGCACGTCTCTTCCAAGGGGCATTTAAACCATCTTGTTAAGCTACTGCGACCTGTACGTCTCTTCCAGTGGGCATTTAAACCGTCTTGTTAAGCTGCAGCTACCTGTATGTCTCTTCCAATGGGCCTTTAAACCGTCTTGTTAAGCTCCTGCGACCTCCACCGCTCTTCCAAGGGGCATTTAAACCGTCTTGTTAAGCTACTGCGACCTGCACGTCTGTTCCAAGGGGCATTTAAACCGTCTTGGCAAGCTACTGCGACCTGCACGTCTCTTCCAAGGGGCATTTAAACCGTCTTGTTAAGCTACTGCGACCTGCACGTCTCTTCCAAGGGGCATTTAAACCATCTTGTTAATCTACTGCGACCTCCACTGCTCTTACAAGGGGCATTTAATCCGTCTTGGTAAGCTACGGCGACCTGCACGTCTCTTCCAAGGGGCATTTAAGCCGTCTTGTTAAGCTACTGCGAACTGCACGTCTCTTCCAAGGGGCATTTAAACAGTCTTGTTAAGCTACTGCGACCTGCACGTCTCTTCCTAGGGGCATTTAAACCGTCTTGTTAAGCTACTGCGACCTGCATGTCTCTTCCAAGGGGCATTTAAACCGTCATGGCAAGCTACTGCGACCTGCACGTCTCTTCCAAGTGGCATTTAAACCGTCTTGTTAAGCTACTGCGACCTCCACTGCTCTTACAAGGGGCATTTAATCCGTCTTGGTAAGCTACTGCGACCTGCACGTCTCTTCCAAGGGGCATTTAAACTGTCTTGTTAAGCTACTGCGAACTGCACGTCTCTTCCAAGGGGCATTTAAACCGTCTTGTTAAGTTACTGCGACCTGCACGTCTCTTCCAAGGGGCATTTAAACCATCTTGTTAATCTACTGCGACCTCCACTGCTCTTACAAGGGGCATTTAATCCGTCTTGGTAAGCTACTGCGACCTGCACGTCTCTTCCAAGGGGCATTTAAGCCGTCTTGTTAAGCTACTGCGAACTGCACGTCTCTTCCAAGGGGCATTTAAACAGTCTTGTTAAGCTACTGCGACCTGCACGTCTCTTCCTAGGGGCATTTAAACCGTCTTGTTAAGCTACTGCGACCTGCACGTCTCTTCCAAGGGGCATTTAAACCGTCTTGGCAAGCTACTGCGACCTGCACGTCTCTTCCAAGGAGCATTTAAACCGTCTTGTTAAGCTACTGCGACCTACACTGCTCTTACAAGGGGCATTTAATCCGTCTTGGTAAGCTACTGCGACCTGCACGTCTCTTCCAAGGGGCATTTAAACTGTCTTGTTAAGCTACTGCGAACTGCACGTCTCTTCCAAGGGGTTTTTAAACCATCTTGTTAAGCTACTGCGACCTGTACGTCTCTTCCAGTGGGCATTTAAACCGTCTTGTTAAGCTGCAGCTACCTGTATGTCTCTTCCAATGGGCATTTAAACCATCTTGTTAAGCTCCTGCGACCTCCACCGCTCTTCCAAGGGGCAATTAAACCGTCTTGTTAAGCTACTGCGACCTGCGCGTCTCTTCCAAGGGGCATTTAAACCGTCTTGGCAAGCTACTGCGACCTGCACGTCTCTTCCAAGGGGCATTTAAACCGTCTTGTTAAGCTACTGCGACCTGCACGTCTCTTCCAAGGGGCATTTAAACCGTCTTGGCAAGCTACTGCGACCTGCACGTCTCTTCCAAGGGGCATTTAAACCGTCTTGTTAAGCTACTGCGAACTGCATGTCTCTTCCAAGGGGCATTTAAACACTCTTGTTAAGCTACTGCGACCTGCACGTCTCTTCCTAGGGGCATTTAAGCCGTCTTGTTAAGCTACTGCGACCTGCACGTCTCTTCCAAGGGGCATTTAAACCATCTTGGCAAGCTACTGCGACCTGCACGTCTCTTCCAAGGGGCATTTAAACCGTCTTGTTAATCTACTGCGACCTCCACTGCTCTTACAAGGGGCATTTAATCCGTCTTGGTAAGCTACTGCGACTTGCACGTCTCTTCCAAGGGGCATTTAAACCGTCTTGTTAAGCTACTGCGAACTGCACGTCTCTTCCAAGGGGCATTTAAACAGTCTTGTTAAGCTACTGCGACCTGCACGTCTCTTCCAAGGGGCATTTAAACCATCTTGTTAAGCTACTGCGACCTGTACGTCTCTTCCAGTGGGCATTTAACCGTCTTGTTAAGCTGCAGCTACCTGTATGTCTCTTCCAATGGGCATTTAAACCGTCTTGTTAAGCTCCTGCGACCTCCACCTCTCTTCCAAGGGGTATTTAAACCGTCTTGTTAAGCTACTGCTACCTGCACGTCTCTTCCAAGGGGCATTTAAACCGTCTTGGCAAGCTACTGCGACCTGCACGTCTCTTCCAAGGGGCATTTAAACCGTCTTGTTAAGCTACTGCGACCTGTACGTCTCTTCCAAGGGGCATTTAAACCATCTTGTTAAGCTACTGCGACCTGCACGTCTCTTCCAAGGGGCATTTAAACCATCTTGGCAAGCTACTGCGACCTGCACGTCTCTTCCAAGGGGCATTTAAACCGTCTTGTTAAGCTACTGCGACCTGCACGTCTCTTCCAAGGGGCATTTAAACCGTCTTGGCAAGCTACTGCGACCTGCACGTCTCTTCCAAGGGGCATTTAAACCGTCTTGTTAAGCTACTGTGAACTGCATGTCTCTTCCAAGGGGCATTTAAACACTCTTGTTAAGCTACTGCGACCTGCACGTCTCTTCCTAGGGGCATTTAAACCGTCTTGTTAAGCTACTGCAACCTGCACGTCTCTTCCAAGGGGCATTTAAACTATCTTGGCAAGCTACTGCGACCTGCACGTCTCTTCCAAGGGGCATTTAAACCAACTTGTTAAGCTACTGCGACCTGCACGTCTCTTTCAAGGGGCATTTAAACCGTCTTGTTAATCTACTGCGACCTCCACTGCTCTTACAAGGGGCATTTAATCCGTCTTGGTAAGCTACTGCGACTTGCACGTCTCTTCCAAGGGGCATTTAAACCGTCTTGTTAAGCTACTGCGAACTGCACGTCTCTTCCAAGGGGCATTTAAACAGTCTTGTTAAGCTACTGCGACCTGCACGTCTCTTCCAAGGGGCATTTAAACCATCTTGTTAAGCTACTGCGACCTGTACGTCTCTACCAGTGGGCATTTAAACCGTCTTGTTAAGCTGCAGCTACCTGTATGTCTCTTCCAATGGGCATTTAAACCGTCTTGTTAAGCTCCTGCGACCTCCACCTCTCTTCCAAGGGGCATTTAAACCGTCTTGTTAAGCTACTGCGACCTGCACGTCTCTTCCATGGGGCATTTAAACCGTCTTGGCAAGCTACTGCGACCTGCACGTCTCTTCCAAGGGGCATTTAAACCGTCTTGTTAAGCTACTGCGACCTGTACGTCTCTTCCAAGGGGCATTTAAACCATCTTGTTAAGCTACTTCGACCTGTACGTCTCTTCCAGTGGGCATTTAAACCGTCTTGTTATGCTGCAGCTACCTGTATGTCTCTTCCAATGGTCATTTAAACCATCTTGTTAAGCTCCTGCGACCTCCACCGCTCTTCCAAGGGGCAATTAAACCGTCTTGTTAAGCTACTGCGACCTGCACGTCTCTTCCAAGGGGCATTTAAACCGTCTTGTTAAGCTACTGCGACCTGCACGTCTCTTCCAAGGGGCATTTAAACCGTCTTGGCAAGCTACTGCGACCTGCACGTCTCTTCCAAGGGGCATTTAAACCATCTTGTTAAGCTACTGCGAACTGCACGTCTCTTCCAAGGGGCATTTAAACCGTCTTGTTAATCTACTGCGACCTCCACTGCTCTTACAAGGGGCATTTAATCCGTCTTGGTAAGCTACTGCGACCTGCACATCTCTTCTAAGGGGCATTTAAACCGTCTTGTTAAGCTACTGCGACCTGCACGTCTCTTCCAAGGGGCATTTAAACCATCTTGTTAAGCTACTGCGACCTGCACGTCTCTAGCAAAGGGGCATTTAAACCATCTTGTTAAGCTACTGCGACCTGCACGTCTCTTCCAAGGGGCATTTAAACCATCTTGTTAAGCTACTGCGACCTGCACGTCTCTTCCAAGGGGCATTTAAACCGTCTTGTTAAGCTGCAGCTACCTGTATGTCTCTTCCAATGGGCCTTTAAACCGTCTTGTTAAGCTCCTGCGACCTGCACCGCTCTTCCAAGGGGTATTTAAACCGTCTTGTTAAGCTACTGCGACCTGCACGTCTCTTCCAAGATGCATTTAAACCGTCTTGTTAAGCTACTGCGACCTGCACGTCTCTTCCAAGGGGCATTTAAACCATCTTGGAAAGCTACTGCGACCTGCACCTCTCTTCCAAGGGGCATTTAAACCGTCTTGTTAAGCTACTGCGACCTGCACGTCTCTTCCAAGGGGCATTTAAACCGTCTTGTTAATCTACTGCGACCTCCACTGCTCTTGCAAGGGGCATTTAATCCGTCTTGTTAAGCTACTGCGACCTGCACGTCTCTTCCAAGATGCATTTAAACCGTCTTGTTAAGCTACTGGGAACTGCACGTCTCTTCCAAGGGGCATTTAAACAGTCTTCTTGAGCTACTGCGACCTGCACGTCTCTTCCAAGGGGCATTTAAACCATCTTGTTAAGCTACTGCGACCTGCACGTCTCTTCCAAGGGGCATTTAAACCATCTTGTTAAGCTACTGCGACCTGTACGTCTCTTCCAGTGGGCATTTAAACCGTCTTGTTAAGCTGCAGCTACCTGTATGTCTCTTCCAAAGGGCCTTTAAACCGTCTTGTTAAGCTCCTGCGACCTCCACCGCTCTTCCAAGGGGCATTTAAACCGTCTTGTTAAGCTACTGCGACCTGCACGTCTGTTCCAAGGGGCATTTAAACCGTCTTGGCAAGCTACTGCGACCTGCACGTCTCTTCCAAGGGGCATTTAAACCGTCTTGTTAAGCTACTGCGACCTGCACGTCTCTTCCAAGGGGCATTTAAACCATCTTGTTAATCTACTGCGACCTCCACTGCTCTTACAAGGGGCATTTAATCCGTCTTGGTAAGCTACGGCGACCTGCACGTCTCTTCCAAGGGGCATTTAAGCCGTCTTGTTAAGCTACTGCGAACTGCACGTCTCTTCCAAGGGGCATTTAAACAGTCTTGTTAAGCTACTGCGACCTGCACGTCTCTTCCTAGGGGCATTTAAACCGTCTTGTTAAGCTACTGCGACCTGCATGTCTCTTCCAAGGGGCATTTAAACCGTCATGGCAAGCTACTGCGACCTGCACGTCTCTTCCAAGTGGCATTTAAACCGTCTTGTTAAGCTACTGCGACCTCCACTGCTCTTACAAGGGGCATTTAATCCGTCTTGGTAAGCTACTGCGACCTGCACGTCTCTTCCAAGGGGCATTTAAACTGTCTTGTTAAGCTACTGCGAACTGCACGTCTCTTCCAAGGGGCATTTAAACCGTCTTGTTAAGTTACTGCGACCTGCACGTCTCTTCCAAGGGGCATTTAAACCATCTTGTTAATCTACTGCGACCTCCACTGCTCTTACAAGGGGCATTTAATCCGTCTTGGTAAGCTACTGCGACCTGCACGTCTCTTCCAAGGGGCATTTAAGCCGTCTTGTTAAGCTACTGCGAACTGCACGTCTCTTCCAAGGGGCATTTAAACAGTCTTGTTAAGCTACTGCGACCTGCACGTCTCTTCCTAGGGGCATTTAAACCGTCTTGTTAAGCTACTGCGACCTGCACGTCTCTTCCAAGGGGCATTTAAACCGTCTTGGCAAGCTACTGCGACCTGCACGTCTCTTCCAAGGAGCATTTAAACCGTCTTGTTAAGCTACTGCGACCTACACTGCTCTTACAAGGGGCATTTAATCCGTCTTGGTAAGCTACTGCGACCTGCACGTCTCTTCCAAGGGGCATTTAAACTGTCTTGTTAAGCTACTGCGAACTGCACGTCTCTTCCAAGGGGTTTTTAAACCATCTTGTTAAGCTACTGCGACCTGTACGTCTCTTCCAGTGGGCATTTAAACCGTCTTGTTAAGCTGCAGCTACCTGTATGTCTCTTCCAATGGGCATTTAAACCATCTTGTTAAGCTCCTGCGACCTCCACCGCTCTTCCAAGGGGCAATTAAACCGTCTTGTTAAGCTACTGCGACCTGCGCGTCTCTTCCAAGGGGCATTTAAACCGTCTTGGCAAGCTACTGCGACCTGCACGTCTCTTCCAAGGGGCATTTAAACCGTCTTGTTAAGCTACTGCGACCTGCACGTCTCTTCCAAGGGGCATTTAAACCGTCTTGGCAAGCTACTGCGACCTGCACGTCTCTTCCAAGGGGCATTTAAACCGTCTTGTTAAGCTACTGCGAACTGCATGTCTCTTCCAAGGGGCATTTAAACACTCTTGTTAAGCTACTGCGACCTGCACGTCTCTTCCTAGGGGCATTTAAGCCGTCTTGTTAAGCTACTGCGACCTGCACGTCTCTTCCAAGGGGCATTTAAACCATCTTGGCAAGCTACTGCGACCTGCACGTCTCTTCCAAGGGGCATTTAAACCGTCTTGTTAATCTACTGCGACCTCCACTGCTCTTACAAGGGGCATTTAATCCGTCTTGGTAAGCTACTGCGACTTGCACGTCTCTTCCAAGGGGCATTTAAACCGTCTTGTTAAGCTACTGCGAACTGCACGTCTCTTCCAAGGGGCATTTAAACAGTCTTGTTAAGCTACTGCGACCTGCACGTCTCTTCCAAGGGGCATTTAAACCATCTTGTTAAGCTACTGCGACCTGTACGTCTCTTCCAGTGGGCATTTAACCGTCTTGTTAAGCTGCAGCTACCTGTATGTCTCTTCCAATGGGCATTTAAACCGTCTTGTTAAGCTCCTGCGACCTCCACCTCTCTTCCAAGGGGCATTTAAACCGTCTTGTTAAGCTACTGCTACCTGCACGTCTCTTCCAAGGGGCATTTAAACCGTCTTGGCAAGCTACTGCGACCTGCACGTCTCTTCCAAGGGGCATTTAAACCGTCTTGTTAAGCTACTGCGACCTGTACGTCTCTTCCAAGGGGCATTTAAACCATCTTGTTAAGCTACTGCGACCTGCACGTCTCTTCCAAGGGGCATTTAAACCATCTTGTTAAGCTACTGCGACCTGCACGTCTCTTCCAAGGGGCATTTAAACCGTCTTGTTAAGCTGCAGCTACCTGTATGTCTCTTCCAATGGGCCTTTAAACCGTCTTGTTAAGCTCCTGCGACCTGCACCGCTCTTCCAAGGGGCATTTAAACCGTCTTGTTAAGCTACTGCGACCTGCACGTCTCTTCCAAGGGGCATTTAAACCGTCTTGTTAAGCTACTGCGACCTGCACGTCTCTTCCAAGGGGCATTTAAACCTTCTTGGCAAGCTACTGTGACCTGCACGTCTCTTCCAAGGGGCATTTAAACCGTCTTCTTAAGCTACTGCGACCTGCACGTCTCTTCCAAGGGGCATTTAAACCATCTTGTTAATCTACTGCGACCTCCACTGCTCTTACAAGGGGCATTTAATCCGTCTTGGTAAGCTACTGCGACCTGCACGTCTCTTCCAAGGGGCATTTAAGCCGTCTTGTTAAGCTACTGCGAACTGCACGTCTCTTCCAAGGGGCATTTAAACAGTCTTGTTAAGCTACTGCGACCTGCACGTCTCTTCCTAGGGGCATTTAAACCGTCTTGTTAAGCTACTGCGACCTGCACGTCTCTTCCAAGGTGCATTTAAACCGTCTTGGCAAGCTACTGCGACCTGCACGTCTCTTCCAAGGGGCATTTAAACCGTCTTGTTAAGCTACTGCGACCTCCACTGCTCTTACAAGGGGCATTTAATCCGTCTTGGTAAGCTACTGCGACCTGCACGTCTCTTCCAAGGGGCATTTAATCTGTCTTGTTAAGCTACTGCGAACTGCACGTCTCTTCCAAGGGGCATTTAAACAGTCTTGTTAAGCTACTGCGACCTGCACGTCTCTTCCAAGGGGCATTTAAACCATCTTGTTAATCTACTGCGACCTCCACTGCTCTTACAAGGGGCATTTAATTCGTCTTGGTAAGCTAGTGCGACCTGCACGTCTCTTCCAAGGGGCATTTAAGCCGTCTTATTAAGCTACTGCGAACTGCACGTCTCTTCCAAGGGGCATTTAAACAGTCTTGTTAAGCTACTGCGACCTGCACGTCTCTTCCTAGGGGCATTTAAACCGTCTTGTTAAGCTACTGCGACCTGCACGTCTCTTCCAAGGGGCATTTAAACCGTCTTGGCAAGCTACTGCGACCTGCACGTCTCTTCCAAGGGGCATTTAAACCGTCTTGTTAAGCTACTGCGACCTCCACTGCTCTTACAAGGGGCATTTAATCCGTCTTGGTAAGCTACTGCGAACTGCACGTCTCTTCCAAGGGGCATTTAAACTGTCTTGTTAAGCTACTGCGAACTGCACGTCTCTTCCAAGGGGCATTTAAACAGTCTTGTTAAGCTACTGCGACCTGCACGTCTCTTCCAAGGGGTTTTTAAACCATCTTGTTAAGCTACTGCGACCTGTACGTCTCTTCCAGTGGGCATTTAAACCGTCTTGTTAAGCTGCAGCTACCTGTATGTCTCTTCCAATGGGCATTTAAACCATCTTGTTAAGCTCCTGCGACCTCCACCGCTCTTCCAAGGGACAATTAAACCGTCTTGTTAAGCTACTGCGACCTGCACGTCTCTTCCAAGGGGCATTTAAACCGTCTTGGCAAGCTACTGCGACCTGCACGTCTCTTCCAAGGAGCATTTAAACCGTCTTGTTAAGCTACTGCGACCTACACTGCTCTTACAAGGGGCATTTAATCCGTCTTGGTAAGCTACTGCGACCTGCACGTCTCTTCCAAGGGGCATTTAAACTGTCTTGTTAAGCTACTGCGAACTGCACGTCTCTTCCAAGGGGTTTTTAAACCATCTTGTTAAGCTACTGCGACCTGTACGTCTCTTCCAGTGGGCATTTAAACCGTCTTGTTAAGCTGCAGCTACCTGTATGTCTCTTCCAATGGGCATTTAAACCATCTTGTTAAGCTCCTGCGACCTCCACCGCTCTTCCAAGGGGCAATTAAACCGTCTTGTTAAGCTACTGCGACCTGCGCGTCTCTTCCAAGGGGCATTTAAACCGTCTTGGCAAGCTACTGCGACCTGCACGTCTCTTCCAAGGGGCATTTAAACCGTCTTGTTAAGCTACTGCGACCTGCACGTCTCTTCCAAGGGGCATTTAAACCGTCTTGGCAAGCTACTGCGACCTGCACGTCTCTTCCAAGGGGCATTTAAACCGTCTTGTTAAGCTACTGCGAACTGCATGTCTCTTCCAAGGGGCATTTAAACACTCTTGTTAAGCTACTGCGACCTGCACGTCTCTTCCTAGGGGCATTTAAGCCGTCTTGTTAAGCTACTGCGACCTGCACGTCTCTTCCAAGGGGCATTTAAACCATCTTGGCAAGCTACTGCGACCTGCACGTCTCTTCCAAGGGGCATTTAAACCGTCTTGTTAATCTACTGCGACCTCCACTGCTCTTACAAGGGGCATTTAATCCGTCTTGGTAAGCTACTGCGACTTGCACGTCTCTTCCAAGGGGCATTTAAACCGTCTTGTTAAGCTACTGCGAACTGCACGTCTCTTCCAAGGGGCATTTAAACAGTCTTGTTAAGCTACTGCAACCTGCACGTCTCTTCCAAGGGGCATTTAAACCATCTTGTTAAGCTACTGCGACCTGTACGTCTCTTCCAGTGGGCATTTAACCGTCTTGTTAAGCTGCAGCTACCTGTATGTCTCTTCCAATGGGCATTTAAACCGTCTTGTTAAGCTCCTGCGACCTCCACCTCTCTTCCAAGGGGCATTTAAACCGTCTTGTTAAGCTACTGCTACCTGCACGTCTCTTCCAAGGGGCATTTAAACCGTCTTGGCAAGCTACTGCGACCTGCACGTCTCTTGCAAGGGGCATTTAAACCGTCTTGTTAAGCTACTGCGACCTGTACGTCTCTTCCAAGGGGCATTTAAACCATCTTGTTAAGCTACTGCGACCTGCACGTCTCTTCCAAGGGGCATTTAAACCATCTTGGCAAGCTACTGCGACCTGCACGTCTCTTCCAAGGGGCATTTAAACCGTCTTGTTAAGCTACTGCGACCTGCACGTCTCTTCCAAGGGGCATTTAAACCGTCTTGGCAAGCTACTGCGACCTGCACGTCTCTTCCAAGGGGCATTTAAACCGTCTTGTTAAGCTACTGTGAACTGCATGTCTCTTCCAAGGGGCATTTAAACACTCTTGTTAAGCTACTGCGACCTGCATGTCTCTTCCTAGGGGCATTTAAACCGTCTTGTTAAGCTACTGCAACCTGCACGTCTCTTCCAAGGGGCATTTAAACTATCTTGGCAAGCTACTGCGACCTGCACGTCTCTTCCAAGGGGCATTTAAACCAACTTGTTAAGCTACTGCGACCTGCACGTCTCTTTCAAGGGGCATTTAAACCGTCTTGTTAATCTACTGCGACCTCCACTGCTCTTACAAGGGGCATTTAATCCGTCTTGGTAAGCTACTGCGACTTGCACGTCTCTTCCAAGGGGCATTTAAACCGTCTTGTTAAGCTACTGCGAACTGCACGTCTCTTCCAAGGGGCATTTAAACAGTCTTGTTAAGCTACTGCGACCTGCACGTCTCTTCCAAGGGGCATTTAAACCATCTTGTTAAGCTACTGCGACCTGTACGTCTCTACCAGTGGGCATTTAAACCGTCTTGTTAAGCTGCAGCTACCTGTATGTCTCTTCCAATGGGCATTTAAACCGTCTTGTTAAGCTCCTGCGACCTCCACCTCTCTTCCAAGGGGCATTTAAACCGTCTTGTTAAGCTACTGCGACCTGCACGTCTCTTCCATGGGGCATTTAAACCGTCTTGGCAAGCTACTGCGACCTGCACGTCTCTTCCAAGGGGCATTTAAACCGTCTTGTTAAGCTACTGCGACCTGTACGTCTCTTCCAAGGGGCATTTAAACCATCTTGTTAAGCTACTTCGACCTGTACGTCTCTTCCAGTGGGCATTTAAACCGTCTTGTTATGCTGCAGCTACCTGTATGTCTCTTCCAATGGTCATTTAAACCATCTTGTTAAGCTCCTGCGACCTCCACCGCTCTTCCAAGGGGCAATTAAACCGTCTTGTTAAGCTACTGCGACCTGCACGTCTCTTCCAAGGGGCATTTAAACCGTCTTGTTAAGCTACTGCGACCTGCACGTCTCTTCCAAGGGGCATTTAAACCGTCTTGGCAAGCTACTGCGACCTGCACGTCTCTTCCAAGGGGCATTTAAACCATCTTGTTAAGCTACTGCGAACTGCACGTCTCTTCCAAGGGGCATTTAAACCGTCTTGTTAATCTACTGCGACCTCCACTGCTCTTACAAGGGGCATTTAATCCGTCTTGGTAAGCTACTGCGACCTGCACATCTCTTCTAAGGGGCATTTAAACCGTCTTGTTAAGCTACTGCGACCTGCACGTCTCTTCCAAGGGGCATTTAAACCATCTTGTTAAGCTACTGCGACCTGCACGTCTCTAGCAAAGGGGCATTTAAACCATCTTGTTAAGCTACTGCGACCTGCACGTCTCTTCCAAGGGGCATTTAAACCATCTTGTTAAGCTACTGCGACCTGCACGTCTCTTCCAAGGGGCATTTAAACCGTCTTGTTAAGCTGCAGCTACCTGTATGTCTCTTCCAATGGGCCTTTAAACCGTCTTGTTAAGCTCCTGCGACCTGCACCGCTCTTCCAAGGGGTATTTAAACCGTCTTGTTAAGCTACTGCGACCTCACGTCTCTTCCAAGATGCATTTAAACCGTCTTGTTAAGCTACTGCGACCTGCACGTCTCTTCCAAGGGGCATTTAAACCATCTTGGAAAGCTACTGCGACCTGCACCTCTCTTCCAAGGGGCATTTAAACCGTCTTGTTAAGCTACTGCGACCTGCACGTCTCTTCCAAGGGGCATTTAAACCGTCTTGTTAATCTACTGCGACCTCCACTGCTCTTGCAAGGGGCATTTAATCCGTCTTGTTAAGCTACTGCGACCTGCACGTCTCTTCCAAGATGCATTTAAACCGTCTTGTTAAGCTACTGGGAACTGCACGTCTCTTCCAAGGGGCATTTAAACAGTCTTCTTGAGCTACTGCGACCTGCACGTCTCTTCCAAGGGGCATTTAAACCATCTTGTTAAGCTACTGCGACCTGCACGTCTCTTCCAAGGGGCATTTAAACCATCTTGTTAAGCTACTGCGACCTGTACGTCTCTTCCAGTGGGCATTTAAACCGTCTTGTTAAGCTGCAGCTACCTGTATGTCTCTTCCAATGGGCCTTTAAACCGTCTTGTTAAGCTCCTGCGACCTCCACCGCTCTTCCAAGGGGCATTTAAACCGTCTTGTTAAGCTACTGCGACCTGCACGTCTGTTCCAAGGGGCATTTAAACCGTCTTGGCAAGCTACTGCGACCTGCACGTCTCTTCCAAGGGGCATTTAAACCGTCTTGTTAAGCTACTGCGACCTGCACGTCTCTTCCAAGGGGCATTTAAACCATCTTGTTAATCTACTGCGACCTCCACTGCTCTTACAAGGGGCATTTAATCCGTCTTGGTAAGCTACGGCGACCTGCACGTCTCTTCCAAGGGGCATTTAAGCCGTCTTGTTAAGCTACTGCGAACTGCACGTCTCTTCCAAGGGGCATTTAAACAGTCTTGTTAAGCTACTGCGACCTGCACGTCTCTTCCTAGGGGCATTTAAACCGTCTTGTTAAGCTACTGCGACCTGCATGTCTCTTCCAAGGGGCATTTAAACCGTCATGGCAAGCTACTGCGACCTGCACGTCTCTTCCAAGTGGCATTTAAACCGTCTTGTTAAGCTACTGCGACCTCCACTGCTCTTACAAGGGGCATTTAATCCGTCTTGGTAAGCTACTGCGACCTGCACGTCTCTTCCAAGGGGCATTTAAACTGTCTTGTTAAGCTACTGCGAACTGCACGTCTCTTCCAAGGGGCATTTAAACCGTCTTGTTAAGTTACTGCGACCTGCACGTCTCTTCCAAGGGGCATTTAAACCATCTTGTTAATCTACTGCGACCTCCACTGCTCTTACAAGGGGCATTTAATCCGTCTTGGTAAGCTACTGCGACCTGCACGTCTCTTCCAAGGGGCATTTAAGCCGTCTTGTTAAGCTACTGCGAACTGCACGTCTCTTCCAAGGGGCATTTAAACAGTCTTGTTAAGCTACTGCGACCTGCACGTCTCTTCCTAGGGGCATTTAAACCGTCTTGTTAAGCTACTGCGACCTGCACGTCTCTTCCAAGGGGCATTTAAACCGTCTTGGCAAGCTACTGCGACCTGCACGTCTCTTCCAAGGAGCATTTAAACCGTCTTGTTAAGCTACTGCGACCTACACTGCTCTTACAAGGGGCATTTAATCCGTCTTGGTAAGCTACTGCGACCTGCACGTCTCTTCCAAGGGGCATTTAAACTGTCTTGTTAAGCTACTGCGAACTGCACGTCTCTTCCAAGGGGTTTTTAAACCATCTTGTTAAGCTACTGCGACCTGTACGTCTCTTCCAGTGGGCATTTAAACCGTCTTGTTAAGCTGCAGCTACCTGTATGTCTCTTCCAATGGGCATTTAAACCATCTTGTTAAGCTCCTGCGACCTCCACCGCTCTTCCAAGGGGCAATTAAACCGTCTTGTTAAGCTACTGCGACCTGCGCGTCTCTTCCAAGGGGCATTTAAACCGTCTTGGCAAGCTACTGCGACCTGCACGTCTCTTCCAAGGGGCATTTAAACCGTCTTGTTAAGCTACTGCGACCTGCACGTCTCTTCCAAGGGGCATTTAAACCGTCTTGGCAAGCTACTGCGACCTGCACGTCTCTTCCAAGGGGCATTTAAACCGTCTTGTTAAGCTACTGCGAACTGCATGTCTCTTCCAAGGGGCATTTAAACACTCTTGTTAAGCTACTGCGACCTGCACGTCTCTTCCTAGGGGCATTTAAGCCGTCTTGTTAAGCTACTGCGACCTGCACGTCTCTTCCAAGGGGCATTTAAACCATCTTGGCAAGCTACTGCGACCTGCACGTCTCTTCCAAGGGGCATTTAAACCGTCTTGTTAATCTACTGCGACCTCCACTGCTCTTACAAGGGGCATTTAATCCGTCTTGGTAAGCTACTGCGACTTGCACGTCTCTTCCAAGGGGCATTTAAACCGTCTTGTTAAGCTACTGCGAACTGCACGTCTCTTCCAAGGGGCATTTAAACAGTCTTGTTAAGCTACTGCGACCTGCACGTCTCTTCCAAGGGGCATTTAAACCATCTTGTTAAGCTACTGCGACCTGTACGTCTCTTCCAGTGGGCATTTAACCGTCTTGTTAAGCTGCAGCTACCTGTATGTCTCTTCCAATGGGCATTTAAACCGTCTTGTTAAGCTCCTGCGACCTCCACCTCTCTTCCAAGGGGCATTTAAACCGTCTTGTTAAGCTACTGCTACCTGCACGTCTCTTCCAAGGGGCATTTAAACCGTCTTGGCAAGCTACTGCGACCTGCACGTCTCTTCCAAGGGGCATTTAAACCGTCTTGTTAAGCTACTGCGACCTGTACGTCTCTTCCAAGGGGCATTTAAACCATCTTGTTAAGCTACTGCGACCTGCACGTCTCTTCCAAGGGGCATTTAAACCATCTTGTTAAGCTACTGCGACCTGCACGTCTCTTCCAAGGGGCATTTAAACCGTCTTGTTAAGCTGCAGCTACCTGTATGTCTCTTCCAATGGGCCTTTAAACCGTCTTGTTAAGCTCCTGCGACCTGCACCGCTCTTCCAAGGGGCATTTAAACCGTCTTGTTAAGCTACTGCGACCTGCACGTCTCTTCCAAGGGGCATTTAAACCGTCTTGTTAAGCTACTGCGACCTGCACGTCTCTTCCAAGGGGCATTTAAACCTTCTTGGCAAGCTACTGTGACCTGCACGTCTCTTCCAAGGGGCATTTAAACCGTCTTCTTAAGCTACTGCGACCTGCACGTCTCTTCCAAGGGGCATTTAAACCATCTTGTTAATCTACTGCGACCTCCACTGCTCTTACAAGGGGCATTTAATCCGTCTTGGTAAGCTACTGCGACCTGCACGTCTCTTCCAAGGGGCATTTAAGCCGTCTTGTTAAGCTACTGCGAACTGCACGTCTCTTCCAAGGGGCATTTAAACAGTCTTGTTAAGCTACTGCGACCTGCACGTCTCTTCCTAGGGGCATTTAAACCGTCTTGTTAAGCTACTGCGACCTGCACGTCTCTTCCAAGGTGCATTTAAACCGTCTTGGCAAGCTACTGCGACCTGCACGTCTCTTCCAAGGGGCATTTAAACCGTCTTGTTAAGCTACTGCGACCTCCACTGCTCTTACAAGGGGCATTTAATCCGTCTTGGTAAGCTACTGCGACCTGCACGTCTCTTCCAAGGGGCATTTAATCTGTCTTGTTAAGCTACTGCGAACTGCACGTCTCTTCCAAGGGGCATTTAAACAGTCTTGTTAAGCTACTGCGACCTGCACGTCTCTTCCAAGGGGCATTTAAACCATCTTGTTAATCTACTGCGACCTCCACTGCTCTTACAAGGGGCATTTAATTCGTCTTGGTAAGCTAGTGCGACCTGCACGTCTCTTCCAAGGGGCATTTAAGCCGTCTTATTAAGCTACTGCGAACTGCACGTCTCTTCCAAGGGGCATTTAAACAGTCTTGTTAAGCTACTGCGACCTGCACGTCTCTTCCTAGGGGCATTTAAACCGTCTTCTTAAGCTACTGCGACCTGCACGTCTCTTCCAAGGGGCATTTAAACCGTCTTGGCAAGCTACTGCGACCTGCACGTCTCTTCCAAGGGGCATTTAAACCGTCTTGTTAAGCTACTGCGACCTCCACTGCTCTTACAAGGGGCATTTAATCCGTCTTGGTAAGCTACTGCGAACTGCACGTCTCTTCCAAGGGGCATTTAAACTGTCTTGTTAAGCTACTGCGAACTGCACGTCTCTTCCAAGGGGCATTTAAACAGTCTTGTTAAGCTACTGCGACCTGCACGTCTCTTCCAAGGGGTTTTTAAACCATCTTGTTAAGCTACTGCGACCTGTACGTCTCTTCCAGTGGGCATTTAAACCGTCTTGTTAAGCTGCAGCTACCTGTATGTCTCTTCCAATGGGCATTTAAACCATCTTGTTAAGCTCCTGCGACCTCCACCGCTCTTCCAAGGGACAATTAAACCGTCTTGTTAAGCTACTGCGACCTGCACGTCTCTTCCAAGGGGCATTTAAACCGTCTTGGCAAGCTACTGCGACCTGCACGTCTCTTCCAAGGAGCATTTAAACCGTCTTGTTAAGCTACTGCGACCTACACTGCTCTTACAAGGGGCATTTAATCCGTCTTGGTAAGCTACTGCGACCTGCACGTCTCTTCCAAGGGGCATTTAAACTGTCTTGTTAAGCTACTGCGAACTGCACGTCTCTTCCAAGGGGTTTTTAAACCATCTTGTTAAGCTACTGCGACCTGTACGTCTCTTCCAGTGGGCATTTAAACCGTCTTGTTAAGCTGCAGCTACCTGTATGTCTCTTCCAATGGGCATTTAAACCATCTTGTTAAGCTCCTGCGACCTCCACCGCTCTTCCAAGGGGCAATTAAACCGTCTTGTTAAGCTACTGCGACCTGCGCGTCTCTTCCAAGGGGCATTTAAACCGTCTTGGCAAGCTACTGCGACCTGCACGTCTCTTCCAAGGGGCATTTAAACCGTCTTGTTAAGCTACTGCGACCTGCACGTCTCTTCCAAGGGGCATTTAAACCGTCTTGGCAAGCTACTGCGACCTGCACGTCTCTTCCAAGGGGCATTTAAACCGTCTTGTTAAGCTACTGCGAACTGCATGTCTCTTCCAAGGGGCATTTAAACACTCTTGTTAAGCTACTGCGACCTGCACGTCTCTTCCTAGGGGCATTTAAGCCGTCTTGTTAAGCTACTGCGACCTGCACGTCTCTTCCAAGGGGCATTTAAACCATCTTGGCAAGCTACTGCGACCTGCACGTCTCTTCCAAGGGGCATTTAAACCGTCTTGTTAATCTACTGCGACCTCCACTGCTCTTACAAGGGGCATTTAATCCGTCTTGGTAAGCTACTGCGACTTGCACGTCTCTTCCAAGGGGCATTTAAACCGTCTTGTTAAGCTACTGCGAACTGCACGTCTCTTCCAAGGGGCATTTAAACAGTCTTGTTAAGCTACTGCGACCTGCACGTCTCTTCCAAGGGGCATTTAAACCATCTTGTTAAGCTACTGCGACCTGTACGTCTCTTCCAGTGGGCATTTAACCGTCTTGTTAAGCTGCAGCTACCTGTATGTCTCTTCCAATGGGCATTTAAACCGTCTTGTTAAGCTCCTGCGACCTCCACCTCTCTTCCAAGGGGCATTTAAACCGTCTTGTTAAGCTACTGCTACCTGCACGTCTCTTCCAAGGGGCATTTAAACCGTCTTGGCAAGCTACTGCGACCTGCACGTCTCTTCCAAGGGGCATTTAAACCGTCTTGTTAAGCTACTGCGACCTGTACGTCTCTTCCAAGGGGCATTTAAACCATCTTGTTAAGCTACTGCGACCTGCACGTCTCTTCCAAGGGGCATTTAAACCATCTTGTTAAGCTACTGCGACCTGCACGTCTCTTCCAAGGGGCATTTAAACCGTCTTGTTAAGCTGCAGCTACCTGTATGTCTCTTCCAATGGGCCTTTAAACCGTCTTGTTAAGCTCCTGCGACCTGCACCGCTCTTCCAAGGGGCATTTAAACCGTCTTGTTAAGCTACTGCGACCTGCACGTCTCTTCCAAGGGGCATTTAAACCGTCTTGTTAAGCTACTGCGACCTGCACGTCTCTTCCAAGGGGCATTTAAACCTTCTTGGCAAGCTACTGTGACCTGCACGTCTCTTCCAAGGGGCATTTAAACCGTCTTCTTAAGCTACTGCGACCTGCACGTCTCTTCCAAGGGGCATTTAAACCATCTTGTTAATCTACTGCGACCTCCACTGCTCTTACAAGGGGCATTTAATCCGTCTTGGTAAGCTACTGCGACCTGCACGTCTCTTCCAAGGGGCATTTAAGCCGTCTTGTTAAGCTACTGCGAACTGCACGTCTCTTCCAAGGGGCATTTAAACAGTCTTGTTAAGCTACTGCGACCTGCACGTCTCTTCCTAGGGGCATTTAAACCGTCTTGTTAAGCTACTGCGACCTGCACGTCTCTTCCAAGGTGCATTTAAACCGTCTTGGCAAGCTACTGCGACCTGCACGTCTCTTCCAAGGGGCATTTAAACCGTCTTGTTAAGCTACTGCGACCTCCACTGCTCTTACAAGGGGCATTTAATCCGTCTTGGTAAGCTACTGCGACCTGCACGTCTCTTCCAAGGGGCATTTAAACTGTCTTGTTAAGCTACTGCGAACTGCACGTCTCTTCCAAGGGGCATTTAAACAGTCTTGTTAAGCTACTGCGACCTGCACGTCTCTTCCAAGGGGCATTTAAACCATCTTGTTAATCTACTGCGACCTCCACTGCTCTTACAAGGGGCATTTAATTCGTCTTGGTAAGCTAGTGCGACCTGCACGTCTCTTCCAAGGGGCATTTAAGCCGTCTTATTAAGCTACTGCGAACTGCACGTCTCTTCCAAGGGGCATTTAAACAGTCTTGTTAAGCTACTGCGACCTGCACGTCTCTTCCTAGGGGCATTTAAACCGTCTTGTTAAGCTACTGCGACCTGCACGTCTCTTCCAAGGGGCATTTAAACCGTCTTGGCAAGCTACTGCGACCTGCACGTCTCTTCCAAGGGGCATTTAAACCGTCTTGTTAAGCTACTGCGACCTCCACTGCTCTTACAAGGGGCATTTAATCCGTCTTGGTAAGCTACTGCGAACTGCACGTCTCTTCCAAGGGGCATTTAAACTGTCTTGTTAAGCTACTGCGAACTGCACGTCTCTTCCAAGGGGCATTTAAACAGTCTTGTTAAGCTACTGCGACCTGCACGTCTCTTCCAAGGGGTTTTTAAACCATCTTGTTAAGCTACTGCGACCTGTACGTCTCTTCCAGTGGGCATTTAAACCGTCTTGTTAAGCTGCAGCTACCTGTATGTCTCTTCCAATGGGCATTTAAACCATCTTGTTAAGCTCCTGCGACCTCCACCGCTCTTCCAAGGGACAATTAAACCGTCTTGTTAAGCTACTGCGACCTGCACGTCTCTTCCAAGGGGCATTTAAACCATCTTGGCAAGCTACTGCGACCTGCACGTCTCTTCCAAGGGGCATTTAAACCGTCTTGTTAAGCTACTGCGACCTGCACGTCTCTTCCAAGGGGCATTTAAACCGTCTTGGCAAGCTACTGCGACCTGCACGTCTCTTCCAAGGGGCATTTAAACCGTCTTGTTAAGCTACTGTGAACTGCATGTCTCTTCCAAGGGGCATTTAAACACTCTTGTTAAGCTACTGCGACCTGCACGTCTCTTCCTAGGGGCATTTAAACCGTCTTGTTAAGCTACTGCAACCTGCACGTCTCTTCCAAGGGGCATTTAAACTATCTTGGCAAGCTACTGCGACCTGCACGTCTCTTCCAAGGGGCATTTAAACCAACTTGTTAAGCTACTGCGACCTGCACGTCTCTTTCAAGGGGCATTTAAACCGTCTTGTTAATCTACTGCGACCTCCACTGCTCTTACAAGGGGCATTTAATCCGTCTTGGTAAGCTACTGCGACTTGCACGTCTCTTCCAAGGGGCATTTAAACCGTCTTGTTAAGCTACTGCGAACTGCACGTCTCTTCCAAGGGGCATTTAAACAGTCTTGTTAAGCTACTGCGACCTGCACGTCTCTTCCAAGGGGCATTTAAACCATCTTGTTAAGCTACTGCGACCTGTACGTCTCTACCAGTGGGCATTTAAACCGTCTTGTTAAGCTGCAGCTACCTGTATGTCTCTTCCAATGGGCATTTAAACCGTCTTGTTAAGCTCCTGCGACCTCCACCTCTCTTCCAAGGGGCATTTAAACCGTCTTGTTAAGCTACTGCGACCTGCACGTCTCTTCCATGGGGCATTTAAACCGTCTTGGCAAGCTACTGCGACCTGCACGTCTCTTCCAAGGGGCATTTAAACCGTCTTGTTAAGCTACTGCGACCTGTACGTCTCTTCCAAGGGGCATTTAAACCATCTTGTTAAGCTACTTCGACCTGTACGTCTCTTCCAGTGGGCATTTAAACCGTCTTGTTATGCTGCAGCTACCTGTATGTCTCTTCCAATGGTCATTTAAACCATCTTGTTAAGCTCCTGCGACCTCCACCGCTCTTCCAAGGGGCAATTAAACCGTCTTGTTAAGCTACTGCGACCTGCACGTCTCTTCCAAGGGGCATTTAAACCGTCTTGTTAAGCTACTGCGACCTGCACGTCTCTTCCAAGGGGCATTTAAACCGTCTTGGCAAGCTACTGCGACCTGCACGTCTCTTCCAAGGGGCATTTAAACCATCTTGTTAAGCTACTGCGAACTGCACGTCTCTTCCAAGGGGCATTTAAACCGTCTTGTTAATCTACTGCGACCTCCACTGCTCTTACAAGGGGCATTTAATCCGTCTTGGTAAGCTACTGCGACCTGCACATCTCTTCTAAGGGGCATTTAAACCGTCTTGTTAAGCTACTGCGACCTGCACGTCTCTTCCAAGGGGCATTTAAACCATCTTGTTAAGCTACTGCGACCTGCACGTCTCTAGCAAAGGGGCATTTAAACCATCTTGTTAAGCTACTGCGACCTGCACGTCTCTTCCAAGGGGCATTTAAACCATCTTGTTAAGCTACTGCGACCTGCACGTCTCTTCCAAGGGGCATTTAAACCGTCTTGTTAAGCTGCAGCTACCTGTATGTCTCTTCCAATGGGCCTTTAAACCGTCTTGTTAAGCTCCTGCGACCTGCACCGCTCTTCCAAGGGGTATTTAAACCGTCTTGTTAAGCTACTGCGACCTGCACGTCTCTTCCAAGATGCATTTAAACCGTCTTGTTAAGCTACTGCGACCTGCACGTCTCTTCCAAGGGGCATTTAAACCATCTTGGAAAGCTACTGCGACCTGCACCTCTCTTCCAAGGGGCATTTAAACCGTCTTGTTAAGCTACTGCGACCTGCACGTCTCTTCCAAGGGGCATTTAAACCGTCTTGTTAATCTACTGCGACCTCCACTGCTCTTCCAAGGGGCATTTAATCCGTCTTGGTAAGCTACTGCGACCTGCACGTCTCTTCCAAGGGGCATTTAAACCGTCTTGTTAAGCTACTGCGAACTGCACGTCTCTTCCAAGGGGCATTTAAACCATCTTGTTAAGCTACTGCGACCTGTACGTCTCTTCCAGTGGGCATTTAAACCGTCTTGTTAAGCTGCAGCTACCTGTATGTCTCTTCCAATGGGCATTTAAACCGTCTTGTTAAGCTCCTGCGACCTCCACCTCTCTTCCAAGGGGCCTTTAAACCGTCTTGTTAAGCTACTGCGACCTGCACGTCTCTTCCAAGGGGCATTTAAACCGTCTTGGCAAGCTACTGCGACCTGCACGTCTCTTCCAAGGGGCATTTAAACCGTCTTGTTAAGCTACTGCGACCTGTACGTCTCTTCCAAGGGGCATTTAAACCGTCTTGTTAAGCTGCTGCGACCTGTATGTCTCTTCCAAGGGGCATTTACACCATCTTGTTAAGCTACTGCGACCTGCACGTCTATGCCAAGGGGCATTTAAACTGTCTTGGTAAGCTACTGCGACCTGCAAGCCTCTTCCAAGTGGCATTTAAACTGTTTTGTTAAGCTACTGCGACCTGCACATCTCTTCCAAGGGGCATTTAAACAATCTTGTTAAGCTACTGCGACCTGCATGTCTTTTCCAAGGGTCATTTATACCGTCTTGTTAAGCTACTGTGACCTCCACAGCTCTTCCAAGGTGCATTTAAACCATCTTGTTAAGCTACTGCGACCTGCATGTCTCTTCCAAGGGACATTTAAACCGTCTTGTTAAGCTACTGCGACCTGCACGTCTCTTCCAAGGGGCATTTAAACCGTCTTGTTAAGCTACTGCGACCTGCAAGTCTCTTCCAAGTGGCATTTAAACCGTCTTGTTAAGCTACTGCGACCTGCACGTCTCTTCCAAGGGGCATTTAAACCGTCTTGTTAATCTACGGCGACCTCCACTGCTCTTGCAAGGGGCATTTAATCAGTCTTGTGAAGCTACTGCGACCTGCACGTCTCTTCCAAGGGGAATTTAAACTGTCTTGTTAAGCTACTGGGAACTGCACGTCTCTTCCAAGGGGCATTTAAACAGTCTTGTTGAGCTACTGCGACCTGCACGTCTCTTCCAAGGGGCATTTAAACCGTCTTGTTAAGCTACTGCGACCTGCAAGTCTCTTCCAAGGGGCATTTAAACCATCTTGTTAAACTGCTGCGACCTGCATGTCTCTTCCAAGGGGCATTTAAACCATCTTGTTAAGCTACTGCGACCTGTACGTCTCTTCCAGTGGGCATTTAAGCCGTCTTGTTAAGCTGCAGCTACCTGTATGTCTCTTCCAATGGGCCTTTAAACCGTCTTGTTAAGCTCCTGCGACCTGCACCGCTCTTCCAAGGGGCATTTAAACCGTCTTGTTAAGCTACTGCGACCTGCACGTCTCTTCCAAGGGGCATTTAAACCGTCATGGCAAGCTACTGCGACCTGCACGTCTCTTCCAAGGGGCATTTAAACCGTCTTGTTAAGCTACTGCGACCTGCACGTCTCTTCCAAGGGGAATTTAAACCGTCTTGTTAATCTACTGCGACCTCCACTGCTCTTACAAGGGGCATTTAATCCGTCTTGGTAAGCTACTGCGACCGGCACGTCTCTTCCAAGGGGCATTTAAGCCGTCTTGTTAAGCTACTGCGAACTGCACGTCTCTTCCAAGGGGCATTTAAACAGTCTTGTTAAGCTACTGCGACCTGCACGTCTCTTCCTAGGGGCATTTAAACCGTCTTGTTAAGCTACTGCGACCTGCACGTCTCTTCCAAGGGGCATTTAAACCGTCTTGTTAAGCTACTGCGACCTGCACGTCTCTTCCAAGGGGCATTTAAACCATCTTGTTAAGCTACTGCTACCTGCATGTCTTTTCCAAGGGGCATTTAAACCGTCTTGTTAAGCTACTGTGACCTCCACCGCTCTTCCAAGGGGCATTTAAACCATCTTGTTAAGCTACTGCGACCTGCACTTCTCGTCCAATGGGCATTTAAACCCTCTTGTTAAGCTGCTGCGACCTGCACGTCTCTTGCAAGGGGTATTTAAACCGTCTTGTTAAGCTACTGCGAACTTCACGTCTCTTCCAAGGGGTATTTAAACCGTCTTGTTAAGCTACTGCGACCTCCACCGCTCTTCCAAGGAGCATTTAAACCGTCTTGGTAAGCTACTGCGACCTCCACTGCTCTTCCAAGGGGCATTTAAACCATCTTGTTAAGCTACTGCGACCTGCACGTCTCTTCCAAGGGGCATTTAAACCATCTTGTTAAGCTGCTGCGACCTGCACTTCTCTTGCAAGGGGCATTTAAACCGTCTTGTTAAGCTACTGCGAACTGCACGTCTCTTCCTAGCGGCATTTAAACCATCTTGTTAAGCTACTGCGACCTGCACGTCTCTTCCAAGGGGCATTTAAACCGTCTTGTTATGCTACTGCGACCTGCAGGTCTCTTCCAAGGGGCATTTAAACCGTCTTGTTAAGCTACTGCGACCTGCACGTCTCTTCCAAGGGGCATTTAAACTGTCTTGGTAAGCTACTGCGACCTCCACCTCTCTTCCAAGGGGAATTTAAACTGTCTTTTTAAGCTACTGCGACCTGCACGTCTCTTCCAAGGGGCATTTAAACCATCTTGTTAAGCTACTGCGACCTGCATGTCTTTTCCAAGGGGCATTTAAACCATCTTGTTAAGCTACTGTGACCTCCACAGCTCTTCCAAGGGGCATTTAAACCATCTTGTTAAGCTACTGCGACCTGCACGTCTCTTCCAAGGGGCATTTAAACCGTCTTGGTAAGCTACTGCGAACTGCAAGCCTCCTCTAAGGGGCATTTAAACCCTCTTGTTAAGCTACTGTGACCTGCACATCTCTTCCAAGGGGCATTTTAACCGTCTTGTTAAGCTACTGCGACCTTCACCGCTCTTCCAAAGGGCATTTTAACCGTCTTGTTAAGCTACTGTGACCTGCACGTCTCTACCAAGGGGCATTTAAACCGTCTTGGTAAGCAACAGCTACCTGTAAGCCTCTTCCAAGGGGCATTTAAACTGTCTTGTTAAGCTACTGCGACCTGAACATCTCTTCCGAGGGGCATTTAAAAAATCTTGTTAAGCTACTGCGACCTGCATGTCTTTTCCAAGGGGCATTTAAACCGTCTTGTTAAGCTACTGTGACCTCTACCGCTCTTCCAAGGGGCATTTAAACCATCTTGTTAAGCTACTGCGACCTGCACGTCTCTTCCAAGGGGCATTTAAACCGTTTTGGTTAGCTACTGCGACCTGCAAGCCTCTTCTAAGGGGCATTTAAACCCTCTTGTTAAGCTACTGAGACCTGCACGTCACTTCCAAGGGGCATTTAAACCGTCTTGTTAAGCTACTGCAACCTGCACGTCTCTTCCAAGGGGCATTTAAACCGTCTTTTTAAGCTACTGCGACTTGCACGTCTCTTCCAAGGGGCATTTAAACTGGCTTGTTAAGCAGCTGCGACCTGCACGTCTCTTCCAAGGGGCATTTAAACCCTCTTGTTAAGCTATTGCGACCTGCACGTCTCTTCCAAGGTGTATTTAAACCGTCGTGTTAAGCTACGCCCCTTGGAAGAGACGTGCAGGTCGCAGCAGCTTAACAAGACGATTTAAATGCCCCTTGGAAGAGACGTGCAGGTCGCAGTAGCTTAACAAGATGGTTAAAATGCCCCTTGGAAGAGACGTGCAGGTCGCAGTAGCTTAACAAGATGGTTAAAATGCCCCTTGGAAGAGACATGCAGGTCGCAGTAGCTTAACAAGGTGGTTTAAATGACCCTTGGAAGAGACGTGCAGGTGGCAGTAGCTTAACAAGACGGTTTAAATGCCCCTTGAAAGAGACGTGCAGGTCGCAGTAGCTTAACAAGACGGTTTAAATGCCCCTTGGAAGAGTCGTGCAGGTCGCAGTAGCTTAACAAGACAGTTTAAATGCCCATTGGAAGAGGCGTGCAGTTCGCAGTAGCTTTACAAGACGGTTTAAATGACTCTTGGAAGAGACGTCGAGGTCGCAGTAGCTTAACAAGACGGATTAAATGCCCTTTGGAAGAGCGGTGAAGGTCGCAGTAGCTTAACAAGACGGTTTAAATGCCCCTTGGAAGAGACGTGCAGGTCGCAGCAGCTAAACAAGACGATTTAAATGTCCCTTGGAAGAGACGTGCAGGTCGCAGTAGCTTAACAAGACGGTTAAAATGCCCCTTGGAAGAGACATGCAGGTCGCAGTAGCTTAACAAGGTGGTTTAAATGCCCCTTGGAAGAGACGTGCAGGTGGCAGTAGCTTAACAAGACGGTTAAAATGTCCCTTGGAAGAGACATACAGGTGGCAGTAGCTTAACAAGACGTTTTAAATGCCCCTTGGAAAAGACATGCTGGTCGCAGTAGCTTAACAAGATGGTTTAAATGCCCCTTGGAAGAGATGAGCAGGTCGTAGTAGCTTAACAAGACGGTTTAAATGCCCCTTGGAAGAGGATTGCAGGTCGCAGTAGCTTACCAAGATGGTTTAAATGCCCCTTGGAAGAGAGGTGGAGGTCGCAGTAGCTTAACAAGACAGTTTAAATGCCCCTTGGAAGAGACGTGCAGGTGGCAGTAGCTTAACAAGATGGTTTAAATGCCCCTTGGAAGAGACGTGCAGGTCGCAGTAGCTTAACAAGGCGGTTTAAATGCCTCTTAGAAGAGACGTGCAGGTTGCAGTAGCTTAACAAGATGGTTTAAATGCCCCTTGCAAGAGACGTGCAGGTCGCAGTAGCTTAACAAGAGGGTTTAAATGCCCCTTAGAAGAGGCTTGCAGGTCGCAGTAGCTTACCAAGACGGTTTAAATGCCCCTTGGAAGAGACGTGCAGGTCGCAGTAGCTTTACATGATGGTTTAAATGCCCCTTGGAAAAGACATGCCGGTCGCAGTAGCTTAACAAGATGGTTTAAAGGCCCCTTGGAATAGATGAGCAGGTCGCAGTAGCTTAACAAGACGGTTTAAATGCCCCTTGGAACAGGATTGCAGGTCGCAGTAGCTTACCAAGATGGTTTAAATGCCCCTTCGAAGAGACGTGCAGGTCGCAGTAGCTTAACAAGACGGTTTAAATGCCCCTTGGAAGAGCGATGGAGGTCGCAGTAGCTTAACAAGACAGTTTAAATGCCCCTTGGAAGAGACATACTGGTCGCAGCAGCTTAACAAGACGGTTTAAATGCCCATTGGAAGAGACGTGCAGGTAGCAGTAGCTTAACAAGATGGTTTAAATGCCCCTTGGAAGAGACGTGCAGGTAGCAGTAGCTTAACAAGATGGTTTAAATGTCCCTTGGAAGAGACGTGCAGGTCGCAGTAGCTTAACAAGACAGTTTAAATGCCCCTTGGAAGAGACGTGCAGGTCGCAGTAGCTTAACAATACGGTTTAAATGCCCCTTGGAAGAGCAGTGGAGGTCACAATAGCTTAACAAGACGGTTAAAATGCCTTTTGGAAGAGCGGTGAAGGTCGCAGTAGCTTAACAAGACAGTTTAAATGTCCCTTGGAAGAGATGTGCAGGTCGCAGTAGCTTAATAAGACGGTTTAAATGCCCCTTGGAAGAGACGGGCAGGTCGCAGTAGCTTAACAAGACGGTTTAAATGCCCCTTGTAAGAGACGTGCAGGTCGCAGTAGCTTAACAAGACGGATTAAATGCCCTTTGGAAGAGCGGTGAAGGTCGCAGTAGCTTAACAAGACGGTTTAAATGCACCTTGGAAGAGACGTGCAGGTCGCAGCAGCTAAACAAGATGGTTTAAATGCCCTTTGGAAGAGACGTGCAGGTCGCAGTAGCTTAACAAGATGGTTAAAATGCCCCTTGGAAGAGACGTGCAGGTCGCAGTAGCTTAACAAGACGGTTTAAATGCCCCTTGGAAGAGATGTGCAGGTCGCAGTAGCTTAACAAGACGGTTTAAATGCCCCTTGGAAGAGACGTGCAGCTCGCAGTAGCTTAACAAGACAGTTTAAATGCCCCTTGGAAGAGACGTGCAGGTCGCAGTAGCTTAACAAGACGGTTTAAATGCCCCTTGGAAGAGAAGTGCAGGTCGCAGTAGCTTAACAAGACAGTTTAAGTGCCCCTTGGAAGAGGCTTCCAGGTCGCAGCAGCTTACCAAGACGGTTTTAATAGCCCCTAGGAAGAGAAGTGCAGGTCGCAGTAGCTTAACAAGACGGTTTAAACGCCCCTTCTTAGAGCGGTGGAGGTCGCAGTGGCTTAAATAAAACGGTTTACATGCCCCTTGGAAGAGACATACAGGTCACAGCAGCTTAACAAGACGATTTAAATGCCCCTTGGAAGAGACGTGCAGGTCGCAGTAGCTTAACAAGACGGTTTAAATGCCCCTTAGAAGAGACGTGCAGGTCGCAGTAGCTTAACAAGACGGTTTAAATGCCCCTTGCAAGAGACATACAGGTCACAGCAGCTTAACAAGACGGTTTAAATGCCCATTGAAAGAGACGTACAGGTCGCAGTAGCTTAACAAGATGGTTTAAATGCCCCTTGGAAGAGACGTGCAGGTCGCAGTAGCTTAACAAGACGGTTTAAATGCCCCTTGGAAGAGACGTGCAGGTCGCAGTAGCTTAACAAGACAGTTTAAATGCCCCTTGGAAGAGACGTGCAGTTCGCAGTAGCTTAACAAGACGGTTTAAATGCCCCTTGGAAGAGACGTGCAGGTCTCAGTAGCTTAAAAAGGCGGATTAATTGCCCCTTGGAAGAGCAGTGGAGATCGCAGTAGCTTAACAAGATGGTTTAAATGCCCCTTGGTAGAGACGTGCAGGTCACAGTAGCTTAACAAGACGGTTAAAATGCCCTTTGGAAGAGCGGTGAAGTTTGCAGTAGCTTAACAAGACGGTTTAAATGCCCCATGGAAGAGATGTGCAGGTCGCAGTAGCTTAACAAGACGGTTTAAATGCCGCTTGGAAGAGACGTGCAGGTCGCAGTAGCTTAACAAGACGGTTTAAATGCCCCTTGAAAGAGACGTGCAGGTCGCAGTAGCTTAACAAGACGGTTTAAATGCCCGTTGGAAGAGAGGTGGAAATCGCAGTAGCTTAACAAGACGGTTTAAATGCCGCTTGGAAGAGACGTGCAGGTTGCAGTAGCTAAACAAGATGGTTTAAATGCCCCTTGGAAGAGCGGTGGAGGTCACAGTAGCTTAACAAGACGGTTTAAATGCCCCTTGGAAGAGACGTGCAGGTTGCAGTAGCTTAACAAGCCGGTTTAAATGCCCCTTGGAAGAGACGCGCAGGTCGCAGTAGCTTAACAAGAGGGTTTAAATGCCCCTTAGAAGAGGCTTGCAGGTCGCAGTAGCTTACCAAGACGGTTTAAATGCCCCTTGGAAGAGACATGCAGGTTGCAGTAGCTTAAAAGATGGTTTAAATGCCCCTTGGAAGAGACGTGCAGGTCGCAGTAGCTTAACAAGGCAGTATAAATGCCCCTTGGAAGAGACGTGCAATTCGCAGTAGCTTAACAAGACGGTTTAAATGCCCCTTGGAAGAGACATGCAGGTCGCAGTAGCTTAACAAGACGGTTTAAATGCCCATTGGAAGAGACGTGCAGGTCGCAGTAGCTTAACAAGACGGATTAAATGCCCCTTGGAACAACAGTGGAGGTCACAGTAGCTTAACAAGACGGTTTAAATGCTCTTTGGAAGAGCGGTGAAGTTCGCAGTAGCTTAAAAAGACGGTTTAAATGCCCCTTGGAAGAGACGTGTAGGTCGCAGTAGCTTAACAAGACGGTTTAAATGCCCCTTGCAAGAGACGTGCAGGTCACAGTAGCTTAACAAGAGGGTTTAAATGCCCCTTAGAAGAGGCTTGCAGGTCGCAGTAGCTAACCAAGACGGTTTAAATGCCCCTTGGAAGACACGTGCAGGTCGCAGTAGCTTAACAAGAGGGTTTAAATGCCCCTTGGCAGAGACGTGCAGGTCGCAGCAGCTTAACAAGACGGTTTAAATGCCCCTTGTAAGAGAGTTGGAGGTCGCAGTAGCTTAACAAGACAGTTTAAATGCCCCTTGGAAGAGACGTGCAGGTCGCAGTAGCTTAACAAGACGGTTTAAATGCCCCTTGGAAGAGACGTGCAGGTCGCAGTAGCTTAACAAGACGGTTTAAATGCCCCTTGGAAGAGTAGTGGAGGTCACAGTAGCCTAACAAGACGGTTAAAATGCGCTTTGGAAGAGCGGTGAAGGTCGCAGTAGCTTAACAAGACGGTTTAAATGCCCCTTGGAAGACATGTGCAGGTCGCAGTAGCTTAATAAGACGGTTTAAATGCCCCTTGGAAGAGATGTGCAGGTCGCAGTAGCTTAACAAGATGTTTTAAATGCCCCTTGGAAGAGACGTGCAGGTCGCAGTAGCTTAACAAGATGGTTTAAATGCCCCTTGGAAGAAACGTGCAGGTCGCAGTAGCTTAACAATACGGTTTAAATGCCCCTTGGAAGAGAGTTGGAGGTAGCAGTAGCTTAACAAGACGGTTTAAATGCCCCTTGGAAGAGGATTGCAGGTCGCAGTAGCTTACCAAGATGGTTTAAATGCCCCTTGGAAGAGAGGTGGAGGTCGCCGTAGCTTAACAAGACAGTTTAAATGCCCCTTGGAAGAGACGTGCAGGTGGCAGTAGCCTAACAAGGCGGTTTAAATGCCCCTTGGAAGAGACGTGCAGGTCGCAGTAGCTTAACAAGACGGTTTAAATGCCCCTTGCAAGAGACGTGCAGGTCGCAGTAGCTTAACAAGAGGGTTTAAATGCCCCTTAGAAGAGGCTTGCAGGTCGCAGTAGCTTACCAAGATGGTTTAAATGCCCCTTGGAAGAGACGTGCAGGTCGCAGTAGCTTTACAAGATAGTTTAAATGCCCCTTGGAAGAGCGGTGGAGGTCACAGTAGCTTAACAAGACGGTTTAAATGCCCCTTGGAAAAGACATGCAGGTCGCAGTAGCTTAACAAGATGGTTTAAATGCCCCTTGGAAGAGATGAGCAGGTCGCAGTAGCTTAACAAGACGGTTTAAATGCCCCTTGGAACAGGATTGCAGGTCGCAGTAGCTTACCAAGATGGTTTAAATGCCCCTTGGAAGAGACGTGCAGGTCGCAGTAGCTTAACAAGACGGTTTAAATGCCCCTTGGAAGAGCGGTGGAGGTCGCAGTAGCTTAACAAGACGGTTTAAATGCCCCTTGGAAGAGACATACTGGTCGCAGCAGCTTAACAAGACGGTTTAAATGCCCATTGGAAGAGACATACAGGTCACAGTAGCTTAATAAGATGATTTAAATGCCCCTTGGAAGAGACGTGCAGGTAGCAGTAGCTTAACAAGATGGTTTAAATGTCCCTTGGAAGAGACGTGCAGGTCGCAGTAGCTTAACAAGACGGTTTAAATGCCCCTTGGAAGAGCAGTGGAGGTCACAGTAGCTTAACAAGACGGTTAAAATGCCCTTTGGAAGAGCGGTGGAGGTCGCAGTAGCTTAACAAGACGGTTTAAATGCCCCTTGGAAGAGACATACTGGTCGCAGCAGCTTAACAAGACGGTTTAAATGCCCCTTGGAAGAGACGTGCAGGTAGCAGTAGCTTAACAAGACAGTTTAAATGCCCCTTGGAAGAGACGTGCAGGTCGCAGTAGCTTAACAAGACAGTTTAAATGCAGCTTGGAAGAGACGTGCAGGTCGCAGTAGCTTAACAATACGGTTTAAATGCCCCTTGGAAGAGCAGTGGAGGTCACAGTAGCTTAACAAGACGGTTAAAATGCCAATTGGAAGAGCGGTGAAGGTCGCAGTAGCTTAACAAGACAGTTTAAATGCCCCTTGGAAGAGATGTGCAGGTCGCAGTAGCTTAATAAGACGGTTTAAATGCCCCTTGGAAGAGACTGGCAGGTCGCAGTAGCTTAACAAGACGGTTTTAATGCCCCTTGGAAAAGACGTGCAGGTCGCAGTAGCTTAACAAGACGGATTAAATGCCCTTTGGAAGAGCGGTGAAGGTCGCAGTAGCTTAACAAGACGGTTTAAATGCACCTTGGAAGAGACGTGCAGGTCGCAGCAGCTTAACAAGATGGTTTAAATGCCCCTTGGAAGAGACGTGCAGGTCGCAGTAGCTTAACAAGATGGTTAAAATGCCCCTTGGAAGAGACGTGCAGGTCGCAGTAGCTTAACAAGACGGTTTAAATGCCCCTTGGAAGAGATGTGCAGGTCGCAGTAGCTTAACAAGACGATTTAAATGCCCCTTGGAAGAGACGTGCAGCTCGCAGTAGCTTAACAAGACAGTTTAAATGCCCCTTGGAAGAGACGTGCAGGTCGCAGTAGCTTAACAAGACGGTTTAAATGCCCCTTGGAAGAGAAGTGCAGGTCGCAGCAGCTTAACAAGATGGTTTAAATGCCCCTTGGAAGAGACATACTGGTCGCAGCAGCTTAACAAGACGGTTTAAATGCCCCTTGGAAGAGACGTGCAGGTAGCAGTAGCTTAACAAGAAAGTTTAAATGCCCCTTGGAAGAGACGTGCAGGTCGCAGTAGCTTAACAAGACAGTTTAAATGCCCCTTGGAAGAGACGTGCAGGTCGCAGTAGCTTAACAATACGGTTTAAATGCCCCTTGGAAGAGCAGTGGAGGTCACAGTAGCTTAACAAGACGGTTAAAATGCCAATTGGAAGAGCGGTGAAGGTCGCAGTAGCTTAACAAGACAGTTTAAATGCCCCTTGGAAGAGATGTGCAGGTCGCAGTAGCTTAATAAGACGGTTTAAATGCCCCTTGGAAGAGACTGGCAGGTCGCAGTAGCTTAACAAGACGGTTTTAATGCCCCTTGGAAAAGACGTGCAGGTCGCAGTAGCTTAACAAGACGGATTAAATGCCCTTTGGAAGAGCGGTGAAGGTCGCAGTAGCTTAACAAGACGGTTTAAATGCACCTTGGAAGAGACGTGCAGGTCGCAGCAGCTTAACAAGATGGTTTAAATGCCCCTTGGAAGAGACGTGCAGGTCGCAGTAGCTTAACAAGATGGTTAAAATGCCCCTTGGAAGAGACGTGCAGGTCGCAGTAGCTTAACAAGACGGTTTAAATGCCCCTTGGAAGAGATGTGCAGGTCGCAGTAGCTTAACAAGACGATTTAAATGCCCCTTGGAAGAGACGTGCAGCTCGCAGTAGCTTAACAAGACAGTTTAAATGCCCCTTGGAAGAGACGTGCAGGTCGCAGTAGCTTAACAAGACGGTTTAAATGCCCCTTGGAAGAGAAGTGCAGGTCGCAGTAGCTTAACAAGACAGTTTAAATGCCCCTTGGAAGAGGCTTCCAGGTTGCAGTAGCTTACCAAGACGGTTTTAATAGCCCCTTGGAAGAGACGTGCAGGTCGCAGTAGCTTAACAAGATGGTTTAAATGCCCCTTCTTAGAGCGGTTGAGGTCGCAGTGGCTTAACAAGACGGTTTACATGCCCCTTGGAAGAGACATACAGGTCACAGCAGCTTAACAAGACAGTTTAAATGCCCCTTGGAAGAGACGTACAGTTCGCAGTAGCTTAACAAGATGGTTTAAATGCCCCTCGGAAGAGACGTGCAGGTCGCAGTAGCTTAAAAAGGCGGATTAAATGCCCCTTGGAAGAGCAGTGGAGATCGCAGTAGCTTAACAAGATGGTTTAAATGCCCCTTGGTAGAGACGTGCAGGTCACAGTAGCTTAACAAGACGGTTAAAATGCCCTTTGGAAGAGCGGTGAAGGTCGCAGTAGCTTAACAAGACGGTTTAAATGCCCCTTGGAAGAGACGTGCAGGTCACAGTAGCTTAATAAGACAGTTTAAATGCCCCTTGGAAGAGGCTTCCAGGTTGCAGTAGCTTACCAAGACGGTTTTAATAGCCCCTTTGAAGAGACGTGCAGGTCGCAGTAGCTTAACAAGATGGTTTAAATGCCCCTTGGAAGAGCGGTGGAGGTCACAGTAGCTTAACAAGACGGTTTAAATGCCCCTTGGAAGAGACGTGCAGGTTGCAGTAGCTTAACAAGACGGTTTAAATGCCCCTTGGAAGAGACGTGCAGGTCACAGTAGCTTAATAAGACGGTTTAAATGCCCCTTCTTAGAGCGGTGGAGGTCGCAGTGGCTTAACAAGACGGTTTACATGCCCCTTGGAAGAGACAAACAGGTCACAGCAGCTTAACAAGACGGTTTAAATGCCCATTGGAAGAGACGTACAGGTCGCATTAGCTTAACAAGATGGTTTAAATGCCCCTTGGAAGAGACGTGCAGGTCGCAGTAGCTTAACAAGACGGTTTATATGCCCCTTGGAAGAGACGTGCAGGTCGCAGTAGCTTAACAAGACAGTTTAAATGCCCCTTGAAAGAGACGTGCAGTTCACAGTAGCTTAACAAGACGTTTAAATGCCCCTTGGAAGAGATGTGCAGGTCGCAGTAGCTTAAAAAGGCGGATTAAATGCCCCTTGGAAGAGCAGGGGAGATCGCAGTAGCTTAACAAGATGGTTTAAATGCCCCTTGGTAGAGACGTGCAGGTCACAGTAGCTTAACAAGACGGTTAAAATGCCCTTTGGAAGAGCGGTGAAGGTCGCAGTAGCTTAACAAGATGGTTTAAATGCCCCTTGGAAGAGATGTGCAGGTCGCAGTAGCTTAACAAGACGGTTTAAATGCCCCTTGGAAGAGACGTGCAGGTCGCAGTAGCTTAACAAGACGGTTTAAATGCCCCTTAAAAGAGACGTGCAGGTCGCAGTAGCTTAACAAGACGGTTTAAATGCCCCTTGGAAGAGAGGTGGAAATCGCAGTAGCTTAACAAGACGGTTTAAATGCCGCTTGGAAGAGACGTGCAGGTTGCAGTAGCTAAACAAGATGGTTTAAATTTCCCTTGGAAGAGCGGTGGAGGTCACAGTAGCTTAACAAAACGGTTTACATGCCCCTTGGAAGAGACGTGCAGGTTGCAGTAGCTTAACAAGACGGTTTAAATGCCCCTTGGAAGAGACGCGCAGGTCGCAGTAACTTACCAAGACGGTTTAAATGCCCCTTGGAAGAGACGTGCAGGTCGCAGCAGCTTAAAAGATGGTTTAAATGCCCCTTGGAAGAGACGTGCACTTCGCAGTAGCTTAACAAGGCAGTATAAATGCCCCTTGGAAGAGACGTGCAGTTCGCAGTAGCTTAACAAGACGGTTTAAATGCCCCTTGGAAGAGACGTGCAGGTCGCAGTAGCTTAACAAGATGGTTTAAATGCCCATTGGAAGAGACGTGCAGGTCGCAGTAGCTTAACAAGACGGATTAAATGCCCCTTGGAATAGCAGTGGAGGTCACAGTAGCTTAACAAGACGGTTAAAATGCTCTTTCGAAGAGCGGTGAAGTTCGCAGTAGCTTAACAAGATGGTTTAAATGCCCCTTTGAAGAGATGTGCAGGTCTCAGTAGCTTAACAAGACGGTTTCAATGCCCCTTATAAGAGACGTGCAGGTCGCAGTAGCTTAACAAGAGGGTTTAAATGCACCTTGGAAGAGACGTGCAGGTCGCAGCAGCTTAACAAGACAGTTTAAATGCCCCTTGGAAGAGAGGTGGAGGTCGCAGTAGCTTAACAAGACGGTTTAAATGCCCCTTGGAAGTGACATGCAGGTCGCAGTAGCTTAACAAGACGGTTTAAATGCCCCTGGAAAGAGCAGTGGAGGTCACAGTAGCTTAATAGGACGGTTTAAATGCCCCTTGGAAGAGATGTGCAGGTCACAGTAGCTTAACAAAACGGTTTAAATGCCCCTTGGAAGAGACGTGCAGGTCGCAGTAGCTTAACAAGATGGTTTAAATGCCCCATGGAAGAAACGTGCAGGTCGCAGTAGCTTAACAAGACGTTTTAAATGCACCTTGGAAGAGAGTTGGAGGTCGCAGTAGCTTAACAAGACAGTTTAAATGCCCCTTGGAAGAGACGTGCAGATGGCAGTAGCTTAACAAGACGGTTTAAATGCCCCTTGGAAGAGACGTGCAGGTCGCAGTAGCTTAACAAGACGGTTTAAATGCCCCTTAGAAGAGGCTTTCAGGTCGCAGTAGCTTACCAAGACGGTTTAAATGCCCCTTGGAAGAGACGTGCAGGTCGCAGTAGCTTACAAGATGGTTTAAATGCCCCTTGGAAGAGCGGTGGAGGTCACAGTAGCTTAACAAGATGGTTTAATTGCCCCTTGGAAGACATGAGCAGGTCGCAGTAGCTTAACAAGACGGTTTAAATGCCCCTTGGAACAGGATTGCAGGTCGCAGTAGCTTACCAAGATGGTTTAAATGCCCCTTTTAAGAGACGTGCAGGTCGCAGTAGCTTAACAAGACGGTTTAAATGCCCCATGGAAGAGCGGTGGAGGTCGCAGTAGCTTAACAAGACGGTTTAAATGCCCCTTGGAAGAGACATACTGGTCGCAGCAGCTTAACAAGACGGTTTAAATGCCCATTGGAAGAGACGTACAGGTAGCAGTAGCTTAACAAGATGGTTTAAATGTCCCTTGGAAGAGACGTGCAGGTCGAAGTAGCTTAACAAGACAGATTAAATGCCCATTGGAAGAGGCGTGCAGTACGCAGTAGCTTAACAAGACGGTTTAAATGCCCCTTGGAAGAGACGTGCAGGTCGCAGTAGCTTAACAAGACGGATTAAATGCCCTTTGGAAGAGCGGTGAAGGTCGCAGTAGCTTAACAAGACGGTTTAAATGCCCCTTGGAAGAGACGTGCAGGTCGCAGCAGCTTAACAAGACGATTTAAATGCCCCTTGGAAGAGACGTGCAAGTCGCAGTAGCTTAACAAGATGGTTAAAATGCCCCTTGGAAGAGACATGCAGATCGCAGTAGCTTAACAAGGTGGTTTAAATGCACCTTGGAAGAGACGTGCAGGTGGCAGTAGCTTAACAAGACGGTTAAAATGTCCCTTGGAAGAGACGTGCAGGTGGCAGAAGCTTAACAAGACGGTTTAAATGCCCCTTGGAAAAGACATGCAGGTCGCAGTAGCTTAACAAGATGGTTAAAATGCCCCTTGGAAGAGACGTGCAGGTCGCAGTAGCTTAACAAGACGGTTAAAATGCCCCTTGGAAGAGACGTGCAGGTCGCAGTAGCTTAACAAGATGGTTTAAATATCCCTTGGAAGAGACGTGCTGGTCGCAGTAGCTTAACAAGACAGTTTAAATGCCCCTTGGAAGAGACGTGCATGTCGCAGTAGCTTAACAAGACGGAGTAAATGCCCTTTGGAAGAGCGGTGAAGGTCGCAGTAGCTTAACAAGACAGTTTAAATGCCCCTTGGAAGAGACGTGCAGGTCGCAGTAGCTTAACAAGATGGTTAAAATGCCCCTTGGAAGAGACGTGCAGGTCGCAGTAGCTTAACAAGACGGTTAAAATGCCCCTTGGAAGAGACATGAAGGTCGCAGTAGCTTACCAAGATGGTTTAAATTCCCCTTGCAAGAGCGGTGGAGGTCGCAGTAGCTTAACAAGACGGTTTAAATGCCCTTTGGAAGAGACATACTGGTCGCAGCAGCTTAACAAGATGGTTTAAATGCCCATTGGAAGAGACGTACAGGTCGCAGTAGCTTAAAAAGACAGATTAAATGCCCATTGGAAGAGGCGTGCAGTACGCAGTAGCTTAACAAGACGGTTTAAATGCCCCTTGGAAGAGACGTGCAGGTCGCAGTAGCTTAACAAGACGGATTAAATGCCCTTTGGAAGAGCGGTGAAGGTCGCAGTAGCTTAACAAGACGGTTTAAATGCCCCTTGGAAGAGACGTGCAGGTCGCAGCAGCTTAACAAGACGATTTAAATGCCCCTTGGAAGAGACGTGCAAGCCGCAGTAGCTTAACAAGATGGTTAAAATGCCCCTTGGAAGAGACGTGCAGGTCGCAGTAGCTTAACAAGACGGTTAAAATGCCCCTTGGAAGAGACATGCAGATCGCAGTAGCTTAACAAGGTGGTTTAAATGCCCCTTGGAAGAGACGTGCAGGTGGCAGTAGCATAACAAGACGGTTAAAATGTCCCTTGGAAGAGACGTGCAGGTGGCAGAAGCTTAACAAGACGGTTTAAATGCCTCTTGGAAAAGACATGCAGGTCGCAGTAGCTTAACAAGATGGTTAAAATGCCCCTTGGAAGAGACGTGCAGGTCGCAGTAGCTTACCAAGATGGTTTAAATGCCCCTTGGAAGAGACGTGCAGTTCGCAGTAGCTTAACAAGACGGTTTAAATGCCCCTTGCAAGAGCGGTGGAGGTCGCAGTAGCTTAACAAGACGGTTTAAGTGCCCTTTGGAAGAGACATACTGGTCGCAGCAGCTTAACAAGATGGTTTAAATGCCCCTTGGAAGAGACGTGCAGGTCGCAGTAACTTAACAAGATGGTTAAAATGCCCCTTGGAAGGGACGTGCAGGTCGCAGTAGCTTAACAAGACGGTTTAAATGCCCGTTGGAAGAGATGTGCAGGTCGCAGTAACTTAACAAGACGGTTTAAATGCCCCTTGGAAGAGACGTGCTGCTCGCAGTAGCTTAAAAAGACAGTTTAAATGCCCCTTGGAAGAGACGTGCAGGTCGCAGTAGCTTAACAAGACGGTTTAAATGCCCCTTGGAAGAGACGTGCAGGTCACAGTAGCTTAACAAGACGGTTTAAATGCCCCTTGGAAGAGGCTTCCAGGTCGCAGTAGCTTACCAAGACGGTTTAAATGCCCCTTGGAAGAGACGTGCAGGTCACAGTAGCTTAACAAGACGGTTTAAATGCCCCTTGGTAGAGCGGTGGAGGTCGCAGTGGCTTAACAAGACGGTTTACATGCCCCTTGGAAGAGACATACAGGTCACAGCAGCTTAACAAGACACTTTAAATGCCCATTGGAAGAGACGTACAGGTCGCAGTAGCTTAACAAGATGGTTTAAATGCCCCTTGGAAGAGACGTGCAGGTCGCAGTAGCATAACAAGAAGGTTTAAATGCCCCTTGGAAGAGACGTGCAGGTTGCAGTAGCTTAACAAGACAGTTTAAATGCCCCTTGGAAGAGACGTGCAGTTCGCAGTAGCTTAACAAGACGGTTTAAATGCCCCTTGGAAGAGACGTGCAGGTCGCAGTAGCTTAACAAGACAGTTTAAATGCCCCTTGGAAGAGACGTGCAGTTCGCAGTAGCTTAAAAAGACGGATTAAATGCACCTTGGAAGAGCAGTGGAGATCGCAGTAGCTTAACAAGACGGTTTAAATGCCCCTTGGTAGAGACGTGCAGGTCACAGTAGCTTAACAAGACGGTTAAAATGCCCTTTGGAAGAGCGGTGAAGGACGCAGTAGCTTAACAAGACGGTTTAAATGCCCCTTGGAAGAGATGTGCAGGTCGCAGTAGCTTAACAAGACGGTTTAAATGCCCCTTGGAAGAGATGTGCAGGTCGCAGTAGCTTAACAAGACGGTTTAAATGGCCCTTGGTAGAGACGTGCTGAAAGCAGTAGCTTAGCAATACGGTTTAAATGCCCCATGGAAGAGACGTGCATGTAGCAGTAGCTTAACAAGACGGTTTAAATGCCCCTTGGAAGAGAGGTGGAGGTCGCAGTAGCTTAACAAGACGGTTTAAATGACCCTTGGAACAAACGTGCAGGTTGCAGTAGCTTAACAAGACGGTTTAAATGCCCCTTGGAAGAGACGCGCAGGTCGCAGTAGCTTAACAAGACGGTTTAAATGCCCCTTGAAAGAGACGTGCAGGTCGCAGTAGCTTACCAAGATGGTTTAAATGCCCCTTGGAAGAGACGTGCAGGTCGCAGTAGCTTAACAAGAGTGTTTAAAAGCCCCTTGCAAGAGACGTGCATGTCGCAGTAGCTTAACAAGAGGGTTTAAATGCCCCTTAGAAGAGGCTTGCAGGTCACAGTAGCTTACCAAGACGGTTGAAATGCACCTTGGAAGAGACGTGCAAGTCGCAGTAGCTTAACAAGACGGTTTAAATGCCCCTTGGAAGAGACGTGCAGGTCGCAGTAGCTTAACAAGATGGTTAAAATGCCCCTTGGAAGAGACGTGCAGGTCGCAGTAGCTTAACAAGACGGTTTAAATGCCCCTTGGAAGAGATGTGCAGGTCGCAGTAGCTTAACAAGACTGTTTAAATGGCCCTTGGAAGAGCAGTGGAGGTCGCAGTAGCTTAACAAGACCATTTAAATGCACATTGGTAGAGACATGCAGGTCACAGTAGCTTAACAAGACTGCTAAAATGCCCTTTGGAAGAGCGATGAAGGTCACAGTAGCTTAACAAGACAGTTTAAATGCCACTTGGAAGAGATGTGCAGGTCGCAGTAGCTTAAGAAGACGGTTTAAATGACCCTTGGAAGAGACGTGCAGGTGGCAGTAGCTTAACAAGACGGTTAAAATGCCCCTTGGAAGAGACGTGCAGGTCGCAGTAGCTTAACCAGACGGTTTAAATGCCCCTTGTACGAGAGGTGGAGGTCGCAGTAGCTTAACAAGACAGTTTAAATGCCCCTTGGAAGAGAGGTGGAGGTCGCAGTAGCTTACGAAGACGGTTTAAATGCCCCTTGGAAGAGACGTGCAGGTCGCAGTAGCTTAACAAGACGGTTTAAATGCCCCTTGGAAAAGACGTGCAGGTCGCAGTAGCTTAACAAGATGGTTTAAACGCCCCTTGGAAGAGCAGTGGAGGTCAGAGTAGCTTAACCAAACGGTTAAAATACCCTTTGGAAGAGCGGTGAAGGTCGCAGTAGCTTAACAAGACGGTTTAAATGCCCCTTGGAAGAGATGTGCAGGTCGCAGTAGCTTAACAAGACGGTTTAAATGCCCCTTGGAAGAGATGTGCAGGTCGCAGTAGCTTAACAAGACCGTTTAAATGCCCCTTGGAAGAGACGTGCAGGTCGCAGTAGCTTAACAAGACAGTTTAAATGCGCCTTGGAAGAGACGTGCAGGTGGCAGTAGCTTAACAAGACGGTTTAAATGCCCCTTGGAAGAGATGTGCAGGTCGCAGTAGCTTAACAAGACCGTTTAAATGCCCCTTGGAAGAGAGGTGGAGGTCGCAGTAGCTTAACAAGACAGTTTAAATGCCCCTTGGAAGAGACGTGCAGGTGGCAGTAGCTTAACAAGACGGTTTAAATGCCCCTTGGAAGAGACGTGCAGGTCGCAGTAGCTTAACAAGACGGTTTAAATGCCCCTTAGAAGAGACGTGCAGGTCGCAGTAGCTTAACAAGACGGTTTAAATGCCCATTGCAAGAGACGTGCAGGTCGCAGTAGCTTAACAAGAGGGTTTAAATGCTCCTTCGAAGAGGCTTGCAGGTCGCAGTAGCTTACCAAGACGGTTTAAATGCCCCTTGGAAGAGACGTGCAGGTCGCAGTAGCCTAACAAGATGGTTTAAATGGCCCTTGGAAGAGCGGTGGAGGTCACAGTAGCTTAACAAGACGGTTTAAATGCCCCTTGGAAAAGACATGCAGTTCGCAGTAGCTTAACAAGATGTTTTAAATGCCCCTTGGAAGAGATGAGCAGGTCGCAGTAGCTTAACAAGACGGTTTAAATGCCCCTTGGAAGAGGATTGCAGGTCGCAGTAGCTTACCAAGATGGTTTAAATGCCCCTTGGAAGAGACGTGCAGGTCGCAGTAGCTTAACAAGACGGTTTAAATGCCCCTTGGAAGAGCGGTGGAGGTCGCAGTAGCTTAACAAGACAGTTTAAATGCCCCTTGGAAGAGACATACTGGTCGCAGCAGCTTAACAAGACGGTTTAAATGCCCATTGGAAGAGACGTACTGGTCGCAGTAGCTTAACAAGACGGTTTAAATGCCCCTTGGAAGAGACGTGCAGGTCGCAGTAGCTTAACAAGATGGTTTAAATATCGCTTGGAAGAGACGTGCAGGTCGCAGTAGCTTAACAAGACAGTTTAAATGCCCCTAGGAAGAGACGTGCAGTTCGCAGTAGCTTAACAAGACGGTTAAAATGCCCCTTGGAAGAGACGTGCAGGTCGCAGTAGCTTAACAAGACGGATTAAATGCCCTTTGGAAGAGCGGTGAAGGTCGCAGTAGCTTAACAAGACGGTTTAAATGCCCCTTGGAAAAGACATGCAGGTCGCAGTAGCTTAACAAGATGGTTTAAATGCCCCTTGGAAGAGATGAGCAGGTCGCAGTAGCTTAACAAGACGGTTTAAATGCCCTTGGGAACAGGATTGCAGGTAGCAGTAGCTTACCAAGATGGTTTAAATGCCCCTTGGAAAAGACGTGCAGGTCGCAGTAGCTTAACAAGACGGTTTAAATGCCCCTTGGAAGAGACGTGCAGGTGGCAGTAGCTTAACAAGACGTTTTAAATGCCCCTTGGAAGAGACGTGCAGGTCGCAGTAGCTTAACAAGACGGTTTAAATGCCCATTGCAAGAGACGTGCAGGTCGCAGTAGCTTAACAAGAGGGTTTAAATGCTCCTTCGAAGAGGCTTGCAGGTCGCAGTAGCTTACCAAGACGGTTTAAATGCCCTTTGGAAGAGCGGTGAAGGTCGCAGTAGCTTAACAAGATGGTCTAAATGCCCCTTGGAAGAGACGTGCAGGTCGCAGTAGCTTAACAAGACGGTTTAAATGCCCCTTGAAAGAGACGTGCAGGTCGCAGTAGCTTAGCAAGATGGTTTAAATGCCCCTTGGAAGCGACGTGCAGGTCGCAGTAGCTTAACAAGAGTGTTTAAAAGCCCCTTGCAAGAGACGTGCATGTCGCAGTAGCTTAACAAGAGGGTTTAAATGCCCCTTAGAAGAGGCTTGCAGGTCACAGTAGCTTACCAAGACGGTTTAAATGCCCCTTGGAAGAGACGTGCAAGTCGCAGTAGCTTATCAAGACGGTTTAAATGCCCCTTGGAAGAGACGTGCAGGTCGCAGTAGCTTAACAAGATGGTTAAAATGCCCCTTGGAAGAGACGTGCAGGTCGCAGTAGCTTAACAAGACGGTTTAAATGCCCCTTGGAAGAGATGTGCAGGTCGCAGTAGCTTAACAAGACTGTTTAAATGGCCCTTGGAAGAGCAGTGGAGGTCGCAGTAGCTTAACAAGACCATTTAAATGCACCTTGGTAGAGACGTGCAGGTCACAGTAGCTTAACAGGACTGTTAAAATGCCCTTTGGAAGAGCGATGAAGGTCACAGTAGCTTAACAAGACAGTTTAAATGCCACTTGGAAGAGATGTGCAGGTCGCAGTAGCTTAAGAAGACGGTTTAAATGACCCTTGGAAGAGACGTGCAGGTGGCAGTAGCTTAACAAGATGGTTAAAATGCCCCTTGGAAGAGACGTGCAGGTCGCAGTAGCTTAACAAGACGGTTTAAATGCCCCTTGTACGAGAGGTGGAGGTCGCAGTAGCTTAACAAGACAGTTTAAATGCCCCTTGGAAGAGAAGTGCAGGTCGCAGTAGCTTAACAAGACGGTTTAAATGCCCCTTGGAAAAGACATGCAGGTCGCAGTAGCTTAACAAGACGGTTTAAACGCCCCTTGGAAGAGCAGTGGAGGTCAGAGTAGCTTAACCAAACGGTTAAAATGCCCTTTGGAAGAGCGGTGAAGGTCGCAGTAGCTTAACAAGACGGTTTAAATGCCCCTTGGAAGAGATGTGCAGGTCGCAGTAGCTTAACAAGACGGTTTAAATGCCCCTTGGAAGAGATGTGCAGGTCGCAGTAGCTTAACAAGACCGTTTAAATGCCCCTTGGAAGAGACGTGCAGGTCGCAGTAGCTTAACAAGACCGTTTAAATGCCCCTTGGAAGAGAGGTGGAGGTCGCAGTAGCTTAACAAGACAGTTTAAATGCCCCTTGGAAGAGACGTGCAGGTGGCAGTAGCTTAACAAGACGGTTTAAATGCCCCTTGGAAGAGACGTGCAGGTCGCAGTAGCTTAACAAGACGGTTTAAATGCCCCTTAGAAGAGACATGCAGGTCGCAGTAGCTTAACAAGACGGTTTAAATGCCCATTGCAAGAGACGTGCAGGTCGCAGTAGCTTAACAAGAGGGTTTAAATTCCCCTTCGAAGAGGCTTGCAGGTCGCAGTAGCTTACCAAGACGGTTTAAATGCCCCTTGGAAGAGACGTGCAGGTCGCAGTAGCCTAACAAGATGGTTTAAATGCCCCTTGTAAGAGCGGTGGAGGTCACAGTAGCTCAAAAAGACGGTTTAAATGTCCCTTGGAAAAGACATGCAGTTCGCAGTAGCTTAACAAGATGGTTTAAATGCCCCTTGGAAGAGATGAGCAGGTCGCAGTAGCTTAACAAGATGGTTTAAATGCCCCTTGGAAGAGACGTGCAGGTCGCAGTAGCTTAACAAGACGGTTTAAATGCCCCTTGGAAGAGCGGTGGAGGTCGCAGTAGCTTAACAAGACAGTTTAAATGCCCCTTGGAAGAGACATACTGGTCGCAGCAGCTTAACAAGACGGTTTAAATGCCCATTGGAGGAGACGTACTGGTCGCAGTAGCTTAACAAGACGGTTTAAATGCCCCTTGGAAGAGACGTGCAGGTCGCAGTAGCTTAACAATACGGTTTAAATGCCCCTTAGAAGAGACATGCAGGTCGCAGTAGCTTAACAAGACGGTTTAAATGCCCATTGCAAGAGACGTGCAGGTCGCAGTAGCTTAACAAGAGGGTTTAAATTCCCCTTCGAAGAGGCTTGCAGGTCGCAGTAGCTTACCAAGACGGTTTAAATGCCCCTTGGAAGAGACGTGCAGGTCGCAGTAGCCTAACAAGATGGTTTAAATGCCCCTTGTAAGAGCGGTGGAGGTCACAGTAGCTCAACAAGACGGTTTAAATATCCCTTGGAAAAGAAATGCAGTTCGCAGTAGCTTAACAAGATGGTTTAAATGCCCCTTGGAAGAGATGAGCAGGTCGCAGTAGCTTAACAAGATGGTTTAAATGCCCCTTGGAAGAGACGTGCAGGTCGCAGTAGCTTAACAAGACGGTTTAAATGCCCCTTGGAAGAGCGGTGGAGGTCGCAGTAGCTTAACAAGACAGTTTAAATGCCCCTTGGAAGAGACATACTGGTCGCAGCAGCTTAACAAGACGGTTTAAATGCCCATTGGAGGAGACGTGCAGTTCGCAGTAGCTAAACAAGACGGTTTAAATGCCCCTTGGAACAGGATTGCAGGTCGCAGTAGCTTACCAAGATGGTTTTAATGCCCCTTGGAAGAGACGTGCAGGTCGCAGTAGCTTAACAAGACGGTTTAAATGCCCCTTGGAAGAGCGGTAGAGGTCGCAGTAGCTTAACAAGACGGTTTAAATGCCCCTTGGAAGAGACATACTTGTAGCAGCAGCTTAACAAGACGGTTTAAATGCCCATTGGAAGAGACGTACAGGTCGCAGTAGCTTAACAAGATGGTTTAAATGCCCCTTGGAAGAGACGTGCAGGTAGCAGTAGCTTAACAAGATGGTTTAAATGTCCCTTGGAAGAGATGTGCAGGTCGCAGTAGCTTAACAAGACAGTTTAAATGCCCCTTGGAAGAGACATGCAGGTCGCAGTAGCTTAACAAGACGGTTCAAATGCCCCTTGGAAGAGCAGTGGAGGTCACAGTAGCTTAACAAGACGGTTAAAATGCCCTTTGGAAGAGCGGTGAAGGTCGCAGTAGCTTAACAAGATGGTTTAAATGCCCCTTGGAAGAGATGTGCAGGTCGCAGTAGCTTAATAAGACGGTTTAAATGCCCCTTGGAAGAGACGTGCAGTTCGCAGGAGCTCAACAAGACGGTTTAAATGCCCCTTGAAAGAGACGTGCGAGTCGCAGTAGTTTAACAAGACGGTTTAAATGCCCCTTGGAAGAGAGTTGGAGGTCGCAGTAGCTTAACAAGACTGTTTAAATGCCCCTTAGAAGAGACGCGCAGGTCGCAGTAGCTTAACAAGACGGTTTAAATGCCCCATGGAAGAGACGTGCAGGTCGCAGTAGCTTAACAAGACGGTTTAAATGCCCCTTCCAAGAGACGTGCAGGTCGCAGTAGCTTAACAAGAGGGTTTAAATGCCCCTTAGAACAGGCTTTCAGGTCGCAGTAGCTTACCAAGACGGTTTAAATGCCCCTTGGAAGAGACGTGCAGGTCGCAGTAGCTTAACAAGATGGTTTAAATGCCCCTTGGAAGAGCGGTGGAGGTCACAGTAGCTTAACAAGATGGTTTAATTGCCCCTTCGAAGAGATGAGCAGGTCGCAGTAGCCTAACAAGACGGTTTAAATGCCCCTTGGAAGAGAGTTGGAGGTCGCAGTAGCTTAACAAGACTGTTTAAATGCCCCTTGGAAGAGACGTGCAGATGGCAGTAGCTTAACAAAACGGTTTAAATGCCCCTTGGAAGAGACGTGCAGGTCGCAGTAGCTTAACAAGACGGTTTAAATGCCCCTTAGAAGAGACGTGCAGGTCGCAGTAGCTTAACAAGACGGTTTAAATGCTACTTGCAAGAGACGTGCAGGTCGCAGTAGCTTAACAAGTGGGTTTAAATGCCCATTAGAAGAGGCTTTCAGGTCGCAGTAGCTTACCAAGACGGTTTAAATGCCCCTTGGAAGAGACGTGCAGGTCGCAGTAGCTTAACAAGATGGTTTAAATGCCCCTTGGAAGAGCGGTGGAGGTCACAGTAGCTTAACAAGATGGTTTAATTGCCCCTTCGAAGAGTTGAGCAGGTCGCGGTAGCTTAACAAGACAGTTTAAATGCCCATTGAAAGAGGCGTGCAGTTCGCAGTAGCTTAACAAGACGGTTTAAATGCCCCTTGGAAGAGACATGCAGGTCGCAGCAGCTTAACAAGACGGTTTAAATGCCCAATGGAAGAGACGTACAGGTCGCAGTAGCTTAACAAGATGGTTTAAATGCCCCTTGGAAGAGACGTGCAGGTAGCAGTAGCTTAACAAAATGGTTTAAATGTCCCTTGGAAGAGACGTGCAGGTCGAAGTAGCTTAACAAGACGGTTTAAATGCCCCTTGGAAGAGACGTGCAGGTCGCAGCAGCTTAACAAGACGATTTAAATGCCCCTTGGAAGAGACGTGCAGGTCGCAGTAGCTTAACAAGATGGTTAAAATGCCCCTTGGAAGAGACGTGCGGGTCGCAGTAGCTTAACAAGACGGTTAAAATGCCCCTTGGAAGAGACATGCAGGTCGCAGTAGCTTAACAAGGTGGTTTAAATGCCCCTTGGAAGAGACGTGCAGGTGGCAGTAGCTTAACAAGACGGTTAAAATGTCCCTTGGAAGAGACGTGCAGGTGGCAGTAGCTTAACAAGACGGTTTAAATGCCCCTTGGAAAAGACATGCAGGTCGCAGTAGCTTAACAAGATGGTTTAAATGCCCCTTGGAAGAGATGAGCAGGTCGCAGTAGCTTAACAAGACGGTTTAAATGCCCCTTGGAAGAGGATTGCAGGTCGCAGTAGCTTACCAAGATGGTTTAAATGCCCCTTGGAAGAGACGTGCAGGTCGCAGTAGCTTAACAAGACGGTTTAAATGCCCCTTGCAAGAGAGGTGGAGGTCGCAGTAGCTTAACAAGACGGTTTAAATGCCCCTTGGAAGAGACATACTGGTCGCAGCAGCTTAACAAGACGGTTTAAATGCCCATTGGAAGAGACGTACAGGTCGCAGTAGCTTAACAAGATGGTTTAAATGCCCCTTGGCAGAGACGTGCAGGTCGCAGTAGCTTAACAAGATGGTTTAAATATCCCTTGGAAGAGACGTGCTGGTCGCAGTAGCTTAACAAGACGGTTTAAATGCCCCTTGGAAGAGACGTGCAGGTCGCAGTAGCTTAACAAGACGGATTAAATGCCCTTTGGAAGAGCGGTGAAGGTCGCAGTAGCTTAACAAGACGGTTTAAATGCCCCTTGGAAGAGACGTGCAGGTCGCAGCAGCTTAACAAGACGGTTTAAATGCCCCTTGGAAGAGACGTGCAGGTCGCAGTAGCTTAACAAGATGGTTAAAATGCCCCTTGGAAGGGATGTGCAGGTCGCAGTAACTTAACAAGACGGTTTAAATGCCCCTTGGTAGAGATGTGCAGGTCGCAGTAACTTAACAAGACGGTTTAAATGCCCCTTGGAAGAGACGTGCTGCTCGCAGTAGCTTAAAAAGACAGTTTAAATGCCCCTTGGAAGAGACGTGCAGGTCACAGTAGCTTAACAAGACGGTTTAAATGCCCCTTGGAAGAGGCTTCCAGGTCGCAGTAGCTTACCAAGACGGTTTAAATGCCCCTTGGAAGAGACGTGCCGGTCGCAGTAGCTTAACAAGACGGTTTAAATGCCCCTTGGTAGAGCGGTGGAGGTCGTAGTGGCTTAACAAGACGGTTTACATGCCCCTTGGAAGAGACATACAGGTCACAGCAGCTTAACAAGACGCTTTAAATGCCCATTGGAAGAGACGTACAGGTCGCAGTAGCTTAACAAGATGGTTTAAATGCCCCTTGGAAGAGATGTGCAGGTCGCAGTAGCTTAACAAGACGGTTTAAAAGCCCCTTGGAAGAGACGTGCAGGTCGCAGTAGCTTAACAAGACAGTTTAAATGCCCCTTGGAAGAGACGTGCAGTTCGCAGTAGCTTAACAAGACGGTTTAAATGCCCCTTGGAAGAGACGTGCAGGTCGCAGTAGCTTAACAAGACAGTTTAAATGCCCCTTGGAAGAGACGTGCAGTTCGCAGTAGCTTAAAAAGACGGATTAAATGCCCCTTGGAAGAGCAGTGGAGATCGCAGTAGCTTAACAAGACGGTTTAAATGCCCCTTGGTAGAGACGTGCAGGTCACAGTGTTATGCACACGCCCGGGCTAAGCGGCGTGTGCGTGTGATTGGTAGTGATTCCACTGGACCGTGCCGGAGAGTGAATGCCTGGAGGGGCGTGACTAAGTATTCACCCGATCCGACCAGGGTCGCACGACGGCATACGACGCCAGTGCACCAAGGAGGAACCGAGCAGAGGGACCAGGTGCTACTCCAGGACAGACCCCAGACACGGCTGTTGACCCACACAGGGGAATACAGGAACAGGCTGGTAGGCTGGCACACAGACTGGTGGGTATAGGCAGGCACGACTGGTATGCAGGCAGGCGGGTATGCAGGCAGGGGGGTAAAGACAAGCACAGCTAGAGTGCAAACAGGGAGGCACTAGCAGGTAGGAACACAGGCGGGATAGGACCCAGTACACACCGGGACTCAGGAACAATACAGGCAGAGGGTTACAGGCAAGCACAGCTAGAGTGCAGACAAGGCTGAGCAGGGAGGACAGGGCTCTGTTCACACGGAACAGACAGGAAGGGAAAGACACAGAGGCAAAACAGGTAAAGGACAGGAGAGAGTTCAGACTGGAACTGAGTGTACGGAAGAGACCGACACTGCAGAGGGATACAGGAGCGGGTCTGGGAATACGGCCCCCAGAGAGGCGGAACGAACAGGCAAGGAGCGAGTTCAGACAGGACAGACAAGAGAACACAGAAAGGACTCAGTTCAGACACGGGAACTAATACTGCAAAGCAGGAGACATACAGGACTAGTTCAGACACGGGAACTAACACCGCAAAGCAGGAGACATACAGGACACAGTTCAGACACGGGAGCTGATACCGCAAAGCAGGAGACATACAGGACTTAGTTCAGACACGGGAGCTGATTCCGCAAAGCAGGAGACATACAGGACTAAGTTCAGACAGGCCTGGAAATACAGCCTCCAGGAAAGGCAGACAAGGAAACAAAGACGGGACCTGGCACCTTCAGAGTGCAAGCACACACTGAAGGAAAACACTTATGCTCAGGCAGGGATAGAAGGGAGCTGCTGAGCTATATACCAAGAGACAGACAGCGATAGGCTGAGGACGCACAAGGGGTGTGACCCACAGCAGGTACAAAAGGCAGGAAGTGATCGGGCGCCGCCCTTAAGCAGCAGAAACAGACACAGACACAAACAGACAGCATGGAGGGAAGCCAGAGAGACATTCTGGACAGGAGATCAAGTGCGCCCTCTTGCACAGTGGGAGATGGACCACCATGCAAGGACGCCGCCAGGTATGTTACAGTACCTCCCCCCTTACGCCCCCTCTTCTTCAGGCCTGCCAGAATCTTCCGCAGGGAATTCGAGGACCAGTCGTTCACTGGGTTGGAGGGGGACAGAGACTTGAGGGTAATCTCTGCTTCGAGGTACATCTTGTCAAGCTCACAGGAAGAAATAGACGAGTTATCAGGTACATAATGAGGAAAAGTCACTGTCTCTTTGTTATCTGGTGGTACCCCGGAGGATTCAGGAAACAACTGGAGGTCCTCCGCCGGGTCAGAAGAGTACTGAGGCTCAGAGAAAACATCTGCTTCAGAGTACACTAGGTCGGACTCACTGGACGAAGCGAGCGAGGTATCAGGTCCAGGATATAGGAAAGTCTCTGTCCATTCACCACCAGGTGGCACCCCGAAGGGTTCTGAACACAACTGGAGGTCCTCCGCCTGGTCGGAGGGGTGTAGAGACTCGGGAGTAACCTCTGCTTCGGAGTACACTAGGTTGGACTCACTGGACGAAGCGAGTGAGGTATCAGATCCAGGATATAGGAAAGTCTCTGTCCATTCACCACCAGGTGGCACCCCGAAGGGTTCAGAACACAACTGGAGGTCCTCCGCCTGGTCGGAGGGGTGTAGAGACTCGGGAGTAACCTCTGCTTCGGAGTACACTAGGTTGGACTCACTGGACGAAGCGAGCGAGGTATCAGGTACAGAGTATAGGAGAGTCTCTGTCCTTTCGCTACCAGGTAGCACCCCGAAGGGTTCAGGAGGTCTCAGGGAGGACAGACCCTGGCGTGACTGCTTGCCTCTAAGTCTAGCACGTCTGGACTGCCTCTTGAGGTTGGGAGAAGTATTCCGGAAAGCGTAGTCACCCTGTGAGGATTCTGGGTGGGCAGTAGTCTCATTGGGCTGGAGAACTATTGCGCTACCCACACACATTACCTGACGGGGCTGCTCCGGGATATTGGGAAGTGAAGCTTCAGCAGGGGCTTCAGAGTTAGGGTCCTCGAAGACCATACGAAAGGCCACCAGGAAGGCCTGCAGGTCAAGGATGACAGGATCCCATGCTTCCCATAGGGGGGTGACCCATTTCAAGGCATCACCCGCTAGGTAGTCAATCATAAAGGCCACTTTAGCCCAATCGGAAGGAAAATAGAGAGGGTAGGCCTTAAAGTGTAGCATGCATTGCTCCACAAATGCACGACACTGTCTTGGATCCCCATAGTAACGTGGCGGATCCGCAGGAACGAGAGCTGATAGATCCATCTGGACGGGTGCGTAATTCGCCTGGAACTCAGCTAAAGGGAAAAAAAAATTATTTATTTATTTTAATGCATGTATTTGCTGGAAAAACTTCTCAGAGAGCGAAGGCCGTGGGGCTCAACGGGAACCATGGCCTGAGCATGCTGTTATGCACACGCCCGGGCTAAGCGGCGTGTGCGTGTGATTGGTAGTGATTCCACTGGACCGTGCCGGAGAGTGAATGCCTGGAGGGGCGTGACTAAGTATTCACCCGATCCGACCAGGGTCGCACGACGGCATACGACGCCAGTGCACCAAGGAGGAACCGAGCAGAGGGACCAGGTGCTACTCCAGGACAGACCCCGGACACGGCTGTTGACCCACACAGGGGAATACAGGAACAGGCTGGTAGGCTGGCACACAGACTGGTGGGTATAGGCAGGCACGACTGGTATGCAGGCAGGCGGGTATGCAGGCAGGGGGGTAAAGACAAGCACAGCTAGAGTGCAAACAGGGAGGCACTAGCAGGTAGGAACACAGGCGGGATAGGACCCAGTACACACCGGGACTCAGGAACAATACAGGCAGAGGGTTACAGGCAAGCACAGCTAGAGTGCAGACAAGGCTGAGCAGGGAGGACAGGGCTCTGTTCACACGGAACAGACAGGAAGGGAAAGACACAGAGGCAAAACAGGTAAAGGACAGGAGAGAGTTCAGACTGGAACTGAGTGTACGGAAGAGACCGACACTGCAGAGGGATACAGGAGCGGGTCTGGGAATACGGCCCCCAGAGAGGCGGAACGAACAGGCAAGGAGCGAGTTCAGACAGGACAGACAAGAGAACACAGAAAGGACTCAGTTCAGACACGGGAACTAATACTGCAAAGCAGGAGACATACAGGACTAGTTCAGACACGGGAACTAACACCGCAAAGCAGGAGACATACAGGACACAGTTCAGACACGGGAGCTGATACCGCAAAGCAGGAGACATACAGGACTTAGTTCAGACACGGGAGCTGATTCCGCAAAGCAGGAGACATACAGGACTAAGTTCAGACAGGCCTGGAAATACAGCCTCCAGGAAAGGCAGACAAGGAAACAAAGACGGGACCTGGCACCTTCAGAGTGCAAGCACACACTGAAGGAAAACACTTATGCTCAGGCAGGGATAGAAGGGAGCTGCTGAGCTATATACCAAGAGACAGACAGCGATAGGCTGAGGACGCACAAGGGGTGTGACCCACAGCAGGTACAAAAGGCAGGAAGTGATCGGGCGCCGCCCTTAAGCAGCAGAAACAGACACAGACACAAACAGACAGCATGGAGGGAAGCCAGAGAGACATTCTGGACAGGAGATCAAGTGCGCCCTCTTGCACAGTGGGAGATGGACCACCATGCAAGGACGCCGCCAGGTATGTTACACACAGTAGCTTAACAAGACGGTTAAAATGCCCTTTGGAAGAGCGGTGAAGGTCGCAGTAGCTTAACAAGACGGTTTAAATGGCCCTTGGAAGAGACGTGCTGGAAGCAGTAGCTTAGCAATAGGTTTAAATGCCCCATGGAAGAGACGTGCAGGTCGCAGTAGCTTAACAAGACGGTTTAAATGCCCCTTGGAAGAGAGGTGGAGGTCGCAGTAGCTTAACAAGAAGGTTTAAATGACCCTTGGAAGAGCGGTGGAGGTCACAGTAGCTTAACAAGACGGTTTAAATGCCCCTTGGAACAAACGTGCAGGTTGCAGTAGCTTAACAAGACGGTTTAAATGCCCCTTGGAAGAGACGCGCAGGTCGCAGTAGCTTAACAAGACGGTTTAAATGCCCCTTGAAAGAGACGTGCAGGTCGCAGTAGCTTACCAAGATGGTTTAAATGCCCCTTGGAAGAGACGTGCAGGTCGCAGTAGCTTAACAAGAGTGTTTAAAAGCCCCTTGCAAGAGACGTGCATGTCGCAGTAGCTTAACAAGAGGGTTTAAATGCCCCTTAGAAGAGGCTTGCAGGTCACAGTAGCTTACCAAGACGGTTTAAATGCCCCTTGGAAGAGACGTGCAAGTCGCAGTAGCTTAACAAGACGGTTTAAATGCCCCTTGGAAGAGACGTGCAGGTCGCAGTAGCTTAACAAGATGGTTAAAATGCCCCTTGGAAGAGACGTGCAGGTCGCAGTAGCTTAACAAGACGGTTTAAATGCCCCTTGGAAGAGATGTGCAGGTCGCAGTAGCTTAACAAGACTGTTTAAATGGCCCTTGGAAGAGCAGTGGAGGTCGCAGTAGCTTAACAAGACCATTTAAATGCACCTTGGTAGAGATGTGCAGGTCACAGTAGCTTAACAGGACTGTTAAAATGCCCTTTGGAAGAGCGATGAAGGTCACAGTAGCTTAACAAGACAGTTTAAATGCCACTTGGAAGAGATGTGCAGGTCGCAGTAGCTTAAGAAGACGGTTTAAATGACCCTTGGAAGAGACGTGCAGGTGGCAGTAGCTTAACAAGACGGTTAAAATGCCCCTTGGAAGAGACGTGCAGGTCGCAGTAGCTTAACAAGACGGTTTAAATGCCCCTTGTACGAGAGGTGGAGGTCGCAGTAGCTTAACAAGACGGTTTAAATGCCCCTTGGAAGAGATGTGCAGGTCGCAGTAGCTTAACAAGACGGTTTAAATGCCCCTTGGAAGAGATGTGCAGGTCGCAGTAGCTTAACAAGACCGTTTAAATGCCCCTTGGAAGAGACGTGCAGGTCGCAGTAGCTTAACAAGACGGTTTAAATGCCCCTTGGAAGAGATGTGCAGGTCGCAGTAGCTTAACAAGACCGTTTAAATGCCCCTTAGAAGAGACATGCAGGTCGCAGTAGCTTAACAAGACGGTTTAAATGCCCATTGCAAGAGACGTGCAGGTCGCAGTAGCTTAACAAGAGGGTTTAAATTCCCCTTCGAAGAGGCTTGCAGGTCGCAGTAGCTTACCAAGACGGTTTAAATGCCCCTTGGAAGAGACGTGCATGTCGCAGTAGCCTAACAAGATGGTTTAAATGCCCCTTGTAAGAGCGGTGGAGGTCACAGAAGCTCAACAAGACGGTTTAAATGTCCCTTGGAAAAGACATGCAGTTCGCAGTAGCTTAACAAGATGGTTTAAATGCCCCTTGGAAGAGATGAGCAGGTCGCAGTAGCTTAACAAGATGGTTTAAATGCCCCTTGGAAGAGACGTGCAGGTCGCAGTAGCTTAACAAGACGGTTTAAATGCCACTTGGAAGAGCGGTGGAGGTCGCAGTAGCTTAACAAGACAGTTTAAATGCCCCTTGGAAGAGACATACTGGTCGCAGCAGCTTAACAAGACGGTTTAAATGCCCATTGGAGGAGACGTACTGGTCGCAGTAGCTTTACAAGACGGTTTAAATGCCCCTTGGAAGAGACGTGCAGGTCGCAGTAGCTTAACAAGATGGTTTAAATATCCCTTGGAAGAGACGTGCAGGTCGCAGTAGCTTAACAAGACAGTTTAAATGCCCCTTGGAAGAGACGTGCAGTTCGCAGTAGCTTAACAAGACGGTTAAAATGCCCCTTGGAATAGACGTGCAGGTCGCAGTAGCTTAACAAGACGGATTAAATGCCCTTTGGAAGAGCGGTGAAGGTCGCAGTAGCTTAACAAGACGGTTTAAATGCCCCTTGGAAAAGACATGCAGGTCGCAGTAGCTTAACAAGATGGTTTAAATGCCCCTTGGAAGAGATGAGCAGGTCGCAGTAGCTTAACAAGACGGTTTAAATGCCCCTTGGAACAGGATTGCAGGTCGCAGTAGCTTACCAAGATGGTTTTAATGCCCCTTGGAAGAGACGTGCAGGTCGCAGTAGCTTAACAAGACGGTGTAAATGCCCCTTGGAAGAGCGGTGGAGGTCGCAGTAGATTAACAAGACGGTTTAAATGCCCCTTGGAAGAGACATACTTGTAGCAGCAGCTTACCAAGACGGTTTAAATGCCCCTTGGAAGAGACGTGCAGGTCGCAGTAGCCTAACAAGATGGTTTAAATGCCCCTTGTAAGAGCGGTGGAGGTCACAGAAGCTCAACAAGACGGTTTAAATGTCCCTTGGAAAAGACATGCAGTTCGCAGTAGCTTAACAAGATGGTTTAAATGCCCCTTGGAAGAGATGAGCAGGTCGCAGTAGCTTAACAAGATGGTTTAAATGCCCCTTGGAAGAGACGTGCAGGTCGCAGTAGCTTAACAAGACGGTTTAAATGCCACTTGGAAGAGCGGTGGAGGTCGCAGTAGCTTAACAAGACAGTTTAAATGCCCCTTGGAAGAGACATACTGGTCGCAGCAGCTTAACAAGATGGTTTAAATGCCCATTGGAGGAGACGTACTGGTCGCAGTAGCTTTACAAGACGGTTTAAATGCCCCTTGGAAGAGACGTGCAGGTCGCAGTAGCTTAACAAGATGGTTTAAATATCCCTTGGAAGAGACGTGCAGGTCGCAGTAGCTTAACAAGACAGTTTAAATGCCCCTTGGAAGAGACGTGCAGTTCGCAGTAGCTTAACAAGACGGTTAAAATGCCCCTTGGAATAGACGTGCAGGTCGCAGTAGCTTAACAAGACGGATTAAATGCCCTTTGGAAGAGCGGTGAAGGTCGCAGTAGCTTAACAAGACGGTTTAAATGCCCCTTGGAAAAGACATGCAGGTCGCAGGAGCTTAACAAGATGGTTTAAATGCCCCTTGGAAGAGATGAGCAGGTCGCAGTAGCTTAAGAAGACGGTTTAAATGCCCCTTGGAACAGGATTGCAGGTCGCAGTAGCTTACCAAGATGGTTTTAATGCCCCTTGGAAGAGACGTGCAGGTCGCAGTAGCTTAACAAGACGGTTTAAATGCCCCTTGGAAGAGCGGTGGAGGTCGCAGTAGATTAACAAGATGGTTTAAATGCCCCTTGGAAGAGACATACTTGTAGCAGCAGCTTAACAAGACGGTTTAAATGCCCATTGGAAGAGACGTACAGGTCGCACTAGCTTAACAAGATGGTTTAAATGCCCCTTGGAAGAGACGTGCAGGTAGCAGTAGCTTAACAAGATGGTTTAAATGTCCCTTGGAAGAGATGTGCAGGTCGCAGTAGCTTAACAAGACAGTTTAAGTGCCCCTTGGAAGAGACATGCAGGTCGCAGTAGCTTAACAAGACGGTTCAAATGCCCCTTGGAAGAGAGGTGGAGGTCACAGTAGCTTAACAAGACGGTTAAAATGCCCTTTGGAAGAGCGGTGAAGGTCGCAGTAGCTTAACAAGATGGTTTAAATGCCCCTTGGAAGAGATGTGCAGGTCGCAGTAGCTTAATAAGACGGTTTAAATGCCCCTTGGAAGAGACGTGCAGGTCGCAGTAGCTCAACAAGACGGTTTAAATGCCCCTTGAAAGAGACGTGCGAGTCGCAGTAGCTTAACAAGACGGTTTAAATGCCCCTTGGAAGACAGTTGGAGGTCGCAGTAGCTTAACAAGACTATTTAAATGCCCCTTAGAAGAGACGCGCAGGTCGCAGTAGCTTAACAAGACAGTTTAAATGCCCCATGGAAGAGACGTGCAGGTCGCAGTAGCTTAACAAGACGGTTTAAATGCCCCTTAGAAGAGACGCGCAGGTCGCAGTAGCTTAACAAGACGGTTTAAATGCCCCTTGCAAGAGACGTGCAGGTCGCAGTAGCTTAACAAGAGGGTTTAAATGCCCCTTAGAAGAGGCTTTCAGGTCGCATTAGCTTACCAAGACGGTTTAAATGCCCCTTGGAAGAGACGTGCAGGTCGCAGTAGCTTAACAAGATGGTTTAAATGCCCCTTGGAAGAGCGGTGGAGGTCACAGTAGCTTAACAAGATGGTTTAATTGCCCCTTCGAAGAGTTGAGCAGGTCGCAGTAGCTTAACAAGACGGTTTAAATGCCCCTTGGAACAGGATTGCAGGTCGCAGTAGCTTACCAAGATGGTTTAAATGCCCCTTGGAAGAGACGTGCAGGTCGCAGTAGCTTAACAAGACGGTTTAAATGCCCCTTGGAAGAGCGGTGGAGGTCGCAGTAGCTTAACAAGACGGTTTAAATGCCCCTTGGAAGAGACATACTGGTCGCAGCAGCTTAACAAGACGGTTTAAATGCCCATTGGAAGAGACGTACAGGTCGCAGTAGCTTAACAAGATGGTTTAAATGCCCCTTGGAAGAGACGTGCAGGTAGTAGTAGCTTAACAAGATGGTTTAAATGTCCCTTGGAAGAGACGTGCAGGTCGCGGTAGCTTAACAAGACAGTTTAAATGCCCATTGGAAGAGGCGTGCAGTTCGCAGTAGCTTAACAAGACGGTTTAAATGCCCCTTGGAAGAGACATGCAGGTCGCAGTAGCTTAACAAGACTGATTAAATGCCCTTTGGAAGAGCGGTGAAGGTCGCAGTAGCTTAACAAGACGGTTTAAATGCCCCTTGGAAGAGACGTGCAGGTCGCAGCAGCTTAACAAGACGATTTAAATGCCCCTTGGAAGAGACATGCAGGTCGCAGTAGCTTAACAAGATGGTTAAAATACCCCTTGGAAGAGACGTGCAGGTCGCAGTAGCTTAACAAGACAGTTTAAATGCCCCTTGGAAGAGACGTGCAGTTCGCAGTAGCTTAACAAGACGGTTTAAATGCCCCTTGGAAGAGACGTGAAGGTCGCAGTAGCTTAACAAGACGGATTAAATGCCCTTTGGAAGAGCGGTGAAGGTCGCAGTAGCTTAACAAGACGGTTTAAATGCCCCTTGGAAGAGATGTGCAGGTCGCAGCAGCTTAACAAGACGGTTTAAATGCCCCTTGGAAGAGACGTGCAGGTCGCAGTAGCTTAACAAGATGGTTAAAATGCCCCTTGGAAGACACGTGCAGGTCGCAGTAGCTTAACAAGACAGTTTAAATGCCCCTTGGAAGAGACGTGCAGGTCGCAGTAGCTTAACAAGACGGTTTAAATGCCCCTTGGCAGAGCGGTGGAGGTCGCAGTGGCTTAACAAGACGGTTTACATGCCCCTTGGAAGAGACATACAGGTCACAGCAGCTTAACAAGACGCTTTAAATGCCCATTGGAAGAGACGTACAGGTCGCAGTAGCTTAACAAGATGGTTTAAATGCCCCGTGGAAGAGACGTGCAGGTCGCAGTAGCTTAACAAGACGGTTTAAATGCCCCTTGGAAGAGAAGTGCAGGTCGCAGTAGCTTAACAAGACAGTTTAAATGCCCCTTGGAAGAGACGTGCAGGTCGCAGTAGCTTAACAAGACGGTTTAAATGCCCCTTGGCAGAGCGGTGGAGATCGCAGTAGCTTAACAAGACGGTTTAAATGCCCCTTGGTAGAGACGTGCAGGTCACAGTAGCTTAACAAGACGGTTAAAATGCCCTTTGAAAGAGACGTGAAGGTCGCAGTAGCTTAACAAGACGGTTTAAATGCCCCTTGGAAGAGATGTGCAGGTCGCAGTAGCTTAAAAAGACGGTTTAAATGGCCCTTGGAAGAGACGTGCTGGAAGAAGTAGCTTAGCAATATGGTTTAAATGCCCCTTGGAAGAGACGTGCAGGTCGCAGTAGCTTAACAAGACGGTTTAAATGCCCCTTGGAAGAGAGGTGGAGGTCGCAGTAGCTTAACAAGAAAGTTTAAATGACCCTTGGGAGAGACGTGCAGGTTGCAGTAGCTAAACAAGATGGTTTAAATGCCCCTTGGAAGAGCGGTGGAGGTCACAGTAGCTTAACAAGACGGTTTAAATACCCCTTGGAACAAACGTGCAGGTTGCAGTAGCTTAACAAGACGGTTTAAATGCCCCTTGGAAGAGACGTGCAGGTCGCAGTAGCCTAACAAGATGGTTTAAATGCCCCTTGTAAGAGCGGTGGAGGTCACAGAAGCTCAACAAGACGGTTTAAATGTCCCTTGGAAAAGACATGCAGTTCGCAGTAGCTTAACAAGATGGTTTAAATGCCCCTTGGAAGAGATGAGCAGGTCGCAGTAGCTTAACAAGATGGTTTAAATGCCCCTTGGAAGAGACGTGCAGGTCGCAGTAGCTTAACAAGACGGTTTAAATGCCACTTGGAAGAGCGGTGGAGGTCGCAGTAGCTTAACAAGACAGTTTAAATGCCCCTTGGAAGAGACATACTGGTCGCAGCAGCTTAACAAGATGGTTTAAATGCCCATTGGAGGAGACGTACTGGTCGCAGTAGCTTTACAAGACGGTTTAAATGCCACTTGGAAGAGACGTGCAGGTCGCAGTAGCTTAACAAGATGGTTTAAATATCCCTTGGAAGAGACGTGCAGGTCGCAGTAGCTTAACAAGACAGTTTAAATGCCCCTTGGAAGAGACGTGCAGTTCGCAGTAGCTTAACAAGACGGTTAAAATGCCCCTTGGAATAGACGTGCAGGTCGCAGTAGCTTAACAAGACGGATTAAATGCCCTTTGGAAGAGCGGTGAAGGTCGCAGTAGCTTAACAAGACGGTTTAAATGCCCCTTGGAAAAGACATGCAGGTCGCAGGAGCTTAACAAGATGGTTTAAATGCCCCTTGGAAGAGATGAGCAGGTCGCAGTAGCTTAACAAGACGGTTTAAATGCCCCTTGGAACAGGATTGCAGGTCGCAGTAGCTTACCAAGATGGTTTTAATGCCCCTTGGAAGAGACGTGCAGGTCGCAGTAGCTTAACAAGACGGTTTAAATGCCCCTTGGAAGAGCGGTGGAGGTCGCAGTAGATTAACAAGATGGTTTAAATGCCCCTTGGAAGAGACATACTTGTAGCAGCAGCTTAACAAGACGGTTTAAATGCCCATTGGAAGAGACGTACAGGTCGCACTAGCTTAACAAGATGGTTTAAATGCCCCTTGGAAGAGACGTGCAGGTAGCAGTAGCTTAACAAGATGGTTTAAATGTCCCTTGGAAGAGATGTGCAGGTCGCAGTAGCTTAACAAGACAGTTTAAGTGCCCCTTGGAAGAGACATGCAGGTCGCAGTAGCTTAACAAGACGGTTCAAATGCCCCTTGGAAGAGAGGTGGAGGTCACAGTAGCTTAACAAGACGGTTAAAATGCCCTTTGGAAGAGCGGTGAAGGTCGCAGTAGCTTAACAAGATGGTTTAAATGCCCCTTGGAAGAGATGTGCAGGTCGCAGTAGCTTAATAAGACGGTTTAAATGCCCCTTGGAAGAGACGTGCAGGTCGCAGTAGCTCAACAAGACGGTTTAAATGCCCCTTGAAAGAGACGTGCGAGTCGCAGTAGCTTAACAAGACGGTTTAAATGCCCCTTGGAAGACAGTTGGAGGTCGCAGTAGCTTAACAAGACTATTTAAATGCCCCTTAGAAGAGACGCGCAGGTCGCAGTAGCTTAACAAGACAGTTTAAATGCCCCATGGAAGAGACGTGCAGGTCGCAGTAGCTTAACAAGACGGTTTAAATGCCCCTTAGAAGAGACGCGCAGGTCGCAGTAGCTTAACAAGACGGTTTAAATGCCCCTTGCAAGAGACGTGCAGGTCGCAGTAGCTTAACAAGAGGGTTTAAATGCCCCTTAGAAGAGGCTTTCAGGTCGCATTAGCTTACCAAGACGGTTTAAATGCCCCTTGGAAGAGACGTGCAGGTCGCAGTAGCTTAACAAGATGGTTTAAATGCCCCTTGGAAGAGCGGTGGAGGTCACAGTAGCTTAACAAGATGGTTTAATTGCCCCTTCGAAGAGTTGAGCAGGTCGCAGTAGCTTAACAAGACGGTTTAAATGCCCCTTGGAACAGGATTGCAGGTCGCAGTAGCTTACCAAGATGGTTTAAATGCCCCTTGGAAGAGACGTGCAGGTCGCAGTAGCTTAACAAGACGGTTTAAATGCCCCTTGGAAGAGCGGTGGAGGTCGCAGTAGCTTAACAAGACGGTTTAAATGCCCCTTGGAAGAGACATACTGGTCGCAGCAGCTTAACAAGACGGTTTAAATGCCCATTGGAAGAGACGTACAGGTCGCAGTAGCTTAACAAGATGGTTTAAATGCCCCTTGGAAGAGACGTGCAGGTAGTAGTAGCTTAACAAGATGGTTTAAATGTCCCTTGGAAGAGACGTGCAGGTCGCGGTAGCTTAACAAGACAGTTTAAATGCCCATTGGAAGAGGCGTGCAGTTCGCAGTAGCTTAACAAGACGGTTTAAATGCCCCTTGGAAGAGACATGCAGGTCGCAGTAGCTTAACAAGACTGATTAAATGCCCTTTGGAAGAGCGGTGAAGGTCGCAGTAGCTTAACAAGACGGTTTAAATGCCCCTTGGAAGAGACGTGCAGGTCGCAGCAGCTTAACAAGACGATTTAAATGCCCCTTGGAAGAGACATGCAGGTCGCAGTAGCTTAACAAGATGGTTAAAATACCCCTTGGAAGAGACGTGCAGGTCGCAGTAGCTTAACAAGACAGTTTAAATGCCCCTTGGAAGAGACGTGCAGTTCGCAGTAGCTTAACAAGACGGTTTAAATGCCCCTTGGAAGAGACGTGAAGGTCGCAGTAGCTTAACAAGACGGATTAAATGCCCTTTGGAAGAGCGGTGAAGGTCGCAGTAGCTTAACAAGACGGTTTAAATGCCCCTTGGAAGAGATGTGCAGGTCGCAGCAGCTTAACAAGACGGTTTAAATGCCCCTTGGAAGAGACGTGCAGGTCGCAGTAGCTTAACAAGATGGTTAAAATGCCCCTTGGAAGACACGTGCAGGTCGCAGTAGCTTAACAAGACAGTTTAAATGCCCCTTGGAAGAGACGTGCAGGTCGCAGTAGCTTAACAAGACGGTTTAAATGCCCCTTGGCAGAGCGGTGGAGGTCGCAGTGGCTTAACAAGACGGTTTACATGCCCCTTGGAAGAGACATACAGGTCACAGCAGCTTAACAAGACGCTTTAAATGCCCATTGGAAGAGACGTACAGGTCGCAGTAGCTTAACAAGATGGTTTAAATGCCCCTTGGAAGAGACGTGCAGGTCGCAGTAGCTTAACAAGACGGTTTAAATGCCCCTTGGAAGAGAAGTGCAGGTCGCAGTAGCTTAACAAGACAGTTTAAATGCCCCTTGGAAGAGACGTGCAGGTCGCAGTAGCTTAACAAGACGGTTTAAATGCCCCTTGGCAGAGCGGTGGAGATCGCAGTAGCTTAACAAGACGGTTTAAATGCCCCTTGGTAGAGACGTGCAGGTCACAGTAGCTTAACAAGACGGTTAAAATGCCCTTTGAAAGAGACGTGAAGGTCGCAGTAGCTTAACAAGACGGTTTAAATGCCCCTTGGAAGAGATGTGCAGGTCGCAGTAGCTTAAAAAGACGGTTTAAATGGCCCTTGGAAGAGACGTGCTGGAAGAAGTAGCTTAGCAATATGGTTTAAATGCCCCTTGGAAGAGACGTGCAGGTCGCAGTAGCTTAACAAGACGGTTTAAATGCCCCTTGGAAGAGAGGTGGAGGTCGCAGTAGCTTAACAAGAAAGTTTAAATGACCCTTGGGAGAGACGTGCAGGTTGCAGTAGCTAAACAAGATGGTTTAAATGCCCCTTGGAAGAGCGGTGGAGGTCACAGTAGCTTAACAAGACGGTTTAAATACCCCTTGGAACAAACGTGCAGGTTGCAGTAGCTTAACAAGACGGTTTAAATGCCCCTTGAAAAAGACGTGCAGGTCGCAGTAGCTTACCAAGATGGTTTAAATGCCCCTTGGAAGAGACGTGCAGGTCGCAGTAGCTTAACAAGAGTGTTTAAAAGCCCCTTGCAAGAGATGTGCATGTCGCAGTAGCTTAACAAGAGGGTTTAAATGGCCCTTGGAAGAGCAGTGGAGGTCGCAGTAGCTTAACAAGACAATTTAAATGCACCTTGGTAGAGACGTGAAGGTCACAGTAGCTTAACAAGACTGTTAAAATGCCCTTTGGAAGAGCGATGAAGGTCACAGTAGCTTAACAAGACAGTTTAAATGCCCCTTGGAAGAGATGTGCAGGTCGCAGTAGCTTAAGAAGACGGTTTAAATGACCCTTGGAAGAGACGTGCAGGTGGCAGTAGCTTAACAAGACGGTTAAAATGCCCCTTGGAAGAGACGTGCAGGTCGCAGTAGCTTAACAAGACGGTTTAAATGCCCCTTGTACGAGAGGTGGAGGTCGCAGTAGCTTAACAAGACAGTTTAAATGCCCCTTGGAAGAGACGTGCAGGTCGCAGTAGCTTAACAAGATGGTTTAAATGCCCCTTGGAAGAGCGGTGGAGGTCACAGTAGCTTAACAAGATGGTTTAATTGCCCCTTCGAAGAGATGAGCAGGTCGCAGTAGCTTAACAAGACGGTTTAAATGCCCCTTGGAAGAGAGTTGGAGGTCGCAGTAGCTTAACAAGACTGTTTAAATGCCCCTTTGAAGAGACGTGCAGATGGCAGTAGCTTAACAAGACGGTTTAAATGCCCCTTGGAAGAGACGTGCAGGTCGCAGTAGCTTAACAAGACGGTTTAAATGCCCCTTAGAAGAGACGCGCAGGTCGCAGTAGCTTAACAAGACAGTTTAAATGCCCCTTGCAAGAGACGTGCAGGTCGCAGTAGCTTAACAAGTGGGTTTAAATGACCATTAGAAGAGGCTTTCAGGTCGCAGTAGCTTACCAAGAGGGTTTAAATGCCCCTTGGAAGAGACGTGCAGGTCGCAGTAGCTTAACAAGATGGTTTAAATGCCCCTTGGAAGAGCGGTGGAGGTCACAGTAGCTTAACAAGATGGTTTAATTGCCCCTTCGAAGAGTTGAGCAGGTCGCAGTAGCTTAACAAGACGGTTTAAATGCCCCTTGGAACAGGATTGCAGGTCGCAGTAGCTTACCAACATGGTTTAAATGCCCCTTGGAAGAGAAGTGCAGGTCGCAGTAGCATAACAAGACGGTTTAAATGCCCCTTGGAAGAGCGGTGGAGGTCGCAGTAGCTTAACAAGACGGTTTAATTGCCCCTTGGAAGAGACATACTGGTCGCAGCAGCTTACCAAGACGGTTTAAATGCCCATTGGAAGAGACGTACAGGTCGCAGTAGCTTAACAAGATGATTTAAATGCCCCTTGGAAGAGACGTGCAGGTAGCATTAGCTTAACAAGATGGTTTAAATGTCCCTTCGAAGAGACGTGCAGGTCGCGGTAGCTTAACAAGACAGTTTAAATGCCCATTGGAAGAGGCGTGCAGTTCGCAGTAGCTTAACAAAACGGTTTAAATGCCCCTTGGAAGAGACATGCAGGTCGCAGTAGCTTAACAAGACTGATTAAATGCCCTTTGGAAGAGCGGTGAAGGTCGCAGTAGCTTAACAAGACGGTTTAAATGCCCCTTGGAAGAGACGTGCAGGTCGCAGCAGCTTAACAAGACGATTTAAATGCCCCTTGGAAGAGACGTGCAGGTCGCAGTAGCTTAACAAGATGGTTAAAATGCCCCTTGGAAGAGACATGCAGGTCGCAGTAGCTTAACAAGACAGTTTAAATGCCCCTTGGAAGAGACGTGCAGTTCGCAGTAGCTTAACAAGACGGTTTAAATGCCCCTTGGAAGAGACGTGCAGGTCGCAGTAGCTTAACAAGACGGATTAAATGCCCTTTGGAAGAGCGGTGAAGGTCGCAGTAGCTTAACAAGACGGTTTAAATGCCCCTTGGAAGAGATGTGCAGGTCGCAGCAGCTTAACAAGACGGTTTAAATGCCCCTTGGAAGAGACGTGCAGGTCGCAGTAGCTTAACAAGATGGTTAAAATCCCCCTTGGAAGACACGTGCAGGTCGCAGTAGCTTAACAAGACGGTTTAAATGCCCCTTGGAAGAGATGTGCAGGTCGCAGTAGCTTAACAAGACGGTTTAAATGCCCCTTGGAAGAGACGTGCTGCTCGCAGTAGCTTAACAAGACAGTTTAAATGCCGCTTGGAAGAGACGTGCAGGTCGCAGTAGCTTAACAAGACGGTTTAAATGCCCCTTGGAAGAGACGTGCAGGTCGCAGTAGCTTAACAAGACGGTTTAAATGCCCCTTGGTAGAGCGGTGGAGGTCACAGTGGCTTAACAAGACGGTTTATATGCCCCTTGGAAGAGACATACAGGTCACAGCAGCTTAACAAGATGCTTTAAATGCCCATTGGAAGAGACGTACAGGTCGCAGTAGCTTAACAAGATGATTTAAATGCCCCTTGGAAGAGACGTGCAGGTCGCAGTAGCTTAACAAGACGGTTTAAATGCCCCTTGGAAGAGAAGTGCAGGTCGCAGTAGCTTAACAAGACAGTTTAAGTGCCCCTTGGAAGAGACGTGCAGTTCGCAGTAGATTAACAAGACGGTTTAAATGCCCCTTGGAAGAGACGTGCAGGTCGCAGTAGCTTAACAAGACAGTTTAAATGCCCCTTGGAAGAGACGTGCAGTTCGCAGTAGCTTAAAAAGACGGATTAAATGCCCCTTGGAAGAGCAGTGGAGATCGCAGTAGCTTAACAAGACGGCTTAAATGCCCCTTGGTAGAGACGTGCAGGTCACAGTAGCTTAACAAGACGGTTAAAATGCTCTTTGGAAGAGACGTGAAGGTCGCAGTAGCTTAACAAGACGGTTTAAATGCCCCTTGGAAGAGAGGTGGAGGTCGCAGTAGCTTAACAAGAAAGTTTAAATGACCCTTGGGAGAGACGTGCAGGTTGCAGTAACTAAACAAGATGGTTTAAATGCCCTTTGGAAGAGCGGTGGAGGTCACAGTAGCTTAACAAGACGGTTTAAATGCCCCTTGGAACAAACGTGCAGGTTGCAGTAGCTTAACAAGACGGTTTAAATGCCCCTTGGAAGAGACGCGGAGGTCGCAGTAGCTTAACAAGACGGTTTAAATGCCCCTTGAAAGAGACGTGCAGGTCGCAGTAGCTTACCAAGATGGTTTAAATGCCCCTTGGAAGAGACATGCAGGTCGCAGTAGCTTAACAAGAGTGTTTAAAAGCCCCTTGCAAGAGACGTGCATGTCGCAGTAGCTTAACAAGAGGGTTTAAATGGCCCTTGGAAGAGCAGTGGAGGTCGCAGTAGCTTAACAAGACAATTTAAATGCACCTTGGTAGAGACGTGAAGGTCGCAGTAGCTTAACAAGACTGTTAAAATGCCCTTTGGAAGAGCGATGAAAGTCACAGTAGCTTAACAAGACAGTTTAAATGCCCCTTGGAAGAGATGTGCAGGTCGCAGTAGCTTAAGAAGACGGTTTAAATGACCCTTGGAAGAGACGTGCAGGTGGCAGTAGCTTAACAAGATGGTTAACATGCCCCTTGGAAGAGACGTGCAGGTCGCAGTAGCTTAACAAGACGGTTTAAATGCAACTTGGAAGAGCGGTGGAGGTCACAGTAGCTTAACAAGACGGTTTAAATGCCCCTTGGAACAAACGTGCAGGTTGCAGTAGCTTAACAAGACGGTTTAAATGCCCCTTGGAAGAGACGCGCAGGTCGCAGTAGCTTAACAAGACGATTTAAATGCCCCTTGAAAGAGACGTGCAGGTCACAGTAGCTTACCAAGATGGTTTAAATGCCCCTTGGAAGAGACATGCAGGTCGCAGTAGCTTAACAAGAGTGTTTAAAAGCCCCTTGCAAGAGACGTGCATGTCGCAGTAGCTTAACAAGAGGGTTTAAATGGCCCTTGGAAGAGCAGTGGAGGTCGCAGTAGCTTAACAAGACAATTTAAATGCACCTTGGTAGAGACGTGAAGGTCACAGTAGCTTAACAAGACTGTTAAAATGCCCTTTGGAAGAGCGATGAAGGTCACAGTAGCTTAACAAGACAGTTTAAATGCCCCTTGGAAGAGATGTGCAGGTGGCAGTAGCTTAAGAAGACGGTTTAAATGACCCTTGGAAGAGACGTGCAGGTGGCAGTAGCTTAACAAGACGGTTAAAATGCCCCTTGGAAGAGACGTGCAGGTCGCAGTAGCTTAACAAGACGGTTTAAATGCCCCTTGTATGAGAGGTGGAGGTCGCAGTAGCTTAACAGGACAGTTTAAATGCCCCTTGGAAGAGACGTGCAGGTCGCAGTAGCTTAACAAGACAGTTTAAATGCCCCTTGGAAAAGACGTGCAGGTCGCAGTAGCTTAAGAAGACGGTTTAAACGCCCCTTGGAAGAGCACTGGAGGTCAGAGTAGCTTAACAAGACGGTTAAAATGCCCTTTGGAAGAGCGGTGAAGGTCGCAGTAGCTTAACAAGACGGTTTAACTGCCCCTTGGAAGAGATGTGCAGGTCGCAGTAGCTTAACAAGACCGTTTAAATGCCCCTTGGAAGAGACGTGCAGGTCGCAGTAGCTTAACAAGACGGTTTAAATGCCCCTTGGAAGAGAGGTGGAGGTCGCAGTAGCTTAACAAGACAGTTTAAATGCCCCTTGGAAGAGACGTGCAGGTGGCAGTAGCTTAACAAGACGATTTAAATGCCCCTTGGAAGAGACGTGCAGGTCGCAGTAGCTTAACAAGACGGTTTAAATGCACCTTAGAAGAGACGTGCAGGTCGCAGTAGCTTAACAAGACGGTTTAAATGCCCATTGCAAGAGACGTGAAGGTCGCATTAGCTTAACAAGAGGGTTTAAATGCCCCTTCGAAGAGGCTTGCAGGTCGCAGTAGCTTACCAAGACGGTTTAAATGCCGCGTGGAAGAGACATGCAGGTCGCAGTAGCTTAACAAGACAGTTTAAATGCCCCTTGGAAGAGACGTGCAGTTCGCAGTAGCTTTAAAAGACGGATTAAATGCCCCTTGGAAGAGCAGTGGAGATCGCAGTAGCTTAACAAGACGGCTTAAATGCCCCTTGGTAGAGACGTGCAGGTCACAGTAGCTTAACAAGACGATTAAAATGCCCTTTGGAAGAGACGTGAAGGTCGCAGTAGCTTAACAAGACGGTTTAAATGCCCCTTGGAAGAGAGGTGGAGGTCGCAGTAGCTTAACAAGAAAGTTTAAATGACCCTTGGGAGAGACGTGCAGGTTGCAGTAGCTAAACAAGATGGTTTAAATGCCCCTTGGAAGAGCGGTGGAGGTCACAGTAGCTTAACAAGACGGTTTAAATGCCCCTTGGAACAAACGTGCAGGTTACAGTAGCTTAACAAGACGGTTTAAATACCCCTTGGAAGAGACGCGCAGGTCGCAGTAGCTTAACAAGACGGTTTAAATGCCCCTTGAAAGAGACGTGCAGGTCGCAGTAGCTTACCAAGATGGTTTAAATGCCCCTTGGAAGAGACATGCAGGTCGCAGTAGCTTAACAAGAGTGTTTAAAAGCCCCTTGCAAGAGACGTGCATGTCGCAGTAGCTTAACAAGAGGGTTTAAATGGCCCTTGGAAGAGCAGTGGAGGTCGCAGTAGCTTAACAAGACAATTTAAATGCACCTTGGTAGAGACGTGAAGGTCACAGTAGCTTAACAAGACTGTTAAAATGCCCTTTGGAAGAGCGATGAAAGTCACAGTAGCTTAACAAGACAGTTTAAATGCCCCTTGGAAGAGATGTGCAGGTCGCAGTAGCTTAAGAAGACGGTTTAAATGACCCTTGGAAGAGACGTGCAGGTGGCAGTAGCTTAACAAGACGGTTAAAATGCCCCTTGGAAGAGACGTGCAGGTCGCAGTAGCTTAACAAGACGGTTTAAATGCAACTTGGAAGAGCGGTGGAGGTCACAGTAGCTTAACAAGACGGTTTAAATGCCCCTTGGAACAAACGTGCAGGTTGCAGTAGCTTAACAAGACGGTTTAAATGCCCCTTGGAAGAGACGCGCAGGTCGCAGTAGCTTAACAAGACGGTTTAAATGCCCCTTGAAAGAGACGTGCAGGTCACAGTAGCTTACCAAGATGGTTTAAATGCCCCTTGGAAGAGACATGCAGGTCGCAGTAGCTTAACAAGAGTGTTTAAAAGCCCCTTGCAAGAGACGTGCATGTCGCAGTAGCTTAACAAGAGGGTTTAAATGGCCCTTGGAAGAGCAGTGGAGGTCGCAGTAGCTTAACAAGACAATTTAAATGCACCTTGGTAGAGACGTGAAGGTCACAGTAGCTTAACAAGACTGTTAAAATGCCCTTTGGAAGAGCGATGAAGGTCACAGTAGCTTAACAAGACAGTTTAAATGCCCCTTGGAAGAGATGTGCAGGTCGCAGTAGCTTAAGAAGACGGTTTAAATGACCCTTGGAAGAAACGTGCAGGTGGCATTAGCTTAACAAGACGGTTAAAATGCCCCTTGGAAGAGACATGCAGGTCGCAGTAGCTTAACAAGACGGTTTAAATGCCCCTTGTATGAGAGGTGGAGGTCGCAGTAGCTTAACAGGACAGTTTAAATGCCCCTTGGAAGAGACGTGCAGGTCGCAGTAGCTTAACAAGACGGTTTAAATGCCCCTTGGAAAAGACGTGCAGGTCGCAGTAGCTTAAGAAGACGGTTTAAACGCCCCTTGGAAGAGCAGTGGAGGTCAGAGTAGCTTAACAAGACGGTTAAAATGCCCTTTGGAAGAGCGGTGAAGGTCGCAGTAGCTTAACAAGACGGTTTAACTGCCCCTTGGAAGAGATGTGCAGGTCGCAGTAGCTTAACAAGACCGTTTAAATGCCCCTTGGAAGAGACGTGCAGGTCGCAGTAGCTTAACAAGACGGTTTAAATGCCCCTTGGAAGAGAGGTGGAGGTCGCAGTAGCTTAACAAGACAGTTTAAATGCCCCTTGGAAGAGACGTGCAGGTGGCAGTAGCTTAACAAGACGATTTAAATGCCCCTTGGAGGAGACGTGCAGGTCGCAGTAGCTTAACAAGATGGTATAAATGCACCTTAGAAGAGACGTGCAGGTCGCAGTAGCTTAACAAGACGGTTTAAATGCCCATTGCAAGAGACGTGCAGGTCGCATTAGCTTAACAAGAGGGTTTAAATGCCCCTTCGAAGAGGCTTGCAGGTCGCAGTAGCTTACCAAGATGGTTTAAATGCCCCTTGGAAGAGACATGCAGGTCGCAGTAGCTTAAAAAGATGGTTTAAATGCCCCTTGGAAGAGCGGTGGAGGTCACAGTAGCTTAACAAGACGGTTTAAATGCCCATTGCAAGAGACGTGCAGGTCGCAGTAGCTTAACAAGAGGGTTTAAATGCCCCTTCGAAGAGGCTTGCAGGTCGCAGTAGCTTACCAAGACGGTTTAAATGCCCCTTGGAAGAGACGTGCAGGTCGCAGTAGCTTAACAAGATGGTTTAAATGCCCCTTGGAAGAGCGGTGGAGGTCACAGTAGCTTAACAAGACGGTTTAAATGCCCCTTGGAAAAGACATGCAGGTCGCAATAGCTTAACAAGATGGTTTAAATGCCCCTTGGAGGAGATGAGCAGGTCGCAGCAGCTTAACAAGACGGTTTAAATGCCCCTTGGAAGAGGATTGCAGGTCGCAGTAGCTTACCAAGATGGTTTAAATGCCCCTTGGAAGAGACGTGCAGGTCGCAGTAGCTTAAGAAGACGATTTAAATGCCCCTTGGAAGAGCGGTGGAGGTCGCAGTAGCTTAACAAGACAGTTTAAATGCCCCTTGGAAGAGACATACTGGTCGCAGCAGCTTAACAAGACGGTTTAAATGCCCATTGGAAGAGACGTACTGGTCGCAGTAGCTTAACAAGATGGTTTAAATGCCCCTTCGAAGAGACGTGCAGGTCGCAGTAGCTTAACAAGATAGTTTAAATATCCCTTGGAAGAGACGTGCAGGTCGCAGTAGCTTAACAAGACAGTTTAAATGCCCCTTGGAAGAGACGTGCAGTTCGCAGTAGCTTAACAAGACGGTTTAAATGCCCCTTGGAAGAGACGTGCAGGTCGCAGTAGCTTAACAAGACGGATTAAATCCCCTTTGGAAGAGTGGTGAAGGTCGCAGTAGCTTAACAAGACGGTTTAAATGCCCCTTGGAAGAGACGTGCAGGTCGCAGCAGCTTAACAAAACGGTTTAAATGCCCCTTGGAAGAGACGTGCAGGTCGCAGTAGCTTAACAAGATGGTTAAAATGCCCCTTGGAAGAGACGTGCAGGTCGCAGTAGCTTAACAAGACGGTTTAAATGCCCTTTGGAAGAGATGTGCAGGTCGCAGTAGCTTAACAAGACGGTTTAAATGCCCCTTGGAAGAGACGTGCAGCTTGCAGTAGCTTAACAAGACAGTTTAAATGCCCCTTGGAAGAGACGTGCAGGTCGCAGTAGCTTAACAAGACGGTTTAAATGCCCCTTGGAAGAGATGTGCAGGTCACAGTAGCTTAACAAGACGGTTTAAATGCCCCTTGGAAGAGGCTTCCAGGTCGCAGTAGCTTACCGAGACGGTTTAAATGCCCCTTGGAAGAGACGTGCAGGTGGCAGTAGCTTAACAAGACGGTTTAAATGCCCCTTGGAAGAGACGTGCAGGTCGCAGTAGCTTAACAAGACAGTTTAAATGCCCCTTGGAAGAGACGTGCAGTTCGCATTAGCATAACAAGACGGTTTAAATGCCCCTTGGAAGAGACGTGCAGGTCGCAGTAGCTTAAAAAGACGGATTAAATGCCCCTTGGAAGAGCGGTGGAGGTCCCAGTAGCTTAACAAGATGGTTTAAATGCCCCTTGGAAAAGACATGCTGGTCGCAGTAGCTTAGCAAGATGGTTTAAATGCCCCTTGGAATAGATGAGCAGGTCGCAGTAGCTTAACAAGACGGTTTAAATGCCCCTTGGAAGAGGATTGCAGGTCGCAGTAGCTTACCAAGATGGTTTAAATGCCCCTTGGAAGAGACGTGCAGGTCGCAGTAGCTTAATAAGACGGTTTAAATGCCCCTTGGAAGAGCGGTGGAGGTCGCAGTAGCTTAACAAGACAGTTTAAATGCCCCTTGGAAGAGACATACTGGTCGCAGCAGCTTAACAAGACGGTTTAAATGCCCATTGGAAGAGACGTACTGGTCGCAGTAGCTTAACAAGACGGTTTAAATGCCCCTTGGAAGAGACGTGCAGGTCGCAGTAGCTTAACAAGATGGTTTAAATATCCCTTGGAAGAGACGTGCAGGTCGCAGTAGCTTAACAAGACAGTTTAAATGCCCCTTGGATGAGACGTGCAGTTCGCAGTAGCTTAACAAGACGGTTTAAATGCCCCTTGGAAGAGACGTGCAGGTCGCAGTAGCTTAACAAGACGGATTAAATGCCCTTTGGAAGAGCGGTGAAGGTCGCAGTAGCTTAACAAGACGGTTTAAATGCCCCTTGGAAGAGACGTGCAGGTCGCAGCAGCTTAACAAGACGGTTAAAATGCCCCTTGGAAGACACGTGCAGGTCACAGTAGCTTAACAAGACGGTTTAAATGCCCCTTGGAAGAGACGTGCAGGTCGCAGTAGCTTAATAAGACAGTTTAAATGCCCCTTGGAAGAGACATACTGGTCGCAGCAGCTTAACAAGACGGTTTAAATGCCCATTGGAAGAGACGTACTGGTCGCAGTAGCTTAACAAGACGGTTTAAATGCCCCTTGGAAGAGACGTGCAGGTCGCAGTAGCTTAACAAGATGGTTTAAATATCCCTTGGAAGAGACGTGCAGGTCGCAGTAGCTTAACAAGACAGTTTAAATGCCCCTTGGATGAGACGTGCAGTTCGCAGTAGCTTAACAAGACGGTTTAAATGCCCCTTGGAAGAGACGTGCAGGTCGCAGTAGCTTAACAAGACGGATTAAATGCCCTTTGGAAGAGCGGTGAAGGTCGCAGTAGCTTAACAAGACGGTTTAAATGCCCCTTGGAAGAGACGTGCAGGTCGCAGCAGCTTAACAAGACGGTTAAAATGCCCCTTGGAAGACACGTGCAGGTCACAGTAGCTTAACAAGACGGTTTAAATGCCCCTTGGAAGAGACGTGCAGGTCGCAGTAGCTTAACAAGACGGTTAAAATGCCCCTTGGAAGAGACGTGCAGGTCGCAGTAGCTTAACAAGACGGTTTAAATGCCCCTTGTAAAAGAGGTGGAGGTCGCAGTAGCTTAACAAGACAGTTTAAATGCCCCTTGGAAGAGACGTGCAGGTCGCAGTAGCTTAACAAGAAACTTTAAATGCCCCTTGGAAGAGACGTGCAGGTCGCAGTAGCTTAACAAGACGGTTTAAATGCCCCTTGGAAGAGACGTGCAGGTCGCAGTAGCTTAACAAGACGGTTTAAATACCCCTTGGAAGAGAGGTGGAGGTCACAGTAGCTTATCAAGACAGTTTAAATGCCCCTTGGAAGAGACGTGCAGGTGGCAGTAGCTTAATAAGACGGTTTAAATGCCCCTTGGAAGAGACGTGCAGGTCGCAGTAGCTTAAAAAGACGGTTTAAATGCCCCTTAGAAGAGACGTGCAGGTCGCAGTAGCTTAACAAGACGGTTTAAATGCCCCTTGCAAAAGACGTGCAGGTCGCAGTAGCTTAACAAGAGGGTTTAAATGCCCCTTCGAAGAGGCTTGCAGGTCGCAGTAGCTTACCAAGACGTTTTAAATGCCCCTTGGAAGAGATGTGCAGGTCGCAGTAGCTTAACAAGATGGTTTAAATGCCCCTTGGAAGAGCGGTGGAGGTCACAGTAGCTTAACAAGACGGTTTAAATGCCCCTTGGAAGAGGATTGCAGGTCGCAGTAGCTTACCAAGATGGTTTAAATGCCCCTTGGAAGAGACGTGCAGGTCGCAGTAGATTAACAAGATGGTTTAAATATCCCTTGGAAGAGACGTGCAGGTCGCAGTAGCTTAACAAGACGGTTTACATGCCCCTTGGAAGAGACATACAGGTCACAGCAGCTTAACAAGACGCTTTAAATGCACATTGGAAGAGACGTACAGGTCGCAGTATCTTAACAAGATGGTTTAAATGCCCCTTGGAAGAGACGTGCAGGTCGCAGTAGCTTAACAAGATGGTTTAAATATCCCTTGGAAGAGACGTGCAGGTCGCAGTAGCTTAACAAGACAGTTTAAATGCCCCTTGGATGAGACGTGCAGTTCGCAGTAGCTTAACAAGACGGTTTAAATGCCCCTTGGAAGAGACGTGCAGGTCGCAGTAGCTTAACAAGACGGATTAAATGCCCTTTGGAAGAGCGGTGAAGGTCGCAGTAGCTTAACAAGACGGTTTAAATGCCCCTTGGAAGAGACGTGCAGGTCGCAGCAGCTTAACAAGACGGTTTAAATGCCCCTTGGAAGAGACGTGCAGGTCGCAGTAGCTTAACAAGATGGTTAAAATGCCACTTGGAAGAGACGTGCAGGTCGCAGTAGCTTAACAAGACGGTTTAAATGCCCCTTGGAAGAGATGTGCAGGTCGCAGTAGCTTAACAAGACGGTTTAAATGCCCCTTGGAAAATACGTGCAGCTCGCAGTAGCTTAACAAGACAGTTTAAATGCCCCTTAGAAGAGACGTGCAGGTCGCTGTAGCTTAACAAGACGGTTTAAATGCGCCTTGGAAGAGATGTGCAGGTCACAGTAGCTTAACAAGACGGTTTAAATGCCCATTGGAAGAGACGTACAGGTCGCAGTAGCTGAACAAGATGGTTTAAATGCCCCTTGGAAGAGACGTGCAGGTGGCAGTTGCTTAACAAGACGGTTTAAATGCCCCTTGGAAGAGACGTGCAGGTCGCAGTAGCTTAACAAGACAGTTTAAATGCCCCTTGGAAGAGACGAGCAGTTCGCAGTAGCATAACAAGACGGTTTAAATGCCCCTTGGAAGAGACGTGCAGTTCGCAGTAGCTTAAAAAGACGGATTAAATGCCCCTTGGAAGAGCGGTGGAGGTCACAGTAGCTTAACAAGACGGTTTAAATGCCCCTTGGAAAAGACATGCAGGTCGCAGTAGCTTAACAAGATGGTTTAAATGCCCCTTGGAAGAGATGAGCAGGTCGCAGTAGCTTAACAAGACGGTTTATATGCCCCTTGGAAGAGGATTGCAGGTCGCAGTAGCTTACCAAGATGGTTTAAATGCCCCTTGGAAGAGACGTGCAGGTCGCAGTAGCTTAACAAGACGGTTTAAATGCCCCTTGGAAGAGCGGTGGAGGTCGCAGTAGCTTAATAAGACAGTTTAAATGCCCCCAGGAAGAGACATACTGGTCGCAGCAGCTTAACAAGACGGTTTAAATGCCCATTGGAAGAGACGTACTGGTCGCAGTAGCTTAACAAGACGGTTTAAATGCCCCTTGGAAGAGAGGTGCAGGTCGCAGTAGCTTAACAAGATGGTTTAAATATCCCTTGGAAGAGACGTGCAGGTCGCAGTAGCTTAACAAGACAGTTTAAATGCCCCTTGGAAGAGACGTGCAGTTCGCAGTAGCTTAACAAGACGGTTTAAATGCCCCTTGGAAGAGACGTGCAGGTCGCAGTAGCTTAACAAGACGGATTAAATGCCCTTTGGAAGAGCGGTGAAGGTCGCAGTAGCTTAACAATACGGTTTAAATGCCCCTTGGAAGAGAAGTGCAGGTCGCAGCAGCTTAACAAGACGGTTTAAATGCCCCTTGGAAGAGACGTGCAGGTCGCAGTAGCTTAACAAGATGGTTAAAATGCCGCTTGGAAGAGACGTGCAGGTCGCAGTAGCTTACCAAGATGGTTTAAATGCCCCTTGGAAGAGACGTGCAGGTAGCAGTAGCTTAACAAGACGGTTTAAATGCCCCTTGGAAGAGACGTGCAGGTCGCAGTAGCTTAACAAGACAGTTTAAATGCCCCTTGGAAGAGATGTGCAGTTCGCAGAAGCATAACAAGACGGTTTAAATGCCCCTTGGAAGAGACGTGCAGGTCGCAGTAGCTTAAAAAGACGGATTAAATGCCCCTTGGAAGAGCAGTGGAGATAGCAGTAGCTTAACAAGACGGTTTAATTGCCCCTTGGTAGAGACGTGCAGGTCACAGTAGCTTAACAAGACGGTTAAAATGCCCTTTGGAAGAGCGGTGAAGGTCACAGTAGCTTAACAAAACGGTTTAAATGCCCCTTGGAAGAGATGTGCAGGTCGCAGTAGCTTAACAAGACGGTTTAAATGGCCCTTGGAAGCGACGTGCAGGAAGCAGTAGCTTAGCAAGACGGTTTAAATGCCCCTTGGAAGAGACGTGCAGGTCGCAGTAGCTTAACAAGACAGTTTAAATGCCCCTTGGAAGAGAGGTGGAGGTCGCAGTAGCTTAACAAGACGGTTTAAATGACCCTTGGAAGAGACGTGCAGGTTGCAGTAGCTAAACAAGATGGTTTAAATGCCCCTTGGTAGAGCGGTGGAGGTCACAGTAGCTTAACAAGATGGTTTAAATGCCCCTTGGAACAGACGTGCAGGTTGCAGTAGCTTAACAAGACGGTTTAAATGCCCCTTGGAAGAGACGCGCAGGTCGCAGTAGCTTAACAAGACGGTTTAAATGCCCCTTAAAAGAGACGTGCAGGTCGCAGTAGCTTGACAAGACGGTTCAAATGCCCCTTAGAAGAGGCTTGCAGGTCGCAGTAGCTTACCAAGATGGTTTAAATGCCAATTGGAAGAGACGTGCAGGTCGCAGTAACTTAACAAGATGGTTTACCTGCCCCTTGGAAGAGCGGTGGAGGTCACAGTAGCTTAACAAGACTGTTGAAAAGCCCCTTGCAAGAGACGTGCAGGTCGCAGTAGCTTAACAAGAGGGTTTAAATGCCCCTTAGAAGAGGCTTGCCGGTCGCAGTAGCTTTCCAATACGGTTTAAATGCCCCTTGGAAGAGACGTGCAAGTCGCAGTAGCTTAAAAGATGGTTCAAATGCCCCTTGGAAGAGACGTGCAGGTCGCAGTAGCTTAACAAGACAGTATAAATGCCCCTTGGAAGAGACGTGCAGTTCGCAGTAACTTAACAAGACGGTTTAAATGCCCCTTGGAAGAGACGTGCAGGTCGCAGTAGCTTAACAAGACGGATTAAATGCCCCTTGGAAGAGCAGTGGAGGTCACAGTAGCTTAACAAGACAGTTAAAATGCCCTTTGGAAGAGCGGTAAAGTTCGCAGTAGCTTAACAAGACGGTTTAAATGCCCCTTGGAAGAGATGTGCAGGTCGCAGTAGCTTAACAAGACCGTTTAAATGCCCCTTGGAAAAGACATGCAGGTCGCAGTAGCTTAACAAGATGGTTTAATTGCCCCTTGTAAGAGATGAGCAGGTCGCAGTAACTTAACAAGACGGTTTAAATGCCCCTTGGAACAGGATTGCAGGTCGCAGTAGCTTACCAAGATGGTTTAAATGCCCCTTGGAAAAGACGTGCAGGTCGCAGTAGCTTAACAAGACGGTTTAAATGCCCCTTGGAAGAGCGGTGGAGGTCGCAGTAGCTTAACAAGACAGTTTAAATGCCCCTTGGAAGAGACATACTGGTCGCAGCAGCTTAACAAGACGGTTTAAATGCCCATTGGAAGAGACGTACAGGTCGCAGTAGCTTAACAAGATGGTTTAAATGCCCCTTGGAAGAGACGTGCAGGTAGCAGTAGCTTAACAAGATGGTTTAAATGTCCCTTGGAAGAGACGTGCAGGTCGCAGTAGCTTAACAAGACGGTTTAAATGCCCCTTGGAAGAGACGTGCACGTTGCAGTAGCTTAACAAGACGGATTAAATGCCCTTTGGAAGAGCGGTGAAGGTCGCAGTAGCTTAACAAGACGGTTTAAATGCCCCTTGGAAGAGACGTGCAGGTCGCAGCAGCTTAACAAGACGGTTTAAATGCCCCTTGGAAGAGACGTGCAGGTCGCAGTAGCTTAACAAGATGGTTAAAATGCCCCATTGGAAGAGACGTGCAGGTCGCAGTAGCTTAACAAGACGGTTTAAATGCCCCTTGGAAGAGATGTGCAGGTCGCAGTAGCTTAACAAGACTGTTTAAATGGCCCCTGGAAGAGCAGTGGAGGTCGCAGTAGCTTAACAAGACCGTTTAAATGCACCTTGGTAGAGACGTGCAGGTCACAGTAGCTTAACAAGACTGTTAAAATGCCCTTTGGAAGAGCGGTGAAGGTCACAGTAGCTTAAGAAGACAGTTTAAATGCCCCTTGGAAGAGATGTGCAGGTCGCAGTAGCTTAGCAAGACTGTATAAATGCCCCTTGGAAGAGACGTGCAGGTGGCAGTAGCTTAACAAGACGGTTAAAATGCCCCTTGGAAGACACGTGCAGGTCACAGTAGCTTAACAAGACGGTTTAAATGCCCCTTGGAAGAGACGTGCAGGTCGCAGTAGCTTAACAAGACGGTTAAAATGCCCCTTGGAAGAGACGTGCAGGTCGCAGTAGCTTAACAAGACGGTTAAAATGCCCCTTGGAAGAGACGTGCAGGTCGCAGTAGCTTAACAAGACGGTTTAAATGCCCCTTGTAAAAGAGGTGGAGGTCGCAGTAGCTTAACAAGACGGTTTAAATGCCCCTTGTAAAAGAGGTGGAGGTCGCAGTAGCTTAACAAGACAGTTTAAATGCCCCTTGGAAGAGACGTGCAGGTCGCAGTAGCTTAACAAGACACTTTAAATGCCCCTTGGAAGAGACGTGCAGGTCGCAGTAGCTTAACAAGACGGTTTAAATGCCCCTTGGAAGAGACGTGCAGGTCGCAGTAGCTTAACAAGACGGTTTAAATACCCCTTGGAAGAGAGGTGGAGGTCACAGTAGCTTATCAAGACAGTTTAAATGCCCCTTGGAAGAGACGTGCAGGTGGCAGTAGCTTAATAAGACGGTTTAAATGCCCCTTGGAAGAGACGTGCAGGTCGCAGTAGCTTAAAAAGACGGCTTAAATGCCCCTTAGAAGAGACGTGCAGGTCGCAGTAGCTTAACAAGACGGTTTAAATGCCCCTTGCAAAAGACGTGCAGGTCGCAGTAGCTTAACAAGAGGGTTTAAATGCCCCTTCGAAGAGGCTTGCAGGTCGCAGTAGCTTACCAAGACGGTTTAAATGCCCCTTGGAAGAGATGTGCAGGTCGCAGTAGCTTAAAAAGATGGTTTAAATGCCCCTTGGAAGAGCGGTGGAGGTCACAGTAGCTTAACAAGACGGTTTAAATGCCCCTTGGAAGAGGATTGCAGGTCGCAGTAGCTTACCAAGATGGTTTAAATGCCCCTTGGAAGAGACGTGCAGGTCGCAGTAGATTAACAAGATGGTTTAAATATCCCTTGGAAGAGACGTGCAGGTCGCAGTAGCTTAACAAGACGGTTTACATGCCCCTTGGAAGAGACATACAGGTCACAGCAGCTTAACAAGACGCTTTAAATGCACATTGGAAGAGACGTACAGGTCGCAGTATCTTAACAAGATGGTTTAAATGCCCCTTGGAAGAGACGTGCAGGTCGCAGTAGCTTAACAAGACGGTTTAAATGCCCCTTGGAAGAGACGTGCAGGTCACAGTAGCTTAACAAGACAGTTTAAATGCCCCAAGGAAGAGACGTGCAGTTCGCAGTAGCATAACAAGTCGGTTTAAATGCCCCTTGGAAGAGACGTGCAGGTTGCAGTAGCTTAAAAAGACGGATTAAATGCCCCTTGGAAGAGCAGTGGAGATCGCAGTAGCTGAACAAGACGGTTTAAATGCCCCTTGGAAGAGATGTGCAGGTCGCAGTAGCTTAACAAGACGGTTTAAATGGCCCTTGGAAGAGACGTGCTGGAAGCAGTAGCTTAGCAATACGGTTTAAATGCCCCTTGGAAGAGACATGCAGGTCGCAGTAGCTTAACAAGACGGTTTAAATGCCCCTTGGAAGAGAGGTGGAGGTCGCAGTAGCTTAATAAGACGGTTTAAATGACCCTTGGAAGAGACGTGTGTAGTGCCGGCGTCCCTGCCCTCTGCTAGGCAGGGACGCTGCTCCTCTCACCGCTCTGCTCCGTGCCCGGCTTCCTCCCCCCGCTCTGCTGTCAGCGCGCGCTCCGTCCCGGCGTCCTCCTCCTGCTCTGCTCTCAGCGCGCGCTCCTTCCCGGCCCCTGTGCTTAGGGCGCGCGCGCGCGCTCCCCTCCTCTTAAAGGGGCCGCGCGCGCCGCCCTAAAGAGTCCCCGGCCAATGGCCGGAGGACTTCATCATATATAAGGCACCTCCTCCAAAATGGAGGTGCCCGAGCAATGTTGTTTGCACCTGTGTCTCACCTGTGCTTCAGCCCTCAGGTCCCGTTGCCAGTTACCTGCCAGTTTCCTGCTAGTTACCTGCCAGTACCTGCCAGTTACCTGCCTGATTCCTGCCTGAATACTTGTTACCTGTCTGCCAGTCTGAGGTCCGACGGTCTGCCTTACTACTCCTGTCAGTCTGTCTAAAGGACCAGCTTGCCCGCTCACCTGGGAGCGCTTCTCCGTTACCTACCTGCCTGCCAGCCCGGAGGTTCCGCCGTCACGTGCCGTGACCACCTGCTATTCCAGAGACTCTCGCTTGCTCACCTGGGAGCACACATCTACCACCTGCCTGCTAGCCTACCCGGAGGCTCTGCCATCACAGGTCGTACCTACCCCTTACCCAGAGACTGCCCTGATCACTTGCCGTAACTCCCTGTCCGTTCACCCAGAGACTGCCACCCGCTCCCTTACAAGGGCCGCCCCCTTGTATAGTAGCTCAGAGGTTCCGCCTCCCGGACCCGTTACAGTCCGCCTCCCGGACCCGTTACAGTTTGCTCGGGCCATGGAACCCGGTGGCACCCAAGCTCCCTCGCTCTCGGACCTGTGTCATGAACTGTCCCGTCAAAGGTCCCAACAGGAGTCCATCCTGGGTCACCTGCGGAAGGTCAATACCCGCCTGGACACTCTGACTACACCACCTGCAACCACGGCCAGTACCATGGTATCCTTTTCCGGACCCCGGCTCTCTGCACCTCCTCGCTTCGGAGGCGACTCCGTCCTGGCTCGGGGCTTCATAAATCAGTGCACCCTGCATTTTGAACTATTATCCCACCAGTTTAACTCCGACCGAGCCAAAATTGCCTTTATCATGTCCCATCTCACCGGGGAGGCCCTGGCCTGGCTAAATCCTCTATGGGAGAGAGGAGACCCCCTGGTGTCCGACTTGCCTGCCTTTCTCATGGCTTTCCGGAAAGCCTTCGACGAACCCGGACGGAGGACCTCATCCGCATCTTCTCTGCTTCGCCTCCGTCAGGGAAGCCTCACCGTGGGCCAATATGCCATACGGTTCCGTACCCTTGCCTCGGAGCTGGCCTGGGATAACGAAGCCCTGGTATCCGTCTTCTGGGAGGGTCTGTCCGGCCGTATTAAAGATGAACTTGCTGGTCGGGACATTCCTACCACTCTCGATGATCTAATAACCCTTGCCACCCGGATTGACCTACGGTTCCAGGAGCGTGCCAAAGAGGTCACCCGTGAGGGAAGGATTCCACGTTTAGCTCCTACTTTCCAGGAACCCGTCATTCCTTCCGTTTCTCCCCAGGTACACTCTCCTGAGCCTATGCAGGTCGACCAGACCAAGATGGTCAAATCCCGTCAGGATTTCCGCCGTGCCGAGGGGAGCTGCTTCTACTGTGGCAGTAAGGAGCATCTGATCCGTGCCTGCCCGGAGAGGTCAGGAGAACGCCTGTATCTAGGTTCACTCAGAGGGGTCGATCTAGACAAAAATAAATCCTCTCCATCCCTGCTGTTGTCAGTCTCAATCATCTGCGGGGAGAATCGTTATTCCGAACTAGCCCAACTTGACTCTGGAGCAGCCGGAAATCTTATTTCACAGTCTCTGGTGGAGAAATTCCGCATCCCCACCAAACCTCTGGCTGTACCCTTGTCTGTTGTTGCCGTGGATGGGGGCCTCTTACCTCGCCCCATCCAATTCATCACCGAATCCATTACTCTGCAGGTGGGAATGCTGCATTCAGAGAGTATCTCCTTTCACGTTCTGCCTGGTCTCCCTCACGCCCTCTTGCTAGGTCTGCCTTGGCTCCAGAGACATGCACCCGTGCTTGACTGGCAAACCGGAGAAGTCCTTCACTGGGGACAGGCCTGTCATAAAACCTGCCTGGTTCCCGTCCATTCCGTCCGTCCCTCTCCTATCCCAGCTAATCTACCTGGACTTCCGATTCCTTATTGGTCTAGTGCTGATGTCTTTGTTAAGGAGGAGGCAGAGACATCACCACCTCATAGACCATGTGACTGCCCCATCGATCCCGCCAGAGTAATGCAGGTGGCTCCCGTGAGTCTAAATTGTCTCCCTCCTGGTAAGACGTTCGTATCGGTACCTGATCGGGAGAGAATCCTACACTGGGGTCATTCGTCTAAACTAGCTGACCACGCCGGTCGGAAAAAGACCCTCCAGCTCATTACCCGACACTACTGGTGGCCTAACCTGCACAAGGATGTTATGGACTTTGTTTCTGCCTGTGTGTCCTGCGCCCGCAACAAAGTTCCGAGACACCTGTCGGCCGGCCGCCTTCTTCCTCTGCCAGTACCTGCTGCCCCCTGGCAGCATTTAGCGATGGACCCTCCTCAATTCCGTCCTGGGGATAAAGTCTGGCTCTCGTCCAAATATGTCCGACTCAAGATCCCTTCCTATAAGTTAGGGTCTCGGTTCATCGGCCCACTGGTGGTCATCGGTCAGATCAACCCGGTAGCCTATAAATTGAAACTCCCGGCCAACTTACGGATCCCTAACTCCTTCCATGTATCTCTCCTCAAACCTGTGGTACTTAACTCTTTTTCTAAGTCTACAGGTACGCCTCCTGCTCTGGTTTCTGCTGAGGACAAGTTTGAGGTAGAGAACATTCTTGCCAGCAAAAGGGTAAGAGGAAAGACCTTTTTTCTGGTAGATTGGAGGGGGTTTGGTCCTGAGGAGAGAACGTGGGAGCCCCGGGAGAACATCCATGCCCCTCTCATCCTAGCTAAATTTCTGTCTGGCCTAAAAAAGGGGGGGCCTAAAGGGGGGGGTACTGTAGTGCCGGCGTCCCTGCCCTCTGCTAGGCAGGGACGCTGCTCCTCTCACCGCTCTGCTCCGTGCCCGGCTTCCTCCCCCCGCTCTGCTGTCAGCGCGCGCTCCGTCCCGGCGTCCTCCTCCTGCTCTGCTCTCAGCGCGCGCTCCTTCCCGGCCCCTGTGCTTAGGGCGCGCGCGCGCGCGCTCCCCTCCTCTTAAAGGGGCCGCGCGCGCCGCCCTAAAGAGTCCCCGGCCAATGGCCGGAGGACTTCATCATATATAAGGCACCTCCTCCAAAATGGAGGTGCCCGAGCAATGTTGTTTGCACCTGTGTCTCACCTGTGCTTCAGCCCTCAGGTCCCGTTGCCAGTTACCTGCCAGTTTCCTGCTAGTTACCTGCCAGTACCTGCCAGTTACCTGCCTGATTCCTGCCTGAATACTTGTTACCTGTCTGCCAGTCTGAGGTCCGACGGTCTGCCTTACTACTCCTGTCAGTCTGTCTAAAGGACCAGCCTGCCCGCTCACCTGGGAGCGCATATCAGCTACCTGCCTGCCTGCCTGAGGTCCGACGGTCTGCCTTACTACTCCGGTCAGTCTGTCTATGGACCAGCTTGCCCGCTCACCTGGGATCGCTTCTCCGTTATCTGCCTGCTTGCCAGCCCGGAGGCTCCGTTGTCACGTGCTGTGACCACCAGCTATCTCAGAGACTCTTGCCCGCTCACCTGGGAGCGCATCTCCGTTACCTGCCTGCTTGCCAGCCCGGAGGTCCCGTTGTCACGTGCGGTGACCATCAGCTATTCCAGAGACTCTTGCCCGCTCACCTGGGAGCGCTTCTCCGTTACCTACCTGCCTGCCAGCCCGGAGGTTCCGCCGTCACGTGCCGTGACCACCTGCTATTCCAGAGACTCTCGCTTGCTCACCTGGGAGCACACATCTACCACCTGCCTGCTAGCCTACCCGGAGGCTCTGCCATCACAACGTGCATGTTGCAGTAGCTAAACAAGATGGTTTAAATGCCCCTTGGAAGAGCGGTGGAGGTCACAGTAGCTTAACAAGACGGTTTAAATGCCCCTTGGAAGAGAGGTGGAGGTCGCAGTAGCTTAACAAGACGGTTTAAATGACCCTTGGAAGAGACGTGCAGGTCGCAGTAGCTTAACAAGATGGTTTAAATGCCCCTTGGAACAAACGTGCAGGTTGCAGTAGCTTAAGAAGACCGTTTAAATGCCCCTTGAAAGAGACGTGCAGGTCGCAGTAGCTTAACAAGAGGGTTTAAATGCCCCTTAGAAGAGGCTTGCAGGTCGCAGTAGCTTACCAAGACGGTTTAAATGCCCCTTGGAAGAGACGTGCAGGTCGCAGTAGCTTAACAAGACGGTTTAAATGCCCCTTGGAAGAGATGTGCAAGTCGCAGTAGCTTAACAAGACGGTTTAAATGCCCCTTGAAAGAGACGTGCAGGTCGCAGTAGCTTAACAAGAGGGTTTAAATGCCCCTTAGAAGAGGCTTGCAGGTCGCAGTAGCTTACCAAGACGGTTTAAATGCCCCTTGGAAGAGACGTGCAGGTCGCAGTAGCTTAACAAGACGGTTTAAATGCCCCTTGGAAGAGATGTGCAAGTCGCAGTATCTTAACAAGACTGTTTAAATGGCCCTTGGAAGAGCAGTGGAGGTCGCAGTAGCTTAACAAGACCATTTAAATGCACCTTGGTAGAGACGTGCATGTCACAGTAGCTTAAGAAGACGGTTTAAATGACCCTTGGAAGAGACGTGCAGGTGGCAGTAGCTTAACAAGACGGTTAAAATGCCCCTTGGAAGAGACGTGCAGGTCGCAGTAGCTTAACAAGACGGTTTAAATGCCCCTTGTACGAGCGGTGGAGGTCGCAGTAGCTTAACAAGACAGTTTAAATGCCCCTTGGAAGAGACGTGCAGGTCGCAGTAGCTTAACAAGACGGTTTAAATGCCCCTTGGAAAAGACGTGCAGGTCGCAGTAGCTTAACAAGACGGATTAAACGCCCCTTGGAAGAGCAGTGGAGGTCAGAGTAGCTTAACAAGATGGTTAAAATGCCCTTTGGAAGAGCGGTGAAGGTCGCAGTAGCTTAACAAGACGGTTTAAATGCCCCTTGGAAGAGATGTGCAGGTCGCAGTAGCTTAACAAGAAGGTTTAAATGCCCCTTGGAAGAGATGTGCAGGTCGCAGTAGCTTAACAAGACCGTTTAAATGCACCTTGGAAGAGACGTGCAGGTCAGAGTAGCTTAACAAGACGGTATAAATGCCCCTTGGAAGAGAGGTGGAGGTCGCAGTAGCTTAACAAGACAGTTTAAATGCCCCTTGGAAGAGACGTGCAGGTGGCAGTAGCTTAACAAGACGGTTTAAATGCCCCTTGGAAGAGACGTGCAGGTCGCAGTAGCTTAACAAGACGGTTTAAATGCCCCTTAGAAGAGACGTGCAGGTCGCAGTAGCTTAACAAAACGGTTTAAATGCCCATTGCAAGAGACGTGCAGGTCGCAGTAGCTTAACAAGAGGGTTTAAATGCCCCTTCGAAGAGGCTTGCAGGTCGCAGTAGCTTACCAAGACGGTTTAAATGCCCCTTGGAAGAGACGTGCAGGTCGCAGTAGCTTAACAAGATGGTTTAAATGCCCCTTGGAAGAGTGGTGGAGGTCACAGTAGCTTAACAAGACGGTTTAAATGCCACTTGGAAAAGACATGCAGGTCGCAGTAGCTTAACAAGATGGTTTAAATGCCCCTTGGAACAAACGTGCAGGTTGCAGTAGCTTAAGAAGACCGTTTAAATGCCCCTTGGAAGAGACGCTCAGGTCGCAGTAGCTTAACAAGACGGTTTAAATGCCCCTTGAAAGAGACGTGCAGGTCGCAGTAGCTTAACAAGAGGGTTTAAATGCCCCTTAGAAGAGGCTTGCAGGTCGCAGTAGCTTACCAAGACGGTTTAAATGCCCCTTGGAAGAGACGTGCAAGTCGCAGTAGCTTAACAAGACGGTTTAAATGCCCCTTGGAAGAGACGTGCAGGTCACAGTAGCTTAACAAGATGGTTAAAATGCCCCTTGGAAGAGACGTGCAGGTCGCAGTAGATTAACAAGACGGTTTAAATGCCCCTTGGAAGAGATGTGTGTGGCACCCCAGGGGTCTGGTCTCCACAGTAATAGCAATGTTATGTCTGAGAGCAGGTGGGAGGTCTCTTGGTCAGGAATCCTATGCATGCCACACCTCCTGCCCAGTCCTGGGAGGGGAAGAACTTCCCCTATATAAAACTGGGGCTGAGGCAGGGTTAGAGAGAAGAGAAGTAGAGAAGAAGAGGAGCAGCATAGGAAAGAGAGATCAGGAGCTCTGAGGAAGTCGTGCTAAAAGGAATCAGGGGCTGGTAGCTGAAGAGCTCGCCCTGATTGAAGAGTTACTACCGGACCCGGAGTCCGAGGCTGTGGGGATTAACCCTGACCCAGCAGCAGAAACCGACCGGCAGGGGATTTCAGGTCCTCTGGCCAAGAAACCCGAAGGCACGGTCACACGCATGGGACCAGCACCGCCGTCGTGGAGCGGAAGCCACTAGAAGGCCCCGAGTCACCGGCCATACGGGTGAGCACCACACGGTACACTCAGGGACGTGGGCTACCTTTACCCGCCTCTAGCAAGGTAGCCAGAAGAGTACAATTAGTTGGGGAGGCCTACAACTCCGCCTGGCCAAGGGGGATCCCATCTGCTCAAGGACTGACCAGGCCCCGACCGCTAGCCAGTACTCCGGGAGGGTCTATCTTTGTCACCAGTAAAGACCCTGAACTACACCGCATCGTCTCTGAGTGGTTCCTGCTACCCCCATATCATCCACGTCGGCTGCCCTGAGGCCATACCCCTCCCGTTGGGGGCTATACCATCCACGCTGCACCATCCTTCCACCGGCCTCAGCGGTCTGCCCTTCAGTGGCAGCTCCATAGCTGCATTCAACGGGTGGCGTAGTCGTCCTACATCTACTGCTAATACACCGCCACTTAGTCTGACACCCTGGGCACGGACCGGGTCACCGCCACAAGGACTACTACCCCTATCCAGATCCGGCTCCGGGTATCCCTTGAACATGGCCCAGGGGGCGCGTCAGCTTTTGGCGTAGTCGGCAGGATACCGTGCCCGCAACCACCGGGTACTGCGTGCCTGAAAAAAGAGACTTTTAAACTTACCTGTGGTGAAGATTCCCGCCATCAGGCGCCATCTTCAGCCTTCTTCCCGCCATCGGTGAAGATTCCCGCCATCCGGCGCCATTTTCAGCCTTCTTCCCGCCTTCCGTGGAGTTTTCCCGCCGTTGGACGCCATCTTGAAGACGCCGCGCGGGAAGAAGAGGGGCGTGGACTCCAAAAGCGCGCGAGAACTGAAGCCCCGCCTCACGTCCAGACGTCGCGTAAGGTCCTGGAAGGAGCCCAGCAGACGCTGACGTCACAGGAGCGCGACGGAAGGTCCTCAACCCTGACGATCCACTGCGGAGCCGCGGCCTACGGAAGAGGATCATCGCAAGGTAGGCCACGGTCCACTAGGGGGTAGGAAGATGTCGGATACGGAGGAGAGCTTCACTGCCTCAACCCCCGCCAGCGCCAGCGCTGCTGCAGTCATGCCTTTTACCATGCCCTATATCCCGGAAGCAGCCTGGCTACCCCAATACTCAGGGGAGTCACATACCCTGAATGACTTTAGAGAAAAGCTGGATAGCCTCTTCCAGGTGTACCCCCTCACAGAAGAGCAAAAAGTGAGCATCCTGGTGGCCCAACTAACCGGGGCAGCCCAAAGGGAGGTAAAGTCCTGGCCACCTGGGAGGAGGACTGTCGCGGGGATACTAACCCGGCTGAGGGACACCTTTGATACCCGCACCTCAGCCGAGATTAAGCTTAAATTCTATGGGTGCAAGCAGCGAGCACATGAGAGTATAAGGGACTATGCACTAAACCTACAAGAGGCCCTGAGAGCCATTAAGCAGACCGACCCCGACAGCGTGGGAAACGAGGACAGGCTGTTGACCGAACAATTTATAGAGGGACTATATTGCAATGTCCACCGAACCCAGTTGCGGGCCATAGCCTTACAGGATCCTCATCTGGACTTTGCACAGTTCAAGGACAGAGCCATCCGGGTGCTCCGAGAACCGGCACCGGGTGGCGTTGTGACCCACAGGCGCCCAGCTATCACTTACCACCAGGAGGCGGCGCCCTTGTCGGCAGGGCCTGTGGGGGCTGATGCGCAGGCTTTGAACAATGACCCGGCTCCAGACCTGCACCATCAGGTCCAAGAGCTAGCTAAAAGCGTTGCTGCGCTAACCCAAACTGTGCAGTCTTTACAGGTTTCCACTCCAGGGAAGATCCAGCTGGCATCCGGACCGGAGGACATCCCGTGGCGTCGACCAAGGAGGACCCCACCGGCCAGAGGAAGACCCAGCGACCGATACAACGAGGACGGACAACCCATCTGCCGCCGCTGCAATCAACCCGGACATATGGCAAGGTACTGTCCTTTAAACTGGCACAACCTGGGGTAGAGGGCCAACCCCCAGGAAAAAGATCACCAGGCCCATCGAACTGGCGCGACAAATATGTGGGAGGACGTCCAGTCTTGCCTGTGGTACTGGATGGCATTCCTATGAGTGCCCTACTGGACACCGGGTCACAGGTCACCACCATCCCGTACGTGCTCTTCAAGCAGTACTGGAATGACTCGGATATAACCCGCTACCCTGACGACGACTTGAGTATCATTGCCAGCAATGGTCAACCCGTGCCGCAGATCGGATTTAAAGAGATGACCATTAAAATCGGTAGAGTCGAACTGGCAGCACAGGGACTGATCATTGTGGACATTGACAAGCGCGAGAGTCACCCAAAGATAACTCTAGGAACTAATGTGATTGAAAATTGTCTTGCAGAGGTGATTTTCATTTTACAGCAGGTTGCCAAGAACGCCAGCTCCGGCCAGCAGCGAGTGCTCCAGAAAGAGATTCGGGCACTGATGCGACGGCAACAAGTGGAACTCTCCGGCGGTGAGATTGGTAGCGTAAGAATGTGTGCCCCTTTCCCTATTGCCATACCCCCGAAAAGTGAAATGATGATTTGGTGCCGGGCAGCTATTGGTCTGAGAGGTAGAGATTACCAGGCCATGGTAGAGCCAGTCTACTCAGACAGTAGGCCCACCATTTTGACAGCCCGGGGGGTAGTTGATGTACGCCATGGGAGGGTACCCGTTCGCATAATAAATATTGGGAAAAGGGAAGTATACCTGCCCCGGTATGCTACGCTAGCCAAATTATATACTATCAACCAAAATTCTATACAGTCTGTGGAACCCTTGCCTCCATCTCATCCGGAGGAAGGTAACGGCTCTGAGAAAATAATGGAGGATTGGTGTCAGCAACTACATTTGGGTACTGACTCCACTCCCTCCCACCAGAAACAGGGAGTCTACCGGGTGGTTCAAGAGTACGAGAGAGTGTTTAGTAAACACCCGTTAGACTTCGGGCGAGTCAAGGGGGTAGAACACCACATCCCCACGGGAGACCATCCTCCCATAAAAGAGAGGTATCGGCCCGTACCCCCTGCACACTACCAACACGCCAAGGGGATGCTTAGAGACATGAAGGAGGCTGGGGTAATCAGGGATAGCTGTAGCCCCTGGGCAACTCCACTAGTCTTGGTCAAAAAGAAAGACAACACCATGAGAATGTGTGTAGATTACCGGAAAATTAACCGTATCACACACAAAGATGCGTACCCCTTACCAAGAATAGAGGAGTCTTTGGGTGCTTTAAAATCAGCTAACTTCTTCTCCACCTTGGATCTCACTAGCTGGTACTGGCAGGTTCCTGTAGCAGAGGCGGATCGGGAGAAGACCGCGTTCACCACCCCGATGGGACTTAGCGAGTTTACCTGCATGCCGTTTGGACTCTGCAATGCACCAGGAACCTTCCAGCGATTGATGGAGTGCTGTCTGGGACACCGGAACTTTGAGACGGTCCTGTTATACCTGGACGATGTCATCGTCTACTCCAAGACCTACGAGGACCACCTGAAGCACCTGGCGGAAGTGTTTGAAGCTCTGGCAAGATACGGCCTAAAGGTGAAACCCTCCAAGTGTCACCTCCTGAAACCAAAGGTGCAGTACCTGGGACACGTGGTGAGTGCTGACGGAGTGGCTCCCGACCCTGATAAGATCACCGCAATTAAGGAATGGCCAAGCCCCTCCAGCGTAAAGGAAGTGAGGCAGTTCCTAGGGTTGGTAGGCTACTACCAAAGGTTCATACCCGGTTTCACCAAAAAGGCAGCTCCTATGCAGGACCTCCTGATAGGCCAGTCCAGGAAGGCCAAGAACCAGAAGCCGCCCTTCAGATGGGAGAAGCTGGAAGAAGAGTCCTTCCGCCAGCTGAAGATGGCCCTCACGGGGGATGAAATCCTGGCGTACCCTGATTATAGCCAACCCTTTATCCTCTACACCGACGCCAGTAACATCGGGCTAGGAGCCGTACTGTCCCAGATCCAGCAGGGGAAAGAACGGGTAATTGCTTACGCCAGCCGAAAACTGCGACCCACCGAAAGAAACCCTGAGAATTACAGCTCATTTAAGCTAGAGTTCCTGGCAGTGGTGTGGGCAGTCACCGAACGCTTTAAGCACTACCTCGCTTCTTCCCGGTTCACCGTGTACACGGATAATAACCCGTTGACACACCTGGACACTGCAAGACTCGGTGCCCTAGAGCAGAGATGGATGGCCCGCTTGTCCAACTATGAGTTTACAATCAAATACCGGGCAGGACGCTCCAATACCAACGCGGACGCCCTGTCCAGGAGGCCAAACCTACCGGACGTAGGGGAAGATTCAGAGGGACTGGAAGAAGTTGAGCTCCCCGCGTTCCACCGTCATGGGACTATCCAGTATTCCCACCGTGTAAGAAGTAAGCAAACAGCTACGTTCAACCCCTTACCTCATTACAACTGGGTGGAGACGCAAGACAGTGACCCTGCCGTCCGACTGGTAAAGGAGATGCTGACTCGGCCAGATGCACGCCTTGACCCAGACGCTCCGGAGGAAGCCAAGCAACTGTGGGCTGAGAAGAGTCGACTGTTCCTTTACAAGGGAAAGTTGTGCCGCAGAATGGTTAACTCCTGGACGCATGAACTGATCTGGCAGGTAGTGGTGCCAAGAAGAGACGCAGCTATGGTGATGGAGGCATACCACGACGGAGCTGGGCATTTCGGATGGAAGAAGCTGGAGTTCCTGCTGCGCGGCGGTTCCATTGGGTAGGCATGAGAGGAACCATCGAGAGGTGGTGCAGAGACTGTGGCCCATGCAACTTAAGAAGGAGGGACCGTGCCAGCCAGAAGACTCCCCTGCGGTCCATCATCACCAGACAGCCGTTGGAACTGGTAGCCTTGGATCATGTGAAACTGACCCCAAGCAGAAGTGGCTACGTCTACGCGTTAACCATCGTGGATCACTACTCCCGGTTCTTGGTTGTCGTCCCCGTCAAGGACTTAACGGCTCACACAGCAGCTAGAGCCTTCCAGCAGCACTTCTGCCGTCCGCATGGATACCCGGAGCAGGTGCTGACGGACCAGGGGCCTGCCTTTGAAGCGGAGGTCTTCCAGGAGTTCTGCACCCTGTATGGATGCCGGAAGATAACAACAACACCCTATCACCAGCAAACTAATGGACTTTGTGAGAAAATGAACCAGGTGGTGATAGATCTCTTGAAAACATTGCCCCTGGAGGAACGCAGTCTGTGGCCTGAGAAGCTGCCCGACCTGGTGGACCTATACAACCACATCCCTGTAGGTTCCACCAACTGTACCCCGGCTTACCTAATGAGGGCAAGACCTGGTAAGCTTCCTGTTGATCTGGAGATGGGAGTCCTGACACCCGAGGACACTTCACCAGAAGCCAACTGGGACACAGAGAGGCAGCAGCAATACCGAAAAGTACAGGAGAGCGTGGAGCATAGTCTCTGTCAAGCTAGGGAAAGACAAGAGAAAACTTACAACCAGTATGCTCCCGCTGTTCCCCTGGTGCCCGGAGAGCAGGTCTTGAAGAGGAAAAGACGGCTCCACAAGTTGGACGACCAATGGGAGAAGGACCCGTACACCGTACTGCCCTCAAGCCACGACAACCCAAAGATCTGTACAATCAGTAAAGACGGAGGGGAAACCACAGCCATTGTATCCCGGGATCACCTAAAGAAGTGTCCCGAACAGCTACGGAACCCTGAAGAGGAACAAGAGGACCCTCGACCCGTAGAGGAAAGGGAAGATATGGTTAGTACTGTGCTCGGAGACTTCCCTCGGTCTTGGACTCAAGTCAATGGTGCTGTTGTGGTACCCGTCCTCACGTTCCTCCAACCAGCCTCCCAAGTGCCTAAGGAGACACAGGTAGAACTGGAAGAACAGCCGGTCCAGGAGGCAGAAGGCCCCACACAAGCAGACCAGGAAAATCAACACTCTGCTTATAGTGAGCCTGCCATACCCCTAGTGAGCCAAAGAGTCCGTAGACGGCTGCCCAGTTTACCCTTGACAGCTCCTATACCCTGTAGCTCAGGACCAATCAACCAGCTCCGTAGGTCCACTAGGGTCACTAGAGGCCAGCTGCCCATACGGTGGAGGATCTAAATGTTCAAGCTATTTTATTAATGTTTACCTGTTTATTGTTGCTTGTGTATAATTATGTGTTTCTAGTTATTTATAGGAGTCTTTGGTGGATTTACCGGGAATCCTTTGTGCATATAGTTGGAGCGTAACCCAGGACGGACTGAAAGACTGTTAAGGACTCGGGGCAGGACAGACCCCTACCTGGTTACGTCTCCCTGTGTTGGTGAAATGGACACCCTTGTTTTCCTCAAAAGTTACACCCGGTTGCGGACACGCCGTGACCACCTTATGTGTTGTCTCTATCAGAATGTTATTGTTTGCACCTTGTTATGTTTACAAAAGTATGTTTAGTCCCGGAGTACTAAATTTCACTAGGGGGGAATGTGGCAACCCAGGGGTCTGGTCTCCACAGTAATAGCAAAGTTATGTCTGAGAGCAGGTGGGAGGTCTCTTGGTCAGGAATCCTATGCATGCCACACCTCCTGCCCAGTCCTGGGAGGGGAAGAACTTCCCCTATATAAAACTGGGGCTGAGGCAGGGTTAGAGAGAAGAGAAGTAGAGAAGAAGAGGAGCAGCATAGGAAAGAGAGATCAGGAGCTCTGAGGAAGTCGTGCTAAAAGGAATCAGGGGCTGGTAGCTGAAGAGCTCGCCCTGATTGAAGAGTTACTACCGGACCCGGAGTCCGAGGCTGTGGGGATTAACCCTGACCCAGCAGCAGAAACCGACCGGCAGGGGATTTCAGGTCCTCTGGCCAAGAAACCCGAAGGCACGGTCACACGCGTGGGACCAGCACCGCCGTCGTGGAGCGAAAGCCACTAGAAGGCCCCAAGTCACCAGCCATACGGGTGAGCACCACACGGTACACTCAGGGACGTTGGCTAACTTTACCCGCCTCTAGCAAGGTAGCCAGAAGAGTACAATTAGTTGGGGAGGCCTACAACCCCGCCTGGCCAAGGGGGATCCCATCTGCTCAAGGACTGACCAGGCCCCGACCGCTAGCCAGTACTCCGGGAGGGTCTATCTTTGTCACCAGTAAAGACCCTGAACTACACCGCATCGTCTCTGAGTGGTTCCTGCTACCCCCATCATCCACGTCGGCTGCCCTGAGGCCATACCCCTCCCGTTGGGGGTTATACCATCCACGCTGCACCATCCTTCCACCGGCCTCAGCGGTCTGCCCTGCAGTGGCAGCTCCATAGCTGCATTCAACGGGTGGCGTAGTCGTCCTACATCTACTGCTAATACACCGCCACTTAGTCTGACACCCTGGGCACGGACCGGGTCAACACCACAAGGACTACTTCCCCTATCCAGATCCGGCTCCGGGTATCCCTTGAACATGGCCCAGGGGGCGCGTCATGTGCAGGTCGCAGTAGCTTAACAAGACTGTTTAAATGGCCCTTGGAAGAGCAGTGGAGGTCGCAGTAGCTTAGCAAGACCATTTAAATGCACCTTGGTAGAGACGTGCACGTCACAGTAGCTTAACAAGACAGTTAAAATGCCCTTTGGAAGAGCGATGAAGGTCACAGTAACTTAACAAGACAGTTTAAATGCCCCTTGGAAGAGACGTGCAGGTCGCAGTAGCTTAAGAAGACGGTTTAAATGACCCTTGGAAGAGACGTGTAGGTGGCAGTAGCTTAACAAGACGGTTAAAATGCCCCTTGGAAGAGACGTGCAGGTCGCAGTAGCTTAACAAGACGGTTTAAATGCCCCTTGTACGAGCGGTGGAGGTCGCAGTAGCTTAACAAGACAGTTTAAATGCCCCTTGGAAGAGACGTGCAGGTCGCAGTAGCTTAACAAGACGGTTTAAATGCCCCTTGGAAAAGACGTGCAGGTCGCAGTAGCTTAACAAGACGGATTAAACGCCCCTTGGAAGAGCAGTGGAGGTCAGAGTAGCTTAACAAGATGGTTAAAATGCCCTTTGGAAGAGCGGTGAAGGTCGCAGTAGCTTAACAAGACGGTTTAAATGCCCCTTGGAAGAGATGTGCAGGTCGCAGTAGCTTAACAAGAAGGTTTAAATGCACCCTTGGAAGAGATGTGCAGGTCGCAGTAGCTTAACAAGACCGTTTAAATGCCCCTTGGAAGTGACGTGCAGGTCGCAGTAGCTTAACAAGACGGTTTAAATGCCCCTTGGAAGAGAGGTGGAGGTCGCAGTAGCTTAACAAGACAGTTTAAATGCCCCTTGGAAGAGACGTGCAGGTGGCAGTAGCTTAACAAGACAGTTTAAATGCCCCTTGGAAGAGACGTGCAGGTCGCAGTAGGTTAACAAGACGGTTTAAATGCCCCTTAGAAGAGACGTGCAGGTCGCAGTAGCTTAACAAAACGGTTTAAATGCCCATTGCAAGAGACGTGCAGGTCGCAGTAGCTTAACAAGAGGGTTTAAATGCCCCTTCGAAGAGGCTTGCAGGTCGCAGTAGCTTACCAAGACGGTTTAAATGCCCCTTGGAAGAGACGTGCAGGTCGCAGTAGCTTAACAAGATGGTTTAAATGCCCCTTGGAAGAGCGGTGGAGGTCACAGTAGCTTAACAAGACGGTTTAAATGCCACTTGGAAAAGACATGCAGGTCGCAGTAGCTTAACAAGCTGGTTTAAATGCCGCTTGGAAGAGATGAGCAGGTCGCAGTAGCTTAACAAGACGGTTTAAATGCCCCTTGGAAGAGGATTGCAGGTCGCAGTAGCTTACCAAGATGGTTTAAATGCCCCTTGGAAGAGACGTGCAGGTCGCAGTAGCTTAACAAGACGGTTTAAATGCCCCTTGGAAGAGCGGTGGAGGTCGCAGTAGCTTAACAAGACAGTTTAAATGCCCCTTGGAAGAGACATACTGGTCGCAGCAGCTTAACAAGATGGTTTAAATGCCCATTGGAAGAGACGTACTGGTCGCAGTAGATTACCAAGACCGTTTAAATGCCCCTTGGAAGAGACGTGCAGGTCGCAGTAGCTTAACAAGACCGTTTAAATACCCCTTGGAAAAGACATGCAGGTCGCAGTAGCTTAACAAGATGGTTTAAATGTCCCTTGGAACAGGATTGCAGGTCGCAGTAGCTTACCAAGATGGTTTAAATGCCCCTTGGAAGAGACGTGCTGGTCGCAGTAGCTCAACAAGACGGTTTAAATGACCCATGGAAGAGCGGTGGAGGTCGCAGTAGCTTAACAAGACGGTTTAAATGCCCCTTGGAAGAGACATACTGGTCGCAGCAGCTTAACAAGACGGTTTAAATGCCCATTGGGAGAGACGTACAGGTCGCATTAGCTTAACAAGATGGTTTAAATGCCCCTTGCAAGAGACGTGCAGGTAGCAGTAGCTTAACAAGATGGTTTAAATGTCCCTTGGAAGAGACGTGCAGGTCGCAGTAGCTTAACAAGACGGATTAAATGCCCTTTGGAAGAGCGGTGAAGGTCGCAGTAGCTTAACAAGACGGTTTAAATGCCCCTTGGAAGAGACGTGCAGGTGGCAGTAGCTTAACAAGACAGTTTAAATGCCCCTTGGAAGAGACGTGCAGTTCGCAGTAGGTTAACAAGACGGTTTAAATGCCCCTTAGAAGAGACGTGCAGGTCGCAGTAGCTTAACAAAACGGTTTAAATGCCCATTGCAAGAGACGTGCAGGTCGCAGTAGCTTAACAAGAGGGTTTAAATGCCCCTTCGAAGAGGCTTGCAGGTCGCAGTAGCTTACCAAGACGGTTTAAATGCACCTTGGAAGAGACGTGCAGGTCGCAGTAGCTTAACAAGATGGTTTAAATGCCCCTTGGAAGAGCGGTGGAGGTCACAGTAGCTTAACAAGACGGTTTAAATGCCACTTGGAAAAGACATGCAGGTCGCAGTAGCTTAACAAGCTGGTTTAAATGCCGCTTGGAAGAGATGAGCAGGTCGCAGTAGCTTAACAAGACGGTTTAAATGCCCCTTGGAAGAGGATTGCAGGTCGCAGTAGCTTACCAAGATGGTTTAAATGCCCCTTGGAAGAGACGTGCAGGTCGCAGTAGCTTAACAAGACGGTTTAAATGCCCCTTGGAAGAGCGGTGGAGGTCGCAGTAGCTTAACAAGACAGTTTAAATGCCCCTTGGAAGAGACATACTGGTCGCAGCAGCTTAACAAGATGGTTTAAATGCCCATTGGAAGAGACGTACTGGTCGCAGTAGATTAACAAGACCGTTTAAATGCCCCTTGGAAGAGACGTGCAGGTCGCAGTAGCTTAACAAGACCGTTTAAATACCCCTTGGAAAAGACATGCAGGTCGCAGTAGCTTAACAAGATGGTTTAAATGTCCCTTGGAACAGGATTGCAGGTCGCAGTAGCTTACCAAGATGGTTTAAATGCCCCTTGGAAGAGACGTGCTGGTCGCAGTAGCTCAACAAGACGGTTTAAATGCCCCTTGGAAGAGCGGTGGAGGTCGCAGTAGCTTAACAAGACGGTTTAAATGCCCCTTGGAAGAGACATACTGGTCGCAGCAGCTTAACAAGACGGTTTAAATGCCCATTGGGAGAGACGTACAGGTCGCATTAGCTTAACAAGATGGTTTAAATGCCCCTTGCAAGAGACGTGCAGGTAGCAGTAGCTTAACAAGATGGTTTAAATGTCCCTTGGAAGAGACGTGCAGGTCGCAGTAGCTTAACAAGACGGATTAAATGCCCTTTGGAAGAGCGGTGAAGGTCGTAGTAGCTTAACAAGACGGTTTAAATGCCCCTTGGAAGAGACGTGCAGGTCGCAGCAGCTTAACAAGACGGTTTAAATGCCCCTTGGAAGAGACGTGCAGGTCGCAGTAGCTTAACAATATGGTTAAAATGCCCCTTGGAAGAGACGTGCAGGTCGCAGTAGCTTAACAAGACGGTTTAAATGCCCCTTGGAAGAGATGTGCAGGTCGCAGTAGCTTAACAAGACTGTTTAAATGGCCCCTGGAAGAGCAGTGGAGGTCGCAGTAGCTTAACAAGACCGTTTAAATGCACCTTGGTAGAGACGTGCAGGTCACAGTAGCTTAACAAGACTGTTAAAATGCCATTTGGAAGAGCGGTGAAGGTCACAGTAGCTTAACAAGACAGTTTACATGTCCCTTGGAAGAGATGTGCAGGTGGCAGTAGCTTAGCAAGACGGTATAAATATCCCTTGGAAGAGACGTGCAGGTGGCAGTAGCTTAACAAGACGGTTAAAATGCCCCTTGGAAGAGACGTGCAGGTCGCAGTAGCTTAACAAGACGGTTTAAATGCCCCTTGGAAGAGACGTGCAGGTCGCAGTAGCTTAACAAGACGGTTAAAATGCCCCTTGGAAGAGACGTGCAGGTCGCAGTAGCTTAACAAGATGGTTAAAATGCCCCTTGGAAGAGACGTGCAGGTCGCAGTAGCTTAACAAGACGGTTTAAATGCCCCTTGTAAGAGAGGTGGAGGTCGCAGTAGCTTAACAAGACAGTTTAAATGCCCCTTGGAAGAGACGTGCAGGTCGCAGTAGCTTAACAAGACGGTTTAAATGCCCCTTGGAAGAGACGTGCAGGTCGCAGTAGCTTAACAAGACGGTTTAAATGCCTCTTGGAAGAGACGTGCAGGTCGCAGTAGCTTAACAAGACGGTTTAAATGCCCATTGGAAGAGACGTGGAGGTCGCAGTAGCTTAACAAGACAGTTTAAATGCCCCTTAGAAGAGATGTGCAGGTGGCAGTAGCTTAACAAGACGGCTTAAATGCCCCTTAGAAGAGACGTGCAGGTCGCAGTAGCTTAACAAGACGGTTTAAATGCCCCTTGGAAGAGCGGTGGAGGTCGCAGTAGCTTAACAAGACGGTTTAAATGCCACTTGGAAGAGACATACAGGTCGCAGCAGCTTAACAAGACGGTTTGAATGCCCTTTGGAAGAGACGTGCAGGTCACAGTAGCTTAACAAAACAGTTAAAATGCCCTTTGGAAGAGCGGTGGAGGTCGCAGTAGCTTAACAAGACGGTTTAAATGCCCCTTGGAAGAGACGTGCAGTTCGCAGTAGCTTAACAAGACGGTTTAAATGCCCCTTGGAAAACACGTGCAGGTCGCTGTAGCTTAGCAAGACGGTTTAAATGCCCCTTGGAAGAGACGTGCAGGTCGCAAGTAGCTTAACAAGACAGCTTAAATGCCCCTTGGAAGAGACGTGCAGGTCGCAGTAGCTTAACAAGACAGTATAAATGCCCATTGGAAGAGACGTGCAGATCGCAGTAGCTTAACAAGACGGTTTAAATACCCCTTGGAAAAGACGTGCAGGTCGCAGTAGCTTAACAAGACGGATTAAATGCCCCTTGGAAGAGCAGTGGAGGTCACAGTAGCTTAACAAGACGGTTAAAATGCCTTTTGAAAGAGCGGTGAAGTTCGCAGAAGCTTAACAAGACGGTTTAAATGCCCCTTGGAAGAGACGTGCAGGTCGCAGCAGCTTAACAAGACGGTTTACATTCCCCTTGGAAGAGAGGTGGAGGTCGCAGTAGCTTAACAAGACGGTTTAAATGACCCTTGGAAGAGACGTGCAGGTCACAGTAGCTTAACAAGACGGATTAAATGCCCTTTGGAAGAGCGGTGAAGGTCGCAGTAGCTTAACAAGACGGTTTAAATGCCCCTTGGAAGAGACGTGCAGGTCGCAGCAGCTTAACAAGACGGTTTAAATGCCCCTTGGAAGAGACGTGCAGGTCGCAGTATCTTAACAAGATGGTTAAAATGCCCCTTGGAAGAGACGTGCAGGTCGCAGTAGCTTAACAAGACGGTTTAAATGCACCTTGGAAGAGATGTGCAGGACGCAGTAGCTTAACAAGACGGTTTAATTGCCCCTTGGAAGAGACGTGCAGCTCGCAGTAGCTTAACAAACAGTTTAAATGCCCCTTGGAAGAGACGTGCAGGTCGCAGTAGCTTAAAAGATGGTTTAAATGCCCCTTGGAAGAGACGTGCAGGTCGCAGTAGCTTAACAAGACAGTTTAAATGCCCCTTGGAAGAGACGTGGAGTTCGCAGCAGCTTAACAACACGGTTTAAATGCCCCTTGGAAGAGACGTGCAGGTCGCAGTAGCTTAACAAGACGGATTAAATGCCCTTTGGAAGAGCGGTGAAGGTCGCAGTAGCTTAACAAGACGGTTTAAATGCCCCTTGGAAGAGACGTGCAGGTCGCAGCAGCTTAACAAGATAGTTTAAATGCCCCTTGGAAGAGACGTGCAGGTCGCAGTAGCTTAACAAGATGGTTAAAATGCCCCTTGGAAGAGACGTGCAGGTCGCAGTAGCTTAACAAGACGATTTAAATGCCCCTTGGAAGAGACGTGCAGCTCGCAGTAGCTTAACAAGACAGTTTAAATGCCACTTGGAAGAGACGTGCAGGTCGCAGTAGCTTAAAAGATGGTTTAAATGTCCCTTGGAAGAGACGTGCAGGCCGCAGTAGCTTAACAAGACAGTATAAATGCCCCTTGGAAGAGACGTGCAGTTAGCAGTAACTTAACAAGACGGTTTAAATGCCCCTTGGAAGAGACGTGCAGGTCGCAGTAGCTAAACAAGACGGATTAAATGCCCCTTGGAAGAGTAGTGGAGGTCACAGAAGCTTAACAAGACGGTTAAAATGCCCTTTGGAAGAGCGGTGAAGTTCGCAGTAGCTTAACAAGAAGGTTTAAATGCCCCTTGGAAGAGATGTGCAGGTCGCAGTAGCTTAACAAGACCGTTTAAATGCCCCTTGGAAGAGACGTGCAGGTCGCAGTAGCTTAACAAGAGGGTTTAAATGCCCCTTGGAAGAGACGTGCAGGTCGCAGCAGCTTAACAAGACGGTTTAAATGCCCCTTGGAAGAGAGGTGGAGGTCGCAGGAGCTTAACAAGACGGTTTAAATGCTCCTTGGAAGAGACGTGCAGGTCGCAGCAGCTTAACAAGACGGTTTAAATGCCCCTTGGAAGAGACGTGCAGGTCACAGTATCTTAACAAGATAGTTAAAATGCCCCTTGGAAGAGACGTGCAGGTCGCAGTAGCTTAACAAGACAGTTTAAATGCCCCTTGGAAGAGATGTGCAGGTCGCAGTAGCTTAACAAGACGGTTTAATAGCCCCTTGGAAGAGACGTGCAGCTCGCAGTAGCTTAACAAACAGTTTAAATGCCCCTTGGAAGAGACGTGCAGGTCGCAGTAGCTTAAAAGATGGTTTAAATGCCCCTTGGAAGAGACGTGCAGGTCGCAGTAGCTTAACAAGACAGTATAAATGCCCCTTGGAAGAGACGTGCAGTTCGCAGTAGCTTAACAAGACGGATTAAATGCCCCTTGGAAGAGCAGTGGAGGTCACAGTAGCTTAACAAGACGGTTAAAATGCCCTTTGGAAGAGCGGTGAAGTTCGCAGTAGCTTAACAAGACGGTTTAAATGCCCCTTGGAAGAGATGTGCAGGTCGCAGTAGCTTAACAAGACCGTTTAAATGCCCCTTGGAAGAGACGTGCAGGTCGCAGTAGCTTAACAAGAGGGATTAAATGCCCCTTGGAAGAGACGTGCAGGTCGCAGCAGCTTAACAAGACGGTTTAAATGCCCCTTGGAAGAGAGGTGGAGGTCGCATGAGCTTAACAAGACAGTTTAAATGCCCCTTGGAAGAGATGTGCAGGTCGCAGTAGCTTAACAAGACGGTTTAAATGCCCCTTGGAAGAGACGTGCAGGTCGCAGTAGCTTAACAAGAGAGTTTAAATGCCCCTTGGAAGAGACGTGCAGGTCGCAGTAGATTAACAAGACGGTTAAAATGCCCCTTGGAAGAGAGGTGGAGGTCGCAGTAGCTTAACAAGACAGTTTAAATGCCCCTTGGAAGAGACGTGCAGGTCGCAGTAGCTTAACAAGACGGTTTAAATACCCCTTAGAAGAGTCGTGCAGCGGCAGTAGCTTAAAAAGACGGTTTAAATGCCCCTTGCAAGAGACGTTCAGGTCGCAGTAGCTTAACAAGACGGATTAAATGCCCCTTGGAAGAGCAGTGGAGGTCACAGTAGCTTAACAAGACGGTTTAAATGCCCCTTGGAAGAGACGTGCAGGTCGCAGTAGCTTAACAAGACGGTTTAAATGCCCCTTGCAAGAGACGTGCAGGTCGCAGTAGCTTAACAAGAGGGTTTAAATGTCCCTTAGAAGAGGCTTGCAGGTCGCAGTAGCTAACCAAGACGGTTTAAATGCCCCTTGGAAGAGATGTGCAGGTCGCAGTAGCATAACAAGATGGTTTAAATGCCCCTTGGAAGAGCGGTGGAGGTCACAGTAGCTTAACAAGATGGTTTAAATGCCCTTTGGAAAAGACATGCAGGTCGCAGTAGCTTAACAAGATGGTATAAATGCCCCTTGGAAGAGATGAGCAGGTCGCAGTAGCTTAACAAGACGGTTTAAATGCCCCTTGGAAGAGGATTGCAGGTCGCAGTAGCTTACCAAGATGGTTGAAATGCCCCTTGGAAGAGACGTGCAGGTCGCAGTAGCTTAACAAGATGGTTTAAATATCCCTTGGAAGAGACGTGCAGGTCGCAGTAGCTTAACAAGACAGTTTAAATGCCCCTTGGAAGAGACGTGCAGTTCGCAGCAGCTTAACAAGACGGTTTAAATGCCCCTTGGAAGAGACGTACAGGTCGCAGTAGCTTAACAAGACGGATTAAATGCCCTTTGGAAGAGCGGTGAAGGTCGCAGTAGCTTAACAAGACGGTTTAAATGCCCCTTGGAAGAGACGTGCAGGTCGCAGCAGCTTAACAAGATAGTTTAAATGCCCCTTGGAAGAGACGTGCAGGTCGCAGTAGCTTAACAAGATGGTTAAAATGCCAATTGGAAGAGACGTGCAGGTCGCAGTAGCTTAACAAGACGGTTTAAATGCCCCTTGGAAGAGACGTGCAGCTCGCAGTAGCTTAACAAGACAGTTTAAATGCCACTTGGAAGAGACGTGCAGGTCGCAGTAGCTTAAAAGATGGTTTAAATGTCCCTTGGAAGAGACGTGCAGGCCGCAGTAGCTTAACAAGACAGTATAAATGCCCCTTGGAAGAGACGTGCAGTTAGCAGTAACTTAACAAGACGGTTTAAATGCCCCTTGGAAGAGACGTGCAGGTCGCAGTAGCTAAACAAGACGGATTAAATGCCCCTTGGAAGAGTAGTGGAGGTCACAGTAGCTTAACAAGACGGTTAAAATGCCCTTTGGAAGAGCGGTGAAGTTCGCAGTAGCTTAACAAGAAGGTTTAAATGCCCCTTGGAAGAGATGTGCAGGTCGCAGTAGCTTAACAAGACCGTTTAAATGCCCCTTGGAAGAGACGTGCAGGTCGCAGCAGCTTAACAAGCCGGTTTAAATGCCCCTTGGAAGAGAGGTGGAGGTCGCAGGAGCTTAACAAGACGGTTTAAATGACCCTTGGAAGAGATGTGCAGGTCGCAGTAGCTTAAAAAGACGGTTTAAATGCCCCTTGGAAGAGACGTGCACGTCGCAGTAGCTTAACAAGACGGTTTAAATGCCCCTTGTAAGAGACGTGCAGGTCGCAGTAGCTTAACAAGACGGATTAAATGCCCCTTGGAAGAGCAGTGAAGGTCACAGTAGCTTAACAATACGGTTAAAATGCCCTTTGGAAGAGCGGTGAAGTTCGCAGTAGCTTAACAAGATGGTTTAAATGCCCCTTGGAAGAGATGTGCAGGTCGCAGTAGCTTAACAAGACCGTTTAAATGCCCCTTGGAAAAGACAGGCAGGTCGCAGTAGCTTAACAAGATGGTTTAATTGCCCCTTGTAAGAGATGAGCAGGTCGCAGTAGCTTAACAAGACGGTTTAAATGCCCCTTGGAACAGGATTGCAGGTCGCAGTAGCTTACCAAGATGGTTTAAATGCCCCTTGGAAGAGACATGCAGGTCGCAGTAGCTTAACAAGACGGTTTAAATGCCCCTTGGAAGAGCGGTGGAGGTCTCAGTAGCTTAACAAGACGGTTTAAATGCCCCTTGGAAGAGACATACTGGTCGCAGCAGCTTAACAAGATGGTTTAAATGCCCATTGGAGGAGACGTACAGGTCACAGTAGCTTAACAAGATGGTTTAAATGCCCCTTGGAAGAGACGTGCAGGTAGCAGTAGCTTAACAAGATGGTTTAAATGTCCCTTGGAAGAGACGTGCAGGTCGCAGTAGCTTAACAAAACAGTTTAAATGCCCATTGGAAGAGGCGTGCAGTTCGCAGTAGCTTAACAAGACGGTTTAAATGCCCCTTGGAAGAAACGTGCAGGTCGCAGTAGCTTAACAAGATGGATTAAATGCCCTTTGGAAGAGCGGTGAAGGTCTCAGTAGCTTAACAAGACGGTTTAAATGCCCCTTGGAAGAGACGTGCAGGTCGCAGCAGCTTAACAAGACGGTTTAAATGCCCCTTGGAAGAGACGTGCAGGTCGCAGTAGCTTAACAAAATGGTTAAAATGCCCCTTGGAAGAGACGTGCAGGTCGCAGTAGCTTAACAAGACGGTTTAAATGCCCCTTGGAAGAGATGTGCAGGTCGCAGTAGCTTAACAAGACTGTTTAAATGGCCACTGGAAGAGCAGTGGAGGTCGCAGTAGCTTAACAAGACGGTTTAAATGCCCCTTGGAAGAGACGTGCAGGTCGCAGCAGCTTAACAAGACGGTTTAAATGCCCCTTGGAAGAGACGTGCAGGTCGCAGTAGCTTAACAATATGGTTAAAATGCCCCTTGGAAGAGACGTGCAGGTCGCAGTAGCTTAACAAGACGGTTTAAATGCCCCTTGGAAGAGATGTGCAGGTCGCAGTAGCTTAACAAGACTGTTTAAATGGCCCCTGGAAGAGCAGTGGAGGTCGCAGTAGCTTAACAAGACCGTTTAAATGCACCTTGGTAGAGACGTGCAGGTCACAGTAGCTTAACAAGACTGTTAAAATGCCATTTGGAAGAGCGGTGAAGGTCACAGTAGCTTAACAAGACAGTTTACATGTCCCTTGGAAGAGATGTGCAGGTGGCAGTAGCTTAGCAAGACGGTATAAATATCCCTTGGAAGAGACGTGCAGGTGGCAGTAGCTTAACAAGACGGTTAAAATGCCCCTTGGAAGAGACGTGCAGGTCGCAGTAGCTTAACAAGACGGTTTAAATGCCCCTTGGAAGAGACGTGCAGGTCGCAGTAGCTTAACAAGACGGTTAAAATGCCCCTTGGAAGAGACGTGCAGGTCGCAGTAGCTTAACAAGATGGTTAAAATGCCCCTTGGAAGAGACGTGCAGGTCGCAGTAGCTTAACAAGACGGTTTAAATGCCCCTTGTAAGAGAGGTGGAGGTCGCAGTAGCTTAACAAGACAGTTTAAATGCCCCTTGGAAGAGACGTGCAGGTCGCAGTAGCTTAACAAGACGGTTTAAATGCCCCTTGGAAGAGACGTGCAGGTCGCAGTAGCTTAACAAGACGGTTTAAATGCCTCTTGGAAGAGACGTGCAGGTCGCAGTAGCTTAACAAGACGGTTTAAATGCCCATTGGAAGAGACGTGGAGGTCGCAGTAGCTTAACAAGACAGTTTAAATGCCCCTTAGAAGAGATGTGCAGGTGGCAGTAGCTTAACAAGACGGCTTAAATGCCCCTTAGAAGAGACGTGCAGGTCGCAGTAGCTTAACAAGACGGTTTAAATGCCCCTTGGAAGAGCGGTGGAGGTCGCAGTAGCTTAACAAGACGGTTTAAATGCCACTTGGAAGAGACATACAGGTCGCAGCAGCTTAACAAGACGGTTTGAATGCCCTTTGGAAGAGACGTGCAGGTCACAGTAGCTTAACAAAACAGTTAAAATGCCCTTTGGAAGAGCGGTGGAGGTCGCAGTAGCTTAACAAGACGGTTTAAATGCCCCTTGGAAGAGACGTGCAGTTCGCAGTAGCTTAACAAGACGGTTTAAATGCCCCTTGGAAAACACGTGCAGGTCGCTGTAGCTTAGCAAGACGGTTTAAATGCCCCTTGGAAGAGACGTGCAGGTCGCAAGTAGCTTAACAAGACAGCTTAAATGCCCCTTGGAAGAGACGTGCAGGTCGCAGTAGCTTAACAAGACAGTATAAATGCCCATTGGAAGAGACGTGCAGATCGCAGTAGCTTAACAAGACGGTTTAAATACCCCTTGGAAAAGACGTGCAGGTCGCAGTAGCTTAACAAGACGGATTAAATGCCCCTTGGAAGAGCAGTGGAGGTCACAGTAGCTTAACAAGACGGTTAAAATGCCTTTTGAAAGAGCGGTGAAGTTCGCAGAAGCTTAACAAGACGGTTTAAATGCCCCTTGGAAGAGACGTGCAGGTCGCAGCAGCTTAACAAGACGGTTTACATTCCCCTTGGAAGAGAGGTGGAGGTCGCAGTAGCTTAACAAGACGGTTTAAATGACCCTTGGAAGAGACGTGCAGGTCACAGTAGCTTAACAAGACGGATTAAATGCCCTTTGGAAGAGCGGTGAAGGTCGCAGTAGCTTAACAAGATGGTTTAAATGCCCCTTGGAAGAGACGTGCAGGTCGCAGCAGCTTAACAAGACGGTTTAAATGCCCCTTGGAAGAGACGTGCAGGTCGCAGTATCTTAACAAGATGGTTAAAATGCCCCTTGGAAGAGACGTGCAGGTCGCAGTAGCTTAACAAGACGGTTTAAATGCACCTTGGAAGAGATGTGCAGGACGCAGTAGCTTAACAAGACGGTTTAATTGCCCCTTGGAAGAGACGTGCAGCTCGCAGTAGCTTAACAAACAGTTTAAATGCCCCTTGGAAGAGACGTGCAGGTCGCAGTAGCTTAAAAGATGGTTTAAATGCCCCTTGGAAGAGACGTGCAGGTCGCAGTAGCTTAACAAGACAGTTTAAATGCCCCTTGGAAGAGACGTGGAGTTCGCAGCAGCTTAACAACACGGTTTAAATGCCCCTTGGAAGAGACGTGCAGGTCGCAGTAGCTTAACAAGACGGATTAAATGCCCTTTGGAAGAGCGGTGAAGGTCGCAGTAGCTTAACAAGACGGTTTAAATGCCCCTTGGAAGAGACGTGCAGGTCGCAGCAGCTTAACAAGATAGTTTAAATGCCCCTTGGAAGAGACGTGCAGGTCGCAGTAGCTTAACAAGATGGTTAAAATGCCCCTTGGAAGAGACGTGCAGGTCGCAGTAGCTTAACAAGACGATTTAAATGCCCCTTGGAAGAGACGTGCAGCTCGCAGTAGCTTAACAAGACAGTTTAAATGCCACTTGGAAGAGACGTGCAGGTCGCAGTAGCTTAAAAGATGGTTTAAATGTCCCTTGGAAGAGACGTGCAGGCCGCAGTAGCTTAACAAGACAGTATAAATGCCCCTTGGAAGAGACGTGCAGTTAGCAGTAACTTAACAAGACGGTTTAAATGCCCCTTGGAAGAGACGTGCAGGTCGCAGTAGCTAAACAAGACGGATTAAATGCCCCTTGGAAGAGTAGTGGAGGTCACAGAAGCTTAACAAGACGGTTAAAATGCCCTTTGGAAGAGCGGTGAAGTTCGCAGTAGTTTAACAAGAAGGTTTAAATGCCCCTTGGAAGAGATGTGCAGGTCGCAGTAGCTTAACAAGACCGTTTAAATGCCCCTTGGAAGAGACGTGCAGGTCGCAGTAGCTTAACAAGAGGGTTTAAATGCCCCTTGGAAGAGACGTGCAGGTCGCAGCAGCTTAACAAGACGGTTTAAATGCCCCTTGGAAGAGAGGTGGAGGTCGCAGGAGCTTAACAAGACGGTTTAAATGCTCCTTGGAAGAGACGTGCAGGTCGCAGCAGCTTAACAAGACGGTTTAAATGCCCCTTGGAAGAGACGTGCAGGTCACAGTATCTTAACAAGATGGTTAAAATGCCCCTTGGAAGAGACGTGCAGGTCGCAGTAGCTTAACAAGACGGTTTAAATGCCCCTTGGAAGAGATGTGCAGGTCGCAGTAGCTTAACAAGACGGTTTAATAGCCCCTTGGAAGAGACGTGCAGCTCGCAGTAGCTTAACAAACAGTTTAAATGCCCCTTGGAAGAGACGTGCAGGTCGCAGTAGCTTAAAAGATGGTTTAAATGCCCCTTGGAAGAGACGTGCAGGTCGCAGTAGCTTAACAAGACAGTATAAATGCCCCTTGGAAGAGACGTGCAGTTCGCAGTAGCTTAACAAGACGGATTAAATGCCCCTTGGAAGAGCAGTGGAGGTCACAGTAGCTTAACAAGACGGTTAAAATGCCCTTTGGAAGAGCGGTGAAGTTCGCAGTAGCTTAACAAGACGGTTTAAATGCCCCTTGGAAGAGATGTGCAGGTCGCAGTAGCTTAACAAGACCGTTTAAATGCCCCTTGGAAGAGACGTGCAGGTCGCAGTAGCTTAACAAGAGGGATTAAATGCCCCTTGGAAGAGACGTGCAGGTCGCAGCAGCTTAACAAGACGGTTTAAATGCCCCTTGGAAGAGAGGTGGAGGTCGCATGAGCTTAACAAGACAGTTTAAATGCCCCTTGGAAGAGATGTGCAGGTCGCAGTAGCTTAACAAGACGGTTTAAATGCCCCTTGGAAGAGACGTGCAGGTCGCAGTAGCTTAACAAGAGAGTTTAAATGCCCCTTGGAAGAGACGTGCAGGTCGCAGTAGATTAACAAGACGGTTAAAATGCCCCTTGGAAGAGAGGTGGAGGTCGCAGTAGCTTAACAAGACAGTTTAAATGCCCCTTGGAAGAGACGTGCAGGTCGCAGTAGCTTAACAAGACGGTTTAAATACCCCTTAGAAGAGTCGTGCAGCGGCAGTAGCTTAAAAAGACGGTTTAAATGCCCCTTGCAAGAGACGTTCAGGTCGCAGTAGCTTAACAAGACGGATTAAATGCCCCTTGGAAGAGCAGTGGAGGTCACAGTAGCTTAACAAGACGGTTTAAATGCCCCTTGGAAGAGACGTGCAGGTCGCAGTAGCTTAACAAGACGGTTTAAATGCCCCTTGCAAGAGACGTGCAGGTCGCAGTAGCTTAACAAGAGGGTTTAAATGTCCCTTAGAAGAGGCTTGCAGGTCGCAGTAGCTAACCAAGACGGTTTAAATGCCCCTTGGAAGAGATGTGCAGGTCGCAGTAGCATAACAAGATGGTTTAAATGCCCCTTGGAAGAGCGGTGGAGGTCACAGTAGCTTAACAAGATGGTTTAAATGCCCTTTGGAAAAGACATGCAGGTCGCAGTAGCTTAACAAGATGGTATAAATGCCCCTTGGAAGAGTTGAGCAGGTCGCAGTAGCTTAACAAGACGGTTTAAATGCCCCTTGGAAGAGGATTGCAGGTCGCAGTAGCTTACCAAGATGGTTGAAATGCCCCTTGGAAGAGACGTGCAGGTCGCAGTAGCTTAACAAGATGGTTTAAATATCCCTTGGAAGAGACGTGCAGGTCGCAGTAGCTTAACAAGACAGTTTAAATGCCCCTTGGAAGAGACGTGCAGTTCGCAGCAGCTTAACAAGACGGTTTAAATGCCCCTTGGAAGAGACGTACAGGTCGCAGTAGCTTAACAAGACGGATTAAATGCCCTTTGGAAGAGCGGTGAAGGTCGCAGTAGCTTAACAAGACGGTTTAAATGCCCCTTGGAAGAGACGTGCAGGTCGCAGCAGCTTAACAAGATAGTTTAAATGCCCCTTGGAAGAGACGTGCAGGTCGCAGTAGCTTAACAAGATGGTTAAAATGCCAATTGGAAGAGACGTGCAGGTCGCAGTAGCTTAACAAGACGGTTTAAATGCCCCTTGGAAGAGACGTGCAGCTCGCAGTAGCTTAACAAGACAGTTTAAATGCCACTTGGAAGAGACGTGCAGGTCGCAGTAGCTTAAAAGATGGTTTAAATGTCCCTTGGAAGAGACGTGCAGGCCGCAGTAGCTTAACAAGACAGTATAAATGCCCCTTGGAAGAGACGTGCAGTTAGCAGTAACTTAACAAGACGGTTTAAATGCCCCTTGGAAGAGACGTGCAGGTCGCAGTAGCTAAACAAGACGGATTAAATGCCCCTTGGAAGAGTAGTGGAGGTCACAGTAGCTTAACAAGACGGTTAAAATGCCCTTTGGAAGAGCGGTGAAGTTCGCAGTAGCTTAACAAGAAGGTTTAAATGCCCCTTGGAAGAGATGTGCAGGTCGCAGTAGCTTAACAAGACCGTTTAAATGCCCCTTGGAAGAGACGTGCAGGTCGCAGCAGCTTAACAAGCCGGTTTAAATGCCCCTTGGAAGAGAGGTGGAGGTCGCAGGAGCTTAACAAGACGGTTTAAATGACCCTTGGAAGAGATGTGCAGGTCGCAGTAGCTTAACAAGACGGTTTAAATGCCCCTTGGAAGAGACGTGCACGTCGCAGTAGCTTAACAAGACGGTTTAAATGCCCCTTGTAAGAGACGTGCAGGTCGCAGTAGCTTAACAAGACGGATTAAATGCCCCTTGGAAGAGCAGTGAAGGTCACAGTAGCTTAACAATACGGTTAAAATGCCCTTTGGAAGAGCGGTGAAGTTCGCAGTAGCTTAACAAGATGGTTTAAATGCCCCTTGGAAGAGATGTGCAGGTCGCAGTAGCTTAACAAGACCGTTTAAATGCCCCTTGGAAAAGACAGGCAGGTCGCAGTAGCTTAACAAGATGGTTTAATTGCCCCTTGTAAGAGATGAGCAGGTCGCAGTAGCTTAACAAGACGGTTTAAATGCCCCTTGGAACAGGATTGCAGGTCGCAGTAGCTTACCAAGATGGTTTAAATGCCCCTTGGAAGAGACATGCAGGTCGCAGTAGCTTAACAAGACGGTTTAAATGCCCCTTGGAAGAGCGGTGGAGGTCTCAGTAGCTTAACAAGACGGTTTAAATGCCCCTTGGAAGAGACATACTGGTCGCAGCAGCTTAACAAGATGGTTTAAATGCCCATTGGAGGAGACGTACAGGTCACAGTAGCTTAACAAGATGGTTTAAATGCCCCTTGGAAGAGACGTGCAGGTAGCAGTAGCTTAACAAGATGGTTTAAATGTCCCTTGGAAGAGACGTGCAGGTCGCAGTAGCTTAACAAAACAGTTTAAATGCCCATTGGAAGAGGCGTGCAGTTCGCAGTAGCTTAACAAGACGGTTTAAATGCCCCTTGGAAGAAACGTGCAGGTCGCAGTAGCTTAACAAGATGGATTAAATGCCCTTTGGAAGAGCGGTGAAGGTCTCAGTAGCTTAACAAGACGGTTTAAATGCCCCTTGGAAGAGACGTGCAGGTCGCAGCAGCTTAACAAGACGGTTTAAATGCCCCTTGGAAGAGACGTGCAGGTCGCAGTAGCTTAACAAAATGGTTAAAATGCCCCTTGGAAGAGACGTGCAGGTCGCAGTAGCTTAACAAGACGGTTTAAATGCCCCTTGGAAGAGATGTGCAGGTCGCAGTAGCTTAACAAGACTGTTTAAATGGCCACTGGAAGAGCAGTGGAGGTCGCAGTAGCTTAACAAGACCGTTTAAATGCACCTTGGTAGAGACGTGCAGGTCACAGTAGCTAGACTGTTAAAATGCCCTTTGGAAGAGCGGTGAAGGTCACAGTAGCTTAACAAGACAGTTTAAATGCCCCTTGGAAGAGATGTGCAGGTCGCAGTAGCTTAGCAAGACGGTATAAATGCCCCTTGGAAGAGACGTGCAGGTGGCAGTAGCTTAACAAGACGGTTTAAATGCCCCTTGCAAGAGATGTGCAGGTCGCAGTAGATTAACAAGACGGTTTAAATGCCCCTTGGTAGAGAGGTGCAGGTCGCAGTAGCTTAACAAGACGGTTTAAATGCCCCTTGGAAGAGATGTGCAGGTCGCAGTAGATTAACAAGACGGCTTAAATGCCCCTTGGAAGAGAGGTGGAGGTCGCAGTAGCTTAACAAGACAGTTTAAATGCACCTTGGAAGAGACGTGCAGGACGCAGAATCTTAACAAGACGGTTTAAATACCCCTTGGAAGAGACGTGCAGGTCGCAGTAGCTTAACAAAACAGTTTAAATGCCCCTTGGAAGAGATGTGCAGGTCGCAGTAGCTTAACAAGACTGTTTAAATGGCCCCTGGAAGAGCAGTGGAGGTCGCAGTAGCTTAACAAGACCGTTTAAATGCACCTTGGTAGAGACGTGAAGATCACAGTAGCTTAACAAGACAGTTTAAATGCCCCTTGGAAGAGATGTGCAGGTCGCAGTAGCTTAGCAAGACGGTATAAATGCCCCTTGGAAGAGACGTGCAGGTGGCAGTAGCTTAACAAGACGGTTAAAATGCCCCTTAGAGGAGACGTGCAGGTCGCAGTAGCTTAACAAGACTGTTTAAATGCCCCTTGGAAGAGACGTGCAGGTCGCAGTAGCTTAACAAGACGGTTAAAATGCCCCTTGGAAGAGACGTGCAGGTCGCAGTAGCTTAACAAGACGGTTAAAATGCCCCTTGGAAGAGACGTGCAGGTCGCAGTAGCTTAACAACACGGATTAAATGCCTCTTATAAGAGAGGTGGAGGTCGCAGTAGCTTAACAAGACAGTTTAAATGCCCCTTGGAAGAGACGTGCAGGTCGCAGTAGCTTAACAAGACGGTTTAAATGCCCCTTGGAAGAGACGTGCAGGTCGCAGTAGCTTAACAAGACGGTTTAAATGCCCCTTGGAAGAGACGTGCAGGTCGCAGTAGCTTAACAAGACGGTTTAAATGCCCCTTGGAAGAGAGGTGGAGGTCGCAGTAGATTAACAAGACAGTTTAAATGCCCCTTGGAAGAGATGTGCAGGTGGCAGTAGCTTAACAAGATGGTTTAAATGCCCCTTGGAAGAGACGTGCAGGTCGCAGTAGCTTAAAAAGACGGTTTAAATGCCCCTTAGAAGAGACGTCCAGGTCGCAGTAGCTTAACAAGACAGTTAAAATGCCCCTTGGAAGAGACGTGCAGGTCGCAGTAGCTTAACAAGACTGTTTAAATGCCCCTTGGAAGAGACGTACAGGTCGCAGTAGCTTAACAAGACGGTTAAAATGCCCCTTGGAAGAGACGTGCAGGTCGCAGTAGCTTAACAAGAGGGTTAAAATGCCCCTTGGAAGAGACGTGCAGGTCGCAGTAGCTTAACAAGACGGATTAAATGCCCCTTGTAAGAGAGGTGGAGGTCGCAGTAGCTTAACAAGACAGTTTAAATGCCCCTTGGAAGAGACGTGTAGGTCGCTACAGCTTAACAAGACGGTTTAAATGCCCCTTGGAAGAGACATGCAGGTCGCAGTATCTTAATAAGTTGGTTAAAATGCCCCTTGGAAGAGACGTGCAGGTCGCAGTAGCTTAACAAGACGGTTTAAATGCCCCTTGGAAGTGATGTGCAGGTCGCAGTAGCTTAACAAGACGGTTTAAATGCCCATTGGAAGAGACGTGCAGCTCGCAGTAGCTTAACAAACAGTTTAAATGCCCCTTGGAAGAGACGTGCAGGTCGCAGTAGCTTAAAAGATGGTTTAAATGCCCCTTGGAAGAGAAGTGCAGGTCGCAGTAGCTTAACAAGACGGTTTAAATGCCCCTTGGAAGAGAGGTGGAGGTCGCAGTAGCTTAACAAGACAGTTTAAATGCCCCTTGGAAGAGATGTGCAGGTGGCAGTAGCTTAACAAGATGGTTTAAATGCCCCTTGGAAGAGACGTGCAGGTCGCAGTAGCTTAAAAATACGGTTTAAATGCCCCTTAGAAGAGACGTGCAGGTCGCAGTAGCTTAACAAGACGGTTTAAATGCCCCTTGCAAGAGACGTGCAGGTCGCAGTAGCTTAACAAGAGGGTTTAAGTGCCCCTTCGAAGAGGCTTGCAGGTCGCAGTAGCTTAACAAGATGGTTTAAATATCCCTTGGAAGAGACGTGCAGGTCGCAGTAGCTTAACAAGACAGTTTAAATGCCCCTTGGAAGAGACGTGCAGTTCGCAGTAGCTTAACAAGACGGTTTAAATGCCCCTTGGAAGAGACGTGCAGGTCGCAGTAGCTTAACAAGACGGATTAAATGCCCCTTGGAAGAGATGTGCAGGTCGCAGTAGCTTAACAAGACGGATTAAATGCCCTTTGGAAGAGCGGTGAAGGTCGCAGTAGCTTAACAAGACGGTTTAAATGCCCCTTGGAAGAGACGTGCAGGTCGCAGCAGCTTAACAAGACGGTTTAAATGCCCTTTGGAACAGACGTGCAGGTCGCAGTATCTTAACAAGATGGTTAAAATGCCCCTTGTAAGAGACGTGCAGGTCGCAGTAGCTTAAAAAGACGGTTTAAATGCCCCTTGGAAGAGATGTGCAGGTCGCAGTAGCTTAACAAGACGGTTTAAATGCCCCTTGGAAGAGACGTGCAGCTCGCAGTAGCTTAACAAACAGTTTAAATGCCCCTTGGAAGAGACGTGCAGGTCGCAGTAGCTTAAAAGTTGGTTTAAATGCCCCTTGGAAGAGACGTGCAGGTCGCAGTAGCTTAACAAGACAGTATAAATGCCCCTTGGAAGAGACGTGCAGTTCGCAGTAATTTAACAAGACGGTTTAAATGCCACTTGGAAGAGATGTGCAGGTCGCAGTAGCTTAACAAGACGGATTAAATGCCCCTTGGAAGAGAAGTGGAGGTCACAGTAGCTTAACAAGACGGTTAAAATGCCCTTTGGAAGAGCGGTGAAGTTCGCAGTAGCTTAACAAGACGGTTTAAATGCCCCTTGGAAGAGATGTGCAGGACCCAGTAGCTTAACAAGACGGTTTAAATGCCCCTTGGAAGAGACGTGCAGGTCGCAGGAGCTTAACAAGAGGGTTTAAATGCCCCTTGGAAGAGACGTGCAAGTCGCAGCAGCTTAACAAGACGGTTTAAATGCCCCTTGGTAGAGAGGTGGAGGTCGCAGGAGCTTAACAAGACGGTTTAAATGCCCCTTGGAAGAGATGTGCAGATCGCAGTAGCTTAACAAGACGGTTTAAATGCCCCTTGGAAGAGACGTGCAGGTCGCAGTAGATTAACAAGACGGTTTAAATGCCCCTTGGAAGAGAGGTGGAGGTCGCAGTAGCTTAACAAGACAGTTTAAATTCCCCTTGGAAGAGATGTGAAGGTCGCAGTAGCTTAACAAGACGGTTTAAATGCCCCTTGGAAGAGATGTGCAGGTCGCAGTAGATTAACAAGACGTTTTAAATGCCCCTTGGAAGAGAGGTGGAGGTCGCAGTAGCTTAACAAGACAGTTTAAATGCCCCTTGGAAGAGACGTGCAGGTCGCAGAAGCTTAACAAGACGGTTTAAATACCCCTTAGAAGAGTCGTGCAGGTCGCAGTAGCTTAACAAGACGGTTTAAATGCCCCTTGGAACAGGATTGCAGGTCGCAGTAGCTTACCAAGATGGTTTAAATGCCCCTTGGAAGAGACGTGCAGGTCGCAGTAGCTTAACAAGACGGTTTAAATGCCCCTTGGAAGAGCGGTGGAGGTCTCAGTAGCTTAACAAGACGGTTTAAATGCCCCTTGGAAGAGACATACTGGTCGCAGCAGCTTAACAAGATGGTTTAAATGCCCATTGGAGGAGACGTACAGGTCACAGTAGCTTAACAAGATGGTTTAAATGCCCCTTGGAAGAGACGTGCAGGTAGCAGTAGCTTAACAAGATGGTTTAAATGTCCCTTGGAAGAGACGTGCAGGTCGCAGTAGCTTAACAAAACAGTTTAAATGCCCATTGGAAGAGGCGTGCAGTTCGCAGTAGCTTAACAAGACGGTTTAAATGCCCCTTGGAAGAAACGTGCAGGTCGCAGTAGCTTAACAAGATGGATTAAATGCCCTTTGGAAGAGCGGTGAAGGTCTCAGTAGCTTAACAAGACGGTTTAAATGCCCCTTGGAAGAGACGTGCAGGTCGCAGCAGCTTAACAAGACGGTTTAAATGCCCCTTGGAAGAGACGTGCAGGTCGCAGTAGCTTAACAAAATGGTTAAAATGCCCCTTGGAAGAGACGTGCAGGTCGCAGTAGCTTAACAAGACGGTTTAAATGCCCCTTGGAAGAGATGTGCAGGTCGCAGTAGCTTAACAAGACTGTTTAAATGGCCACTGGAAGAGCAGTGGAGGTCGCAGTAGCTTAACAAGACCGTTTAAATGCACCTTGGTAGAGACGTGCAGGTCACAGTAGCTTAACAAGACTGTTAAAATGCCCTTTGGAAGAGCGGTGAAGGTCACAGTAGCTTAACAAGACAGTTTAAATGCCCCTTGGAAGAGATGTGCAGGTCGCAGTAGCTTAGCAAGACGGTATAAATGCCCCTTGGAAGAGACGTGCAGGTGGCAGTAGCTTAACAAGACGGTTTAAATGCCCCTTGCAAGAGATGTGCAGGTCGCAGTAGATTAACAAGACGGTTTAAATGCCCCTTGGTAGAGAGGTGCAGGTCGCAGTAGCTTAACAAGACGGTTTAAATGCCCCTTGGAAGAGATGTGCAGGTCGCAGTAGATTAACAAGACGGCTTAAATGCCCCTTGGAAGAGAGGTGGAGGTCGCAGTAGCTTAACAAGACAGTTTAAATGCACCTTGGAAGAGACGTGCAGGACGCAGAATCTTAACAAGACGGTTTAAATACCCCTTGGAAGAGACGTGCAGGTCGCAGTAGCTTAACAAAACAGTTTAAATGCCCCTTGGAAGAGATGTGCAGGTCGCAGTAGCTTAACAAGACTGTTTAAATGGCCCCTGGAAGAGCAGTGGAGGTCGCAGTAGCTTAACAAGACCGTTTAAATGCACCTTGGTAGAGACGTGAAGATCACAGTAGCTTAACAAGACAGTTTAAATGCCCCTTGGAAGAGATGTGCAGGTCGCAGTAGCTTAGCAAGACGGTATAAATGCCCCTTGGAAGAGACGTGCAGGTGGCAGTAGCTTAACAAGACGGTTAAAATGCCCCTTAGAGGAGACGTGCAGGTCGCAGTAGCTTAACAAGACGGTTAAAATGCCCCTTGGAAGAGACGTGCAGGTCGCAGTAGCTTAACAACACGGATTAAATGCCTCTTATAAGAGAGGTGGAGGTCGCAGTAGCTTAACAAGACAGTTTAAATGCCCCTTGGAAGAGACGTGCAGGTCGCAGTAGCTTAACAAGACGGTTTAAATGCCCCTTGGAAGAGACGTGCAGGTCGCAGTAGCTTAACAAGACGGTTTAAATGCCCCTTGGAAGAGACGTGCAGGTCGCAGTAGCTTAACAAGACGGTTTAAATGCCCCTTGGAAGAGAGGTGGAGGTCGCAGTAGATTAACAAGACAGTTTAAATGCCCCTTGGAAGAGATGTGCAGGTGGCAGTAGCTTAACAAGATGGTTTAAATGCCCCTTGGAAGAGACGTGCAGGTCGCAGTAGCTTAAAAAGACGGTTTAAATGCCCCTTAGAAGAGACGTCCAGGTCGCAGTAGCTTAACAAGACAGTTAAAATGCCCCTTGGAAGAGACGTGCAGGTCGCAGTAGCTTAACAAGACTGTTTAAATGCCCCTTGGAAGAGACGTACAGGTCGCAGTAGCTTAACAAGACGGTTAAAATGCCCCTTGGAAGAGACGTGCAGGTCGCAGTAGCTTAACAAGAGGGTTAAAATGCCCCTTGGAAGAGACGTGCAGGTCGCAGTAGCTTAACAAGACGGATTAAATGCCCCTTGTAAGAGAGGTGGAGGTCGCAGTAGCTTAACAAGACAGTTTAAATGCCCCTTGGAAGAGACGTGTAGGTCGCTACAGCTTAACAAGACGGTTTAAATGCCCCTTGGAAGAGACATGCAGGTCGCAGTATCTTAACAAGTTGGTTAAAATGCCCCTTGGAAGAGACGTGCAGGTCGCAGTAGCTTAACAAGACGGTTTAAATGCCCCTTGGAAGTGATGTGCAGGTCGCAGTAGCTTAACAAGACGGTTTAAATGCCCATTGGAAGAGACGTGCAGCTCGCAGTAGCTTAACAAACAGTTTAAATGCCCCTTGGAAGAGACGTGCAGGTCGCAGTAGCTTAAAAGATGGTTTAAATGCCCCTTGGAAGAGAAGTGCAGGTCGCAGTAGCTTAACAAGACGGTTTAAATGCCCCTTGGAAGAGAGGTGGAGGTCGCAGTAGCTTAACAAGACAGTTTAAATGCCCCTTGGAAGAGATGTGCAGGTGGCAGTAGCTTAACAAGATGGTTTAAATGCCCCTTGGAAGAGACGTGCAGGTCGCAGTAGCTTAAAAATACGGTTTAAATGCCCCTTAGAAGAGACGTGCAGGTCGCAGTAGCTTAACAAGACGGTTTAAATGCCCCTTGCAAGAGACGTGCAGGTCGCAGTAGCTTAACAAGAGGGTTTAAGTGCCCCTTCGAAGAGGCTTGCAGGTCGCAGTAGCTTAACAAGATGGTTTAAATATCCCTTGGAAGAGATGTGCAGGTCGCAGTAGCTTAACAAGACAGTTTAAATGCCCCTTGGAAGAGACGTGCAGTTCGCAGTAGCTTAACAAGACGGTTTAAATGCCCCTTGGAAGAGACGTGCAGGTCGCAGTAGCTTAACAAGACGGATTAAATGCCCCTTGGAAGAGATGTGCAGGTCGCAGTAGCTTAACAAGACGGATTAAATGCCCTTTGGAAGAGCGGTGAAGGTCGCAGTAGCTTAACAAGACGGTTTAAATGCCCCTTGGAAGAGACGTGCAGGTCGCAGCAGCTTAACAAGACGGTTTAAATGCCCTTTGGAACAGACGTGCAGGTCGCAGTATCTTAACAAGATGGTTAAAATGCCCCTTGTAAGAGACGTGCAGGTCGCAGTAGCTTAAAAAGACGGTTTAAATGCCCCTTGGAAGAGACGTGCAGGTCGCAGTAGCTTAAAAGTTGGTTTAAATGCCCCTTGGAAGAGACGTGCAGGTCGCAGTAGCTTAACAAGACAGTATAAATGCCCCTTGGAAGAGACGTGCAGTTCGCAGTAATTTAACAAGACGGTTTAAATGCCACTTGGAAGAGATGTGCAGGTCGCAGTAGCTTAACAAGACGGATTAAATGCCCCTTGGAAGAGAAGTGGAGGTCACAGTAGCTTAACAAGACGGTTAAAATGCCCTTTGGAAGAGCGGTGAAGTTCGCAGTAGCTTAACAAGACGGTTTAAATGCCCCTTGGAAGAGATGTGCAGGACCCAGTAGCTTAACAAGACGGTTTAAATGCCCCTTGGAAGAGACGTGCAGGTCGCAGGAGCTTAACAAGAGGGTTTAAATGCCCCTTGGAAGAGACGTGCAAGTCGCAGCAGCTTAACAAGACGGTTTAAATGCCCCTTGGTAGAGAGGTGGAGGTCGCAGGAGCTTAACAAGACGGTTTAAATGCCCCTTGGAAGAGATGTGCAGATCGCAGTAGCTTAACAAGACGGTTTAAATGCCCCTTGGAAGAGAGGTGGAGGTCGCAGTAGCTTAACAAGACGGTTTAAATGCCCCTTGGAAGAGACGTGCAGGTAGCAGTAGCTTAACAAGATGGTTTAAAAGCCCCTTGCAAGAGACGTGCAGGTCGCAGTAGCTTAACAAGACGGTTTAAATGCCCCTTGGAAGAGACGTGCAGGTCGCAGAAGCTTAACAAGACGGTTTAAATACCCCTTAGAAGAGTCGTGCAGGTCGCAGTAGCTTAACAAGACGGTTTAAATGCCCCTTGGAAGAGACGTGCAGGTAGCAGTAGCTTAACAAGATGGTTTAAAAGCCCCTTGCAAGAGACGTGCAGGTCGCAGTAGCTTAACAAGACGGTTTAAATGCCCCTTGGAAGAGATGTGTAGGTCGCAGTAGCTTAACAAGACGGTTTAAATGCCCCTTGGAAGAGACGTGCAGGTGGCAGTAGCTTAACAAACAGTTAAAATGCCCCTTGGAAGAGACGTGCAGGTCGCAGTAGCTTAACAAGACTGTTTAAATGCCCCTTGGAAGAGACGTGCAGGTCGCAGTAGCTTAACAAGACGGTTAAAATGCCCCTTGGAAGAGACGTGCAGGTCGCAGTAGCTTAACAAGACGGTTAAAATGCCCCTTGGAAGAGACGTGCAGGTCGCAGTAGCTTAACAACACGGATTAAATGCCCCTTGTAAGAGAGGTGGAGGTCGCAGTAGCTTAACAAGACAGTTTAAATGCCCTTTGGAAGAGACGTGCAGGTCACAGTAGCTTAACAAGACGGTTTAAATGCCCCTTGGAAGAGACGTGCAGGTCGCAGTAGCTTAACAAGACGGTTTAAATGCCCCTTGGAAGAGACGTGCAGGTCACAGTAGCTTAACAAGACGGTTTAAATGCCCCTTGGAAGAGAGGTGGAGGTCGCAGTAGCTTAACAAGACAGTTTAAATGCCCCTTGGAAGAGATGTGCAGGTGGCAGTAGCTTAACAAGATGGTTTAAATGCCCCTTGGAAGAGACGTGCAGGTCGCAGTAGCTTAAAAAGACGGTTTAAATGCCCCTTAGAAGAGACGTGCAGGTCGCAGTACCTTAACAAGACGGTTAAAATGCCCCTTGGAAGAGACGTGCAGGTCGCAGTAGCTTAACAAGACTGTTTAAATGCCCCTTGGAAGAGACGTGCAGGTCGCAGTAGCTTAACAAGACGGTTAAAATGCCCCTTGGAAGAGACGTGCAGGTCGCAGTAGCTTAACAAGACGGTAAAAATGCCCCTTGGAAGAGACGTGCAGGTCGCAGTAGCTTAACAAGATGGATTAAATGCCCCTTGTAAGAGAGGTGGAGGTCGCAGTAGCTTAACAAGACAGTTTAAATGCCCCTTGGAAGAGACGTGTAGGTCGCAGCAGCTTAACAAGACGGTTTAAATGCCCCTTGGAAGAGACGTGCAGGTCACAGTATCTTAACAAGTTGGTTAAAATGCCCCTTGGAAGAGACGTGCAGGTCGCAGTAGCTTAACAAGACGGTTTAAATGCCCCTTGGAAGTGATGTGCAGGTCGCAGCAGCTAAACAAGACAGTTTAAATGCCCCTTGGAAGAGACGTGCAGGTCGCAGTAGCTTAACAAGACGGTTTAAATGCCCCTTGCAAGAGACGTGCAGGTCGCAGTAGCTTAACAAGAGGGTTTAAATGCCCCTTCAAAGAGGCTTGCAGGTCGCAGTAGCTTAACAAGATGGTTTAAATATCCCTTGGAAGAGACGTGCAGGTCGCAGTAGCTTAACAAGACAGTTTAAATGCCCCTTGGAAGAGACGTGCAGTTCGGAGTAGCTTAACAAGACGGTTTAAATGCCCCTTGGAAGAGACGTGCAGGTCGCAGTAGCTTAACAAGACGGATTAAATGCCCCTTGGAAGAGATGTGCAGGTCGCAGTAGCTTAACAAGAGGGATTAAATGCCCTTTGGAAGAGCGGTGAAGGTCGCAGTAGCTTAACAAGACGGTTTAAATGCCCCTTGGAAGAGACGTGCAGGTCGCAGCAGCTTAACAAGACGGTTTAAATACCCTTTGGAAGAGACGTGCAGGTCGCAGTATCTTAACAAGATGGTTAAAATGACCCCTTGGAAGAGACGTGCAGGTCGCAGTAGCTTAAAAAGACGGTTTAAATGCCCCTTGGAAGAGATGTGCAGGTCGCAGTAGCTTAACAAGACGGTTTAAATGCCCCTTGGAAGAGACGTTCAGCTCGCAGTAGCTTAACAAACAGTTTAAATGCCCCTTGGAAGAGACGTGCAGGTCGCAGTAGCTTAAAAGATGGTTTAAATGTCCCTTGGAAGAGACGTGCAGGTCGCAGTAGCTTAACAAGACAGTATAAATGCCCCTTGGAAGAGACGTGCAGTTCGCAGTAACTTAACAAGACGATTTAAATGCCCCTTGGAAGAGACGTGCAGGTCGCAGTAGCTTAACAAGACGGATTAAATGCCCCTTGGAAGAGCAGTGGAGGTCACAGTAGCTTAACAAGACGGTTAAAATGCCCTTTGGAAGAGCGGTGAAGTTCGCAGTAGCTTAACAAGACAGTATAAATGCCCCTTGGAAGAGACGTGCAGTTCGCAGTAACTTAACAAGACGATTTAAATGCCCCTTGGAAGAGACGTGCAGGTCGCAGTAGCTTAACAAGACAGATTAAATGCCCCTTGGAAGAGCAGTGGAGGTCACAGTAGCTTAACAAGACGGTTAAAATGCCCTTTGGAAGAGCGGTGAAGTTCTCAGTAGCTTAACAAGACGGTTTAAATGCCCCTTGGAAGAGATGTGCAGGACGCAGTAGCTTAACAAGACCGTTTAAATGCACCTTGGAAGAGACGTGCAGGTCGCAGTAGCTTAACAAGAGGGTTTAAATGCCCCTAGGAAGAGACATGCAGGTCGCAGCAGCTTAACAAGACGGTTTAAATGCCCCTTGGAAGAGAGGTGGAGGTCGCAGGAGCTTAACAAGACGGGTTAAATGCCCCTTGGAAGAGATGTGCAGATCGCAGTAGCTTAACAAGATGGTTTAAATGCCCCTTGGAAGAGACACGCAGGTCGCAGTAGCTTAACAAGACGGTTGAAATGCCCCTTGGAAGAGATGTGCAGGTCGCAGTAGATTAACAGGACGGTTTAAATGCCCCTTGGAAGAGAGGTGGAGGTCGCAGTAGCTTAACAAGACAGTTTAAATGCCCCTTGGAAGAGACGTGCAGGTCGCAGAAGCTTAACAAGACGGTTTAAATACCCCTTAGAAGAGTCGTGCAGGTCGCAGTAGCTTAACAAGACAGTATAAATGCCCCTTGGAAGAGACGTGCAGTTCGCAGTAACTTAACAAGACGATTTAAATGCCCCTTGGAAGAGACGTGCAGGTCGCAGTAGCTTAACAAGACGGATTAAATGCCCCTTGGAAGAGCAGTGGAGGTCACAGTAGCTTAACAAGACGGTTAAAATGCCCTTTGGAAGAGCGGTGAAGTTCGCAGTAGCTTAACAAGACGGTTTAAATGCCCCTTGGAAGAGACGGGCAGGTAGCAGTAGCTTAACAAGATGGTTTAAAAGCCCCTTGCAAGAGACGTGCAGGTCGCAGTAGCTTAACAAGACAGTATAAATGCCCCTTGGAAGAGACGTGCAGTTCGCAGTAACTTAACAAGACGGTTTAAATGCCCCTTGGAAGAGATGTTCACGTCGCAGTAGGTTAACAAGACCGTTTAAATGCCCCTTGGAAAAGACATGCAGGTCGCAGTAGCTTAAAAAGATGGTTTAATTGCCCCTTGTAAGAGATGAGCAGGTCGCAGTAGCTTAACAAGACGGTTTAAATGCCCCTTGGAAGAGACGTGCAGGTCGCAGTAGCTTAACAAGATGGTTTAAATGCCCCTTGGAAGAGACGTGCAGGTCGCAGTAGAATAACAAGATGGTTTAAATGCCCCTTGGAAGAGAGGTGGAGATAGCAGTAGCTTAACAAGACGGTTTAAATGCCCCTTGGAAGAGACATACTGGTCGCAGCAGCTTAACAAGACGGTTTAAATGCCCCTTGGAAGAGACGTGCAGGTAGCAGTAGCTTAACAAGATGGTTTAAATGTCCCTTGGAAGAGACGTGCAGGTCGCAGTAGCTTAACAAGACAGTTTAAATGCCCACTGCAAGAGGCGTGCAGTTCGCAGTAGCTTAACAAGACGGTTTAAATGCCCCTTGGAAGAGACGTGCAGGTCGCAGTAGCTTAACAAGATGGATTAAATGCCCTTTGGAAGAGCGGTGAAGGTCTCAGTAGCTTAACAAGATGGTTTAAATGCCCCTTGGAGGAGACGTGCAGGTCGCAGCAGCTTAACAAGACGGTTTAAATGCACCTTGGTAGAGACGTGCAGGTCACAGTAGCTTAACAAGACTGTTAAAATGCCCTTTGGAAGAGCGGTGAAGGTCACAGTAGCTTAACAAGACAGTTTAAATGCCCCTTGGAAGAGATGTGCAGGTCGCAGTAGCTTAGCAAGACGGTATAAATGCCCCTTGGAAGAGACGTGCAGGTGGCAGTAGCTTAACAAGACGGTTTAAATGCCCCTTGGAAGAGATGTGCAGGTCGCAGTAGATCAACTAGACGGTTTAAATGCCCATTGGAAGAGACGTGCAGGTCGCAGTAGCTTAACAAGACGGTTTAAATGCCCCTTGGAAGAGATGTGCAGGTCGCAGTAGATTAACAAGACGGTTTAAATGCCCCTTGGAAGAGAGGTGGAGGTCTCAGTAGCTTAACAAGACAGTTTAAATGCCCCTTGGAAGAGACGTGCAGGTCGCAGAAGCTTAACAAGACGGTTTAAATACCCCTTAGAAGAGTCGTGCAGGTCGCAGTAGCTTAACAAGACGGTTTAAATGCCCCTTGGAAGAGACGTGCAGGTAGCAGTAGCTTAACAAGATGGTTTAAATGCCCCTTGCAAGAGACGTGCAGGTCGCAGTATCTTAAAAAGAGGGTTTAAATGCGCGTTAGAAGAGGCTTGCAGGTCGCAGTAGCTTACCAAGACGGTTTAAATGCCCCTTGGAAGAGACGTGCAGGTCGCAGTAGCTTAACAAGATGGTTAAAATGCCCCTTGGAAGAGACGTGCAGGTCGCAGTAGCTTAACAAGACGGTTTAAATACCCCTTGGAAGAGATGTGCAGGTCGCAGTAGCTTAACAAGACTGTTTAAATGGCCCCTGGAAGAGCAGTGAAGGTCGCAGTAGCTTAACAAGACAGTTAAAATGCACCTTGGTAGAGGCGTGCAGGTCACAGTAGCTTAACAAGACTGTTAAAATGCCCTTTAGAAGAGCGGTGAAGGTCACAGTATCTTAACAAGACAGTTTAAATGCCCCTTGGAAGAGATGTGCAGGTCGCTGTAGCTTAGGAAGACGGTATAAATACCCCTTGGAAGAGAGGTGGAGGTCGCAGTAGCTTAACAAGACAGTTTAAATGCCCCTTGGAAGAGACGTGCAGGTGGCAGTAGATTAACAAGATGGTTTAAATGCCCATTGGAAGAGACGTGCAGGTCGCAGTAGCTTAAAAAGATGGTTTAAATGCCCCTTAGAAGAGACGTGCAGGTCGCAGTAGCTTAACAAGACGGTTTAAATGCCCCTTGCAAGAGAGGTGCAGGTCGCAGTAGCTTAACAAGAGGGTTTAAATGCCCCTTCGAAGAGGCTTGCAGGTCGCAGAAGCTTAACAAGATGGTTTAAATATCCCTTGGAAGAGACGTGCAGGTCGCAGTAGCTTAACAAGACAGTTTATATGCCCCGTGTAAGAGACGTGCAGTTCGCAGTAGCTTAACAAGACGGTTTAAATGCCCCTTGGAAGAGATGTGCAGGTCGCAGTAGCTTAACAAGACGGATTAAATGCCCTTTGGGAGAGCGGTGAAGGTCGCAGTAGCTTAACAAGACGGTTGAAATGCCCCTTGGAAGAGACGTGCAGGTCGCAGCAGCTTAAGAAGACGGTTTAAATGCCCCTTGGAAGAGACGTGCAGGTCGCAGTATCTTAACAAGATGGTTAAAATGCCCCTTGGAAGAGACGTGCAGGTCGCAGTAGCTTAACAAGACGGTTTAAATGCCCCTTGGAAGAGATGTGCAGGTCGCAGTAGCTTAACAAGACGGTTTAAATGCCCCTTGGAAGAGACGTGCAGGTCGCAGTAGCTAAACAAGACGGTTTAAATGCCCCTTGGAAGAGACGTGCAGTTCGCAGTAACTTAACAAGACGGTTTAAATGCCCCTTGGAAGAGACGTGCAGGTCGCAGTAGCTTAACAAGACGGATTAAATGCCCCTTGGAAGAGCAGTGGAGGTCACAGTAGCTTAACAAGACGGTTAAAATGCACTTTGGTAGAGCGGTGAAGTTCGCAGTAGCTTTACAAGAGGGTTTAAATGCCCCTTGGAAGAGATGTGCAGGTCGCAGTAGATTAACAAGACGGTTTAAATGCCCCTTGGAAGAGAGGTGGAGGTCGCAGTAGCTTAACAAGACAGTTTAAATGCCCCTTGGAAGAGCAGTGGAGGTCACAGTAGCTTAACAAGACGGTTAAAATGCACTTTGGTAGAGCGGTGAAGTTCGCAGTAGCTTAACAAGATGGTTTAAATGCCCCTTGGAAGAGACGTGCAGGTCGCAGTAGCTTAACAAGACGAATTAAATGCCCCTTGGAAGAGCAGTGGAGGTCACAGTAGCTTAACAAGACGGTTAAAATGCACTTTGGTAGAGCGGTGAAGTTCGCAGTAGCTTAACAAGATGGTTTAAATGCCCCTTGGAAGAGATGTGCAGGTCGCAGTAGATTAACAAGACGGTTTAAATGCCCCTTGGAAGAGAGGTGGAGGTCGCAGTAGCTTAACAAGACAGTTTAAATGCCCCTTGGAAAAGACGTGCACGTCGCAGAAACTTAACAAGACGGTTTAAATACCCCTTAGAAGAGTCGTGCAGGTCGCAGTAGCTTAACAAGACGGTTTAAATGCCCCTTGGAAGAGACGTGCAGGTAGCAGTAGCTTAACAAGATGGTTTAAATGCCCCTTGTAAGAGACGTGCAGGTCGCAGTATCTTAACAAGAGGGTTTAAATGCCAGTTAGAAGAGGCTTGCAGGTCGCAGTAGCTTACCAAGAGGGTTTATATGCCCCTTGGAAGAGACGTGCAGGTCGCAGTAGCTTAACAAGATGGTTTAAATGCCCCTTGGGAGAGCGGTGGAGGTCACAGTAGTTTAACAAGATGGTTTAAATGCCCCTTGGAAAAGACATGCAGGTCGCAGTAGCTTAACGAGATGGCTTAAATGCCCCTTGGAAGAGATGTGCAGGTCGCAGTAGCTTAATAAGACAGTTTAAATGCCCCTTCGAAGAGGCTTGCAGGTCGCAGTAGCTTTCCAAGACGGTTTAAATGCCCCTTGTAAGAGACGTGCAGGTTGCAGTAGCTTAACAAGAGGATTTAAATGCCCCTTGGAAGAGCGGTGGAGGTCGCAGTAGCTTAAAAAGACGGTTTAAATGCCCCTTGGAAGAGCGGTGGAGGTCGCAGTATCTTAACAAGATGGTTAAAATGCCCCTTGGAAGAGACGTGGAGTTCGCAGTAACTTAACAAGACGGTTTAAATGCCCCTTGGAAGAGATGTGCAGGTCGCAGTAGCTTAACAAGACGGATTAAATGCCCCTTGGAAGAGCAGTGGAGGTCACAGTAGCTTAACAAGACGGTTAAAATGCCCTTTGGAAGAGATGTGCAGGACGCAGTAGCTTAACAAGACCGTTTAAATGCCCCTTGGAAGAGATGTGCAGGACGCAGTAGCTTAACAAGACCGTTTAAATGCCCCTTGGAAGAGACGTGCAGGTCGCAGTAGCTTAACAAGAGGGTTTAAATGCCCCATGGAAGAGACGTGCAAGTCGCAGCAGCTTAACAAGACGGTTTAAATGCCCCTTGGAAGAGAGGTGGAGGTCGCAGGAGCTTAACAAGACGGTTTAAATGCCCCATGGAAGAGATGTGCCGGTCGCAGTAGATTAACAAGACGGTTTAAATGCCCCTTGGAAGAGAGGTGGAGGTCGCAGTAGCTTAACAAGACAGTTTAAATGCCCCTTGGAAGAGACGTGCAGGTCGCAGAAGCTTAACAAGACGGTTTAAATACCCCTTAGAAGAGTCGTGCAGGTCGCAGTAGCTTAATAAGATGGTTTAAATGCCCCTTGGAAGAGACGTGCAGGTAGCAGTAGCTTAACAAGATGGCTTAAAAGCCCCTTGCAAGAGACGTGCAGGTCGCAGTATCTTAACAAGAGGGTTTAAATGCCCGTTAGAAGAGGCTTGCAGGTCGCAGTAGCTTACCAAGACGGTTTAAATGCCCCTTGGAAGAGACGTGCAGGTCGCAGTAGCTTAACAAGAGGATTAAATGCCCCTTGGAAGAGCAGTGGAGGTCACAGTAGCTTAACAAGACGGTTAAAATGCCCTTTGGAAGAGCGGTGAAGTTCGCAGAAGCTTAACAAGACGGTTTAAATGCCCCTTGGAAGAGATGTGCAGGTCGCGGTAGCTTAACAAGATGGTTTAAATGCCCCTTGGAAGAGACGTGCAGGTCGCAGTAGCTTAACAAGACGGTTTAAATGCCCCTTGGAAGAGACGTGCAGGTCGCAGCAGCTTAACAAGACGGTTTAAATGCCCCTTGGAAGAGAGGTGGAGGTCGCAGTAGCTTAACAAGACGGTTTAAATGACCCTTGGAAGAGACGTGCAGGTAGCAGTAGCTTAACAAGACTGTTTAAATGCCCCTTGGAAGAGACGTGCAGGTCGCAGTAGCTTAACAAGACGGTTTAAATGCACCTTGGAAGAGACGTGCAGGTCGCAGTAGCATAACAAGACGGTTTAAATGCCCCTTGCAAGAGACGTGCAGGTCGCAGTAGCTTAACAAGAGGGTTAAAATGTCCCTTAGAAGAGGCTTGCAGGTCGCAGTAGCATAACAAGACGGTTTAAATGCCCCTTGGAAGAGACGTGCAGGTCGCAGTAGCATAACAAGATGGTTTAAATACCCCTAGGAAGAGCGGTGGAGGTCACAATAGCTTAACAAGACGGTTTAAATGCCCCTTGGAAAAGACATGCAGGTCGCAGTAGCTTAACAAGATGGTTTAAATGACCCTTGGAAGAGATGAGCAGGTCGCAGTAGCTTAACAAGACGGTTTAAATGCCCCTTGGAAGAGGATTGCAGGTCGCAGTAGCTTACCAAGATGGTTTAAATGCCCCTTGGAAGAGACGTGCAGGTCGCAGTAGCTTAACAAGATGGTTTAAATATCCCTTGGAAGAGAGGTGCAGGTCGCAGTAGCTTAACAAGACAGTTTAAATGCCCCTTGGAAGAGACGTGCAGTTCGCAGTAGCTTAACAAGACGGTTTAAATGCCCCTTGGAAGAGACGTGCAGGTCGCAGTAGCTTAACAAGACGGATTAAATGCCCTTTGGAAGAGCGGTGAAGGTCGCAGTAGCTTAACAAGATGGTTTAAATGCCCCTTGGAAGAGACGTGCAGGTCACAGCAGCTTAACAAGATGGTTTAAATGCCCCTTGGAAGAGACGTGCAGGTAGCAGTAGCTTAACAAGATGGTTTAAAAGCCCCTTGCAAGAGACGTGCAGGTCGCAGTAGCTTAACAAGACAGTATAAATGCCCCTTGGAAGAGACGTGCAGTTCGCAGTAACTTAACAAGACGGTTTAAATGCCCCTTGGAAGAGATGTGCACGTCGCAGTAGGTTAACAAGACCGTTTAAATGCCCCTTGGAAAAGACATGCAGGTCGCAGTAGCTTAAAAAGATGGTTTAATTGCCCCTTGTAAGAGATGAGCAGGTCGCAGTAGCTTAACAAGACGGTTTAAATGCCCCTTGGAAGAGACGTGCAGGTCGCAGTAGCTTAACAAGATGGTTTAAATACCCCTTGGAAGAGACGTGCAGGTCGCAGTAGAATAACAAGATGGTTTAAATGCCCCTTGGAAGAGCGGTGGAGATAGCAGTAGCTTAACAAGATGGTTTAAATGCCCCTTGGAAGAGACATACTGGTCGCAGCAGCTTAACAAGACGGTTTAAATGCCCCTTGGAAGAGACGTGCAGGTAGCAGTAGCTTAACAAGATGGTTTAAATGTCCCTTGGAAGAGACGTGCAGGTCGCAGTAGCTTAACAAGACAGTTTAAATGCCCACTGGAAGAGGCGTGCAGTTCGCAGTAGCTTAACAAGACGGTTTAAATGCCCCTTGGAAGAGACGTGCAGGTCGCAGTAGCTTAACAAGATGGATTAAATGCCCTTTGGAAGAGCGGTGAAGGTCTCAGTAGCTTAACAAGATGGTTTAAATGTCCCTTGGAGGAGACGTGCAGGTCGCAGCAGCTTAACAAGACCGTTTAAATGCACCTTGGTAGAGACGTGCAGGTCACAGTAGCTTAACAAGACTGTTAAAATGCCCTTTGGAAGAGCGGTGAAGGTCACAGTAGCTTAACAAGACAGTTTAAATGCCCCTTGGAAGAGATGTGCAGGTCGCAGTAGCTTAGCAAGACGGTATAAATGCCCCTTGGAAGAGACGTGCAGGTGGCAGTAGCTTAACAAGACGGTTTAAATGCCCCTTGGAAGAGATGTGCAGGTCGCAGTAGATCAACTAGACGGTTTAAATGCCCATTGGAAGAGACGTGCAGGTCGCAGTAGCTTAACAAGACGGTTTAAATGCCCCTTGGAAGAGATGTGCAGGTCGCAGTAGATTAACAAGACGGTTTAAATGCCCCTTGGAAGAGAGGTGGAGGTCTCAGTAGCTTAACAAGACAGTTTAAATGCCCCTTGGAAGAGACGTGCAGGTCGCAGAAGCTTAACAAGACGGTTTAAATACCCCTTAGAAGAGTCGTGCAGGTCGCAGTAGCTTAACAAGACGGTTTAAATGCCCCTTGGAAGAGACGTGCAGGTAGCAGTAGCTTAACAAGATGGTTTAAATGCCCCTTGCAAGAGACGTGCAGGTCGCAGTATCTTAAAAAGAGGGTTTAAATGCGCGTTAGAAGAGGCTTGCAGGTCGCAGTAGCTTACCAAGACGGTTTAAATGCCCCTTGGAAGAGACGTGCAGGTCGCTGTAGCTTAACAAGATGGTTAAAATGCCCCTTGGAAGAGACGTGCAGGTCGCAGTAGCTTAACAAGACGGTTTAAATACCCCTTGGAAGAGATGTGCAGGTCGCAGTAGCTTAACAAGACTATTTAAATGGCCCCTGGAAGAGCAGTGAAGGTCGCAGTAGCTTAACAAGACAGTTTAAATGCACCTTGGTAGAGACGTGCAGGTCACAGTAGCTTAACAAGACTGTTAAAATGCCCTTTAGAAGAGCGGTGAAGGTCACAGTATCTTAACAAGACAGTTTAAATGCCCCTTGGAAGAGATGTGCAGGTCGCTGTAGCTTAGGAAGACGGTATAAATACCCCTTGGAAGAGAGGTGGAGGTCGCAGTAGCTTAACAAGACAGTTTAAATGCCCCTTGGAAGAGACGTGCAGGTGGCATTAGATTAACAAGATGGTTTAAATGCCCATTGGAAGAGACGTGCAAGTCGCAGTAGCTTAAAAAGACGGTTTAAATGCCCCTTAGAAGAGACGTGCAGGTCGCAGTTGCTTAACAAGACGGTTTAAATGCCCCTTGCAAGAGAGGTGCAGGTCGCAGTAGCTTAACAAGACAGTTTAAATGCCCCTTCGAAGAGGCTTGCAGGTCGCAGAAGCTTAACAAGATGGTTTAAATATCCCTTGGAAGAGACGTGCAGGTCGCAGTAGCTTAACAAGACAGTTTATATGCCCCGTGTAAGAGACGTGCAGTTCGCAGTAGCTTAACAAGACGGTTTAAATGCCCCTTGGAAGAGATGTGCAGGTCGCAGTAGCTTAACAAGACGGATTAAATGCCCTTTGGGAGAGCGGTGAAGGTCGCAGTAGCTTAACAAGACGGTTTAAATGCCCCTTGGAAGAGACGTGCAGGTCGCAGCAGCTTAAGAAGACGGTTTAAATGCCCCTTGGAAGAGACGTGCAGGTTGCAGTATCTTAACAAGATGGTTAAAATGCCCCTTGGAAGAGACGTGCAGGTCGCAGTAGCTTAACAAGACGGTTTAAATGCCCCTTGGAAGAGATGTGCAGGTCGCAGTAGCTTAAAAAGACGGTTTAAATGCCCCTTGGAAGAGACGTGCAGGTCGCAGTAGCTAAACAAGACGGTTTAAATGCTCCTTGGAAGAGACGTGCAGTTCGCAGTAACTTAACAAGACGGTTTAAATGCCCCTTGGAAGAGACGTGCAGGTCGCAGTAGCTTAACAAGACGGATTAAATGCCCCTTGGAAGAGCAGTGGAGGTCACAGTAGCTTAACAAGACGGTTAAAATGCACTTTGGTAGAGCGGTGAAGTTCGCAGTAGCTTTACAAGAGGGTTTAAATGCCCCTTGGAAGAGATGTGCAGGTCGCAGTAGATTAACAAGACGGTTTAAATGCCCCTTGGAAGAGAGGTGGAGGTCGCAGTAGCTTAACAAGACAGTTTAAATGCCCCTTGGAAGAGCAGTGGAGGTCACAGTAGCTTAACAAGACGGTTAAAATGCACTTTGGTAGAGCGGTGAAGTTCGCAGTAGCTTAACAAGATGGTTTAAATGCCCCTTGGAAGAGACGTGCAGGTCGCAGTAGCTTAACAAGACGAATTAAATGCCCCTTGGAAGAGCAGTGGAGGTCACAGTAGCTTAACAAGACGGTTAAAATGCACTTTGGTAGAGCGGTGAAGTTCGCAGTAGCTTAACAAGATGGTTTAAATGCCCCTTGGAAGAGATGTGCAGGTCGCAGTAGATTAACAAGACGGTTTAAATGCCCCTTGGAAGAGAGGTGGAGGTCGCAGTAGCTTAACAAGACAGTTTAAATGCCCCTTGGAAAAGACGTGCACGTCGCAGAAACTTAACAAGACGGTTTAAATACCCCTTAGAAGAGTCGTGCAGGTCGCAGTAGCTTAATAAGATGGTTTAAATGCCCCTTGGAAGAGACGTGCAGGTAGCAGTAGCTTAACAAGATGGCTTAAAAGCCCCTTGCAAGAGACGTGCAGGTCGCAGTATCTTAACAAGAGGGTTTAAATGCCCGTTAGATGAGGCTTGCAGGTCGCAGTAGCTTACCAAGACGGTTTAAATGCCCCTTGGAAGAGACGTGCAGGTCGCAGTAGCTTAACAAGAGGATTAAATGCCCCTTGGAAGAGCAGTGGACGTCACAGTAGCTTAACAAGACGGTTAAAATGCCCTTTGGAAGAGCGGTGAAGTTCGCAGAAGCTTAACAAGACGGTTTAAATGCCCCTTGGAAGAGATGTGCAGGTCGCGGTAGCTTAACAAGATGGTTTAAATGCCCCTTGGAAGAGACGTGCAGGTCGCAGTCGCTTAACAAGACGGTTTAAATGCCCCTTGGAAGAGACGTGCAGGTCGCAGCAGCTTAACAAGACGGTTTAAATGCCCCTTGGAAGAGAGGTGGAGGTCGCAGTAGCTTAACAAGACGGTTTAAATGACCCTTGGAAGAGACGTGCAGGTAGCAGTAGCTTAACAAGACTGTTTAAATGCCCCTTGGAAGAGACGTGCAGGTCGCAGTAGCTTAACAAGACGGTTTAAATGCACCTTGGAAGAGACGTGCAGGTCGCAGTAGCATAACAAGACGGTTTAAATGCCCCTTGCAAGAGACGTGCAGGTCGCAGTAGCTTAACAAGAGGGTTTAAATGTCCCTTAGAAGAGGCTTGCAGGTCGCAGTAGCTAACCAAGACGGTTTAAATGCCCCTTGGAAGAGACGTGCAGGTCGCAGTAGCATAACAAGATGGTTTAAATACCCCTAGGAAGAGCGGTGGAGGTCACAATAGCTTAACAAGACGGTTTAAATGCCCCTTGGAAAAGACATGCAGGTCGCAGTAGCTTAACAAGATGGTTTAAATGACCCTTGGAAGAGATGAGCAGGTCGCAGTAGCTTAACAAGACGGTTTAAATGCCCCTTGGAAGAGGATTGCAGGTCGCAGTAGCTTACCAAGATGGTTTAAATGCCCCTTGGAAGAGACGTGCAGGTCGCAGTAGCTTAACAAGATGGTTTAAATATCCCTTGGAAGAGAGGTGCAGGTCGCAGTAGCTTAACAAGACAGTTTAAATGCCCCTTGGAAGAGACGTGCAGTTCGCAGTAGCTTAACAAGACGGTTTAAATGCCCCTTGGAAGAGACGTGCAGGTCGCAGTAGCTTAACAAGACGGATTAAATGCCCTTTGGAAGAGCGGTGAAGGTCGCAGTAGCTTAACAAGATGGTTTAAATGCCCCTTGGAAGAGACGTGCAGGTCACAGCAGCTTAACAAGATGGTTTAAATGCCCCTTGGAAGAGACGTGCAGGTCGCAGTAGCTTAACAAGATGGTTAAAATGCCCCTTGTAAGAGACGTGCAGGTTGCAGTAGCTTAACAAGACGATTTAAATGCCCCTTGGAAGAGATGTGCAGGTCGCAGTAGCTTAACAAGACAGTTTAAATGCCACTTAGAAGAGACCTGCAGGTCGCAGTAGCTTAAAAGATGGTTTAAATGTCCCTTGGAAGAGACGTGCAGGCCGCAGTAGCTTAACAAGACAGTATAAATGCCCCTTGGAAGAGACGTGCAGTTCGCAGTAACTTTACAAGACGGTTTAAATGCCCCTTGGAAGAGACGTGCAGGTCGCAGTAGCTTAACAAGACGGATTAAATGCCCCTTGGAAGAGCAGTGGAGGTCACAGTAGCTTAACAAGACGGTTAAAATGCCCTTTGGAAGAGCGGTGAAGTTCGCAGTATCTTAACAAGACGATTTAAATGCCCCTTGGAAGAGATGTGCAGGTCGCAGTAGCTTAACAAGACCGTTTAAATGCCCCTTGGAAGAGACGTGCAGGTCGCAGTAGCTTAACAAGAGGGATTAAATGCCCCTTGGAAGAGACGTGCAGGTCGCAGCAGCTTAACAAGACGGTTTAAATGCCCCTTGGAAGAGAGGTGGAGGTCGCAGGAGCTTAACAAGACGGTTTAAATGCCCCTTGGAAGAGATGTGCAGGTCGCAGTAGCTTAACAAGACGGTTTAAATGCCCCTTGGAAGAGACGTGCAGGTCGCAGTAGCTTAACAAGACGGTTTAAATGCCCCTTGGAAGAGACGTGCAGGTTGCAGTAGCTTAACAAGACGGTTAAAATGCCCTTAGGAAGAGCGGTGAAGTTCGCAGTAGCTCAACAAGACGGTTTAAATGCCCCTTGGAAGAGATGTGCAGGTCGCAGTAGCTTAACTAGATCGTTTAAATGCCCCTTGGAAAAGACATGCAGGTCGCAGTAGCTTAACAAGATGGTTTAATTGCCCCTTGTAAGAGATGAGCAGGTCGCAGTAGCTTAACAAGACGGTTTAAATGCCCCTTGGAACAGGTTTGCAGGTCGCAGTAGCTTACCAAGATGGTTTAAATGCCCCTTGGAAGAGACGTGCAGGTCACAGTAGCTTAACAAGACGGTTTAAATGCCCCGTGGAAGAGACATACTGGTCGCAGCAGCTTAACAAGACGGTTTAAATGCCCATTGGAGTAGACGTACAGGTCACAGTAGCTTAACAAGATGGTTTAAATGCCCCTTGGAAGAGACGCGCAGGTAGCAGTAGCTTATCAAGATGGTTTAAATGCCCCTTGGAAGAGACATACTGATCGCAGCAGCTTAACAAGACGGTTTAAATGCCCATTGGAGGAGACGTGTAGGTAGCAGTAGCTTAACAAGATGGTTAAAATGCCCCTTGGAATAGACGTGCAGGTCGCAGTAGCTTAACAAGACGGTTTAAATGCCCCTTGGAAGAGATGTGCAGGTCGCAGTAGCTTAACAAGACTGTTTAAATGGCCCCTGGAAGAGCAGTGGAGGTCGCAGTAGCTTAACAAGACCGTTTAAATGCACCTTGGTAGAGACGTGCAGGTCACAGTAGCTTAACAAGACTGTTAAAATGCCCTTTGGAAGAGCGGTGAAGGTCACAGTAGCTTAACAAGACAGTTTAAATGCCTCTTGGAAGAGATGTGCAGGTCGCAGTAGCTTAGCAAGACGGTATAAATGCCCCTTGGAAGAGACGTGCAGGTCGCAGTAGGTTAACAAGAAGGTATAAATGCCCCTTGGAAGAGATGTGCAGGTCGCAGTAGATTAACAAGACGGTTTAAATGCCCCTTGGAAGAGAGGTGGAGGTCTTAGTAGCTTGACAAGACAGTTAAAATGCCCCTTGGAAGAGACGTGCAGGTCGCAGAAGCTTAACAAGATGGTTTAAATACCCCTTAGAAGAGTCGTGCAGGTCGCAGTAGCTTAACACGACGGTTTAAATGCCCCTTGGAAGAGACTTGCAGGTAGCAGTAGCTTAACAAGATGGTTTAAATGACCCTTGCAAGAGATGTGCAGGTCGCAGTATCTTAAAAAGAGGGTTTAAATGCCCGTTAGAAGAGGCTTACAGGTCGCAGTAGCTTACCAAGACGGTTTAAATGCCCCTTGGAAGAGACGTGCAGGTCGCAGTAGCTTAACAGGATGGTTAAAATGCCCCTTGGAAGAGACGTGCAGGTCGCAGTAGCTTAACAAGATGGTTTAAATGCCCCTTGGAAGAGATGTGCAGGTCGCAGTAGCTTAACAAGACTGTTTAAATGGCCCCTGGAAGAGCAGTGGAGGTCGCAGTAGCTTAACAAGATGGTTTAAATGCCCCTTCGAAGAGATGTGCAGGTCGCAGTAGCTTAATAAGACAGTTTAAATGCCCCTTCGAAGAGGCTTGCAGGTCGCAGTAGCTTTCCAAGACGGTTTAAATGCCCCTTGGAAGAGACCTGCAGGTCGCAGTAGCTTAACAAGAGGATTAAATGCCCCTTGGAAGAGCAGTGGAGGTCACAGTAGCTTAACAAGACGGTTAAAATGCCCTTTGGAAGAGCGGTGAAGTTCGCAGAAGCTTAACAAGACGGTTTAAATGCCCCTTGGAAGAGATGTGCAGGTCGCGGTAGCTTAACAAGATGGTTTAAATGCCCCTTGGAAGAGACGTGCAGGTCGCAGTAGCTTAACAAGACGGTTTAAATGCCCCTTGGAAGAGACGTGCAGGTCGCAGCAGCTTAACAAGACGGTTTAAATGCCCCTTGGAAGAGAGGTGGAGGTCGCAGTAGCTTAACAAGATGGTTTAAATGACCCTTGGAAGAGACGTGAAGGTAGCAGTAGCTTAACAAGACTGTTTAAATGCCCCTTGGAAGAGACGTGCAGGTCGCAGTAGCTTAACAAGACGGTTTAAATGCACCTTGAAAGAGACGTGCAGGTCGCAGTAGCATAACAAGACGGTTTAAATGCACCTTGGTAGAGACGTGCAGGTCACAGTAGCTTAACAAGACTGTTAAAATGCCCTTTGGAAGAGCGGTGAAGGTCACAGTAGCTTAACAAGACAGTTTAAATGCCCCTTGGAAGAGATGTGCAGGTCGCAGTAGCTTAGCAAGACGGTATAAATGCCCCTTGTAAGAGACGTGCAGGTGGCAGTAGCTTAAAAAGACGGTTAAAATGCCCCTTGGAAGAGACGTGCAGCTCGCAGTAGCTTAACAAGACGGTTTAAATGCCCCTTGGAAGAGACGTGCAGGTCGCAGTAGCTTAACAAGACGGTTAAAATGCCCCTTTGAAGAGACGTGCAGGTCGCAGTAGGTTAACAAGACAGTTAAAATGCCCCTTGGAAGAGACGTGCAGGTCGCAGTAGCTTAACAAGACGGTTTAAATGCCCCTTGGGAGAGCGGTGGAGGTCACAGTAGTTTAACAAGATGGTTTAAATGCCCCTTGGAAAAGACATGCAGGTCGCAGTAGCTTAACGAGATGGCTTAAATGCCCCTTGGAAGAGATGTGCAGGTCGCAGTAGCTTTATAAGACAGTTTAAATGCCCCTTCGAAGAGGCTTGCAGGTCGCAGTAGCTTTCCAAGACGGTTTGAATGCCCCTTGGAAGAGACGTGCAGGTTGCAGTAGCTTAACAAGAGGATTTAAATGCCCCTTGGAAGAGCGGTGGAGGTCGCAGTAGCTTAAAAAGACGGTTTAAATGCCCCTTGGAAGAGCGGTGGAGGTCGCAGTATCTTAACAAGATGGTTAAAATGCCCCTTGGAAGAGACGTGCAGTTTGCAGTAACTTAACAAGACTGTTTAAATGCCCCTTGGAAGAGATGTGCAGGTCGCAGTAGCTTAACAAGACGGATTAAATGCCCCTTGGAAGAGCAGTGGAGGTCACAGTAGCTTAACAAGACGGTTAAAATGCCCTTTGGAAGAGCGGTGAAGTTCGCAGTAGCTTAACAAGACGGTTTAAATGCCCCTTGGAAGAGATGTGCAGGACGCAGTAGCTTAACAAGACCGTTTAAATGCCCCTTGGAAGAGACGTGCAGGTCGCAGTAGCTTAACAAGAGGGTTTAAATGCCCCTTGGAAGAGACGTGCAAGTCGCAGCAGCTTAACAAGACGGTTTAAATGCCCCTTGGAAGAGAGGTGGAGGGCGCAGGAGCTTAACAAGACGGTTTAAATGCCCCATGGAAGAGATGTGCAGGTCGCAGTAGCTTAACAAGACGGTTTAAATGCCCCTTGGAAGAGCGGTGGAGGTCGCAGTAGCTTAACAAGACGGTTTAAATGCCCCTTGGAAGAGATGTGCAGGTCGCAGTAGATTAACAAGACGGTTTAAATGCCCCTTGGAAGAGAGGTGGAGGTCGCAGTAGCTTAACAAGACAGTTTAAATGCCCCTTGGAAGAGACGTGCAGGTCGCAGAAGCTTAACAAGACGGTTTAAATACCCCTTAGAAGAGTCGTGCAGGTCGCAGTAGCTTAACAAGATAGTTTAAATGCCCCTTGGAAGAGACGTGCAGGTAGCAGTAGCTTAACAAGATGGTTTAAAAGCCCCTTGCAAGAGACGTGCAGGTCGCAGTATCTTAACAAGAGGGTTTAAATGCCCGTTAGAAGAGACTTGCAGGTCGCAGTAGCTTACCAAGACGGTTTAAATGCCCCTTGGAAGAGACGTGCAGGTCGCAGTAGCTTAACAAGATGGTTTAAATGCCCCTTGGGAGAGCGGTGGAGGTCACAGTAGTTTAACGAGATGGTTTAAATGCCCCTTGGAAAAGACATGCAGGTCGCAGTAGCTTAACAAGATGGGTTAAATGCCCCTTGGAAGAGATGTGCAGGTCGCAGTAGCTTAATAAGACAGTTTAAATACCCCTTCGAAGAGGCTTGCAGGTCGCAGTAGCTTTCCAAGATGGTTTAAATGCCCCTTGGAAGAGACCTGCAGGTCGCAGTAGCTTAACAAGAGGATTAAATGCCCCTTGGAAGAGCAGTGGAGGTCACAGTAGCTTAACAAGACGGTTAAAATGCCCTTTGGAAGAGCGGTGAAGTTCGCAGAAGCTTAACAAGACGGTTTAAATGCCCCTTGGAAGAGATGTGCAGGTCGCGGTAGCTTAACAAGATGGTTTAAATGCCCCTTGGAAGAGACGTGCAGGTCGCAGTAGCTTAACAAGACGGTTTAAATGCCCCTTGGAAGAGACGTGCAGGTCGCAGCAGCTTAACAAGACGGTTTAAATGCCCCTTGGAAGAGAGGTGGAGGTCGCAGTAGCTTAACAAGATGGTTTAAATGACCCTTGGAAGAGACGTGAAGGTAGCAGTAGCTTAACAAGACTGTTTAAATGCCCCTTGGAAGAGACGTGCAGGTCGCAGTAGCTTAACAAGACGGTTTAAATGCACCTTGAAAGAGACGTGCAGGTCGCAGTAGCATAACAAGACGGTTTAAATGCCCCTTGCAAGAGACGTGCAGGTCGCAGTAGCTTAACAAGAGGGTTTAAATGTCCCTAAGAAGAGGCTTGCAGGTCGCAGTAGCTAACCAAGACGGTTTAAATGCCCCTTGGAAGAGACGTGCAGGTCGCAGTAGCATAACAAGATGGTTTAAATACCCCTTGGAAGAGCGGTGGAGGTCACAATAGCTTAACAAGACGGTTTAAATGCCCCTTGGAAAAGACATGCAGGTCGCAGTAGCTTAACAAGATGGTTTAAATGACCCTTGGAAGAGATGAGCAGGTCGCAGTAGCTTAACAAGACGGTTTAAATCCCCCTTGGAAGAGGATTGCAGGTCGCAGTAGGTTACCAAGATGGTTTAAATGCCCCTTGGAAGAGACGTGCAGGTCGCAGTAGCTTAACAAGATGGTTTAAATATCCCTTGGAAGAGACGTGCAGGTCGCAGTAGCTTAACAAGACAGTTTAAATGCCCCTTGGAAGAGACGTGCAGTTCGCAGTAGCTTAACAAGACGGTTTAAATGCCCCTTGGAAGAGACGTGCAGGTCGCAGTAGCTTAACAAGACGGATTAAATGCCCTTTGGAAGAGCGGTGAAGGTCGCAGTAGCTTAACAAGATGGTTTAAATGCCCCTTGGAAGAGACGTGCAGGTCACAGCAGCTTAACAAGATGGTTTAAATGCCCCTTGGAAGAGACGTGCAGGTCGCAGTAGCTTAACAAGATGGTTAAAATGCCCCTTGGAAGAGACGTGCAGGTCGCAGTAGCTTAACAAGACGATTTAAATGCCCCTTGGAAGAGATGTGCAGGTCGCAGTAGCTTAACAAGACAGTTTAAATGCCACTTAGAAGAGACCTGCAGGTCGCAGTAGCTTAAAGGATGGTTTAAATGTCCCTTGGAAGAGACGTGCAGGCCGAAGTAGCTTAACAAGACAGTATAAATGCCCCTTGGAAGAGACGTGCAGTTCGCAGTAACTTAACAAGACGGTTTAAATGCCCCTTGGAAGAGACGTGCAGGTCGCAGTAGCTTAACAAGACGGATTAAATGCCCCTTGGAAGAGCAGTGGAGGTCACAGTAGCTTAACAAGACGGTTAAAATGCCCTTTGGAAGAGCGGTGAAGTTCGCAGTATCTTAACAAGACGGTTTAAATGCCCCTTGGAAGAGATGTGCAGGTCGCAGTAGCTTAACAAGACCGTTTAAATGCCCCTTGGAAGAGACGTGCAGGTCGCAGTAGCTTAACAAGAGGGTTTAAATGCCCCTTGGAAGAGACGTGCAGGTCGCAGCAGCTTAACAAGACGGTTTAAATGCCCCTTGGAAGAGAGGTGGAGGTCGCAGGAGCTTAACAAGACGGTTTAAATGCCCCTTGGAAGAGATGTGCAGGTCGCAGTAGCTTAACAAGACGGTTTAAATGCCCCTTGGAAGAGACGTGCAGGTCGCAGTAGCTTAACAAGACGGTTTAAATGCCCCTTGGAAGAGACGTGCAGGTTGCAGTACCTTAACAAGACGGTTAAAATGCCCTTTGGAAGAGCGGTGAAGTTCGCAGTAGCTCAACAAGACGGTTTAAATGCCCCTTGGAAGAGATGTGCAGGTCGCAGTAGCTTAACTAGATCGTTTAAATGCCCCTTGGAAAAGACATGCAGGTCGCAGTAGCTTAACAAGATGGTTTAATTGCTCCTTGTAAGAGATGAGCAGGTCGCAGTAGCTTAACAAGACGGTTTAAATGCCCCTTGGAACAGGTTTGCAGGTCGCAGTAGCTTACCAAGATGGTTTAAATGCCCCTTGGAAGAGACGTGCAGGTCGCAGTAGCTTAACAAGACGGTTTAAATGCCCCTTGGAAGAGCGGTGGAGGTAGCAGTAGCTTAACAAGACGGTTTAAATGCCCCTTGGAAGAGACATACTGGTCGCAGCAGCTTAACAAGACGGTTTAAATGCCCATTGGAGTAGACGTACAGGTCACAGTAGCTTAACAAGATGGTTTAAATGCCCCTTGGAAGAGACGCGCAGGTAGCAGTAGCTTATCAAGATGGTTTAAATGCCCCTTGGAAGAGACATACTGATCGCAGCAGCTTAACAAGACGGTTTAAATGCCCATTGGAGGAGACGTGTAGGTCGCAGTAGCTTAACAAGATGGTTAAAATGCCCCTTGGAATAGACGTGCAGGTCGCAGTAGCTTAACAAGACGGTTTAAATGCCCCTTGGAAGAGATGTGCAGGTCGCAGTAGCTTAACAAGACGGTTTAAATGGCCCCTGGAAGAGCAGTGGAGGTCGCAGTAGCTTAACAAGACCGTTTAAATGCACCTTGGTAGAGACGTGCAGGTCACAGTAGCTTAACAAGACTGTTAAAATGCCCTTTGGAAGAGCGGTGAAGGTCACAGTAGCTTAACAAGACAGTTTAAATGCCTCTTGGAAGAGATGTGCAGGTCGCAGTAGCTTAGCAAGACGGTATAAATGCCCCTTGGAAGAGAAGTGCAGGTGGCAGTAGCTTAACAAGACGGTTTAAATGCCCCTTGGAAGAGATGTGCAGGTCGCATTAGATTAACAAGACGGTTTAAATGCCCATTGGAAGAGTCGTGCAGGTCGCAGTAGCTTAACAAGAAGGTATAAATGCCCCTTGGAAGAGATGTGCAGGTCGCAGTAGATTAACAAGACGGTTTAAATGCCCCTTGGAAGAGAGGTGGAGGTCTTAGTAGCTTAACAAGGCAGTTTAAATGCCCCTTGGAAGAGACGTGCAGGTCGCAGAAGCTTAACAAGATGGTTTAAATACCCCTTAGAAGAGTCGTGCAGGTCGCAGTAGCTTAACACGATGGTTTAAATGCCCCTTGGAAGAGACTTGCAGGTAGCAGTAGCTTAACAAGATGGTTTAAATGCCCCTTGCAAGAGATGTGCAGGTCGCAGTATCTTAAAAAGAGGGTTTAAATGCCCGTTAGAAGAGGCTTACAGGTCGCAGTAGCTTACCAAGACGGCTTAAATGCCCCTTGGAAGAGACGTGCAGGTCGCAGTAGCTTAACAAGATGGTTAAAATGCCCCTTGGAAGAGACGTGCAGGTCGCAGTAGCTTAACAAGACGGTTTAAATGCCCCTTGGAAGAGATGTGCAGGTCGCAGTAGCTTAACAAGACTGTTTAAATGGCCCCTGGAAGAGCAGTGGAGGTCGCAGTAGCTTAACAAGACGGTTTACATGCACCTTGGTAGAGACGTGCAGGTCACAGTAGCTTAACAAGACTGTTAAAATGCCCTTTGGAAGAGCGGTGAAGGTCACAGTAGCTTAACAAGACAGTTTAAATGCCCCTTGGAAGAGATGTGCAGGTCGCAGTAGCTTAGCAAGACGGTATAAATGCCCCTTGGAAGAGACGTGCAGGTGGCAGTAGCTTAAAAAGACGGTTAAAATGTCCCTTGGAAGAGACGTGCAGGTCGCAGTAGCTTAACAAGACGGTTTAAATGCCCCTTGGAAGAGACGTGCAGGTCGCAGTAGCTTAACAAGACGGTTAAAATGCCCCTTGGAAGAGACGTGCAGGTCGCAGTAGCTTAACAAGACAGTTAAAATGCCCCTTGGAAGAGACGTGCAGGTCGCAGTAGCTTAACAAGACGGTTTAAATGCCCCTTGGGAGAGCGGTGGAGGTCACAGTAGTTTAACAAGATAGTTTAAATGCACCTTGGAAAAGACATGCAGGTCGCAGTAGCTTAACGAGATGGCTTAAATGCCCCTTGGAAGAGATGTGCAGGTCGCAGTAGCTTAATAAGACAGTTTAAATGCCCCTTCGAAGAGGCTTGCAGGTCGCAGTAGCTTTCCAAGACGGTTTGAATGCCCCTTGGAAGAGACGTGCAGGTTGCAGTAGCTTAACAAGAGGATTTAAATGCCCCTTGGAAGAGCGGTGGAGGTCGCAGTAGCTTAAAAAGACGGTTTAAATGCCCCTTGGAAGAGCGGTGGAGGTCGCAGTATCTTAACAAGATGGTTAAAATGCCCCTTGGAAGAGACATGCAGTTCGCAGTAACTTAACAAGACGGTTTAAATGCCCCTTGGAAGAGATGTGCAGGTCGCAGTAGCTTAACAAGACGGATTAAATGCCCCTTGGAAGAGCAGTGGAGGTCACAGTAGCTTAACAAGACGGTTAAAATGCCCTTTGGAAGAGCGGTGAAGTTCGCAGTAGCTTAACAAGACGGTTTAAATGCCCCTTGGAAGAGATGTGCAGGACGCAGTAGCTTAACAAGACCGTTTAAATGCCCCTTGGAAGAGACGTGCAGGTCGCAGTAGCTTAACAAGAGGGTTTAAATGCCCCTTGGAAGAGACGTGCAAGTCGCAGCAGCTTAACAATACGGTTTAAATGCCCCTTGGAAGAGAGGTGGAGGTCGCAGGAGCTTAACAAGACGGTTTAAATGCCCCATGGAAGAGATGTGCAGGTCGCAGTAGCTTAACAAGATGGTTTAAATGCCCCTTGGAAGAGCGGTGGAGGTCGCAGTAGCTTAACAAGACAGTTTAAATGCCCCTTGGAAGAGACGTGCAGGTCGCAGAAGCTTAACAAGACGGTTTAAATACCCCTTAGAAGAGTCGTGCAGGTCGCAGTAGCTTAACAAGATGGTTTAAATGCCCCTTGGAAGAGACGTGCAGGTAGCAGTAGCTTAACAAGATGGTTTAAAAGCCCCTTGCAAGAGACGTGCAGGTCGCAGTATCTTAACAAGAGGGTTTAAATGCCCGTTAGAAGAGGCTTGCAGGTCGCAGTAGCTTACCAAGACGGTTTAAATGCCCCTTGGAAGAGACGTGCAGGTCGCAGTAGCTTAACAAGATGGTTTAAATGCCCCTTGGGAGAGCGGTGGAGGTCACAGTAGTTTAACGAGATGGTTTAAATGCCCCTTGGAAAAGACATGCAGGTCGCAGTAGCTTAACAAGATGGGTTAAATGCCCCTTGGAAGAGATGTGCAGGTCGCAGTAGCTTAATAAGACAGTTTAAATGCCCCTTCGAAGAGGCTTGCAGGTCGCAGTAGCTTTCCAAGACGGTTTAAATGCCCCTTGGAAGAGACCTGCAGGTCGCAGTAGCTTAACAAGAGGATTAAATGCCCCTTGGAAGAGCAGTGGAGGTCACAGTAGCTTAACAAGACGGTTAAAATGCCCTTTGGAAGAGCGGTGAAGTTCGCAGAAGCTTAACTAGACGGTTTAAATGCCCCTTGGAAGAGATGTGCAGGTCGCGGTAGCTTAACAAGATGGTTTAAATGCCCCTTGGAAGAGACGTGCAGGTCGCAGTAGCTTAACAAGACGGTTTAAATGCCCCTTGGAAGAGAAGTGCAGGTCGCAGCAGCTTAACAAGACGGTTTAAATGCCCCTTGGAAGAGAGGTGGAGGTCGCAGTAGCTTAACAAGACGGTTTAAATGCACCTTGGAAGAGACGTGCAGGTCGCAGTAGCATAACAAGACGGTTTAAATGCCCCTTGCAAGAGACGTGCAGGTCGCAGTAGCTTAACAAGAGGGTTTAAATGTCCATTAGAAGAGGCTTGCAGGTCGCAGTAGCTAACCAAGACGGTTTAAATGCCCCTTGGAAGAGACGTGCAGGTCGCAGTAGCATAACAAGATGGTTTAAATACCCCTTGGAAGAGCGGTGGAGGTCACAATAGCTTAACAAGACGGTTTAAATGCCCCTTGGAAAAGACATGCAGGTCGCAGTAGCTTAACAAGATGGTTTAAATGACCCTTGGAAGAGATGTGCAGGTCGCAGTAGCTTAACAAGACGGTTTAAATGCCCCTTGGAAGAGGATTGCAGGTCGCAGTAGCTTACCAAGATGGTTTAAATGCCCCTTGGAAGAGACGTGCAGGTCGCAGTAGCTTAACAAGATGGTTTAAATATCCCTTGGAAGAGACGTGCAGGTCGCAGTAGCTTAACAAGACAGTTTAAATGCCCCTTGGAAGAGACGTGCAGTTCGCAGTAGCTTAACAAGACGGTTTAAATGCCCCTTGGAAAAGACATGCAGGTCGCAGTAGCTTAACAAGACGGATTAAATGCCCTTTGGAAGAGCGGTGAAGGTCGCAGTAGCTTAACAAGATGGTTTAAATGCCCCTTGGAAGAGACGTGCTGGTCGCAGCAGCTTAACAAGATGGTTTAAATGCCCCTTGGAAGAGACGTGCAGGTCGCAGTAGCTTAACAAGATGGTTAAAATGCCCCTTGGAAGAGACGTGCAGGTCGCAGTAGCTTAACAAGACGATTTAAATGGCCCTTGGAAGAGATGTGCAGGTCGCAGTAGCTTAACAAGACAGTTTAAACGCCACTTAGAAGAGACCTGCAGGTCGCAGTAGCTTAAAAGATGGTTTAAATGTCCCTTGGAAGAGACGTGCAGGCCGCAGTACCTTAACAAGACAGTATAAATGCCCCTTGGAAGAGACGTGAAGTTCGCAGTAACTTAACAAGACGGTTTAAATGCCCCTTGGAAGAGACGTGGAGGTCACAGTAGCTTAACAAGACGGTTAAAATGCCCTTTGGAAGAGCGGTGAAGTTCGCAGTATCTTAACAAGACGGTTTAAATGCCCCTTGGAAGAGAGGAGGAGGTCGCAGGAGCTTAAGAAGACGGTTTAAATGCCCCTTGGAAGAGATGTGCAGGTCGCAGTAGCTTAACAAGACGGTTTAAATGCCCCTTGGAAGAGACGTGCAGGTCGCAGTAGCTTAACAAGACGGTTTAAATGCCCCTTGGAAGAGACGTGCAAGTTGCAGTAGCTTAACAAGACGGTTAAAATGCCCTTTGGAAGAGCGATGAAGTTCGCAGTAGCTCAACAAGACGTTTTAAATGCCCCTTGGAAGAGATGTGCAGGTTGCAGTAGCTTAACTAGATCGTTTAAATGCCCCTTGGAAAAGACGTGCAGGCCGCAGTACCTTAACAAGACAGTATAAATGCCCCTTGGAAGAGACGTGAAGTTCGCAGTAACTTAACAAGACGGTTTAAATGCCCCTTGGAAGAGACGTGGAGGTCACAGTAGCTTAACAAGACGGTTAAAATGCCCTTTGGAAGAGCGGTGAAGTTCGCAGTATCTTAACAAGACGGTTTAAATGCCCCTTGGAAGAGAGGAGGAGGTCGCAGGAGCTTAAGAAGACGGTTTAAATGCCCCTTGGAAGAGATGTGCAGGTCGCAGTAGCTTAACAAGACGGTTTAAATGCCCCTTGGAAGAGACGTGCAGGTCGCAGTAGCTTAACAAGACGGTTTAAATGCCCCTTGGAAGAGACGTGCAAGTTGCAGTAGCTTAACAAGACGGTTAAAATGCCCTTTGGAAGAGCGGTGAAGTTCGCAGTAGCTCAACAAGACGTTTTAAATGCCCCTTGGAAGAGATGTGCAGGTCGCAGTAGCTTAACTAGATCGTTTAAATGCCCCTTGGAAAAGACATGCAGGTCGCAGTAGCTTACCAAGATGGTTTAATTGCCCCTTGTAAGAGATGAGCAGGTCGCAGTAGCTTAACAAGACGGTTTAAATGCCCCTTGGAACAGGTTTGCAGGTCGCAGTAGCTTACCAAGATGGTTTAAATGCCCCTTGGAAGAGACGTGCAGGTCGCAGTAGCTTAACAAGACGGTTTAAATGCCCCTTGGAAGAGCGGTGGAGGTAGCAGTAGCTTAACAAGACGGTTTAAATGCCCCTTGGAAGAGACATACTGGTCGCAGCAGCTTAACAAGACGGTTTAAATGTCCATTGGAGTAGACGTACAGGTCACAGTAGATTAACAAGATGGTTTAAATGCCCCTTGGAAGAGACGTGCAGGTAGCAGTAGCTTAACAAGATGGTTTAAATGCCCCTTGGAAGAGACATACTGATCGCAGCAGCTTAACAAGACGGTTTAAATGCCCATTGGAGGAGACGTGCAGGTCGCAGTAGCTTAACAAGATGGTTAAAATGCCCCTTGGAATAGACGTGCAGGTCGCAGTAGCTTAACAAGACGGTTTAAATGCCCCTTGGAAGAGATGTGCAGGTCGCAGTAGCTTAACAAGACTGTTTAAATGGCCCCTGGAAGAGCAGTGGAGGTCACAGTAGCTTAACAAGACCGTTTAAATGCACCTTGGTAGAGACGTGCAGGTCACAGTAGCTTAACAAGACTGTTAAAATGCCCTTTGGAAGAGCGGTGAAGGTCACAGTAGCTTAACAAGACAGTTTAAATGCCCCTTGGAAGAGATGTGCAGGTCGCAGTAGCTTATCAAGACGGTATAAATGCCCCTTGGAAGAGACGTGCAGGTGGCAGTAGCTTAACAAGACGGTTTAAATGCCCCTTGGAAGAGATGTGCAGGTCGCAGTAGATTAACAAGACGGTTTAAATGCCCATTGGAAGAGTCGTGCAGGTCGCAGTAGCTTAACAAGAAGGTATAAATGCCCCTTGGAAGAGATGTGCAGGTCGCAGTAGATTAACAAGACGGTTTAAATGCCCCTTGGAAGAGAGGTGGAGGTCGCAGTAGCTTAACAAGACAGTTTAAATGCCCCTTGGAAGAGACGTGCAGGTCGCAGAAGCTTAACAAGATGGTTTAAATACCCCTTAGAAGAGTCGTGCAGGTCGCAGTAGCTTAACACAACGGTTTAAATGCCCCTTGGAAGAGACTTGCAGGTAGCAGTAGCTTAACAAGATGGTTTAAATGCCCCTTGCAAGAGACGTGCAGGTCGCAGTATCTTAAAAAGAGGGTTTAAATGCCCGTTAGAAGAGGCTTACAGGTCGCAGTAGCTTACCAAGACGGTTTAAATGCCCCTTGGAAGAGACGTGCAGGTCGCAGTAGCTTAACAAGATGGTTAAAATGCCCCTTGGAAGAGACGTGCAGGTCGCAGTAGCTTAACAAGACGGTTTAAATGCCCCTTGGAAGAGATGTGCAGGTCGCAGTAGCTTAACAAGACTGTTTAAATGGCCCCTGGAAGAGCAGTGGAGGTCGCAGTAGCTTAACAAGACCGTTTAAATGCACCTTGGTAGAGACGTGCAGGTCACAGTAGCTTAACAAGACTGTTAAAATGCCCTTTGGAAGAGCGGTGAAGGTCACAGTAGCTTAACAAGACAGTTTAAATGCCCCTTGGAAGAGATGTGCAGGTCGCAGTAGCTTAGCAAGACGGTATAAATGCCCCTTGGAAGAGACGTGCAGGTGGCAGTAGCTTAAAAAGACGGTTAAAATGCCCCTTGGAAGAGACGTGCAGGTCGCAGTAGCTTAACAAGACGGTTTAAATGCCCCTTGGAAGAGACGTGCAGGTCGCAGTAGCTTAACAAGACGGTTAAAATGCCCCTTGGAAGAGACGTGCAGGTCGCAGTAGCTTAACAAGACAGTTAAAATGCCCCTTGGAAGAGACGTGCAGGTAGCAGTAGCTTAACAAGACGGTTTAAATGCCCCTTGTAAGAGAGGTGGAGGTCGCAGTAGCTTAACAAGACAATTTAAATGCCCCTTGGAAGAGACGTGCAGGTCGCAGTAGCTTAACAAGACGGTTTAAATGCCCCTTGGAAGAGAGGTGGAGGTCGCAGTAGCTTAACAAGACAGTTTAATTGCCCCTTGGAAGAGATGTCCAGGTGGCAGTAGCTTAACAAGATGGTTTAAATGCCCCTTGGAAGAGACGTGCAGGTCGCAGTAGCTTAGCAAGAGGGTTTAAATGCCCCTTCGAAGAGGCTTGCAGGTCGCAGTAGCTTAACACTAGAACTACTGATGCAGTCATTTTGACTCCTTTCGTTTTTTATTTCTCTTCTGTGACTACATTTTTCAGAATTCCGTCTTGAAACTCGGTGACTTTTCCTCAAATATGATGTGAAAAAAGATTTTGTGAGAATAAATAATTTTGGTGAAAAATTTGCGTGTTTTTTTCAAAATTTACCAAGTACTACTGAAGGGAGTCATTTTGACTCCCTACTATATTTTGAGGTCCTTTTGTCACTAAATGTTTCTATAAAGTTTTGTGCATAATTTTTTCACTCTGTCTTATTTACCCTGATGTTCATATAGATGTAGTTCAATTTACATGTCAACTTTTCACATTTTCCTTGTGTTTTACCTGCTTGTATTACTGTGTAATGCTGAACAAAATAGCTTGTTTACTCTAGGCTCTTATCTTATGCTAATGAAGGGTGGTGTTTTTCTAAAGTCCTAGCAGGAGACAGTATTCTGAATAGTAACTTTACTTTCAGTTCAGCTGAAGAGACAAAGAGAACAGACGCAGACATACGAGCTCTGAAGACTCATACAGGTATGAATTGTTATGAAATAGTTTAGCTGTCTGTCAACTGATTCAGCCCACCTACTTTTGAAGGTGGCAGAACAGTGTAGCATCGGCGTCTCTGCCCCGTTCTAGGCAGAGACGCCGTCCCTCTCACCTCCCCGCTCCTGGCGCGGCATCCTCCAGCGCTGCTCTCCCCGCTGCTTCCGGCGCGCGCTCCTTCCCCGGCAGTGTGCTTAGGGCACGCGCGCGCTTCCCCTCTCTTAAAGGGACCGCGCGCGCCGTCCTAAGGAGTCCCCGGCCAATTGCCGGAGGACCTCCCATATAAAAGGCACCTCCTCCAAAATGGAGGTGCCCGAGCATTCTTCTAAACTAGCTGGCCATGCTGGCCAAAAGAAGACCTTCCAACTTATTACCCGGCATTACTGGTGGCCTACCCTGTAAGGACGTGGTAGACTTCGTCGCGGCCTGTTCATCCTGTGCCCGTAACAAAGTTCCCCGACATCTACCTGCCGGCCATCTCCTGCCCCTTCCCGTACCTGCTGCTCCTTGGCAACACATCGCTATGGACTTTATCACCGACCTTCCAGTTTCTGCCGGTTGTACTGTCATTTGGGTTGTCGCGGACCGTTTTTCTAAGATGGCCCACTTCATTCCCCTGCCTGGTCTTCCATCTGCACCCGAGCTGGCTAAGGACTTTATCCGCCACATCTTCCGTCTCCATGGTCTGCCCCTCCACATCGTGTCGGATCGTGGGGTTCAGTTCACCTCTCGCTTCTGGAGAGCCACATGTAAGCTGCTGGACATTACCCTGGATTTCTCCTCCGCTTACCACCCTCAGTCCAATGGTCAAGTGGAGCGGATCAATCAGATCTTGTCCAACTACCTCCGGCACTTCGTTGATGCTCACCACTCGGACTGGGTGGATCTCCTACCATGGGCCGAGTTCTCTTATAACAACCATGAGAGCGAGTCCTCTTCCAAATCCCCGTTCTTTATAGTCGGTGGCCAACATCCCCGGATTCCACTTCCTGTCTCCGTTTCTGTGGACAACCCTGCTGCGGAGTCTCTTGTCAGCGAATTTTCTACTATTTGGGAGAGCACCAGGTCCGCTCTTCTTCTCTCCTCTGAGCGGATGAAGAGATATGTTGATAAGAGACGTCTGGATCCGCCCCAATTCCGTCCGGGAGACAAGGTTTGGCTCTCATCCAAACATGTGCGGCTCAAAGTACCCTCCTACAAGTTGGGTCCTCGATTCATCGGCCCCTTCGAAGTCCTCAGGCAAATTAACCTTGTGGCCTACAAATTAAAACTCCCGGCCACCCTACGGATCCCCAACTCCTTCCACGTATCTCTCCTCAAACCCGTTGTCTTTAACTTTTTTTCCAAAAATCCAGGTGCCCCTCCTGCTCCGGTTTCCGCTGATGACATCTTTGAGGTAGAGAGTATTCTGGCCTCCAAGAGGGTAAGAGGAAAAAACTTTTTTCTGGTAGATTGGAAGGGGTTTGGTCCTGAGGAGAGAACTTGGGAACCCAGGGAGAACATCAACGCCCCGCTTCTCCTTGAGAAATTTCTTTCTGGCCAAAAAAAGAGGGGGCCTAAAGGGGGGGGTACTGTAGCATCGGCGTCTCTGCCCCGTTCTAGGCAGAGACGCCGTCCCTCTCACCTCCCCGCTCCTGGCGCGGTGTCCTCCAGCGCTGCTCTCCCCGCTGCTTCCGGCGCGCGCTCCTTCCCCGGCAGTGTGCTTAGGGCGCGCGCGCGCTTCCCCTCTCTTAAAGGGACCGCGCGCGTCGTCCTAAGGAGTCCCCGGCCAATTGCCGGAGGACCTCCCATATAAAAGGCACCTCCTCCAAAATGGAGGTGCCCGAGCAATGTTGTAGCACTGTTCACTGCTCTGCTTCAGCCCTCAGGTCCCGTTGCCAGTTACCTGCCAGATACCTGCCAGATTCCTGCCAGCTTGCTGTCTTATTCCTGCCTGATATTCTTCTACCTGCCTGCTAGCCTGAGGTCCGACGGTCTGCCCTCCAACTCCAGTCAGTCTGTCTATGGACCAGCTTGCCCGCTCACCTGGGAGCGCACACCTGTTACCTGCCTGCTAGCCTACCTGGAGGCTCCGCCGTCACGTGCTGTGACCACCTGCCATTCCAGAGACTCCTGCCCGCTCACCTGGGAGCGCACACCTGTTACCTGCCTGCTAGCCTACCTGGAGGCTCCGCCGTCACGTGCTGTGACCACCTGCCATTCCAGAGACTCTCGCTTGCTCACCTGGGAGCATACATCAACCATCTGCCTGCTAGCCTACCTGGAGGCTCCGCCGTCACGTGCTGTGACCACCTGCCATTCCAGAGACTCTCGCTTGCTCACCTGGGAGCATACATCAACCATCTGCCTGCTAGCCTACCTGGAGGCTCTGCCATCACAGGTCGTACCTACCCTTTACCCAGAGACTGCCCCGGTCACTTGCCGTGACCTCCTGCCCGTTCATCCAGAGACTGCCCCGGTCACTTGCCGTGATCTCCTGCCCATTCATCCAGAGACTGCCCCGGTCACTTGCCGTGATCTCCTGCCCGTTCTTCCAGAGACTGCCCCGGTCACTTGCCGTGATCTCCTGCCCGTTCTTCCAGAGACTGCCCCGGTCACTTGCCGTGATCTCCAGCCCGTTCACTCAGAGACTGTCCCGGTCACCTGCTGTGACTGCCTGCCCGTCTTCCCTGGTCGCCACCCGCTCCCTTACAAGGACCGCCCCCTTGTATAGTAGCTCAGAGGTTCCGCCTCCCAGACCCGTTACAAACAGTTATTATTTATTTTATTTTTCATTTCATTTCTATTTTTCAGCAGGGAACTATATAGAATTATGGAATTTGTGAGGAATATGGAGAGAAGACGTTTGATAAAGCCTCAGGATATTCTGGCTACTTTGCAATCCATACCGGAGGATGAATCGGAATCCGAATTGCAGGAACATGTATTTGATTCTGACAGTGATGAAGATTTCATTCCTCAGAACATATCAAGTGAATCTGAAGACTCAGAAGGAACAAATCCAGAAGGTAAGTAGCTATGTGTATTTATTTGTTCTTCCACACACTGAGTTAGGGCCTGTGCACACTAGCAGAATTCTGGCTGAATAGCCATCTGGATATTCTTGCCGCAATACAGGCCGTACCTGCCCGCTCATGCCTGAAGCTCCGCTCCGAACCCCGGGCTGGAGCCGCTGTCAGGGACAGAGCAGCGCTTGCTTACGCGCGAGCACGGCTCCGTCCAGCCCGGGGTTCAGAGCGGAGCTTCAGGTATGAAACTCCGCTCTGTACCTGAGCGGGCAGGTACGGGCCGGATTGTGGTGAGAATATCCGGTCTGATATTCCGCCGCTAATCCAGCCAGTGTGTACGGACCCTTACAAAACAAAAATTCTAAATATTCATCAACTTTTTTCCAGATATTCCAAGCACATCAACTGGGGATCGGGCTCATGCAGTTATGTTGCCTCGTGACCATCCTCCTGGTCGTGGACAGAAAAAATCAGCAAAACGTCCCAGAAATGAAAGAACAACAGATAACGATGGCGGCGAAGGTAATGCAACAACAAACACCAGAGAAGGCGAATCTGAAGGAATACTAGTTTCAGCGGATGATATTCAATGGAAACCTGTTGAAATTGGAGAACACTTGCCTGGTAGGCGTGACAGCCAAAATATTCTTCGAGAAGCACCTGGCCCTACAGGATACGCCAGAAGAAATATCATTATCGATAGTCCTTTGAGCGCATGGCGTTTATTTTTTGATTCATATATATTGACACATATAAAGAACTGTACGCTTGCAGAAGCATGCAGGAACAATAATTTACAGTTTACTCTATCTGATGAGGAGCTAGATGCATTCATTGCGATATTCTATGCTCGTGGAATATCTGGCACGAACCGTCACTCGATTAGCAGTATTTGGTGTAATGACTGGGGAATACCGTTTTGCAAAGCGACAATGTCTAGGGACCGCTTTGTTGAAATTATGAGGTTTCTCAGATTTGATGAGAAATCTACTCGATCGGAGAGACTGCAAACGGACAAGTTTGCTCTATTTTCTACTGTGTGGGACAGGTTTATTGAAAATTGTATTGCGTGTTACAAACCTGGCCCATACATAACGGTGGATGAGCAACTTTTCCCAAGCAAAACTAGGTGTCCATTCACGCAGTACATGCCTTCCAAACCAGATAAATATGGCCACAAATATTGGCTAGCTGTTGATAAGAGGAGCAAATATCTGGCAAATGGCTTCCCTTATCTAGGCAAAGATGACACACGCCGTGCTGAGGACCGTTTAGCTGACCATGTGGTAATGAAGTTATTGGACCCGTTTTTGAAAAAAGGTCGCAATGTTACAACCGATAATTATTTTACTTCAGTAAAATTAGCTAAACAGCTAAAAAGCAAAGGAACAACCATCGTGGGAACACTGAACAAGATAAGGCGAGAAGTGCCTAAAGAAATAAAATCCATGAAAGAGGAATTGTACAACACTAAAGTGTTTAGAAATGAAGACAATTTTACACTTACAGTATATCAAGGAAAGCCCAACAAAAATGTTGTCATTTTGAGTTCCGTCCATCCAGATGTTGTTGTTGCGTCTGATTCCGCTAAAAAAACTCCAGAAACGGTAAAGTTTTACAATGAAACAAAATATGGAGTAGATGTAGTGGATCAGATGGCACGAAAATATACCACACGAACATGCACAAGGAGATGGCCTGTTCATGCATTTGAAAATGCCTTAGACTTTGCGGGTATAAATGCATGGATAATATTCAAGGAGATTACCCACAAAAAAATGTCATGCAAGGCATTTTTGCAAACGCTTGTGAGAGAGTTGAGTGGTCCTTATGTCACAGATAGGGAAAAGGGTTCCACGTCCCAAGTTTCTACATGCTCAGAAGTGATGGTTCAAACAAAATTTTGCCAGATCAAAGAAAAGTGCAAGAAAAATAGATGTCGGCAATTGTAAGACTTGTGGTAAGTCTTTGTGTGGGCAATGTACTGCCATAAATCAAAGGCAATGCCTAAAATGCGAAACACCAAATGTTTAGAAGGTGAATTCTCCGCCATATTTTCATTTTTATGCTCCCCCACCTACATTTTCTCTGCTTTTTGTTCTTCAGTTGTTGTTTATATGTGTGCACTTGAATAAAAAAAAATGTTTGAAAAACGTCTATTATAATTATTGTTATTTTCTGTAGAAAAATAAGAAAAGCAGAAAAAAAACAATCAAAAGCATTACTGTTGGATCTCACAATAATAATACATTACAAAAAATATAATTATTAATAAATAACCACAAATGAAACTCTAAAAATAAACGAAAACAAGCAAGGAGTCAAAATGACTCCTTTCAGTAGTTCTAGGCGGGGTCACGAGTCCAGTAGTCCTAGTGTTAACAAGACAGTTTAAATGCCCCTTGGAAGAGATGTGCAGGTCGCAGTAGCTTAATAAGACGGTTTAAATGCCCCTAGGAAGAGACGTGCAGGTCGCAGTAGCTTAACAAGACAGTTTAAATGCCCCTTGGAAGAGACGTGCAGGTCGCAGTAGCTTAACAAGACAGTTTAAATGCCCCTTGGAAGAGACGTGCAGTTCGCAGTAGCTTAAAAAGACGGTTTAAATGCCCCTTAGAAGAGACGTGCAGTTCGCAGTAGCTTAACAAGAGGGTTTAAATGCCCCTTCGAAGAGGCTTGCAGGTCGCAGTAGCTTAACAAGATGGTTTAAATATCCCTTGGAAGAGACGTGCAGGTCGCAGTAGCTTAACAAGACGGTTTAAATGCCCCTTGCAAGAGACGTGCAGGTCGCAGTAGCTTAACAAGAGGGTTTAAATGCCCCTTCGAAGAGGCTTGCAGGTCGCAGTAGCTTAACAAGATGGTTTAAATATCCCTTGGAAGAGACGTGCAGGTCGCAGTAGCTTAACAAGACAGTTTAAATGCCCCTTGGAAGAGCCGTGCAGTTCGCAGTAGCTTAACAAGACGGTTTAAATGCCCCTTGGAAGAGACGTGCAGGTCGCAGTAGCTTAACAAGACGGATTAAATGCCCCTTGGAAGAGACGTGCAGGTCGCAGCAGCTTAACAAGTCGGTTTAAATGACCCCTTGGAAGAGACGTGCAGGACGCAGTATCTTAACAAGATGGTTAAAATGCCCCTTGGAAGAGACGTGCAGGTCGCAGTAGCTTAACAAGACGGTTTAAATGCCCCTTGGAAGAGATGTGCAGGTCGCAGTAGCTTAACAAGACGGTTTAAATGCCCCTGGAAGAGACGTGCAGCTCGCAGTAGCTTAACAAACATTTTAAATGCCCCTTGGAAGAGACGTGCAGGTTGCAGTAGCTTAACAAGACAGTATAAATGCCAATTGGAAGAGACGTGCAGTTCGCAGTAACTTAACAAGACGGTTTAAATGCCCCTTGGAAGAGACGTGCAGGTCGCAGTAGCTTAACAGGACGGATTAAATGCCCCTTGGAAGAGCAGTGGAGGTCACAGTAGCTTAACAAGACGGTTAAAATGCCCTTTCGTAGAGCGGTGAAGTTCGCAGTAGCTTAACAAGAGGGTTTAAATGCCCCTTGGAAGAGACATGCAGGTCGCAGTAGCTTAACAAGACGGTTTAAATGCCCCTTGGAAGAGATGTGCAGGTCGCAGTAGATTAACAAGACGGTTTAAATGCCCCTTGGAAGAGAGGTGGAGGTCGCAGTAGCTTAACAAGACAGTTTAAATGCCCCTTGGAAAAGACGTGCAGGTCGCAGAAGCTTAACAAGATGGTTTAAATACCCCTTGTAAGAGTCGTGCAGGTCGCAGTAGCTTAACAAGACGGTTTAAATGCCCCTTGGAAGAGACGTGCAGGTAGCAGTAGCTTAACAAGATGGTTTAAATGCCCCTTGCAAGAGACGTGCAGGTCGCAGTATCTTAACAAGAGGGTTTAAATGCCCGTTAGAAGAGGCTTGCAGGTCGCAGTAGCTTAACAAGATGGTTTAAATGCCCCTTGGGAGATCGGTGGAGGTCACAGTAGTTTAACAAGATGGTTTAAATGCCCCTTGGAAAAGACATGCAGGTCGCAGTAGCTTAACAAGATGGCTTAAATGCCCCTTGGAAGAGATGTGCAGGTCGCAGTAGCTTAATAAGTTTAAATGCCCCTTCGAAGAGGCTTGCAGGTCGCAGTAGCTTTCCAAGACGGTTTAAATGCCCCTTGGAAGAGACGTGCAGGTTGCAGTAGCTTAACAAGAGGATTTAAATGCCCCTTGGAAGAGCGGTGGAGGCCGCAGTAGCTTAACAAGACGGTTTAAATGCCCCTTGGAAGAGCGGTGGAGGTCGCAGTAGCTTAACAAGATGGTTTAAATGCCCCTTGGAAGAGACATACAGGTCGCAGCAGCTTAACAAGACGGTTAAATGCCCCTTGGAAGAGACGTGCAGGTCGCAGTAGCTTAACAAGACGGATTAAATGCCCCTTGGAATAGCAGTGGAGGTCGCAGTAGCTTAACATGACGGTTTAAATGCCCCTTGGAAGAGAAGTGCAAGTCGCAGTAGCTTAACAAGACAGTTTAAATGCCCCTTGGTTGAGACGTGCAGGTCACAGTAGCTTAACAAGACAGTTAAAATGCTCTTTGGAAGAGCGGTGAAGGTCGCAGTAGCTTAACAAGACGGTTTAAATGCCCCTTGGAAGAGACGTGCAGGTCGCAGTAGCTTAACAAGACGGTTTAAATTCCCCTTGAAAGACACGTGCAGGTTGCTGTAGCTTAGCAAGATGGTTTAAATGCCCCTTGGAAGAGATTTGCAGGTCGCAAGTAGCTTAACAAGACAGCTTAAATGCCCCTTGGAAGAGACGTGCAGGTCGCAGTAGCTTAACAAGACAGTATAAATGCCCATTGGAAGAGACGTGCAGATCGCAGTAGTTTAACAAGACGGTTTAAATACCCCTTGGAAGAGACGTGCAGGTCGCAGTAGCTTAACAAGACGAATTAAATGCCCCTTGGAAGAGCAGTGGAGGTCACAGTAGCTTAAGAAGACGGTTAAAATGCCCTTTGGAAGAGCGGTGAAGTTCGCAGAAGCTTAACAAGACGGTTTAAATGCCCCTTGGAAGAGATGTGCAGGTCGCGGTAGCTTAACAAGATGGTTTAAATGCCCCTTGGAAGAGACATGCAGGTCGCCGTAGCTTAACAAGAGGGTTTAAATGCCCATTGGAAGAGACGTGCAGGTCGCAGCAGCTTAACAAGACGGTTTAAAAGCCCCTTGGAAGAGAGGTGGAGGTCGCAGTAGCTTAACAAGACTGTTTAAATGCCCCTTGGAAGAGACGTGCAGGTCGCAGTAGCTTAACAAGACGGTTTAAATGCACCTTGAAAGAGACGTGCAGGTCGCAGTAGCAGAACAAGACGGTTTAAATGCCCCTTGCAAGAGACGTGCAGGTCGCAGTAGCTTAACAAGAGGGTTTAAATGTCCCTTAGAAGAGGCTTGCAGGTCGCAGTAGCTAACCAAGACGGTTTAAATGCCCCTTGGAAGAGACGTGCAGGTCGCAGTAGCTTAACAAGATGGTTTAAATGCCCCTTGGAAGAGACGTGCAGGTCGCAGTAGCTTAACAAGACAGTTTAAATGCCCCTTGGAAGAGACGTGCAGTTCGCAGTAGCTTAAAAAGACGGTTTAAATGCCCCTTAGAAGAGACGTGCAGGTCGCAGTAGCTTAACAAGACGAATTAAATGCCCCTTGGAATAGCAGTGGAGGTCACAGTAGCTTAACAAGACGGTTAAAATGCCCTTTGGAAGAGCGGTGAAGTTCGCAGAAGCTTAACAAGACGGTTTAAATGCCCCTTGGAAGAGATGTGCAGTTCGCGGTAGCTTAACAAGATGGTTTAAATGCCCCTTGGAAGAGACATGCAGGTCGCCGTAGCTTAACAAGAAGGTTTAAATGCCCATTGGAAGAGACGTGCAGGTCGCAGCAGCTTAACAAGACGGTTTAAAAGCCCCTTGGAAGAGAGGTGGAGGTCGCAGTAGCTTAACAAGACTGTTTAAATGCCCCTTGGAAGAGACGTGCAGGTCGCAGTAGCTTAACAAGACGGTTTAAATGCACCTTGGAAGAGACGTGCAGGTCGCAGTAGCAGAACAAGACGGTTTAAATGCCCCTTGCAAGAGACGTGCAGGTCGCAGTAGCTTAACAAGAGGGTTTAAATGTCCCTTAGAAGAGGCTTGCAGGTCGCAGTAGCTAACCAAGACGGTTTAAATGCCCCTTGGAAGAGACGTGCAGGTCGCAGTAGCTTAACAAGATGGTTTAAATGCCCCTTGGAAGAGACGTGCAGGTCGCAGTAGCTTAACAAGACAGTTTAAATGCCCCTTGGAAGAGACGTGCAGTTCGCAGTAGCTTAAAAAGACGGTTTAAATGCCCCTTAGAAGAGACGTGCAGGTCGCAGTAGCTTAACAAGACGGTTTAAATGCCCCTTGGAAGAGCAGTGGAGGTCGCAGTAGCTTAACAAGACGGTTTAAATGCCCCTTGGAAGAGGCTTGCAGGTCGCAGTAGCTTAACAAGATGGTTTAAATATCCCTTGGAAGAGACGTGCAGGTCGCAGTAGCTTAACAAGATGGTTTAAATGCCCCTTGCAAGAGACGTGCAGGTCGCAGTAGCTTAACAAGAGGGTTTAAATGCCCCTTCGAAGAGGCTTGCAGGTCGCAGTAGCTTAACAAGATGGTTTAAATATCCCTTGGAAGAGACGTGCAGGTCGCAGTAGCTTAACAAGACAGTTTAAATGCCCCTTGGAAGAGCCGTGCAGTTCGCAGTAGCTTAACAAGACGGTTTAAATGCCCCTTGGAAGAGACGTGCAGGTCACAGTAGCTTAACAAGACGGATTAAATGCCCCTTGGAAGAGACGTGCAGGTCGCAGCAGCTTAACAAGACGGTTTAAATGACCCCGTGGAAGAGACGTGCAGGTCGCAGTATCTTAACAAGATGGTTAAAATGCCCCTTGGAAGAGACGTGCAGGTCGCAGTAGCTTAACAAGATGGTTTAAATGCCCCTTGGAAGAGATGTGCAGGTCGCAGTAGCTTAACAAGACGGTTTAAATGCCCCTTGGAAGAGACGTGCAGCTCGCAGTAGCTTAACAAACATTTTAAATGCCCCTTGGAAGAGACGTGCAGGTTGCAGTAGCTTAACAAGACAGTATAAATGCCCCTTGGAAGAGACGTGCAGTTCGCAGTAACTTAACAAGACGGTTTAAATGCCCCTTGGAAGAGACGTGCAGGTCGCAGTAGCTTAACAGGACGGATTAAATGCCCCTTGGAAGAGCAGTGGAGGTCACAGTAGCTTAACAAGACGGTTAAAATGCCCTTTGGTAGAGCGGTGAAGTTCGCAGTAGCTTAACAAGACGGTTTAAATGCCCCTTGGAAGAGATGTGCAGGTCGCAGTAGATTAACAAGACGGTTTAAATGCCCCTTGGAAGAGAGGTGGAGGTCGCAGTAGCTTAACAAGACAGTTTAAATGCCCCTTGGAAAAGACGTGCAGGTCGCAGAAGCTTAACAAGACGGTTTAAATACCCCTTAGAAGAGTCGTGCAGGTCGCAGTAGCTTAACAAGACGGTTTAAATGCCCCTTGGAAGAGACGTGCAGGTAGCAGTAGCTTAACAAGATGGCTTAAATGCCCCTTGGAAGAGATGTGCAGGTCGCAGTAGCTTAATAAGACAGTTTAAATGCCCCTTCGAAGAGGCTTGCAGGTCGCAGTAGCTTTCCAAGACGGTTTAAATGCCCCTTGGAAGAGACGTGTAGGTTGCAGTAGCTTAACAAGAGGATTTAAATGCCCCTTGGAAGAGCGGTGGAGGTCGCAGTAGCTTAACAAGACGGTTTAAATGCCCCTTGGAAGAGCGGTGGAGGTCGCAGTAGCTTAACAAGATGGTTTAAATGCCCCTTGGAAGAGACATACAGGTCGCAGCAGCTTAACAAGACGGTTAAATGCCCCTTGGAAGAGACGTGCAGGTCGCAGTAGCTTAACAAGACGGATTAAATGCCCCTTGGAATAGCAGTGGAGGTCGCAGTAGCTTAACATGACGGTTTAAATGCCCCTTGGAAGAGAAGTGCAAGTCGCAGTACCATAACAAGACAGTTTAAATGCCCCTTGGTAGAGACGTGCAGGTCACAGTAGCTTAACAAGACAGTTAAAATGCTCTTTGGAAGAGCGGTGAAGGTCGCAGTAGCTTAACAAGACGGTTTAAATGCCCCTTGGAAGAGACGTGCAGGTCGCAGTAGCTTAACAAGACGGTTTAAATGCCCCTTGAAAGACACGTGCAGGTCGCTGTAGCTTAGCAAGATGGTTTAAATGCCCCTTGGAAGAGATTTGCAGGTCGCAAGTAGCTTAACAAGACAGCTTAAATGCCCCTTGGAAGAGACGTGCAGGTCCCAGTAGCTTAACAAGACAGTATAAATGCCCATTGGAAGAGACGTGCAGATCGCAGTAGTTTAACAAGACGGTTTAAATACCCCTTGGAAGAGACGTGCAGGTCGCAGTAGCTTAACAAGATGGATTAAATGCCCCTTGGAAGAGCAGTGGAGGTCACAGTAGCTTAACAAGACGGTTAAAATGCCCTTTGGAAGAGCGGTGAAGTTCACAGAAGCTTAACAAGACGGTTTAAATGCCCCTTGGAAGAGGCTTGCAGGTCGCCGTAGCTTAACAAGATGGTTTAAATATCCCTTGGAAGAGACGTGCAGGTCGCAGTAGCTTAACAAGATGGTTTAAATGCCCCTTGCAAGAGACGTGCAGGTCGCAGTAGCTTAACAAGAGGGTTTAAATGCCCCTTCGAAGAGGCTTGCAGGTCGCAGTAGCTTAACAAGATGGTTTAAATATCCCTTGGAAGAGACGTGCAGGTCTCAGTAGCTTAACAAGACAGTTTAAATGCCCCTTGGAAGAGCCGTGCAGTTCGCAGTAGCTTAACAAGACGGTTTAAATGCCCCTTGGAAGAGACGTGCAGGTCACAGTAGCTTAACAAGACGGATTAAATGCCCCTTGGAAGAGACGTGCAGGTCGCAGCAGCTTAACAAGACGGTTTAAATGACCCCTTGGAAGAGACGTGCAGGTCGCAGTATCTTAACAAGATGGTTAAAATGCCCCTTGGAAGAGACGTGCAGGTCGCAGAAGCTTAACAAGACGGTTTAAATGCCCCTTGGAAGAGATGTGCAGGTCGCAGTAGCTTAACAAGACGGTTTAAATGCCCCTTGGAAGAGACGTGCAGCCGCAGTAGCTTAACAAACATTTTAAATGCCCCTTGGAAGAGACGTGCAGGTTGCAGTAGCTTAACAAGACAGTATAAATGCCCCTTGGAAGAGACGTGCAGTTCGCAGTAACTTAACAAGACGGTTTAAATACCCCTTAGAAGAGTCGTGCAGGTTGCAGTAGCTTAACAAGACGGTTTAAATGCCCCTTGGAAGAGACGTGCAGGTAGCAGTAGCTTAACAAGATGGCTTAAATGCCCCTTGGAAGAGATGTGCAGGTCGCAGTAGCTTAATAAGACAGTTTAAATGCCCCTTCGAAGAGGCTTGCAGGTCGCAGTAGCTTTCCAAGACGGTTTAAATGCCCCTTGGAAGAGACGTGTAGGTTGCAGTAGCTTAACAAGAGGATTTAAATGCCCCTTGGAAGAGCGGTGGAGGTCGCAGTAGCTTAACAAGACGGTTTAAATGCCCCTTGGAAGAGCGGTGGAGGTCGCAGTAGCTTAACAAGATGGTTTAAATGCCCCTTGGAAGAGACATACAGGTCGCAGCAGCTTAACAAGACGGTTAAATGCCCCTTGGAAGAGACGTGCAGGTCGCAGTAGCTTAACAAGACGGATTAAATGCCCCTTGGAATAGCAGTGGAGGTCGCAGTAGCTTAACATGACGGTTTAAATGCCCCTTGGAAGAGAAGTGCAAGTCGCAGTACCATAACAAGACAGTTTAAATGCCCCTTGGTAGAGACGTGCAGGTCACAGTAGCTTAACAAGACAGTTAAAATGCTCTTTGGAAGAGCGGTGAAGGTCGCAGTAGCTTAACAAGACGGTTTAAATGCCCCTTGGAAGAGACGTGCAGGTCGCAGTAGCTTAACAAGACGGTTTAAATGCCCCTTGAAAGACACGTGCAGGTCGCTGTAGCTTAGCAAGATGGTTTAAATGCCCCTTGGAAGAGATTTGCAGGTCGCAAGTAGCTTAACAAGACAGCTTAAATGCCCCTTGGAAGAGACGTGCAGGTCCCAGTAGCTTAACAAGACAGTATAAATGCCCATTGGAAGAGACGTGCAGATCGCAGTAGTTTAACAAGACGGTTTAAATACCCCTTGGAAGAGACGTGCAGGTCGCAGTAGCTTAACAAGATGGATTAAATGCCCCTTGGAAGAGCAGTGGAGGTCACAGTAGCTTAACAAGACGGTTAAAATGCCCTTTGGAAGAGCGGTGAAGTTCACAGAAGCTTAACAAGACGGTTTAAATGCCCCTTGGAAGAGGCTTGCAGGTCGCCGTAGCTTAACAAGATGGTTTAAATATCCCTTGGAAGAGACGTGCAGGTCGCAGTAGCTTAACAAGATGGTTTAAATGCCCCTTGCAAGAGACGTGCAGGTCGCAGTAGCTTAACAAGAGGGTTTAAATGCCCCTTCGAAGAGGCTTGCAGGTCGCAGTAGCTTAACAAGATGGTTTAAATATCCCTTGGAAGAGACGTGCAGGTCTCAGTAGCTTAACAAGACAGTTTAAATGCCCCTTGGAAGAGCCGTGCAGTTCGCAGTAGCTTAACAAGACGGTTTAAATGCCCCTTGGAAGAGACGTGCAGGTCACAGTAGCTTAACAAGACGGATTAAATGCCCCTTGGAAGAGACGTGCAGGTCGCAGCAGCTTAACAAGACGGTTTAAATGACCCCTTGGAAGAGACGTGCAGGTCGCAGTATCTTAACAAGATGGTTAAAATGCCCCTTGGAAGAGACGTGCAGGTCGCAGAAGCTTAACAAGACGGTTTAAATGCCCCTTGGAAGAGATGTGCAGGTCGCAGTAGCTTAACAAGACGGTTTAAATGCCCCTTGGAAGAGACGTGCAGCCGCAGTAGCTTAACAAACATTTTAAATGCCCCTTGGAAGAGACGTGCAGGTTGCAGTAGCTTAACAAGACAGTATAAATGCCCCTTGGAAGAGACGTGCAGTTCGCAGTAACTTAACAAGACGGTTTAAATGCCCCTTGGAAGAGACGTGCAGGTCGCAGTAGCTTAACAGGACGGATTAAATGCCCCTTGGAAGAGCAGTGGAGGTCACAGTAGCTTAACAAGACGGTTAAAATGCCCTTTGGTAGAGCGGTGAAGTTCGCAGTAGCTTAACAAGACGGTTTAAATGCCCCTTGGAAGAGATGTGCAGGTCGCAGTAGATTAACAAGACGGTTTAAATGCCCCTTGGAAGAGAGGTGGAGGTCGCAGTAGCTTAACAAGACAGTTTAAATGCCCCTTGGAAAAGACGTGCAGGTCGCAGAAGCTTAACAAGACGGTTTAAATACCCCTTAGAAGAGTCGTGCAGGTCGCAGTAGCTTAACAAGACGGTTTAAATGCCCCTTGGAAGAGACGTGCAGGTAGCAGTAGCTTAACAAGATGGTTTAAATGCCCCTTGCAAGAGACGTGCAGGTCGCAGTATCTTAACAAGATGGTTTAAATGCCCATTGGGAGATCGGTGGAGGTCACAGTAGTTTAACAAGATGGTTTAAATGCCCCTTGGAAAAGACATGCAGGTCGCAGTAGCTTAACAAGATGGCTTAAATGCCCCTTGGAAGAGCGGTGGAGGTCGCAGTAGCTTAACAAGATGGTTTAAATGCCCCTTGGAAGAGACATACAGGTCGCAGCAGCTTAACAAGACGGTTAAATGCCCCTTGAAAGAGACGTGCAGGTCGCAGTAGCTTAACAATACGGATTAAATGCCCCTTGGAATAGCAGTGGAGGTCGCAGTAGCTTAACATGACGGTTTAAATGCCCCTTGGAAGAGAAGTGCAAGTCGCAGTAGCTTAACAAGACAGTTTAAATGCCCCTTGGTAGAGACGTGCAGGTCACAGTAGCTTAACAAGACAGTTAAAATGCTCTTTGGAAGAGCGGTGAAGGTCGCAGTAGCTTAACAAGACGGTTTAAATGCCCCTTAGAAGAGACGTGCAGGTCGCAGTAGCTTAACAAGACGGTTTAAATGCCCCTTGAAAGACACGTGCAGGTCGCTGTAGCTTAGCAAGATGGTTTAAATGCCCCTTGGAAGAGATTTGCAGGTCGCAAGTAGCTTAACAAGACAGCTTAAATGCCCCTTGGAAGAGACGTGCAGGTCGCAGTAGCTTAACAAGACAGTATAAATGCCCATTGGAAGAGACGTGCAGATCGCAGTAGTTTAACAAGACGGTTTAAATACCCCTTGGAAGAGACGTGCAGGTCGCAATAGCTTAACAAGACGGATTAAATGCCCCTTGGAAGAGCAGTGGAGGTCACAGTAGCTTAACAAGACGGTTAAAATGCCCTTTGGAAGAGCGGTGAAGTTCGCAGAAGCTTAACAAGACGGTATAAATGCCCCTTGGAAGAGATGTGCAGGTCGCGGTAGCTTAACAAGATGGTTTAAATGCCCCTTGGAAGAGACATGCAGGTCGCAGTAGCTTAACAAGAGGGTTTAAATGCCCATTGGAAGAGACGTGCAGGTCGCAGCAGCTTAACAAGACGGTTTAAATGCCCCTTGGAAGAGAGGTGGAGGTCGCAGTAGCTTAACAAGACTGTTTAAATGCCCCTTGGAAGAGACGTGCAGGTCGCAGTAGCTTAACAAGACGATTTAAATGCACCTTGGAAGAGACGTGCAGGTCGCAGTAGCAGAACAAGACGGTTTAAATGCCCCTTGCAAGAGACGTGCAGGTCGCAGTAGCTTAACAAGAGGGTTTAAATGTCCCTTAGAAGAGGCTTGCAGGTCGCAGTAGCTAACCAAGACGGTTTAAATGCCCCTTGGAAGAGACGTGCAGGTCGCAGTAGCTTAACAAGATGGTTTAAATGCCCCTCGGAAGAGATGTTCAGGTCGCAGTAGCTTAACAAGACAGTTTAAATGCCCCTTGGAAGAGGCTTACAGGTCGCAGTAGCTTACCAAGACGGTTTAAATGCTCCTTGGAAGAGACGTGCATGTCGCAGTAGCTTAACAAGACGGTTTAAATGCCCCTTGGAAGAGCAGCGGAGGTCGCAGTAACTTAACAAGACGGTTTAAATGCCCCTTGGAAGAGACGTGCAGGTCGCAGTAGCTTAACAGGACGGATTAAATGCCCCTTGGAAGAGCAGTGGAGGTCACAGTAGCTTAACAAGACGGTTAAAATGCCCTTTGGTAGAGCGGTGAAGTTCGCAGTAGCTTAACAAGAGGGTTTAAATGCCCATTGGAAGAGACGTGCAGGTCGCAGTAGCTTAACAAGACGGTTTAAATGCCCCTTGGAAGAGATGTGCAGGTCGCAGTAGATTAACAAGACGGTTTAAATGCCCCTTGGAAGAGAGGTGGAGGTCGCAGTAGCTTAACAAGACAGTTTAAATGCCCCTTGGAAAAGACGTGCAGGTCGCAGAAGCTTAACAAGACGGTTTAAATACCCCTTAGAAGAGTCGTGCAGGTCGCAGTAGCTTAACAAGACGGTTTAAATGCCCCTTGGAAGAGATGTGCAGGTAGCAGTAGCTTAACAAGATGGCTTAAATGCCCCTTGGAAGAGATGTGCAGGTCGCAGTAGCTTAATAAGACAGTTTAAATGCCCCTTCGAAGAGGCTTGCAGGTCGCAGTAGCTTTCCAAGACGGTTTAAATGCCCCTTGGAAGAGACGTGTAGGTTGCAGTAGCTTAACAAGAGGATTTAAATGCCCCTTGGAAGAGCGGTGGAGGTCGCAGTAGCTTAACAAGACGGTTTAAATGCCCCTTGGAAGAGCGGTGGAGGTCGCAGTAGCTTAACAAGATGGTTTAAATGCCCCTTGGAAGAGACATACAGGTCGCAGCAGCTTAACAAGACGGTTAAATGCCCCTTGGAAGAGACGTGCAGGTCGCAGTAGCTTAACAAGACGGATTAAATGCCCATTGGAATAGCAGTGGAGGTCGCAGTAGCTTAACATGACGGTTTAAATGCCCCTTGAAAGAGAAGTGCAAGTCGCAGTAGCTTAACAAGACAGTTTAAATGCCCCTTGGTAGAGACGTGCAGGTCACAGTAGCTTAACAAGACAGTTAAAATGCTCTTTGGAAGAGCGGTGAAGGTCGCAGTAGCTTAACAAGACGGTTTAAATGCCCCTTGGAAGAGACGTGCAGGTCGCAGTAGCTTAACAAGACGGTTTAAATGCCCCTTGAAAGACACGTGCAGGTCGCTGTAGCTTAGGAAGATGGTTTAAATGCCCCTTGGAAGAGATTTGCAGGTCGCAAGTAGCTTAACAAGACAGCTTAAATGCCCCTTGGAAGAGACGTGCAGGTCGCAGTAGCTTAACAAGACAGTATAAATGCCCATTGGAAGAGACGTGCAGATCGCAGTAGTTTAACAAGACGGTTTAAATACCCCTTGGAAGAGACGTGCAGGTCGCAGTAGCTTAACAAGACGGATTAAATGCCCCTTGGAAGAGCAGTGGAGGTCACAGTAGCTTAACAAGACGGTTAAAATGCCCTTTGGAAGAGCGGTGAAGTTCACAGAAGCTTAACAAGACGGTTTAAATGCCCCTTGGAAGAGATGTGCAGGTCGCGGTAGCTTAACAAGATGGTTTAAATGCCCCTTGGAAGAGACATGCAGGTCGCAGTAGCTTAACAAGAGGGTTTAAATGCCCATTGGAAGAGACGTGCAGGTCGCAGCAGCTTAACAAGACGGTTTAAATGCCCCTTGGAAGAGACGTGCAGGTCGCAGTAGCTTAACAAGACTGTTTAAATGCCCCTTGGAAGAGACGTGCAGGTCGCAGTAGCTTAACAAGACGGTTTAAATGCACCTTGGAAGAGACGTGCAAGTCGCAGTAGCAGAACAAGACGGTTTAAATGCCCCTTGCAAGAGACGTGCAGGTCGCAGTAGCTTAACAAGAGGGTTTAAATGTCCCTTAGAAGAGGCTTGCAGGTCACAGTAGCTAACCAAGACGGTTTAAATGCCCCTTGGAAGAGACGTGCAGGTCGCAGTAGCTTAACAAGATGGTTTAAATGCCCCTCGGAAGAGATGTTCATGTCGCAGTAGCTTAACAAGACAGTTTAAATGCCCCTTGGAAGAGGCTTACAGGTCGCAGTAGCTTACCAAGACGGTTTAAATGCTCCTTGGAAGAGACGTGCATGTCGCAGTAGCTTAACAAGACGGTTTAAATGCCCCTTGGAAGAGCAGTGGAGGTCGCAGTAGCTTAACAAGACGGTTTAAATGCCCCTTGGAAGAGACATGCAGGTCGCAGTAGCTTAAAAAGATGGTTTAAATGCCCCTCGGAAGAGATGTTCAGGTCGCAGTAGCTTAACAAGACAGTTTAAATGCACCTTGGAAGAGACGTTCAGGTCGCAGTAGCTTAACAAGACGGTTTAAATGCCCCTTGGAAGAGATGTGCAGGTCGCAGTAGATTAACAAGACGGTTTAAATGCCCCTTGGAAGAGAGGTGGAGGTCGCAGTAGCTTAACAAGACAGTTTAAATGCCCCTTGGAAGAGACGTGCAGGTTGCAGTAGCTTAACAATACGGTTTAAATACCCCTTAGAAGAGTCGTGCAGGTCGCAGTAGCTTAACAAGACGGTTTAAATGCCCCTTGGAAGAGACGTGCAGGTAGCAGTAGCTTAACAAGATGGTTTAAATGCCCCTTGCAAGAGACGTGCAGGTCGCAGTATCTTAACAAGAGGGTTTAAATGCCCGTTAGAAGAGGCTTGCAGGTCGCAGTAGCTTACCAAGACGGTTTAAATGCCCCTTGGAAGAGACGTGCAGGTCGCAGTAGCTTAACAAGATGGTTTAAATGCCCCTTGGGAGAGCGGTGGAGTTCACAGTAGTTTAACAAGATGGTTTAAATGCCCCTTGGAAAAGACATGCAGGTCGCAGTAGCTTAACAAGATGGCTTAAATGCCCCTTGGAAGAGATGTGCAGGTCGCAGTAGCTTAATAAGACAGTTTAAATGCCCCTTCGAAGAGGCTTACAGGTCGCAGTAGCTTTCCAAGACGGTTTAAATGCCCCTTGGAAGAGACCTGCAGGTCGCAGTAGCTTAACAAGAGGATTTAAATGCCCCTTGGAAGAGCGGTGGAGGTCGCAGTAGCTTAACAAGACGGTTTAAATGCCCCTTGGAAGAGCGGTGGAGGTCGCAGTAGCTTAACAAGACGGTTTAAATGCCGATTGGTAGAGACGTGCAGGTCACAGTAGCTTAACAAGACAGTTAAAATACCCTTTGGAAGAGCGGTGAAGGTCGCAGTAGCTTAACAAGACGGTTTAAATGCCCCTTGGAAGGGATGTGCAGGTCGCAGTAGCTTAATAAGACGGTTTAAATGCCCCTTGGAAGAGACGTGCAGGTTGCAGTAGCTTAACAAGACGGTTTAAATGCCCCTTGGAAGACACGTGCAGGTCGCTGTAGCTTAGCAAGACGGTTTAAATGCCCCTTGGAAGAGACGTGCAGGTCGCAGTAGCATAACAAGACAGTATAAATGCCCATTGGAAGAGACGTGCAGATCGCAGTACCTTAACAAGACGGTTTAAATACCCCTTGGAAGAGACGTGCAGGTCGCGGTAACTTAACAAGATGGTTTAAATGCCCCTTGGAAGAGAGGTGGAGGTCGCAGTAGCTTAACAAGACGGTTTAAATGACCCTTGGAAGAGACGTGCAGGTAGCAGTAGCTTAACAAGACAGTTTAAATTCCCCTTGGAAGAGACGTGCAGGTCACAGTAGCTTAACAAGACGGTTTAAATGCCCCTTGGAAGAGACGTGCAGGTCGCAGCAGCTTAACAAGACGGTTTAAATGCCCCTTGGAAGAGAGGTGGAGGTCGCAGTAGCTTAACAAGACGGTTTAAATGACTCTTGGAAGAGACGTGCAGGTAGCAGCAGCTTAACAAGACTGTTTAAATTCCCCTTGGAAGAGACGCGCAGGTCGCAGTAGCTTAAAAAGACGGTTTAAATGCACCTTGGAAGAGACGTGCAGGTCACAGTAGCATAACAATACGGTTTAAATGCCCCTTGCAAGAGACGTGCAGGTCGCAGTAGCTTAACAAGAGGGTTTAAATGTCCCTTAGAAGAGGCTTGCAGGTCGCAGTAGCTAACCAAGACGGATTAAATGACCCTTGGAAGAGACGTGCAGGTCGCAGTAGCATAACAAGATGGTTTAAATGCCCCTTGGAAGAGCGGTGGAGGTCACAGTAGCTTAACAAGACGGTTTAAATGCCCCTTGGAAAAGACATGCAGGTCGCAGTAGCTTAACAAGATGGTTTAAATGCCCCTTGGAAGAGATGAGCAGGTCGCAGTAGCTTAACAAGACGGTTTAAATGCCCCGTGGAAGAGGATTGCAGGTCGCAGTAGCTTAACAAGACGGATTAAATGCCCTTTGGAAGAGCGGTGAAGGTCGCAGTAGCTTAACAAGACGGTTTAAATGCCCCTTGGAAGAGACGTGCAGGTCGCAGCAGCTTAACAAGATGGTTTAAATGCCCCTTGGAAGAGACGTGCAGGTCGCAGTAGCTTAAAAGATGGTTTAAATGCCCCTTGGAAGAGACCTGCAGGCCGCAGTAGCTTAACAAGACAGTATAAATGCCCCTTGGAAGAGACGTGCAGTTCGCAGTAACTTAACAAGACGGTTTAAATGCCCCTTGGAAGAGACGTGCAGGTCGCAGTAGCTTAACAAGACGGATTAAATGCCCCTTGGAAGAGCAGTGGAGGTCACAGTAGCTTAACAAGACGGTTAAAATGCCCTTTGGAAGAGCGGTGAAGTTCGCAGCAGCTTAACAAGACGGTTTAAATGCCCCTTGGAAGAGATATGCAGGTCGCAGTAGCTTAACAAGACCGTTTAAATGCCCCTTGGAAGAGACGTGCAGGTCGCAGCAGCTTAACAAGACGGTTTAAATGCCCTTTGGAAGAGAGGTGAAGTTCGCAGTAGCTTAACAAGACGGTTTAAATGCCCCTTGGAAGAGATGTGCAGGTCGCAGTAGCTTAACAAGACGGTTTAAATGCCCATTGGAGGAGACGTACAGGTCACAGTAGCTTAACAAGATGGTTTAAATGCCCCTTGGAAGAGACGTGCAGGTCGCAGTAGCTTAACAAGATGGATTAAATGCCCTATGGAAGAGCGGTGAAGGTCGCAGTAGCTTAACAAGACGGTTTAAATGCCCCTTGGAAGAGACGTGCAGGTCGCAGCAGCTTAACAAGACGGTTTAAATGCCCCTTGGAAGAGACGTGCAGGTCGCAGTAGCTTAACAAGATGGTTAAAATGCCCCTTGGAAGAGACGTGTAGGTCGCAGTAGCTTAACAAGACGGTTTAAATGCCCCTTGGAAGAGATGTGCAGGTCGCAGTAGCTTAACAAGACTGTTTAAATGGCCCCTGGAAGAGCAGTGGTGGTCGCAGTAGCTTAACAAGACCGTTTAAATGCACCTTGGTAGAGACGTGCAGGTCACAGTAGCTTAACAAGACGGTTAAAATGCCCTTTGGAAGAGCGGTGAAGGTCACAGTAGCTTAACAAGACAGTTTAAATGCCCCTTGGAAGAGATGTGCAGGTCGCAGTAGCTTAGCAAGACGGTATAAATGCCCCTTGGAAGAGACGTGCAGGTGGCAGTAGCTTAACAAGACGGTTAAAATGCACCTTGGAAGAGACGTGCAGTTCGCAGTAGCTTAACAAGATGGTTTAAATGCCCCTTGGAAGAGACGTGCAGGTCGCAGTAGCTTAACAAGACGGTTAAAATGCCCCTTGGAAGAGACGTGCATTTCGCAGTAGCTTAACAAGACGGTTAAAATGCCCCTTGGAAGAGACGTGCAGGTCGCAGTAGCTTAACAAGACGGTTTAAATGCCCCTTGTAAGAGAGGTGGAGGTCGCAGTAGCTTAACAAGACAGTTTAAATGCCCCTTGGAAGAGACGTGCAGGTCGCAGTAGCTTAACAAGACGGTTTAAATGCCCCTTGGAAGAGACGTGCAGGTCGCAGTAGCATAACAAGTGGGTTTAAATGCCCCTTGGAAGAGACGTGCAGGTCGCAGTAGCTTAACAAGACGGTTTAAATACCCCTTGGAAGAGAGGTGGAGGTCGCAGTAGCTTAACAAGACAGTTTAAATGCCCCTTGGAAGAGATGTGCAGGTGGCAGTAGCTTAACAAGATGGTTTAATTGCCCTTTGTAAGAGATGAGCAGGTCGCAGTAGCTTAACAAGACGGTTTAAATGCACCTTGAAACAGGATTGCAGGTCGCAGTAGCTTACCAAGATGGTTTAAATGCCCCTTGGAAGAGACATGCAGGTCGCAGTAGCTTAACAAGACGGTTTAAATGCCCCTTGGAAGAGGGGTGGAGGTCGCAGTAGCTTAACAAGACGGTTTAAATGCCCCTTGGAAGAGACATACTGGTCGCAGCAGCTTAACAAGACGGTTTAAATGCCCATTGGAGGAGACGTACAGGTCACAGTAGCTTAACAAGATGGTTTAAATGCCCCTTGGAAGAGACGTGCAGGTAGCAGTAGCTTAACAAGATGGATTAAATGCCCTTTGGAAGAGCGGTGAAGGTCGCAGTAGCTTAACAAGACGGTTTAAATGCCCCTTGGAAGAGACGTGCAGGTCGCAGCTGTTATGTTCTGCTACCAAAGCTAAGGAAAGAGAGGAGATCTGTCCCTACTATAGGACTCAGCTGAATCCGTACGTTGTAACAGGGAACCTGATCCTGCGATCAGACCTGCTAAAGTCCTAATCTAGTCTGTACGGAGACCTATAGATGTGGGGAGGGAATCCCTACAAGTACTAAGGACTGGGAGGAATATGGGACACCTCCTAACAGAAATAGTAGCAGACAGACGAACAAACAAAATAGATAGAACATAGAGGTCCGTAGACCAAGCAAACTAACAGAGTAAGATACAGAGCACAGGCTAGCTAGAAAGTAGATATACAATGAAGTCCAGCAAAGCCAGAAGGGCGGAGCAGGATTAAATAGGCCAACAAGGTCATGTGACCAGCAAAGGAAAAAAAACCTAACAGCAAGGTTCTAACAGTACCCCCCCTTCTAAGAGGATCCTCCGGATCCCCTAGGACCAGGCTTATCAGGAAATCTCCTGTGAAACGCTCTGATAAGTCTGGACGCGGAAACATCATCTGACCTCACCCAAGAGTTATCCTCGGGTCCGAAACCTTTCCAGGCCACAAGATACTGCAAACTACCTCTATACCGTCTAGAGTCAAGGATGCGAGAAATTTCATATTCCCCGTCCTCCACCACCGGAGGAACAGAGGCAGAGGCGTCACCATCCGACACAACAGCTTTTTTTAACAGAGAGACATGAAAGACCGGATTAATTCTCCAGGAGGTAGGAACCTCCAACCTAACAGCAGATTGGTTGACAACCTGAAGCACCTTAAAGGGCCCTACAAACTTGGGACCCAATTTCTTAGAAGGAATCCTCAACCGCAGATTCCTAGAGGACAACCAAACCATGTCACCAACAGCGAACAAAACCTCCTGTCGTTTCCTATCAAAGTAGTCTTTAGATTTTCTGTTGGCCTCCTGAAGATTACCACGCACATCCGTCCAAACTCTTTCCAAATCACCGGAAAAATTCTCCTCCTCAGGCACGGCAGATCCCAACTTGGAGAACGACCCAAACGACGGATGTCTCCCAGAACAACAAAAAAAAGGCGAACAACCAGCAGAAGAAGATGTATGATTGTTCAGAGCAAATTCGGCAAGTGGCAGAAACTCAGACCACCCCTCTTGATTGTCTGCCACAAAACAACGCAAGAACTGCTCAACATCCTGGTTTTTCCTTTCTGTCTGGCCATTAGATTCAGGATGATATCCGGACGAAAACGACAAATGAATTCCCAACCTGTCACAAAAGGCACGCCAAAAACGAGCCACGAACTGAGGACCCCTATCAGAAACAATGTCAGTAGGAACGCCATGAAGTCTGACAATTTCCTTGACAAAGGCCTTAGCGAGAATTTTAGCGCAGGGCAGTTTGACGAAGGGAACCAAGTGACACATCTTGCTAAAACGGTCCACGACCACCCAGATGACAGTAAAACCCTCAGAGGGGGGAAGGTCAGTTATAAAGTCCATAGCCAAATGTGTCCAAGGAGCACTGGGGACCTCCAAAGGACAAAGCAACCCCGCAGCAGGAGTATGTGAGGACTTAGATCTAGCACATATAGTACATTGGCGCACCCACTTAATGACTTCCTTCTGCCATCCAGGCCACCAAAAACTGCGACCCACCAGTCTCTTGGTCTCAGAGATTCCGGGATGACCTGCCAACCGAGATTCGTGACACTCAACAAACAAATCTCTCCTAAAGGTCCCAGGCACAAACAACCTCCCATGAGGAGTGTTAGATGGGGCATTCTCCTGAGCTTTAAGAATCTCATCTTCCAAAACGGAGTCTAAAGCAGCTATCACAACACCTTCTTGTAAAATGTTTTCCTCTTTCTCAGCACCGACTATGGGAGAAAAACTGCGAGACAAGGCATCCGCCTTAACATTCTTAGTACCAGGGATGTAAGTAACGGAGAAATTAAACCGCGAGAAAAACAGTGCCCACCTAGCCTGACGGGCATTCAGGCGCTTGGCAGCGTCAAGATATATCAGATTTTTATGATCCGTAAGAACCTGAACGGGAAATTCCGCACCTTCCAAGAAGTGGCGCCAGTGTTCAAATGCGAGTTTAATAGCCAATAATTCCCGATTACCAATATCGTAATTCAATTCAGTCTCCGAAAATTTTTTTGAAAAAAAGGCACAGGGATGTAATCCATCCCCGTTATCCTGAGACAATACTGCGCCAACCCCCACAGAGGAAGCATCAACCTCAACCAAAAACGGCCTAGTAACATCAGGCTGCATAAGGATGGGAGCAGAGGTGAACCTCTCTTTGAGATACACAAAAGCTTCAATGGCCTCAGAAGACCACTGAACCGCATCAGCACCTTTCCTGGTGAGATCAGTCAGAGGTTTGACAATACTAGAAAAATTTTTTATGAATTTTCTATAGTAATTGGCGAAACCCAAAAACCTCTGTATCGATTTCAAACCAATAGGCCTAGGCCATTCCTGCACAGCCTGAACCTTAACCGGATCCATCTCAAAACCTTTGCTGGAGATAATGTAGCCCAAAAAACTAATTCTCTGTACAGCGAACTCACATTTCTCCAGCTTAGCAAAAAGCGAATTGTCCATTAATAACTGTAATACCTCACGCACGCTCCGCCAATGAGACTCCAGATCTGGCAAATAAATCAAAATGTCATCCAAATACACAACCACATTTTTACCGATCAAAGGTCTAAGGATGTCATTAATCAGATTCTGAAAAAATGCAGGAGCATTAGTAAGACCAAAAGGCATAACCAGATTCTCAAAATGACCCACAGGAGTGTTAAAAGCAGTCTTCCATTCATCACCCTCCTTCATGCGCAACAGATTGTATGCCCCCTTAAGGTCAATTTTAGAGAACCACTTGGCCCCCAATAACTGGTTAAACAGATCAGGAATCAATGGCAGTGGGTAAGGATTGCGTACCGTAATTTTGTTAATCTCACGAAAATCCAGACAAGGACGTAAACCGCCGTCCTTTTTTTTTACAAAAAAAAATCCAACCGCCACAGGAGACTTAGAGGGCCTAATGTGACCGGCGGCCAAACTTGTCTGTATGTATTCCTCCAAAGCCTTCCTCTCAGGAATAGTAAGGTTAAATAAACGACTTTTAGGAAGAGTCGCTCCAGGGACAAATTCAATAGAACAATCATAGTCTCTATGGGGAGGCAAAACCTGCGATTCTTTCTCAGAAAAAACTCTCCAAAAATCCTGAATAGGAACAGGCAATTCTCCCCTATCCAAAGCTGCAATACGCCCGTTACAACACTTGTCATAACATTTATGGCTCCAGGATTTAATTTCACTGGTAGACCAATCCAGTACAGGATTGTGAAATTTTAACCAGGGCAAACCCAATATTACTGGAGGAGGCAAGTTATTCAACACTACCAAATCCAATTTCTCATGGTGAACACCATTAATAGTGAGAGGAAATTCACTGACCTTGAGAGTAATATTCTTCAAAGGGGAGCCATCCACAGAAACCACAGCAATGGGGGATGATAAAGGTTCAGGTTTTAAATTGAGTTTTTCCACGAATCCCCCATCAATTACATTCAGTGTAGACCCGCAATCAACAAACACCCGAAATTCCATTAATTTTTCCTGAGCAATCGTGGAAGCAGCTAAAAATATACCCTTGGAATTTAAACAGGCAATACGGGCGTGACTGACCATTTTTTTTTCTTTCTTCATACGAAGCTCACAGTCTTTAATCAAATGACCAGATTTCCCGCAATAGAAACACAAGCCTTCCGAAAAACGACGGTCTTTTTCTTGAGAGCGAGGTGCCACCGATCCAATCTCCATCGGTTCACCACTGTTAGTACACACATTATCATAACCAGAAACTGACATAGCAGAGGATTTGCTCTCATTAACCCTAGCACGCAGTCTTCTATCCACCCGTATAGCTAATTGCATAGCCTGTTGCAAATCCTCAGGTGTAGGATAAGCAATTAGCAGGTCTTTAACAGTTTCACTGAGCCCAGCAAGAAATAGACTTTTCAGAGCAGAATCGTTCCACCCTGTTTGAGTCGACCAACGACGGAAATGTGTACAATATTTTTCCACATTACCTGATCCCTGTTTCAAACGTCTCAACTCAGTCTCAGCTGATGCCACACGGTCAGGATCATCATATAATAGTCCTAAAGCAGAAAAAAAACTATCCACTGATCTGAAGCATGTATCACTAGGTTGCAAAGAAAAGGCCCACTCCTGAGGCTCTTTGCGCAAAAGTGACATTATGAACCCTACGCGCTGGGATTCATCCCCAGAGGACTTGGGTCTCAAACGAAAATACAATAAGCAAGCATTTTTAAATGAAAAAAATTCTCGATGTTCACCAAAAAATAAATCCGGCAAACATACCTTAGGCTCCAAGAAATATGCTCCAGGACAGTTACTCACGTGCTGACGGAGCTCGGCCACTTCCAGAGAGAGTCCCTGCAGGTGTTTAGCCAAATCCTGAACCGACACCATGATGGAACAAAAAAAAATCTTTCCTTAGAGAATTTGCAGGCTGGACTTACTGTTATGTTCTGCTACCAAAGCTAAGGAAAGAGAGGAGATCTGTCCCTACTATAGGACTCAGCTGAATCCCTACGATGTAACAGGGAACCTGATCCTGCGATCAGACCTGCTAAAGTCCTAATCTAGTCTGTACGGAGACCTATAGATGTGGGGAGGGAATCCCTACAAGTACTAAGGACTGGGAGGAATATGGGACACCTCCTAACAGAAATAGTAGCAGACAGACGAACAAACAAAATAGATAGAACATAGAGGTCCGTAGACCAAGCAAACTAACAGAGTAAGATACAGAGCACAGGCTAGCTAGAAAGTAGATATACAATGAAGTCCAGCAAAGCCAGAAGGGCGGAGCAGGATTAAATAGGCCAACAAGGTCATGTGACCAGCAAAGGAAAAAAAACCTAACAGCAAGGTTCTAACAGCAGCAGCTTAACAAGACGGTTTAAATGCCCCTTGGAAAAGACGTGCAGGTCGCAGTAGCTTAACAAGATGGTTAAAATGCCCCTTGGAAGAGACGTGTAGGTCGCAGTAGCTTAACAAGACGGTTTAAATGCCCCTTGGAAGAGATGTGCAGGTCGCAGTAGCTTAACAAGACTGTTTAAATGGCCCCTGGAAGAGCAGTGGAGGTCGCAGTAGCTTAACAAGACCGTTTAAATGCACCTTGGTAGAGACGTGCAGGTCACAGTAGCTTAACAAGACTGTTAAAATGCCCTTTGGAAGAGCGGTGAAGGTCACAGTAGCTTAACAAGACAGTTTAAATGCCCCTTGGAAGAGATGTGCAGGTCGCTGTAGCTTAGCAAGACGGTATAAATGCCCCTTGGAAGAGACGTGCAGGTGGCAGTAGCTTAACAAGACGGTTAAAATGCCCCTTGGAAGAGACGTGCAGGTCGCAGTAGCTTAACAAGACTGTTTAAATGCCCCTTGGAAGAGACGTGCAGGTCGCAGTAGCTTAACAAGACGGTTAAAATGCCCCTTGGACGAGACGTGCAGGTCGCAGTAGCTTAACAAGACTGTTAAAATGCCCCTTGGAAGAGACGTGCAGGTCGCAGTAGCTTAACAAGACGATTTAAATGCCCCTTGTAAGAGAGGTGGAGGTCGCAGTAGCTTAACAAGACAGTTTAAATGCCCCTTGGAAGAGACGTGCAGGTCGCAGTAGCTTAACAAGACGGTTTAAATGCCCCTTGGAAGAGACGTGCAGGTCGCAGTAGCATAACAAGAGGGTTTAAATGCCCCTTGGAAGAGACGTGCAGGTCGCAGTAGCTTAACAAGACGGTTTAAATGCCCCTTGGAAGAGAGGTGGAGGTCGCAGTAGCTTAACAAGACAGTTTAAATGCCCCTTGGAAGAGATGTGCAGGTGGCAGTAGCTTAACAAGATGGTTTAAATGACCCTTGGAAGAGAAGTGCAGGTCGCAGTAGCTTAACAAGATGGTTTAAATGCCCCTTGGAAGAGACGTGCAGGTCGCAGTAGCTTAAAAAGACTTTTTAAATGCCCCTTAGAAGAGACGTGCAGGTCGCAGTAGCTTAACAAATGTCACACTGTCACAGAATACTGGAGGTAGGGGGCCTAAGCTGACCCTAAGCTGGGGCCCTGACTAATCCCTAAACCTGGAGGTACTGTTAAAGGTACAGAGGTCCAGGCCGCCAGCGTAACCCCTACCTCCTGAGGATCCCTGCACCTCAGTAATCTAGTCCTGAGAAGGACCCCGATCACAACAATTGGGAACCAGAAATAATATGCCCACACACAGTATTTAGACGAACGAGACAGTACAAGGGAAAAACCAAAACCACCTTGCATACAACTTCTACACAACTACAACAGAGGGAACACCAACGGGAAAGGAGATAAATGATAAAGCGAGGAAAGGGAAAAAACACTTCCAAATACACTTATCTCAGCAACTCCAAACACCACGATCCGCTCTGTAAGTCTGAATGAAAAGCTGCGAGAAGTCAGGCTGTGTACTCGTGACGATCTTCGTGGCAACACACCCGTGACAGTACCCCCCCTTCTACGAGGGGCCTCCGGACCCTCAGGGCCAGGTTTATCCGGGTGAGTCGTGTGGAAGGCCCGAACTAATCGGTCTGCGTTAATATCCGACGCAGGAACCCACATCCTCTCCTCAGGACCATACCCCTTCCAATGAACCAAGTACTGAAGGGACCGGCGATTAAAGCGTGAATCAATGACCCTCGATACCTGGAACTCCAAGTTACCATTGACAACCACAGGAGGGGGAGGTAAAGGTGACGGTACCACCGGCGCCACATACCTCTTAAGCAATGATCTGTGAAACACGTTGTGAATTTTAAACGTAGGAGGGAGGTCAAGACAGAATGCCACCGGATTAATAACAGAACTGATTCTGTACGGCCCGATGAACCTGGGACCCAGTTTCCAGGAGGGAACCTTAAGTTTAATATTCCTGGTAGACAACCATACCTGATCGTTCACACTTAGGTCCGGACCAGACACTCTCCTCCTATCAGCCATACGTTTGTATCGGTTCCCCATAGTATTCAGATTCTTCAGCACCCCTCTCCATACTGAAGCGAGAGATGAGGAAAATCGTTCCTCCTCCGGAACCCCCGAAGAGCCCCCCCTACTGAAAGTACAAAACTGGGGGTGAAAACCATATGCCCCAAAAAACGGGGACTTACCAGTGGACTCGCTCCGCCTATTATTGAGAGCAAACTCTGCCAGAGGTAGGAAAGAAGCCCAGTCCTCCTGGTTCTCAGACACAAAACACCGAAGATATGTCTCCAAGCTCTGGTTCATACGTTCCGTCTGACCATTGGTCTGAGGATGAAAAGCCGACGAGAATGACAAATGCATCCCCCGCCGTGCACAAAACGCCTTCCAGAACTTGGACACAAACTGAGACCCCCGATCAGACACCACCTCGGAGGGTACCCCGTGAAGCCTCACAATCTCCCCAATGAACACCTGCGCAAGAGTTTTAGCATTAGGGAGAGCCGGAAGAGCGATAAAATGTGCCATCTTGCTGAACCTGTCCACTACAACGAGTATGACCGTTTTACCCGAAGACGGAGGGAGGTCCGTAATAAAGTCCATAGACAGATGAGTCCAAGGACGCTCCGGGATCTTCAAAGGTAAGAGGGCCCCAGACGGACGGGTATGTGAGGTCTTAGAGCGCGCACAAACCCCACAGGACGCGACAAAAGTTACCACCTCTTTATGCAAGTTTAGCCACCAAAACCGACGCGAGAGGAGATCCACAGTTGCTTTACTCCCCGGGTGTCCTGCAAAAACTGAGTTATGGTGTGCCTCGATCACCTTTTGTCGCAACTGATCTGGAACGAACAGTCTCCCTGGAGGTCCAACAGGGGCGTCCCCCTGAGCCTCCAATATCTCCTCCTCCAGCTCAGAGCATACTGCCGAAACCACCACCCCCTCCTGAAGAATAGGAATCGGGTCGTCCGTATTCCCGGCCCCAGGGAAACTACGAGATAAGGCATCCGCCTTTACATTTTTAGACCCAGGACGATATGTAACGACGAAATTAAACCTGGTAAAAAACAATGACCACCTAGCTTGTCTGGGATTCAGACGTTTAGCGGACTCCAGATATAGCAGGTTCTTGTGATCGGTGATGACGGTGACCGGATGAACTGCCCCCTCCAAAAAATGGCGCCACTCCTCAAAAGCTAACTTAATGGCCAAGAGTTCCCTATTGCCGACATCGTAATTCCTCTCAGCGGACGACAATTTTTTAGAGAAAAAGGCGCACGGATGCCACTTACCAGGGGACGAACCCTGTGACAATACTGCTCCCACCCCTACCTCGGAAGCGTCTACCTCTACAAAGAATGGCTGAGACGCATCAGGTTGAATGAGTATGGGTGCCGAGGCAAAACATTTTTTCAAGGAGGAGAATGCTTGACAAGCCTTGTCAGACCACCTAGAAAAATCCGTCCCCTTTTTAGTCATGTCTGTGAGAGGCTTAACCATGGACGAGAAATTACGAATGAACTTCCGGTAATAGTTAGCAAACCCCAGGAAACGTTGTAGTGCCTTAAGATTCTCCGGCCGATCCCACTCAAGAACTGCCCGCACTTTCCCAGGGTCCATACGAAAACCGAACGCTGAAACCAGGAAGCCTAAAAACTGGAGTTCCTGTACGGCGAACACACACTTTTCCCACTTGGCATACAGTTTATTATCCCGCAAGATCTGTAACACCTGTCTAACGTGCTCCTGATGAGACCCCAGATCCGGCGAGTAAATTAAGATATCATCCAGATATATGACAACAAACTGTCCCACCAGGTGGCGAAAAATATCATTAACAAAGTGTTGAAACACCGCCGGGGCATTAGTCAGACCGAATGGCATGACAAGGTTCTCATAATGCCCCTCCGGAGTGTTAAAAGCCGTCTTCCACTCATCCCCCTCCTTCATCCTAATCAGATTGTACGCCCCCCTGAGATCCAACTTAGAGAACCATTTAGCGCCCACGATCTGATTAAAGAGATCGGGAATAAGTGGGAGCGGATACGGATCTCGGACCGTAATCCGATTAAGTTCACGGAAATCCAGGCAAGGGCGTAGGCCTCCATCTTTCTTCTTAACAAAGAAGAACCCCGCGGCCACCGGTGAAGATGAAGGTCTAATATGCCCCTTAGCCAGACTTTCAGAAATATAATCCTTCATGGCCTGCCTCTCAGGACCAGAAAGGTTATACAACCTAGCTTTAGGTAACTTGGCCTCAGGGAGCAGTTTTACAGAACAGTCATACTCGCGATGAGGAGGTAGTTCCTGACACCCATTCTCCGAGAATACATCCTCAAAGTCCGCCAGAAATGGAGGTAAGACCCAAGGAGTAACCGCACCGATGACCGTGTTCATGCAGTTTTTATTACAGAATTTACTCCATTGGCTTATCTCTCTGGTTTGCCAATTAATAACCGGGTTATGCTTAGCTAACCAAGGAAGGCCCAACACTATAGGAGTGGGAAGACCCTTCAACACGTAGCAAGACAACAGTTCTTTATGTATTGCCCCCACTTGAAGTTTTACGCCATGCACAGCTTGCAAAAAACTTCCCTGACCGAGAGGCCTGGCATCGATCGAGAATATGGGGATGGGTTTAGCCAACTCACTCAATCGCATACCTTGAACCCGGGCAAACCGAGCATCAACCAGATTAGCCCCGGCCCCACTATCCAGAAGAACAGATATCCTCTCAGTTCTCGTACCCACCACCACCTCCGCCGGTACGAGAAACTGAGACGAACCTAGGGACGAAATACCTACTCCCAGATTGCCGTCCACCACACAACCTGGGATCAACAGTTTTTTCGACGACTCTTTACTCTGCAAGGGACGGGATGGACACCCCCCAATAAAATGTCCCTTTTTCCCGCAGAGGAAACACCTTCCTGTCTTATGGCGCACCACCGGTCCCCTTCCCCGAAATGAGGTCCCTCCTAATTGCATAGGCTCCTCCGGACTGACCAGGGGAACCACCATATGAGGGGACCTTGTAGGAGGTGGAGACATTACAGGGGGTAGAGTTATCCCGCACCTCTCCCGAAGCCGTCTGTCAACGCGAATAGCAAGGGCCATAGCGGCTTCCAGTGACGCGGGAGAGTCATATTGTGCCAACACATCCTGTAATTTGTCGGATAAACCATGACAAAACTGGCTCCTAAGAGCCGGATCATTCCACTGGGTGTCCGTGGCCCACCTACGGAACTCCGAACAGAATTCCTCCGCCGGACGATCTCCCTGCTGAATCCTACGTAACTTAGACTCAGCAAGGGAGATCCGATCTGGGTCATCATATACGAGTCCCAGAGCATCGAAAAACCCATCCACTGACTGGAGAACCGGGGAGCTTGGGGGAAGAGAGAACGCCCAAGATTGTGGGTCCCCTTGTAGGAGCGAGATGACAATTCCCACCCTTTGTTCTTCACTGCCCAATGACCGAGGCCGCAGCCGAAAGTACAATTTGCATGCCTCCCGGAAAACAAAAAACTTGTCCCGCCCCCCAGTGAACCTGTCAGGGAGAGCTACTTTAGGTTCTGGTCCGGCTTGCTCCAGAGGATGCAAAACCTTGGACCTGACGTCCGCCAGCCCCATGGACAAACTCTGCAACTGTCGAGCTAGACCGGCTACTGGATCCATGGTAGCTGGAGAAAAACTAAGTTGGTCGGTGAAAATGTCACACTGTCACAGAATACTGGAGGTAGGGGGCCTAAGCTGACCCTAAGCTGGGGCCCTGACTAATCCCTAAACCTGGAGGTACTGTTAAAGGTACAGAGGTCCAGGCCGCCAGCGTAACCCCTACCTCCTGAGGATCCCTGCACCTCAGTAATCTAGTCCTGAGAAGGACCCCGATAACAACAATTGGGAACCAGAAATAATATGCCCACACACAGTATTTAGACGAACGAGACAGTACAAGGGAAAAACCAAAACCACCTTGCATACAACTTCTACACAACTACAACAGAGGGAACACCAACGGGAAAGGAGATAAATGATAAAGCGAGGAAAGGGAAAAAACACTTCCAAATACACTTATCTCAGCAACTCCAAACACCACGATCCGCTCTGTAAGTCTGAATGAAAAGCTGCGAGAAGTCAGGCTGTGTACTCGTGACGATCTTCGTGGCAACACACCCGTGACAACAAGACGGTTTAAATGCCCCTTGCAAGAGACGTGCAGGTCGCAGTAGCTTAACAAGATTGTTTAAATGCCCCTTCGAAGAGGCTTGCAGGTCGCAGTAGCTTAACAAGATGGTTTAAATATCCCTTGGAAGAGACGTGCAGGTCGCAGTAGCTTAACAAGACAGTTTAAATGCCCTTGGAAGAGACGTGCAGTTCGCAGTAGCTTAACAAGACGGTTTAAATGCCCCTTGGAAGAGACGTGCAGGTCGCAGTAGCTTAACAAGACGGATTAAATGATCTTTGGAAGAGCGGTGAAGGTCGCAGTAGCTTAACAAGACGGTTTAAATGCCCCTTGGAAGAGACGTGCAGGTCGCAGCAGCTTAACAAGATTGTTTAAATGCCCCTTCGAAGAAGCTTGCAGGTCGCAGTAGCTTAACAAGATGGTTTAAATATCCCTTGGAAGAGACGTGCAGGTCGCAGTAGCTTAACAAGACAGTTTAAATGCCCCTTGGAAGAGACGTGCAGTTCGCAGTAGCTTAACAAGACGGTTTAAATGCCCCTTGGAAGAGACGTGCAGGTCGCAGTAGCTTAACAAGACGGATTAAATGATCTTTGGAAGAGCGGTGAAGGTCGCAGTAGCTTAACAAGACGGTTTAAATGCCCCTTGGAAGAGACGTGCAGGTCGCAGCAGCTTAACAAGACGGTTTAAATGCCCCTTGGAAGAGACGTGCAGGTCGCAGTATCTTAAAAAGATGGTTAAAATGCCCCTTGGAAGTGACGTGCAGGTCGCAGTAGCTTAACAAGACGGTTTAAATGCCCCTTGGAAGAGATGTGCAGGTCGCAGTAGCTTAACAAGACGGTTTAAATGCCCCTTGGAAGAGACGTGCAGCTCGCAGTAGCTTAACAAACAGTTTAAATGCCCCTTGGAAGAGACGTGCAGGTCGCAGTAGCTTAAAAGACGGTTTAAATGCCCCTTGGAAGAGACGTGCAGCTCGCAGTAGCTTAACAAACAGTTTAAATGCCCCCTGGAAGAAACGTGCAGGTCGCAGTAGCTTAACAAGACAGTATAAATGCCCCTTGGAAGAGACGTGCAGTTCGCAGTAACTTAACAAGACTGTTTAAATGGCCCTTGGAAGAGACGTGCAGGTCGCAGTAGCTTAACAAGACGGATTAAGTGCCCCTTGGAAGAGCAGTGGAGGTCACAGTAGCTTAACAAGACGGTTAAAATGCCCTTTGGAAGAGCGGTGAAGTTCGCAGTAGCTTAACAAGACGGTTTAAATGCCCCTTGGAAGAGATGTGCAGGTCGCAGTATCTTAACAAGACCGTTTAAATGCCCCTTGGAAGAGACGTGCAGGTCGCAGTAGCATAACAAGAGGGTTTAAATGCCCCTTGGAAGAGACGTGCAGGTCGCAGTAGCTTAACAAGACGGTTTAAATGCCCCTTGGAAGAGAGGTGGAGGTCGCAGTAGCTTAACAAGACAGTTTAAATGCCCCTTGGAAGAGATGTGCAGATGGCAGTAGCTTAACAAGATGGTTTAAATGCCCCTTGGAAGAGAAGTGCAGGTCGCAGTAGCTTAACAAGATGGTTTAAATGCCCCTTGGAAGAGACGTGCAGGTCGCAGTAGCTTAAAAAGACGGTTTAAATGCCCCTTAGAAGAGACGTGCAGGTCGCAGTAGCTTAACAAGACGGTTTAAATGCACGTTGCAAGAGACGTGCAGGTCGCAGTAGCTTAACAAGATTATTTAAATGCCCCTTCGAAGAGGCTTGCAGGTCGCAGTAGCTTAACAAGATGGTTTAAATATCCCTTGGAAGAGACGTGCAGGTCGCAGTAGCTTAACAAGACAGTTTAAATGCCCCTTTGAAGAGACGTGCAGTTCGCAGTAGCTTAACAAGACGGTTTAAATGCCCCTTGGAAGAGACGTGCAGGTCGCAGTAGCTTAACAAGACAGATTAAATGATCTTTGGAAGAGCGGTGAAGGTCGCAGTAGCTTAACAAGACGGTTTAAATGCCCCTTGGAAGAGACATGCAGGTCGCAGCAGCTTAAAAAGACGGTTTAAATGCCCCTTGGAAGAGACGTGCAGGTCGCAGTATCTTAAAAAGATGGTTAAAATGCCCCTTGGAAGTGACGTGCAGGTCGCAGTAGCTTAACAAGACGGTTTAAATGCCCCTTGGAAGAGATGTGCAGGTCGCAGTAGCTTAACAAGACGGTTTAAATGCCCCTTGGAAGAGACTTGCAGCTCGCAGCAGCTTAACAAACAGTTTAAATGCCCCTTGGAAGAGACGTGCAGGTCGCAGTAGCTTAAAAGACGGTTTAAATGCCCCTTGGAAGAGACGTGCAGCTCGCAGTAGCTTAACAAACAGTTTAAATGCCCCCTGGAAGCAACGTGCAGGTCGCAGTAGCTTAACAAGACAGTATAAATGCCCCTTGGAAGAGACGTGCAGTTCGCAGTAACTTAACAAGACTGTTTAAATGGCCCTTGGAAGAGACGTGCAGGTCGTAGTAGCTTAACAAGACGGATTAAATGCCCCTTGGAAGAGCAGTGGAGGTCACAGTAGCTTAACAAGACGGTTAAAATGCCCTTTGGAAGAGCGGTGAAGTTCGCAGTAGCTTAACAAGACGGTTTAAATGCCCCTTGGAAGAGATGTGCAGGTCGCAGTAGCTTAACAAGACCGTTTAAATGCCCCTTGGAAGAGGCTTGCAGGTCGCAGTAGCTTAACAAGAGGGTTTAAATGCCCCTTGGAAGAGACGTGCAGGTCGCAGCAGCTTAACAAGACGGTTTAAATGCAACTTGGAAGAGAGGTGGAGGTCGGAGGAGCTTAACAAGACGGTTTAAATGCCCCTTGGAAGAGATGTGCAGGTCGCAGTAGCTTAACAAGACGGTTTAAATACCCCTTGGAAGAGACGTGCAGGTCGCAGTCGCTTAACAAGACGGTTTAAATGCCCCTTGGAAGAGATGTGCAGGTCGCAGTAGATTAACAAGACGGTTTAAATGCCCCTTGGAAGAGACGTGCAGGTCACAGAAGCTTAACAAGACGGTTTAAATACCCCTTAGAAGAGTCGTGCAGGTCGCAGTAGCTTAACAAGACGGTTTAAATGCCCCTTGGAAGAGACGTGCAGGTAGCAGTAGCTTAACAAGATGTTTTAAATGCCCCTTGCAAGAGACGTGCAGGTCGCAGTATCTTAACAAGACGGTTTAAATGCACCTTGGAAGAGAGGTGGAGGTCGCAGTAGCTTAACAAGACGGTTTAAATGCCCCTTGGAAGAGATGTGCAGGTCGCAGTAGCTTAACAAGACGGATTAAATGCCCCTTGGAAGAGCAGTGGAGGTCGCAGTAGCTTAACATGACGGTTTAAATGCCCCTTGGAAGAGAAGTGCAAGTCGCCGTAGCTTAACAAGACGGTTTAAATGCCCCTTGGTAGAGACGTGCAGGTCACAGTAGCTTAACAAGACAGTTAAAATGCACTTTGGAAGAGCGGTGAAGGTCGCAGTAGCTGAACAAGATGGTTTAAATGCCCCTTGGAAGCGATGTTCAGGTCGCAGTAGCTTAACAAGATGGTTTAAATGCCCCTTGGAAGAGACGTGCAGGTCGCAGTAGCTTAACAAAACGGTTTAAATGCCCCTAGGAAGAGACATGCAGGTCGCAAGTAGCTTAACAAGACAGCTTAAATGCCCCTTGGAAGAGACGTGCAGGTCGCAGTAGCTTAACAAGACAGTATAAATGCCCATTGGAAGAGACGTGCAGATCGCAGTAGCTTAACAAGACGGTTTAAATACCCCTTGGAAGAGACGTGCAGGTCGCAGTAGCTTAACAAGACGGATTAATTGCCCCTTGGAAGAGCAGTGGAGGTCACAGTAGCTTAACAAGACGGTTTAAATGCCCCTTGGAAAAGACATGCAGGTCGCAGTAGCTTAACAAGATGGTTTAAATGGCCCTCGGAAGAGATGTTCAGGTCGCAGTAGCTTAACAAGACAGTTTAAATGCCCCTTGGAAGAGCGGTAGAGGTCACAGTAGCTTAACAAGACGGTTTAAATGCCCATTGGAAAAGACATGCAGGTCGCAGTAGCTTAACAAGATGGTTTAAATGCCCCTCGGTAAAGATGTTCTGGTCGCAGTAGCTTAACAAGACGGTTAAAATGCCCTTTGGAAGAGCAGTGAAGTTCGCAGAAGCCTAACCAGACGGTTTAAATGCCCCTTGGAAGAGATGTGCAGGTCGCGGTAGCTTAACAAGATGGTTTAAATGACCCCTTGGAAGAGACGTGCAGGTCGCAGTAGCTTAACAAGAGGGTTTAAATGTCCCTTAGAAGAGGCTTGCAGGTCGCAGTAGCTAACCAAGACGGTTTAAATGCCCCTTGGAAGAGACGTGCAGGTCGCAGTAGCTTAACAAGATGGTTTAAATGCCCCTCGGAAGAGATGTTCAGGTCGCAGTAGCTTAACAAGACAGTTTAAATGCCCCTTGGAAGAGGCTTACAGGTCGCAGTAGCTTACCAAGACGGTTTAAATGCTCCTTGGAAGAGACGTGCAGGTCGCAGTAGCTTAACAAGACGGTTTAAATGCCCCTTGGAAGAGCAGTGGAGGTCGCATTAGCTTAACAAGACGGTTTAAATGCCCCTTGGAAAAGACATGCAGGTCGCAGTAGCTTAACAAGTTGGTTTAAATGGCCCTCGGAAGAGATGTTCAGGTCGCAGTAGCTTAACAAGACAGTTTAAATGCCCCTTGGAAGAGCGGTAGAGGTCACAGTAGCTTAACAAGACGGTTTAAATGCCCCATGGAAAAGACATGCAGGTCGCAGTAGCTTAAAAAGATGGTTTAAATGCCCCTCGGTAGAGATGTTCCGGTCGCAGTAGCTTAACAAGACAGTTTAAATGCCCCTTGGAAGAGCAGTGGAGGTCGCAGTAGCTTAAAAAGACGGTTTAAATGCCCCTTGGAAGAGACGTGCAGTTCGCAGTAGCTTAACAAGACGTTTTAAATGCCCCTTGGAAGAGGCTTGCAGGTCGCAGTAGCTTACCAAGACGGTTAAAATGCCCCTTGGAAGAGATGTGCACGTCACAGTAGCTTAACAAGACTGTTTAAATGCCCCTTGGAATAGACGTGCAGGTCGCAGTAGCTTAACAAGATGGTTTAAATGCCCCTTGGAAGAGACGTGCAGGTCGCAGTAGCTTAACAAGACGGTTTAAATGCCCCTTGGAAGAGAGGTGGAGGTCGCAGTAGCTTACCAAGACAGCTTAAATGCCCCTTGGAAGAGTCGTTCTGGTCGCAGTAGCTTAACAAGACGGTTTAAATGCCCCTTGGAAGAGACGTGCAGGTCGCAGTAGCTTAACAAGAAGGTTTAAATGCCCCTTGCAAGAGACGTGTAGGTCGCAGTAGCTTAAGAAGAGGGTTTAAATGCCCCTTAGAAGAGGCTTGCAGGTCGCAGTAGCTTAAGAAGACGGTTTAAATGTCCCTTGGAAGAGACGTGCAGTTCGCAGTAGCTTAACAAGAGGGTTTAAATGCCCATTGGCAGAGCATTGGAGGTCACAGTAGCTTAACAAGACAGTTTAAATGCCCCTTGGAAAAGACATGCAGGTCGCAGTAGCTTAACAAGATGGTTTAAATGCCCCTTGGAAAAGATGTTCAGGTCGCAGTAGCTTAAAAAGACGGTTTAAATGCCCCTTGAAAGAGGCTTGCAGGTCGCAGTAGCTTACCAAGACGGTTTAAATGCCCCTTGGAAGAGACGTGCAGGTCGCAGTAGCTTAACAAGACAGTTTATACGCCCCTTGGAAGAGCGGTGGAGGTCGCAGTAGCTTAACAAGACGGTTTAAATGCCCCTTGGAAGAGACATACAGGTAGCTGCAACTTAACAAGACGGTTTAAAAGCCCATTGGAAGAGACAAACAGGTCGCAGTAGCTTAACAAGATGGTTTAAATGCCCCTTGGAAGAGACGTGCAGGTCGCAGTAGCTTAACAAGACTGTTTAAATGCCCCTTGGAAGAGACGTGCAGTTCGCAGCAGCTTAACAAGTCAGTTTAAATGCCCCTTGCAAGAGACGTGCAGTTCGCAGTAGCTTAACAAGACGGTTTAATTGCCCCTTGGAAGAGACGTGCAAGTCGCAGTAGCTTAACAAGACGGATTAAAAGCCCCTTGGAAGAGCAGTGGAGGTCACAGTAGATTAAAAAGACAGTTAAAATGCACTTTGGAAGAGCGGTGAAGGTCTCAGTAGCTTAACAAAAAGGTTTAAATGCCCCTTGGAAGAGATGTGCAGGTCGCAGTACCTTAACAAGACGGTTTAAATGCCCCTTGGAATAGACGTGCAGGTCGCAGTAGCTTAAAAAGACGGTTTAAATGCCCCTTGGAAGAGACGTGCAGGTCGCAGTAGCTTAACAAGACAGTATAAATGCCCCTTGGAAGAGACGTGCAGTTCGCAGTAGGTTAACAAGACGGTTTTAATGCCACTTGGAAGAGACGTGCAGGTCGCAGTAGCTTAACAAGACTGATTAAATGCCCCTTGGAAGAGCAGTGCAGGTCACAGTAGCTTAACAAGACGGTTAAAATGACCTTTGGAAGAGCGGTGAAGTTCACAGTAGCTTAACAAGACGGTTTAAATGCCCCTTGGAAGAGATGTGCAGGTCGCAGAAGCTTAACAAGACGGTTTAAATGCACCTTGGAAGAGACGTGCAGGTCGCAGTAGCTTAACAAGAGGATTTAAATGCCCCTTGGAAGAGACGTGCAGGTCGCTGAAACTTAACAAGACGGTTTAAATGCCCCTTGGACGAGACGTGCAAGTCACAGTAGCTTAAAAAGACGGTTTAAATGCCCCTTGGAAGAGACGTACAGGTCGCAGCAGCTTAACAAGACGGTTTAAATGTCCCTTGGAAGAGACGTGCAGGTCGCAGTAGCTTAACAAGACGGTTTAAATGCCCCTTGGAAGAGAGGTGGAGGTCGCAGTAGCTTAACAAGACAGTTTAAATGCCCCTTGGAAGAGATGTGCAGGTGGCAGTAGCTTAACAAGATGGTTTAAATGCCCCTTGGAAGAGAAGTGCAGGTCGCAGTAGCTTAACAAGATGGTTTAAATGCCCCTTGGAAGAGACGTGCAGGTCGCAGTAGCTTAAAAAGACGGTTTTAATGCCCCTTAGAAGAGACGTGCAGGTCGCAGTAGCTTAACAAGACGGTTTAAATGCCCCTTGCAAGAGACGTGCAGGTCGCAGTAGCTTAACAAGATTATTTAAATGCCCCTTCGAAGAGGCTTGCAGGTCGCAGTAGCTTAACAAGATGGTATAAATATCCCTTGGAAGAGACGTGCAGGTCGCAGTAGCTTAACAAGACAGTTTAAATGCCCCTTTGAAGAGACGTGCAGTTCGCAGTAGCTTAACAAGACGGTTTAAATGCCCCTTGGAATAGACGTGCAGGTCGCAGTAGCTTAACAAGACGGATTAAATGATCTTTGGAAGAGCGGTGAAGGTCGCAGTAGCTTAACAAGACGGTTTAAATGCCCCTTGGAAGAGACGTGCAGGTCGCAGCAGCTTAACAAGACGGTTTAAATGCCCCTTGGAAGAGACGTGCAGGTCGCAGTATCTTAAAAAGATGGTTAAAATGCCCCTTGGAAGTGACGTGCAGGTCGCAGTAGCTTAACAAGACGGTTTAAATGCCCCTTGGAAGAGATGTGCAGGTCGCAGTAGCTTAACAAGACGGTTTAAATGCCCCTTGGAAGAGACTTGCAGCTCGCAGTAGCTTAACACACAGTTTAAATGCCCCTTGGAAGAGACGTGCAGGTCGCAGTAGCTTAACAAGACAGTTTAAATGCCCCTTGGAAGAGATGTGCAGGTGGCAGTAGCTTAACAAGATGGTTTAAATGCCCCTTGGAAGAGAAGTGCAGGTCGCAGTAGCTTAACAAGATGGTTTAAATGCCCCTTGGAAGAGACGTGCAGGTCGCAGTAGCTTAAAAAGACGGTTTAAATGCCCCTTAGAAGAGACGTGCAGGTCGCAGTAGCTTAACAAGACGGTTTAAATGCCCCTTGCAAGAGACGTGCAGGTCGCAGTAGCTTAACAAGATTGTTTAAATGCCCCTTCGAAGAGGCTTGCAGGTCGCAGTAGCTTAACAAGATGGTTTAAATATCCCTTGGAAGAGACGTGCAGGTCGCAGTAGCTTAACAAGACAGTTTAAATGCCCCTTGGAAGAGACGTGCAGTTCGCAGTAGCTTAACAAGACGGTTTAAATGCCCCTTGGAAGAGATGTGCAGGTCGCAGTAGCTTAACAAGACGGATTAAATGCCCCTTGGAAGAGACGTGCAGGTCGCAGTAGCTTAACAAGATTGTTTAAATGCCCCTTCGAAGAGGCTTGCAGGTCGCAGTAGCTTAACAAGATGGTTTAAATATCCCTTGGAAGAGACGTGCAGGTCGCAGTAGCTTAACAAGACAGTTTAAATGCCCCTTGGAAGAGACGTGCAGTTCGCAGTAGCTTAACAAGACGGTTTAAATGCCCCTTGGAAGAGATGTGCAGGTCGCAGTAGCTTAACAAGACGGATTAAATGATCTTTGGAAGAGCGGTGAAGGTCGCAGTAGCTTAACAAGACGGTTTAAATGCCCCTTGGAAGAGACGTGCAGGTCGCAGCAGCTTAACAAGATTGTTTAAATGCCCCTTCGAAGAGGCTTGCAGGTCGCAGTAGCTTAACAAGATGGTTTAAATATCCCTTGGAAGAGACGTGCAGGTCGCAGTAGCTTAACAAGACGGTTTAAATGCCCCTTGGAAGAGACGTGCAGGTCGCAGTAGCTTAACAAGACGGATTAAATGATCTTTGGAAGAGCGGTGAAGGTCGCAGTAGCTTAACAAGACGGTTTAAATGCCCCTTGGAAGAGACGTGCAGGTCGCAGCAGCTTAACAAGACGGTTTAAATGCCCCTTGGAAGAGACGTGCAGGTCGCAGTATCTTAAAAAGATGGTTAAAATGCCCCTTGGAAGTGACGTGCAGGTCGCAGTAGCTTAACAAGACGGTTTAAATGCCCCTTGGAAGAGATGTGCAGGTCGCAGTAGCTTAACAAGACGGTTTAAATGCCCCTTGGAAGAGACGTGCAGCTCGCAGTAGCTTAACAAACAGTTTAAATGCCCCTTGGAAGAGACGTGCAGGTCGCAGTAGCTTAAAAGACGGTTTAAATGCCCCTTGGAAGAGAGGTGCAGCTCGCAGTAGCTTAACAAACAGTTTAAATGCCCCCTGGAAGAAACGGGCAGGTCGCAGTAGCTTAACAAGACAGTATAAATGCCCCTTGGAAGAGACGTGCAGTTCGCAGTAACTTAACAAGACTGTTTAAATGGCCCTTGGAAGAGACGTGCAGGTCGCAGTAGCTTAACAAGACGGATTAAATGCCCCTTGGAAGAGCAGTGGAGGTCACAGTAGCTTAACAAGACGGTTAAAATGCCCTTTGGAAGAGCGGTGAAGTTCGCAGTAGCTTAACAAGACGGTTTAAATGCCCCTTGGAAGAGATGTGCAGGTCGCAGTAGCTTAACAAGACCGTTTAAATGCCCCTTGGAAGAGGCTTGCAGGTCGCAGTAGCTTAACAAGACGGTTTAAATGCCCCTTGGAAGAGACGTGCAGGTCGCAGTAGCTTAACAAGATGGTTAAAATGCCCCTTGGAAGAGACGTGCAGGTCGCAGTAGCTTAACAAGACGGTTAAAATGCCCCTTGGAAGAGACGTGCAGGTCGCAGTAGCTTAACAAGACGGTTTAAATGCCCCTTGTAAGAGAGGTGGAGGTCGCAGTAGCTTAACAAGACAGTTTAAATGCCCCTTGGAAGAGACGTGCAGGTCGCAGAAGCTTAACAAGACGGTTTAAATGCCCCTTGGAAGAGACGTGCAGGTCGCAGTAGCATAACAAGAGGGTTTAAATGCCCCTTGGAAGAGACGTGCAGGTCGCAGTAGCTTAACAAGACGGTTTAAATGCCCCTTGGAAGAGAGGTGGAGGTCGCAGTAGCTTAACAAGACAGTTTAAATGCCCCTTGGAAGAGATGTGCAGGTGGCAGTAGCTTAACAAGATGGTTTAAATGCCCCTTGGAAGAGAAGTGCAGGTCGCAGTAGCTTAACAAGATGGTTTAAATGCCCCTTGGAAGAGACGTGCAGGTCGCAGTAGCTTAAAAAGACGGTTTAAATGCCCCTTAGAAGAGACGTGCAGGTCGCAGTAGCTTAACAAGACGGTTTAAATGCCCCTTGCAAGAGACGTGCAGGTCGCAGTAGCTTAACAAGATTATTTAAATGCCCCTTCGAAGAGGCTTGCAGGTCGCAGTAGCTTAACAAGATGGTTTAAATATCCCTTGGAAGAGACGTGCAGGTCGCAGTAGCTTAACAAGACAGTTTAAATGCCCCTTTGAAGAGACGTGCAGTTCGCAGTAGCTTAACAAGACGGTTTAAATGCCCCTTGGAAGAGACGTGCAGGTTGCAGTAGCTTAACAAGACGGATTAAATGATCTTTGGAAGAGCGGTGAAGGTCGCAGTAGCTTAACAAGACGGTTTAAATGCCCCTTGGAAGAGACGTGCAGGTCGCAGCAGCTTAACAAGACGGTTTAAATGCCCCTTGGAAGAGACGTGCAGGTCGCAGTATTTTAAAAAGATGGTTAAAATGCCCCTTGGAAGTGACGTGCAGGTCGCTGTAGCTTAACAAGACGGTTTAAATGCCCCTTGGAAGAGATGTGCAGGTCGCAGTAGCTTAACAAGACGGTTTAAATGCCCCTTGGAAGAGACGTGCAGCTCGCAGTAGCTTAACAAACAGTTTAAATGCCCCCTGGAAGCAACGTGCAGGTCGCAGTAGCTTAACAAGACAGTATAAATGCCCCTTGGAAGAGACGTGCAGTTCGCAGTAACTTAACAAGACTGTTTAAATGGCCCTTGGAAGAGACGTGCAGGTCGCAGTAGCTTAACAAGACGGATTAAATGCCCCTTGGAAGAGCAGTGGAGGTCACAGTTGCTTCACAAGACGGTTAAAATGCCCTTTGGAAGAGCGGTGAAGTTCGCAGTAGCTTAACAAGACGGTTTAAATGCCCCTTGGAAGAGATGTGCAGGTCGCAGTAGCTTAACAAGACCGTTTAAATGCCCCTTGGAAGAGGCTTGCAGGTCGCAGTAGCTTAACAAGAGGGTTTAAATGCCCCTTGGAAGAGACGTGCAGGTCGCAGCAGCTTAACAAAACGGTTTAAATGCCCCTTGGAAGAGAGGTGGAGGTCGGAGGAGCTTAACAAGACGGTTTAAATGCCCCTTGGAAGAGATGTGCAGGTCGCAGTAGCTTAACAAGACGGTTTAAATACCCCTTGGAAGAGACGTGCAGGTCGCAGTCGCTTAACAAGACGGTTTAAATGCCCCTTGGAAGAGATGTGCAGGTCGCAGTAGATTAACAAGACGGTTTAAATGCCCCTTGGAAGAGACGTGCAGGTCACAGAAGCTTAACAAGACGGTTTAAATACCCCTTAGAAGAGTCGTGCAGGTCGCAGTAGCTTAACAAGACGGATTAAATGCCCCTTGGAAGAGCACTGGAGGTCGCAGTAGCTTAACATGACGGTTTAAATGCCCCTTGGAAGAGAAGTGCAAGTCGCAGTAGCTTAACAAGACGGTTTAAATGCCCCTTGGTAGAGACGTGCAGGTCACAGTAGCTTAACAAGACAGTTAAAATGCCCTTTGGAAGAGCGGTGAAGGTCGCAGTAGCTGAACAAGATGGTTTAAATGCCCCTTGGAAGCGATGTTCAGGTCGCAGTAGCTTAACAAGACGGTTTAAATGCCCCTTGGAAGAGACGTGCAGGTCGCAGTAGCTTAACAAGAGGGTTTAAATGTCCCTTAGAAGAGGCTTGCAGGTAGCAGTAGCTAACCAAGACGGTTTAAATGCCCCTTGGAAGAGACGTGCAGGTCGCAGTAGCTTAACAAGATGGTTTAAATGCCCCTCGGAAGAGATGTTCAGGTCGCAGTAGCTTAACAAGACAGTTTAAATGCCCCTTGGAAGAGGCTTACAGGTCGCAGTAGCTTACCAAGACGGTTTAAATGCTCCTTGGAAGAGACGTGCAGGTCGCAGTAGCTTAACAAGACGGTTTAAATGCCCCTTGGAAGAGCAGTGGAGGTCGCAGTAGCTTAACAAGACGGTTTAAATGCCCCTTGGAAAAGACATGCAGGTCGCAGTAGCTTAACAAGTTGGTTTAAATGGCCCTCGGAAGAGATGTTCAGGTCGCAGTAGCTTAACAAGACAGTTTAAATGCCCCTTGGAAGAGCGGTAGAGGTCACAGTAGCTTAACAAGACGGTTTAAATGCCCCATGGAAAAGACATGCAGGTCGCAGTAGCTTAACAAGACAGTTTAAATGCCCCTTGGAAGAGCAGTGGAGGTCGCAGTAGCTTAAAAAGACGGTTTAAATGCCCCTTGGAAGAGGCTTGCAGGTCGCAGTAGCTTACCAAGACGGTTAAAATGCCCCTTGGAAGAGATGTGCACGTCACAGTAGCTTAACAAGACTGTTTAAATGCCCCTTGGAATAGACGTGCAGGTCGCAGTAGCTTAACAAGATGGTTTAAATGCCCCTTGGAAGAGACGTGCAGGTCGCAGTAGCTTAACAAGACGGTTTAAATGCCCCTTGGAATAGAGGTGGAGGTCGCAGTAGCTTACCAAGACAGCTTAAATGCCCCTTGGAAGAGTCGTTCTGGTCGCAGTAGCTTAACAAGACGGTTTAAATGCCCCTTGGAAGAGACATGCAGGTCGCAGTAGCTTAACAAGACGGTTTAAATGCCCCTTGGAAGAGACGTGCAGGTCGCAGTAGCTTAACAAGAAGGTTTAAATGCCCCTTGCAAGAGACGTGTAGGTCGCAGTAGCTTAACAAGAGGGTTTAAATGTCCCTTGGAAGAGACGTGCAGTTCGCAGTAGCTTAACAAGAGGGTTTAAATGCCCATTGGCAGAGCATTGGAGGTCACAGTAGCTTAACAAGACAGTTTAAATGCCCCTTGGAAAAGACATGCAGGTCGCAGTAGCTTAACAAGATGGTTTAAATGCCCCTTGGAAGAGATGTTCAGGTCGCAGTAGCTTAACAAGACGGTTTAAATGCCCCTTGAAAGAGGCTTGCAGGTCGCAGTAGCTTACCAAGACGGTTTAAATGCCCCTTGGAAGAGACGTGCAGGTCGCAGTAGCTTAACAAGACAGTTTATACGCCCCTTGGAAGAGCGGTGGAGGTCGCAGTAGCTTAACAAGACGGTTTAAATGCCCCTTGGAAGAGACATACAGGTAGCTGCAACTTAACAAGACGGTTTAAATGCCCATTGGAAGAGACAAACAGGTCGCAGTAGCTTAACAAGATGGTTTAAATGCCCCTTGGAAGAGACGTGCAGGTCGCAGTAGCTTAATAAGACTGTTTAAATGCCCCTTGGAAGAGACGTGCAGTTCGCAGCAGCTTAACAAGTCAGTTTAAATGCCCCTTGCAAGAGACGTGCAGTTCGCAGTAGCTTAACAAGACGGTTTAATTGCCCCTTGGAAGAGACGTGCAAGTCGCAGTAGCTTAACAAGACGGATTAAAAGCCCCTTGGAAGAGCAGTGGAGGTCACAGTAGATTAAAAAGACAGTTAAAATGCACTTTGGAAGAGCGGTGAAGGTCTCAGTAGCTTAACAAAAAGGTTTAAATGCCCCTTGGAAGAGAGGTGGAGGTCGGAGGAGCTTAACAAGACGGTTTAAATGCCCCTTGGAAGAGATGTGCAGGTCGCAGTAGCTTAACAAGACGGTTTAAATACCCCTTGGAAGAGACGTGCAGGTCGCAGTCGCTTAACAAGACGGTTTAAATGCCCCTCGGAAGAGACGTGCAGGTCACAGAAGCTTAACAAGACGGTTTAAATACCCCTTAGAAGAGTCGTGCAGGTCGCAGTAGCTTAACAAGACGGTTTAAATGCCCCTTGGAAGAGACGTGCAGGTAGCAGTAGCTTAACAAGATGTTTTAAATGCCCCTTGCAAGAGACGTGCAGGTCGCAGTATCTTAACAAGACGGTTTAAATGCACCTTGGAAGAGAGGTGGAGGTCGCAGTAGCTTAACAAGACGGTTTAAATGCCCCTTGGAAGAGATGTGCAGGTCGCAGTAGCTTAACAAGACGGATTAAATGCCCCTTGGAAGAGCAGTGGAGGTCGCAGTAGCTTAACATGACGGTTTAAATGCCCCTTGGAAGAGAAGTGCAGTTCGCAGTAGCTTAACAAGACGTTTTAAATGCCCCTTGGAAGAGGCTTGCAGGTCGCAGTAGCTTACCAAGACGGTTAAAATGCCCCTTGGAAGAGATGTGCACGTCACAGTAGCTTAAAAAGACTGTTTAAATGCCCCTTGGAATAGACGTGCAGGTTGCAGTAGCTTAACAAGATGGTTTAAATGCCCCTTGGAAGAGACGTGCAGGTTGCAGTAGCTTAACAAGACGGTTTAAATGCCCCTTGGAAGAGAGGTGGAGGTCGCAGTAGCTTACCAAGACAGCTTAAATGCCCCTTGGAAGAGTCGTTCTGGTCGCAGTAGCTTAACAAGACGGTTTAAATGCCCCTTGGAAGAGACATGCAGGTCGCAGTAGCTTAACAAGACGGTTTAACTGCCCCTTGGAAGAGACGTGCAGTTCGCAGTAGCTTAACAAGAGGGTTTAAATGCCCCTTAGAAGAGGCTTGCAGGTCGCAGTAGCTTAAGAAGACGGTTTAAATGTCCCTTGGAAGAGACGTGCAGTTCGCAGTAGCTTAACAAGAGGGTTTAAATGCCCATTGGCAGAGCATTGGAGGTCACAGTAGCTTAACAAGACAGTTTAAATGCCCCTTGGAAAAGACATGCAGGTCGCAGTAGCTTAACAAGATGGTTTAAATGCCCCTTGGAAGAGATGTTCAGGTCGCAGTAGCTTAACAAGACGGTTTAAATGCCCCTTGAAAGAGGCTTGCAGGTCGCAGTAGCTTACCAAGACGGTTTAAATGCCCCTTGGAAGAGACGTGCAGGTCGCAGTAGCTTAACAAGACAGTTTATACGCCCCTTGGAAGAGCGGTGGAGGTCGCAGTAGCTTAACAAGACGGTTTAAATGCCCCTTGGAAGAGACATACAGGTAGCTGCAACTTAACAAGACGGTTTAAATGCCCATTGGAAGAGACAAACAGGTCGCAGTAGCTTAACAAGATGGTTTAAATGCCCCTTGGAAGAGACGTGCAGGTCGCAGTAGCTTAATAAGACTGTTTAAATGCCCCTTGGAAGAGACGTGCAGTTCGCAGCAGCTTAACAAGTCAGTTTAAAGGCCCCTTGCAAGAGACGTGCAGTTCGCAGTAGCTTAACAAGACGGTTTAATTGCCCCTTGGAAGAGACGTGCAAGTCGCAGTAGCTTAACAAGACGGATTAAAAGCCCCTTGGAAGAGCAGTGGAGGTCACAGTAGATTAAAAAGACAGTTAAAATGCACTTTGGAAGAGCGGTGAAGGTCTCAGTAGCTTAACAAAAAGGTTTAAATGCCCCTTGGAAGAGAGGTGGAGGTCGGAGGAGCTTAACAAGACGGTTTAAATGCCCCTTGGAAGAGATGTGCAGGTCGCAGTAGCTTAACAAGACGGTTTAAATACCCCTTGGAAGAGACGTGCAGGTCGCAGTCGCTTAACAAGACGGTTTAAATGCCCCTTGGAAGAGACGTGCAGGTCACAGAAGCTTAACAAGACGGTTTAAATACCCCTTAGAAGAGTCGTGCAGGTCGCAGTAGCTTAACAAGACGGTTTAAATGCCCCTTGGAAGAGACGTGCAGGTAGCAGTAGCTTAACAAGATGTTTTAAATGCCCCTTGCAAGAGACGTGCAGGTCGCAGTATCTTAACAAGACGGTTTAAATGCACCTTGGAAGAGAGGTGGAGGTCGCAGTAGCTTAACAAGACGGTTTAAATACCCCTTGGAAGAGATGTGCAGGTCGCAGTAGCTTAACAAGACGGATTAAATGCCCCTTGGAAGAGCAGTGGAGGTCGCAGTAGCTTAACATGACGGTTTAAATGCCCCTTGGAAGAGAAGTGCAAGTCGCAGTAGCTTAACAAGACGGTTTAAATGCCCCTTGGTAGAGACGTGCAGGTCACAGTAGCTTAACAAGACAGTTAAAATGCCCTTTGGAAGAGCGGTGAAGGTCGCAGTAGCTGAAAAAGATGGTTTAAATGCCCCTTGGAAGCGATGTTCAGGTCGCAGTAGCTTAACAAGACGGTTTAAATGCCCCTTGGAAGAGACGTGCAGGTCGCAGTAGCTTAACAAAACGGTTTAAATGCCCCTAGGAAGAGACATGCAGGTCGCAAGTAGTTTAACAAGACAGCTTAAATGCCCCTTGGAAGAGACGTGCAGGTCGCAGTAGCTTAACAAGACAGTATAAATGCCCATTGGAAGAGACGTGCAGATCGCAGTAGCTTAACAAGACGGTTTAAATACCCCTTGGAAGAGACGTGCAGGTCGCAGTAGCTTAACAAGACGGATTAATTGCCCCTTGGAAGAGCAGTGGAGGTCACAGTAGCTTAACAAGACGGTTTAAATGCCCCTTGGAAAAGACATGCAGGTCGCAGTAGCTTAACAAGATGGTTTAAATGGCCCTCGGAAGAGATGTTCAGGTCGCAGTAGCTTAACAAGACAGTTTAAATGCCCCTTGGAAGAGCGGTAGAGGTCACAGTAGCTTAACAAGACGGTTTAAATGCCCCTTGGAAAAGACATGCAGGTCGCAGTAGCTTAACAAGATGGTTTAAATGCCCCTCGGTAGAGATGTTCCGGTCGCAGTAGCTTAACAAGACGGTTAAAATGCCCTTTGGAAGAGCAGTGAAGTTCGCAGAAGCCTAACAAGACGGTTTAAATGCCCCTTGGAAGAGATGTGCAGGTCGCGGTAGCTTAACAAGATGGTTTAAATGACCCCTTGGAAGAGACGTGCAGGTCGCAGTAGCTTAACAAGAGGGTTTAAATGTCCCTTAGAAGAGGCTTGCAGGTCGCAGTAGCTAACCAAGACGGTTTAAATGCCCCTTGGAAGAGACGTGCAGGTCGCAGTAGCTTAACAAGATGGTTTAAATGCCCCTCGGAAGAGATGTTCAGGTCGCAGTAGCTTAACAAGACAGTTTAAATGCCCCTTGGAAGAGGATTACAGGTCGCAGTAGCTTACCAAGACGGTTTAAATGCTCCTTGGAAGAGACGTGCAGGTCGCAGTAGCTTAACAAGACGGTTTAAATGCCCCTTGGAAGAGCAGTGGAGGTCGCAGTAGCTTAACAAGACGGTTTAAATGCCCCTTGGAAAAGACATGCAGGTCGCAGTAGCTTAACAAGTTGGTTGAAATGGCCCTCGGAAGAGATGTTCAGGTCGCAGTAGCTTAACAAGACAGTTTAAATGCCCCTTGGAAGAGCGGTAGAGGTCACAGTAGCTTAACAAGACGGTTTAAATGCCCCTTGGAAAAGACATGCAGGTCGCAGTAGCTTAACAAGATGGTTTAAATGCCCCTCGGTAGAGATGTTCCGGTCGCAGTAGCTTAACAAGACAGTTTAAATGCCCCTTGGAAGAGCAGTGGAGGTCGCAGTAGCTTAAAAAGACGGTTTAAATGCCCCTTGGAAGAGACGTGCAGTTCGCAGTAGCTTAACAAGACGTTTTAAATGCCCCTTGGAAGAGATGTGCACGTCACAGTAGCTTAACAAGACTGTTTAAATGCCCCTTGGAATAGACGTGCAGGTCGCAGTAGCTTAACAAGATGGTTTAAATGCCCCTTGGAAGAGACGTGCAGGTGGCATTAGCTTAACAAGACGGTTTAAATGCCCCTTGGAAGAGAGGTGGAGGTCGCAGTAGCTTACCAAGACAGCTTAAATGCCCCTTGGAAGAGTCGTTCTGGTCGCAGTAGCTTAACAAGACGGTTTAAATGCCCCTTGGAAGAGACACGCAGGTCGCAGTAGCTTAACAAGACGGTTTAAATGCCCCTTGGAGGAGACGTGCAGGTCGCAGTAGCTTAACAAGAAGGTTTAAATGCCCCTTGCAAGAGACGTGTAGGTCGCAGTAGCTTAACAAGAGGGTTTAAATGCCCCTTAGAAGAGGCTTGCAGGTCGCAGTAGCTTAAGAAGACGGTTTAAATGTCCCTTGGAAGAGACGTGCAGTTCGCAGTAGCTTAACAAGAGGGTTTAAATGCCCATTGGCAGAGCATTGGAGGTCACAGTAGCTTAACAAGACAGTTTAAATGCCCCTTGGAAAAGACATGCAGGTCGCAGTAACTTAACAAGATGGTTTAAATGCCCCTTGGAAGAGATGTTCAGGTCGCAGTAGCTTAACAAGACGGTTTAAATGCCCCTTGAAAGAGGCTTGCAGGTCGCAGTAGCTTACCAAGACGGTTTAAATGCCCCTTGGAAGAGACGTGCAGGTCGCAGTAGCTTAACAAGACAGTTTATACGCCCCTTGGAAGAGCGGTGGAGGTCGCAGTAGCTTAACAAGACGGTTTAAATGCCCCTTGGAAGAGACATACAGGTAGCTGCAACTTAACAAGACGGTTTAAATGCCCATTGGAAGAGACAAACAGGTCGCAGTAGCTTAACAAGACGGTTTAATTGCCCCTTGGAAGAGACGTGCAAGTCGCAGTAGCTTAACAAGACGGATTAAAAGCCCCTTGGAAGAGCAGTGGAGGTCACAGTAGATTAAAAAGACAGTTAAAATGCACTTTGGAAGAGCGGTGAAGGTCGCAGTAGCTTAACAAAAAGGTTTAAATGCCCCTTGGAAGAGATGTGCAGGTCGCAGTACCTTAACAAGACGGTTTATATGCCCCTTGGAATAGACGTGCAGGTCGCAGTAGCTTAAAAAGACGGTTTAAATGCCCCTTGGAAGAGACGTGCAGGTCGCAGTAGCTTAACAAGACAGTATAAATGCCCCTTGGAAGAGACGTGCAGTTCGCAGTAGGTTAACAAGACGGTTTTAATGCCACTTGGAAGAGACGTGCAGGTCGCAGTAGCTTAACAAGACTGATTAAATGCCCCTTGGAAGAGCAGTGCAGGTCACAGTAGCTTAACAAGACGGTTAAAATGACCTTTGGAAGAGCGGTGAAGTTCACAGTAGCTTAACAAGATGGTTTAAATGCCCCTTGGAAGAGATGTGCAGGTCGCAGAAGCTTAACAAGACGGTTTAAATGCACCTTGGAAGAGACGTGCAGGTCGCAGTAGCTTAACAAGAGGATTTAAATGCCCCTTGGAAGAGACGTGCAGGTCGCTGAAACTTAACAAGACGGTTTAAATGCCCCTTGGACGAGACGTGCAAGTCACAGTAGCTTAAAAAGACGGTTTAAATGCCCCTTGGAAGAGACGTACAGGTCGCAGCAGCTTAACAAGACGGTTTAAATGTCCCTTGGAAGAGACGTGCAGGTTGCAGTAGCTTAACAAGACGGTTAAAATGCCCTTTGGAAGAGCGGTGAAGGTTGCAGTAGCTTAACAAGACGGTTAAAATGCCCCTTGGAAGAGATGTGCACGTCACAGTAGCTTAACAAGACTGTTTAAATGCCCCTTGGAATAGACGTGCAGGTCGCAGTAGCTTAACAAGATGGTTTAAATGCCCCTTGGAAGAGACGTGCAGGTCGCAGTAGCTTAACAAGACGGTTTAAATGCCCCTTGGAAGAGAGGTGGAGGTCGCAGTAGCTTACCAAGACAGCTTAAATGCCCCTTGGAAGAGACGTGCAGGTCGCAGTAGCTTAACAAGACGGTTTAAATGCCCCTTGGAAGAGACGTGCAGGTCGCAGCAGCTTAACAAGACGGTTTAAATGCCCCTTGGAAGAGACGTGCAGGTCGCAGTAGCTTAACAAGAAGGTTTAAATGCCCCTTGCAAGAGACGTGTAGGTCGCAGTAGCTTAACAAGAGGGATTAAATGCCCCTTAGAAGAGGCTTGCAGGTCGCAGTAACTTAAGAAGACGGTTTAAATGCCCCTTGGAAGAGACGTGCAGTTCGCAGTAGCTTAACAAGTTGGTTTAAATGCCCATTGGCAGAGCATTGGAGGTCACAGTAGCTTAACAAGACAGTTTAAATGCCCCTTGGAAAAGACATGCAGGTCGCAGTAGCTTAACAAGATGGTTTAAATGCCCCTTGGAAGAGATGTTCAGGTCGCAGTAGCTTAACAAGACGGTTTAAATGCCCCTTGGAAGAGGCTTGCAGGTCGCAGTAGCTTACCAAGACGGTTTAAATGCCCCTTGGAAGAGACGTGCAGGTCGCAGTAGCTTAACAAGACAGTTTATACGCCCCTTGGAAGAGCGGTGGAGGTCGCAGTAGCTTAACAAGACGGTTTAAATGCCCCTTGGAAGAGACATACAGGTAGCAGCAACTTAACAAGACGGTTTAAATGCCCATTGGAAGAGACAAACAGGTCGCAGTAGCTTAACAAGATGGTTTAAATGCCCCTTGGAAGAGACGTGCAGGTCGCAGTAGCTTAACAAGACTGTTTAAATGCCCCTTGGAAGAGACGTGCAGTTCGCAGCAGCTTAACAAGTCAGTTTAAATGCCCCTTGCAAGAGACGTGCAGTTCGCAGTAGCTTAACAAGACGGTTTAATTGCCCCTTGGAAGAGACGTGCAAGTCGCAGTAGCTTAACAAGACGGATTAAAAGCCCCTTGGAAGAGCAGTGGAGGTCACAGTAGATTAAAAAGACGGTTAAAATGCACTTTGGAAGAGCGGTGAAGGTCGCAGTAGCTTAACAAAACGGTTTAAATACCCTTTGGAAGAGATGTGCAGGTCGCAGTACCTTAACAAGACGGTTTAAATGCCCCTTGGAAGAGACGTGCAGGTCGCAGTAGCTTAACAAAACGGTTTAAATGCCCCTAGGAAGAGACATGCAGGTCGCAAGTAGTTTAACAAGACAGCTTAAATGCCCCTTGGAAGAGACGTGCAGGTCGCAGTAGCTTAACAAGACAGTATAAATGCCCATTGGAAGAGACGTGCAGATCGCAGTAGCTTAACAAGACGGTTTAAATACCCCTTGGAAGAGACGTGCAGGTCGCAGTAGCTTAACAAGACGGATTAATTGCCCCTTGGAAGAGCAGTGGAGGTCACAGTAGCTTAACAAGACGGTTTAAATGCCCCTTGGAAAAGACATGCAGGTCGCAGTAGCTTAACAAGATGGTTTAAATGGCCCTCGGAAGAGATGTTCAGGTCGCAGTAGCTTAACAAGACAGTTTAAATGCCCCTTGGAAGAGCGGTAGAGGTCACAGTAGCTTAACAAGACGGTTTAAATGCCCCTTGGAAAAGACATGCAGGTCGCAGTAGCTTAACAAGATGGTTTAAATGCCCCTCGGTAGAGATGTTCCGGTCGCAGTAGCTTAACAAGACGGTTAAAATGCCCTTTGGAAGAGCAGTGAAGTTCGCAGAAGCCTAACAAGACGGTTTAAATGCCCCTTGGAAGAGATGTGCAGGTCGCGGTAGCTTAACAAGATGGTTTAAATGACCCCTTGGAAGAGACGTGCAGGTCGCAGTAGCTTAACAAGAGGGTTTAAATGTCCCTTAGAAGAGGCTTGCAGGTCGCAGTAGCTAACCAAGACGGTTTAAATGCCCCTTGGAAGAGACGTGCAGGTCGCAGTAGCTTAACAAGATGGTTTAAATGCCCCTCGGAAGAGATGTTCAGGTCGCAGTAGCTTAACAAGACAGTTTAAATGCCCCTTGGAAGAGGATTACAGGTCGCAGTAGCTTACCAAGACGGTTTAAATGCTCCTTGGAAGAGACGTGCAGGTCGCAGTAGCTTAACAAGACGGTTTAAATGCCCCTTGGAAGAGCAGTGGAGGTCGCAGTAGCTTAACAAGACGGTTTAAATGCCCCTTGGAAAAGACATGCAGGTCGCAGTAGCTTAACAAGTTGGTTTAAATGGCCCTCGGAAGAGATGTTCAGGTCGCAGTAGCTTAACAAGACAGTTTAAATGCCCCTTGGAAGAGCGGTAGAGGTCACAGTAGCTTAACAAGACGGTTTAAATGCCCCTTGGAAAAGACATGCAGGTCGCAGTAGCTTAACAAGATGGTTTAAATGCCCCTCGGTAGAGATGTTCCGGTCGCAGTAGCTTAACAAGACAGTTTAAATGCCCCTTGGAAGAGCAGTGGAGGTCGCAGTAGCTTAAAAAGACGGTTTAAATGCCCCTTGGAAGAGACGTGCAGTTCGCAGTAGCTTAACAAGACGTTTTAAATGCCCCTTGGAAGAGGCTTGCAGGTCGCAGTAGCTTACCAAGACGGTTAAAATGCCCCTTGGAAGAGATGTGCACGTCACAGTAGCTTAACAAGACTGTTTAAATGCCCCTTGGAATAGACGTGCAGGTCGCAGTAGCTTAACAAGATGGTTTAAATGCCCCTTGGAAGAGACGTGCAGGTCGCATTAGCTTAACAAGACGGTTTAAATGCCCCTTGGAAGAGAGGTGGAGGTCGCAGTAGCTTACCAAGACAGCTTAAATGCCCCTTGGAAGAGTCGTTCTGGTCGCAGTAGCTTAACAAGACGGTTTAAATGCCCCTTGGAAGAGACACGCAGGTCGCAGTAGCTTAACAAGACGGTTTAAATGCCCCTTGAGGAGACGTGCAGGTCGCAGTAGCTTAACAAGAAGGTTTAAATGCCCCTTGCAAGAGACGTGTAGGTCGCAGTAGCTTAACAAGAGGGTTTAAATGCCCCTTAGAAGAGGCTTGCAGGTCGCAGTAGCTTAAGAAGACGGTTTAAATGTCCCTTGGAAGAGACGTGCAGTTCGCAGTAGCTTAACAAGAGGGTTTAAATGCCCATTGGCAGAGCATTGGAGGTCACAGTAGCTTAACAAGACAGTTTAAATGCCCCTTGGAAAAGACATGCAGGTCGCAGTAACTTAACAAGATGGTTTAAATGCCCCTTGGAAGAGATGTTCAGGTCGCAGTAGCTTAACAAGACGGTTTAAATGCCCCTTGAAAGAGGCTTGCAGGTCGCAGTAGCTTACCAAGACGGTTTAAATGCCCCTTGGAAGAGACGTGCAGGTCGCAGTAGCTTAACAAGACAGTTTATACGCCCCTTGGAAGAGCGGTGGAGGTCGCAGTAGCTTAACAAGACGGTTTAAATGCCCCTTGGAAGAGACATACAGGTAGCTGCAACTTAACAAGACGGTTTAAATGCCCATTGGAAGAGACAAACAGGTCGCAGTAGCTTAACAAGACGGTTTAATTGCCCCTTGGAAGAGACGTGCAAGTCGCAGTAGCTTAACAAGACGGATTAAAAGCCCCTTGGAAGAGCAGTGGAGGTCACAGTAGATTAAAAAGACAGTTAAAATGCACTTTGGAAGAGCGGTGAAGGTCGCAGTAGCTTAACAAAAAGGTTTAAATGCCCCTTGGAAGAGATGTGCAGGTCGCAGTACCTTAACAAGACGGTTTATATGCCCCTTGGAATAGACGTGCAGGTCGCAGTAGCTTAAAAAGACGGTTTAAATGCCCCTTGGAAGAGACGTGCAGGTCGCAGTAGCTTAACAAGACAGTATAAATGCCCCTTGGAAGAGACGTGCAGTTCGCAGTAGGTTAACAAGACGGTTTTAATGCCACTTGGAAGAGACGTGCAGGTCGCAGTAGCTTAACAAGACTGATTAAATGCCCCTTGGAAGAGCAGTGCAGGTCACAGTAGCTTAACAAGACGGTTAAAATGACCTTTGGAAGAGCGGTGAAGTTCACAGTAGCTTAACAAGATGGTTTAAATGCCCCTTGGAAGAGATGTGCAGGTCGCAGAAGCTTAACAAGACGGTTTAAATGCACCTTGGAAGAGACGTGCAGGTCGCAGTAGCTTAACAAGAGGATTTAAATGCCCCTTGGAAGAGACGTGCAGGTCGCTGAAACTTAACAAGACGGTTTAAATGCCCCTTGGACGAGACGTGCAAGTCACAGTAGCTTAAAAAGACGGTTTAAATGCCCCTTGGAAGAGACGTACAGGTCGCAGCAGCTAAACAAGACGGTTTAAATGTCCCTTGGAAGAGACGTGCAGGTTGCAGTAGCTTAACAAGACGGTTAAAATGCCCTTTGGAAGAGCGGTGAAGGTTGCAGTAGCTTAACAAGACGGTTAAAATGCCCCTTGGAAGAGATGTGCACGTCACAGTAGCTTAACAAGACTGTTTAAATGCCCCTTGGAATAGACGTGCAGGTCGCAGTAGCTTAACAAGATGGTTTAAATGCCCCTTGGAAGAGACGTGCAGGTCGCAGTAGCTTAACAAGACGGTTTAAATGCCCCTTGGAAGAGAGGTGGAGGTCGCAGTAGCTTACCAAGACAGCTTAAATGCCCCTTGGAAGAGACGTGCAGGTCGCAGTAGCTTAACAAGACGGTTTAAATGCCCCTTGGAAGAGACGTGCAGGTCGCAGCAGCTTAACAAGACGGTTTAAATGCCCCTTGGAAGAGACGTGCAGGTCGCAGTAGCTTAACAAGAAGGTTTAAATGCCCCTTGCAAGAGACGTGTAGGTCGCAGTAGCTTAACAAGAGGGATTAAATGCCCCTTAGAAGAGGCTTGCAGGTCGCAGTAACTTAAGAAGACGGTTTAAATGCCCCTTGGAAGAGACGTGCAGTTCGCAGTAGCTTAACAAGTTGGTTTAAATGCCCATTGGCAGAGCATTGGAGGTCACAGTAGCTTAACAAGACAGTTTAAATGCCCCTTGGAAAAGACATGCAGGTCGCAGTAGCTTAACAAGATGGTTTAAATGCCCCTTGGAAGAGATGTTCAGGTCGCAGTAGCTTAACAAGACGGTTTAAATGCCCCTTGGAAGAGGCTTGCAGGTCGCAGTAGCTTACCAAGACGGTTTAAATGCCCCTTGGAAGAGACGTGCAGGTCGCAGTAGCTTAACAAGACAGTTTATACGCCCCTTGGAAGAGCGGTGGAGGTCGCAGTAGCTTAACAAGACGGTTTAAATGCCCCTTGGAAGAGACATACAGGTAGCAGCAACTTAACAAGACGGTTTAAATGCCCATTGGAAGAGACAAACAGGTCGCAGTAGCTTAACAAGATGGTTTAAATGCCCCTTGGAAGAGACGTGCAGGTCGCAGTAGCTTAACAAGACTGTTTAAATGCCCCTTGGAAGAGACGTGCAGTTCGCAGCAGCTTAACAAGTCAGTTTAAATGCCCCTTGCAAGAGACGTGCAGTTCGCAGTAGCTTAACAAGACGGTTTAATTGCCCCTTGGAAGAGACGTGCAAGTCGCAGTAGCTTAACAAGACGGATTAAAAGCCCCTTGGAAGAGCAGTGGAGGTCACAGTAGATTAAAAAGACGGTTAAAATGCACTTTGGAAGAGCGGTGAAGGTCGCAGTAGCTTAACAAAACGGTTTAAATGCCCTTTGGAAGAGATGTGCAGGTCGCAGTACCTTAACAAGACGGTTTAAATGCCCCTTGGAAGAGACGTGCAGGTCGCAGTAGCTTAACAAGACAGTATAAATGCCCCTTGGAAGAGACGTGCAATACGCAGTAGCTTAACAAGACGGTTTTAATGCCACTTGGAAGAGACGTGCAGGTCGCAGTAGCTTAACAAGACTGATTAAATGCCCCTTGGAAGAGCAGTGCAGGTCACAGTAGCTTAACAAGACGGTTAAAATGACCTTTGGAAGAGCGGTGAAGTTCACAGTAGCTTAACAAGATGGTTTAAATGCCCCTTGGAAGAGATGTGCAGGTCGCAGTAGCTTAACAAGACGGTTTAAATGCACCTTGGAAGAGACGTGCAGGTCGCAGTAGCTTAACAAGAGGATTTAAATGCCCCTTGGAAGAGACGTGCAGGTCGCTGAAACTTAACAAGACGGTTTAAATGCCCCTTGGACGAGACGTGCAAGTCACAGTAGCTTAAAAAGACGGTTTAAATGCCCCTTGGAAGAGACGTACAGGTCGCAGCAGCTTAACAAGACGGTTTAAATGTCCCTTGGAAGAGACGTGCAGCTCGCAGTAGCTTAACAAGACAGTTTAAATGCCCCTTGGAAGAGACGTGCAGGTCGCAGTAGCTTAACAAGACGGTTTAAATGGCCCTTGGAAGAGACGTGCAGGTCACAGTAGCTTAACAAAACGGTTTAAATGCCCCTTGGAAGAGGCTTCCAGGTCGCAGTAGCTTACCAAGACGGTTTAAATGCCCCTTGGAAGAGACGTGCAGGTCGCAGTAGCTTAACACTACGGTTTAAATGCCCCTTGGTAGAGCGGTGGAGGTCGCAGTAGCTTAACAAGACGGTTTAAATGCCCCTTGGTAGAGACGTGCAGGTCACAGTAGCTTAACAAGACGGTTAAAATGCCCTTTGGAAGAGATGTGCAGGTCGCAGTAGCTTAACAAGACAGTTTAAATGCCCCTTGGAAGAGACGTGCAGTTCGCAGTAGCTTAACAAGACAGTTTAAATGCCCCTTGGAAGAGACGTGCAGGTCGCAGTAGCTTAAAAAGGCGGATTAAATGCCCCTTGGAACAGCAGTGTAGATCGCAGTAGCTTAACAAGATGGTTTAAATGCCTCTTGGTAGAGACGTGCAGGTCACAGTAGCTTAACAAGACGGTTTAAATGCCCCTTGGAAGAGACGTGCAGGTCGCAGTAGCTTAGCAAGACAGTATAAATGCCCCTTGGAAGACACGTGCAGTTCGCAGTAGCTTAACAAGACAGTTTAAATGCCCCTTGGAAGAGACGTGCAGGTCGCAGTAGCTTAACAAGATGAATTAAATGCCCCTTGGAAGAGCAGTGGAGGTCACAGTAGCTTAACAAGACGGTTAAAATGCCCTTTGGAAGAGCGGTGAAGTTCACAGAAGCTTAACAAGACGGTTTAAATGCCCCTTGGACGAGACGAGCAAGTCACAGAAGCTTAAAAAGACGGTTTAAATGCCCCTTGGAAGAGACGTACAGGTCGCAGCAGCTTAACAAGAAGGTTTAAATGTCCCTTGGAAGAGATGTGCAGGTCGCAGTAGCTTAACAAGATGGTTAAAATGCCCCTTGGAAGAGACGTGCAGGTCGCAGTAGCTAAACAAGACGGTTTAAATGCCCCTTGGAAGAGACGTGCAAGTCGCAGTAGCTTAACAAGACGGTTTAAATGGCCCTTGGAAGAGACGTGCAGGTCACAGAAGCTTAACAAGACGGTTTAAATGCCCCTTGGAAGAGACGTGCAAGTCGCAGTAGCTTAACAAGACGGTTTAAATGGCCCTTGGAAGAGACGTGCAGGTCACAGAAGCTTAACAAGACGGTTTAAATGCCCCTTGGTAGAGCGGTGGAGGTCGCAGTAGCTTAACAAGATGGTTTAAATGCCCCTTGGTAGAGACGTGCAGGTCACAGTAGCTTAACAAGACGGTTAAAATGCCCTTTGGAAGAGACGTGCAGGTCGCAGTAGCTTAACAAGACAGTTTAAATGCCACTTGTAAGAGACGTGCAGTTCGCAGTAGCTTAACAAGACAGTTTAAATGCCCCTTGGAAGAGACGTGCAAGTCGCAGTAGCTTAAAAAGGCGGATTAAATGCCCCTTGGAAGAGAAGTGGAGATCGCAGTAGCTTAACAAGAAGGTTTAAATGCCCCTTGGTAGAGACGTGCAGGTCACAGTAGCTTAAGAAGACGGTTAAAATGCCCCTTGGAAGAGCGGTGAAGGTCGCAGTAGCTTAACAAGACGGTTTAAATGCCCCTTGGAACAGATGTGCAGGTCGCAGTAGCTTAACAAGACGGTTTAAATGCCCCTTGGAACAGATGTGCAGGTCGCAGTAGCTTAACAAGACGGTTTAAATGCCCCTTGGATGAGACGTGCAGGTTGCAGTAGCTAAAGAAGATGGTTTAAATGCCCCTTGGAAGAGCGGTGGAGGTCACAATAGCTTAACAAGACGGTTTAAATGCCCCTTGTAAGAGACATGCAGGTTGCAGTAGCTTAACAAGACGGTTTAAATGCCCCTTGGAAGAGACGTGCAGGTCGCAGTGGCGTAACAAGAGGGTTTAAATGCCCCTTAGAAGAGGCTTGCAGGTCGCAGTAGCTTACCAAGACGATTTAAATGCCCCTTGGAAGAGACGTGCAGGTCGCAGTAGCTTAAAAGATGGTTTAAATGCCCCTTGGAAGAGACGTGCAGGTCGCAGTAGCTTAACAAGACAGTATAAATGCCCCTTGGAATTGACGTGCAGTTCGCAGTAACTTAAAAAGACGGTTTAAATGCCCCTTGGAAGAGACGTGCAGGTTGCAGTAGCTTAACAAGACGGATTAAATGCCCCTTGGAAGAGCAGTGGAGGTCACAGTAGCTTAAAAAGACGGTTAAAATGCCCTTTGGATGAGCGGTGAAGTTCGCAGTAGCTTAACAAGACGGTTTAATTGCCCCTTGGAAGAGATGTGCAGGTCGCAGTAGCTTAATAAGACGGTTTCAATACCCCTTGGAAGAGACGTGCAGGTCGCAGTAGCTTAACAAGAGGGTTTAAATGCCCCTTGGAAGAGACGTGCAGGTCGCAGCAGCTTAACAAGACGGTTTAAATGCCCCTTGGAAGAGAGGTGGAGGTCTCAGTAGCTTAACAAGACGGTTTAAATGCCCCTTGGAAGAGACGTGCAGGTTGCAGTAGCTTAACAAGACGGTTTAAATGCCCCTTGGAAGTGACATGCAGGTTGCAGTAGCTTAACAAGACGGTTTAAATGCCCCTTGGAAGAGACATGCAGGTCGCAGTAGCTTAACAAGACGGTTTAAATGCCCCTTGCAAGAGACGTGCAGATCGCAGTAGCTTAACAAGAGGGTTTAAATGCCCCTTGGAAGAGGCTTGCACGTCGCAGTAGCTAACCAAGACGGTTTAAATGCCCCTTGGAAGAGACGTGCAGGTCGCAGTAGCTTAACAAGATGGTTTAAATGCCCCTTGGAAGAGACGTGCAGGTCGCAGTAGCTTAACAAGACGGTTTAAATCCCCCTTGTAAGAGAGGTGGAGGTCGCAGTAGCTTAACAAGACGGTTTAAATGCCCCTTGAAAGAGACGTGCAGGTGGCAGTAGCTTAACAAGACGGTTAAAATGCCACTTGGAAGAGACGTGCAGGTCGCAGTAGCTTAACAAGACGGTTTAAATTCCACTTGTAAGAGAGGTGGAGGTCGCAGTAGCTTAAGAAGACGGTTAAAATGCCCCTTGGAAGAGACGTGCAGGTCGCAGTAGCTTAACAAGACGGTTTAAATGCCCCTTGGAAGAGCAGTGGAGGTCACAGTAGCTTAACAAGACGGTTAAAATGTCCTTTGGAAGAGCGGTGAAGGTCGCAGTAGCTTAACAAGACGGTTTAAATGCCCCTTGGAAGAGATGTGCAGGTCGCAGTAGCTAACAAGACGGTTTAAATGCCCCTTGGAAGAGACGTGCAGGTCGCAGTAGCTTAACAAGACGGTTTAAATGCCCCTTGGAAGAGACGTGCAGGTCGCAGTAGCTTACCAAGACGGTTTAAATGCCCCTTGGAAGAGACGTGCAGGTCGCAGAAGCTTAACAAGACGGTTTAAATGCCCCTTGATAGAGCGGTGGAGGTCGCAGTAGCTTAACAAGACGGTTTAAATGCCCTTGGTAGAGACGTGCAGGTCACAGTAGCTTAACAAGACGGTTAAAATGCCCTTTGGAAGAGACGTGCAGGTTGCAGTAGCTTAACAAGACAGTTTAAATGCCCCTTGGAAGAGACGTGCAGTTCGCAGTAGCTTAACAAGACAGTTTAAATGCCCCTTGGAAGAGACGTGCAGGTCGCAGTAGCTTAAAAAGGCGGATTAAATGCCCCTTGGAAGAGCAGTGGAGATCGCAGTAGCTTAACAAGACGGTTTAAATGCCCCTTGGTAGAGACGTGCAGGTCACAGTAGCTTAACAAGACGGTTAAAATGCCCTTTGGAAGAGCGGTGAAGGTCGCAGTAGCTTAACAAGACGGTTTAAATGCCCCTTGGAACAGATGTGCAGGTCGCAGTAGCTTAACAAGACGGTTTAAATGCCACTTGCAAGAGACGTGCTGGTCGCAGTAGCTTAACAAGACGGTTTAAATGCCCCTTGGATGAGACGTGCAGGTTGCAGTAGCTAAAGAAGATGGTTTAAATGCCCCTTGGAAGAGCGGTGGAGGTCACAGTAGCTTAACAAGACGGTTTAAATGCCCCTTGTAAGAGACATGCAGCTTGCAGTAGCTTAACAAGACGGTTTAAATGCCCCTTGGAAGAGACGTGCAGGTTGCAGTAGCTTAACAATAGGGTTTAAATGCCCCTTAGAAGAGGCTTGCAGGTCGCAGTAGCTTACCAACACGATTTAAATGCCCCTTGGAAGAGACGTGCAGGTCGCAGTAGCTTAAAAGATGGTTTAAATGCCCCTTGGAAGAGACGTGCAGGTCGCAGTAGCTTAACAAGACAGTATAAATGCCCCTTGGAATTGACGTGCAGTTCGCAGTAGCTTAACAAGACGGTTTAAATGCCCCTTGGAAGAGATGTGCAGGTTGCAGTAGCTTAACAAGACGGATTAAATGCCCCTTGGAAGAGCAGTGGAGGTCACAGTAGCTTAAAAAGACGGTTAAAATGCCCTTTGGAAGAGCGGTGAAGTTCGCAGTAGCTTAACAAGACGGTTTAATTGCCCCTTGGAAGAGATGTGCAGGTCGCAGTAGCTTAATAAGACGGTTTCAATGCCCCTTGGAAGAGATGTGCAGGTCGCAGTAGCTTAACAAGAGGGTTTAAATGCCCCTTGGAAGAGACGTGCAGGTCGCAGCAGCTTAACAAGACGGTTTAAATGCCCTTTGGAAGAGAGGTGGAGGTCTCAGTAGCTTAACAAGACGGTTTAAATGCCCCTTGGAAGAGACGTGCAGGTTGCAGTAGCTTAACAAGACGGTTTAAATGACCCTTGGAAGTGACATGCAGGTCGCAGTAGCTTAACAAGACGGTTTAAATGCCCCTTGGAAGAGACGTGCAGGTGGCAGTAGCTTAACAAGACGGTTTAAATGCCCCTTGCAAGAGACGTGCAGGTCGCAGTAGCTTAACAAGAGGGTTTAAATGCCCCTTGGAAGAGGCTTGCAGGTCGCAGTAGCTAACCACGACGGTTTAAAAGCCCCTTGCAAGAGACGTGCAGGTCGCAGTAGCTTAACAAGAGGGTTTAAATGCCCCTTGGAAGAGGCTTGCAGGTCGCAGTAGCTAACCACGACGGTTTAAATGCCCCTTGGAAGAGACGTGCAGGTCGCAGTAGCTTAACAAGATGGTTTAAATGCCCCTTGGAAGAGACGTGCAGGTCGCAGTAGCTTAACAAGACGGTTTAAATGCCCCTTGTAAGAGACGTGGAGGTCGCAGTAGCTTAACAAGACAGTTTAAATGCCCCTTTGGAAGAGCGGTGAAGGTCACAGTAGCTTAACAAGATGGTTTAAATGCCCCTTGGAAGAGATGTGCAGGTCGCAGTAGCTTAACAAGACGGTTTAAATGCCCCTTGGAAGAGACGTGCAGGTGGCAGTAGTTTAACAAGACGGTTAAAATGCCACTTGGAAGAGACGTGCAGGTCGCAGTAGCTTAACAAGACGGTTTAAATTCCCCTTGTAAGAGAGGTGGAGGTCGCAGTAGCTTAACAAGACAGTTTAAATGCCCCTTGGAAGAGACGTGCAGGTCGCAGTAGCTTAACAAGACGGTTTAAATGCCCCTTGGAACAGACGTGCAGGTCGAAGTAGCTTAACAAGACAGTTTAAATTCCCCTTGGAAGAGCAGTGGAGGTCACAGTAGCTAAACAAGACGGTTAAAATGTCCTTTGGAAGAGCGGTGAAGGTCGCAGTAGCTTAACAAGACGGTTTAAATGCCCCTTGGAAGAGATGTGCAGGTCGCAGTAGCTTAACAAGACGGTTTAAATGCCCCTTGGAAGAGACGTGCAGGTCGCAGTAGCTTAACAAGACGGTTTAAATGCCCCTTGGAAGAGACGTGCAGGTCGCAGTAGCTTAACAAACGGTTTAAATGCCTCTTGGAAGAGAGGTGGAGGTAGCAGTAGCTTAACAAGACAGTTTAAATACCCCTTGGAAGAGACGTGCAGGTGGCAGTAGCTTAACAAAACGGTTTAAATGCCCCTTGGAAGAGACGTGCAGGTCGCAGTAGCTTAACAAGACGGTTTAAATGCCCCTTAGAAGAGACGTGCAGGTCGCAGTAGCTTAACAAGACGGTTTAAATGCCCCTTGCAAGAGACGTGCAAGACGCAGTAGCTTAACAAGAGGGTTTAAATGCCCCTTAGAAGAGGCTTGCAGGTCGCAGTACCTTACCAAGACGGTTTAAATGCCCCTTGGAAGAGACGTGCAGGTCGCAATAGCTTAACAATATGGTTTAAATGCCCCTTGGAAGAGCGGTGGAGGTCACAGTAGCAAAACAAGACGATTTAAATGCCCCTTGGAAGAGACGTGCAGGTCGCAGTAGCTTAACAAGACGGTTTAAATGCCCCTTAGAAGAGACGTGCAGGTCGCAGTAGCTTAACAAGACGGCTTAAATGCCCCATGCAAGAGACGTGCAGGTCGCAGTAGCTTAACAAGAGGGTTTAAATGCCCCTTAGAAGAGGCTTGCAGGTCGCAGTACATTGCCAAGACGGTTTAAATGCCCCTTGGAAGAGACGTGCAGGTCGCAGTAGCTTAACAAGATGGTTTAAATGCCCCTTGGAAGAGCGGTGGAGGTCACAGTAGCAAAACAAGACGATTTAAATGCCCCTTGGAAAAGACATGCAGATCGCAGTAGCTTAACAAGATGGTTTAAATGCCCCTTTGAAGAGATGAGCAGGCCGCAGTAGCTTAACAAGAAGGTTTAAATGCCCCTTGGAAGAGGATTGCAGGTCGTAGTAGCTTACCAAGATGGTTTAAATGCCCCTTGGAAGAGACGTGCAGGTCGCAGTAGCTTAACAAGACGGTTTAAATTCCCCTTGGAAGAGACATACTGGTCGCAGTAGCTTAACAAGATGGTTTAAATGCCCCTTGGAAGAGACGTGCAGGTCGCAGTAGCTTAACAAGATGGTTTAAATATCCCTTGGAAGAGACGTGCAGGTCGCAGTAGCTTAACAAGACAGTTTAAATGCCCCTTGGAAGAGACGTGTAGTTTGCAGTATCTTAACAAGACGGTTTAAATGCCCCTTGGAAGAGACGTGCAGGTTGCAGTAGCTTAACAAGACGAATTAAATGCCCTTTGGAAGAGCGGTGAAGGTCGCAGTAGCTTAACAAGACGGTTTAAATGCCCCTTGGAAGAGACGTGCAGGTCGCAGCAGCTTAACAAGACTATTTAAATGACACTTGGAAGAGACGTGCAGGTCGCAGTAGCTTAACAAGATGGTTAAAATGCCCCTTGGAAGAGGCGTGCAGGTCGCAGCAGCTTAACAAGACGGTTTAAATGCCCCTTGGAAGAGATGTGCAGGTGGCAGTAGCTTAACAAAATGGTTTAAATGCCCCTTGGAAGAGACGTGCAGATCGCAGTAGCTTAACAAGACGGTTTAAATGCCCCTTGGAAGAGACGTGCAGGTCACTGTAGCTTAACAAGACGGTTTAAATGCCCCTTGGTAGAGCGGTGGAGGTCGCAGTGGCTTAACAAGACGGTTTACATGCCCCTTGGAAGAGACATACAGGTCACAGCAGCTTAACATGACGGTTTAAATGCCCATTGGAAGAGACGTGCAGGTCGCAGTAGCTTAACAAGATGGTTTAAATGCCCCTTGGAAGAGACGTGCAGGTCGCAGTAGCTTAACAAGACGGTTTAAATGCCCCTTGGAAGAGAAGTGCAGGTCGCAGTAGCTTAACAAGACAGTTTAAATGCCCCTTGGAAGAGCAGTGGAGATCGCAGTAGCTTAACAAGACGGTTTAAATGCCCCTTGGTAGAGACGTGCAGGTCACAGTAGCTTAACAAGACGGTTAAAATGCCCTTTGGAAGAGCGGTGAAGGTCGCAGTAGCTTAACAAGACGGTTAAATGCCCCTTGGAAGAGATGTGCAGGTCGCAGTAGCTTAACAAGACGGTTTAAATGCCCCTTGGAAGAGACGTGCAGGAAGCAGTAGCTTAACAAAACGGTTTAAATGCCCCTTGGAAGAGAAGTGGAGGTCGCAGTAGCTTAAAAAGACAGTTTAAATGCCCCTTGGAAGAGACGTGCAGGTTGCAGTAGCTAAACAAGATGGTTTAAATGCCCCTTGGAAGAGCGGTGGAGGTCACAGTAGCTTAACAAGACGGTTTAAATGCCCCTTGGAACAGACGTGCAGGTTGCAGTAGCTTAACAAGACGGTTTAAATGCCCCTTGGAAGAGACGCGCAGGTCGCAGTAGCTTAACAGGACGGTTTAAATGCCCCTTGAATGAGACGTGCAGGTCGCAGTAGCTTGACAAGACGGTTTAAATGCCCCTTAGAAGAGGCTTGCAGGTCGCAGTAGCTTACCAAGATGGTTTAAATGCCCCTTGGAAGAGACGTGCAGGTCGCAGTAGCTTAACAAGAGGGTTTAAATGCCCCTTAGAAGAGGCTTGCAGGTCGCAGTAGCTTAAAAGATGGTTTAAATGCCCCTTGGAAGAGAAGTGCAGGTCGTAGTAGCTTAACAAGACAGTATAAATGCCCCTTGGAAGAGACGTGCAGTTCGCAGTAGCTTAACAAGACTGTTTAAATGCCCCTGGGAAGAGACGTGCAGGTCGCAGTAGCTTAACAAGACGGATTAAATGCCCCTTGGAAGAAAAGTGGAGCTCACAGTAGCTTAACAAGACAGTTAAAATGCCCTTTGGAAGAGCGGTGAAGTTCGCAGTAGCTTAACAAGATGGTTTAAATGCCCCTTGGAAGAGATGTGCAGGTCGCAGTAGCTTAACAAAATGGTTTAAATGCCCCTTGCAAGAGACATGCAGGTCGCAGTATCTTAAAAAGAGGGTTTAAATGCCCGTTAGAAGAGGACTGCAGGTCGCAGTAGCTTACCAAGACGGTTTAAATGCCCCTTGGAAGAGACGTGCAGGTCGCAGTAGCTTAACAAGACAGTATAAATGCCCCTTGGAAGAGACGTGCAGTTCGCAGTAGCTTAACAAGACGGTTTAAATGCCCCTTGGAAGAGACGGGCAGGTCGCAGTAGCTTAACATACGGTTTAAATGCCCCTTGTAAGAGAGGTGCAGGTCGCAGTAGCTTAACAAGACGGTTTAAATGCCCCTTTAAGAGATGTGCAGGTCGAAGTAGCTTAACAAGACGGTTTAAACGCCCCTTGGAAGAGCAGTGGAGGTCGCAGTAGCTTAACAAGACGGTTTAAATGCCCTTTGGAAGAGCGGTGAAGGTCAAAGTAGCTTAACAAGACGGTTTAAATGCCCCTTGGAAGAGATGTGCAGGTCGCAGTAGCTTAAAAAGACGGTTTAAATGACCCTTGGAAGAGACGTGCAGGTGGCAGTAGCTTAACAAGACGGTTAAAATGCCCTTTGGAAGAGCGGTGAAGGTCAAAGTAGCTTAACAAGACGGTTTAAATGCCCCTTGGAAGAGATGTGCAGGTCGCAGTAGCTTAAAAAGACGGTTTAAATGCCCCTTGTAAGAGACGTGCAGGTGGCAGTAGCTTAACAAGACGGTTAAAATGCCACTTGGAAGAGAAGTGCAGGTCGCAGTAGCTTAACAAGACGGTTTAAATTCCCCTTGTAAGAGAGGTGCAGGTCTCAGTAGCTTAACAAGACAGTTTAAATGCCCCTTGGAAGAGACGTGCAGGTCGCAGTAGCTTAACAAGACGGTTTAAATGCCCCTTGGAACAGACGTGCAGGTTGCAGTAGCTTAACAAGACGGTTTAAATGCCCCTTGGAAGAGACGTGCAGGTCGCAGTAGCTTAACAAGACAGTTTAAATGCCCCTTGGAAGAGACGTGCAGGTCGCAGTAGCTTAACAAGACGGTTTAAATGCCCCTTGGAACAGACGTGCAGGTTGCAGTAGCTTAACAAGACGGTTTAAATGCCCCTTGGAAGAGCAGTGGAGGTCACAGTAGCTTAACAAGACGGTTAAGATGTCCTTTGGAAGAGCGGTGAAGGTCGCAGTAGCTTAACAAGACGGTATAAATGCCCCTTGTAAGAGATGTGTAGGTCGCAGTAGCTTAACAAGACGGTTTAAATGCCCCTTGGAAGAGACGTGCAGGTCGCAGTAGCTTAACAAGACGGTTTAAATGCCCCTTGGAAGAGACGTGCAGGTCTCAGTAGCTTAACAAGACGGTTTAAATGCCTCTTGGAAGAGAGGTGGAGGTAGCATTAGCTTAACAAGACAGTTTAAATGTCCCTTGGAAGAGACGTGCAGGTGGTAGTAGCTTAACAAGACGGTTTAAATGCCCCTTGGAAGAGACGTGCAGGTCGCAGTAGCTTAACAAGACGGTTTAAATGCCCCTTAGAAGAGACGTGCAGGTCGCAGTAGCTTAACAAGAGGGTTTAAATGCCCCTTAGAAGAGGCTTGAAGGTCGCAGCAGCTTACCAAGACGGTTTAAATGCCCCTTGGAAAAGACGTGCAGGTCGCAGTAGCTTAACAAGATGGTTTAAATGCACCTTGGAAGAGCGGTGGAGGCCACAGTAGCAAAAGAAGACGATTTAAATGCCCCTTGGAAAAGACATGCAGGTCGCAGTAGCTTAACAAGATGGTTTAAATGCTCCTTTGAAGAGATGAGCAGGTCGCACTAGCTTAACAAGAAGGTTTAAATGCCCCTTGGAAGAGGATTGCAGGTGTCAGTAGTTTACCAAGATGGTTTAAATGCCCCTTGGAAGAGACGTGCAGGTCGCAGTAGCTTAACAAGACGGTTTAAATGCCCCTTGGAAGAGCGGTGGAGGTCGCAGTAGCTTAACAAGACGGTTTAAATGCCCCTTGGAAGAGACATACTGGTCGCAGTAGCTTAACAAGACAGTTTAAATGCCCCTTGGAAGAGACGTGTAGTTCGCAGTAGCTTAACAAGACAGTTTAAATGCCCCTTGGAAGAGACTTGTAGTTCGCAGTAGCTTAACAAGACGGTTTAAATGCCCCTTGGAAGAGACGTGCAGGTCACTGTAGCTTAACAAGACGGTTTAAATGCCCCTTGGAAGAGGCTTCCGGGTCGCAGTAGCTTAACAAGACAGTTTAAATGCCCCTTGGAAGAGACGTGCAGGTCGCAGTAGCTTAACAAGACGGTTTAAATGCCCCTTTGAAGAGACGTGCAGGTCACTGTAGCTTAACAAGACGGTTTAAATGCCCCTTGGAAGAGGCTTCCGGGTCGCAGTAGCTTACCAAGACGGTTTAAATGCCCCTTGGAAGAGACGTGCACGTCGCAGTAGCTTAACAAGACGGTTTAAATGCCCCTTGGTAGGGCGGTGGAGGTCGCAGTGGCTTAAGAAGACGGTTTACATGCCCCTTGGAAGAGACATACAGGTCACAGCAGCTTAACATGACGATTTAAATGCCCATTGGAAGAAAAGTGCAGGTCGCAGTAGCTTAACAAGACGGTTTAAATGCCCCTTGGAAGAGACGTGCAGGTCGCAGTAGCTTAACAAGACGGTTTAAATGCACCTTGGAAGAGACGTGCAGGTCGCAGAAGCTTAACAAGACAGTTTAAATGCCCCTTGGAAGAGCAGTGGTGATCGCAGTAGCTTAACAAGACGGTTTAAATGCCCCTTGGTAGAGACGTGCAGGTCACAGTAGCTTAACAAGACGGTTAAAATGCCCTTTGGAAGATCGGTGAAGGTCGCAGTAGCTTAACAAGACGGTAAAATGCCCCTTGGAAGAGATGTGCATGTCGCAGTAGCTTAAAAAGACGGTTTAAATGCCCCTTGGAAGAGACGTGCAGGACGCAGTAGCTTAACAAGACGGTTTAAATGCCCCTTGGAAGAGACGTGCAGGTCGCAGTAGCTTAACAAGACAGTTTAAATGCCCCTTGGAAGAGAAGTGGAGGTCGCAGTAGCTTAACAAGACGGTTTAAATGCCCCTTGGAAGAGACGTGCAGGTCGCAGTAGCTTAACAAGACGATTTAAATGCCCCTTGGAAGAGACGCGCAGGTCGCAGTAGCTTAACAAGACGGTTTAAATGCCCCTTGAATGAGACGTGCAGGTCGCAGTAGCTTGACAAGACGGTTTAAATGCCCCTTAGAAGAGGCTTGCAGGTCGCAGTAGCTTACCAAGATGGTTTAATTGCCCCTTGGAAGAGACGTGCAGGTCGCAGTAGCTTAACAAGAGGGTTTAAATGCCCCTTAGAAGAGGCTTGCAGGTCGCAATAGCTTAAAAGATGGTTTAAATGCCCCTTGGAAGAGAAGTGCAGTTCGCAGTAGCTTAACAAGACAGTATAAATGCCCCTTGGAAGAGACGTGCAGTTCGCAGTAGCTTAACAAGACGGTTTAAATGCCCCTTGGAAGAGACGTGCAGGTCGCAGTAGCTTAACAAGACGGATTAAATGCCCCTTGGAAGAGCAGTGGAGGTCACAGTAGCTTAACAAGACGGTTAAAATGCCCTTTGGAAGAGCGGTGAAGTTCGCAGTAGCTTAACAAGACGGTTTAAATGCCCCTTGGAAGAGATGTGCAGGTCGCAGTAGCTTAATAAGACGGTTTAAATGCCCCTTGGAAGAGACGTGCAGGTCGCAGTAGCTTAACAAGAGGGTTTAAATGCCCCTTGGAAGAGACGTGCAGGTCGCAGCAGATTAACAAGACGGTTTAAATGCCCCTTGGAAGAGAGGTGGAGGTCGCCGTAGCTTAACAAGACAGTTTAAATGCCCCTTGGAAGAGACGTGCAGGTCGCAGTAGCATAACAAGACGGTTTAAATACCCCTTGGAAGAGACGTGCAGGTAGCAGTAGCTTAACAAGATGGTTTAAATGCCCCTTGCAAGAGACATGCAGGTCGCAGTATCTTAAAAAGAGATTTTAAATGCCCGTTAGAAGAGGATTGCAGGTCGCAGTAGCTTACCAAGACGGTTTAAATGCCCCTTGGAAGAGACGTGCAGGTCGCAGTAGCTTAACAAGACAGCATAAATGCCCCTTGGAAGAGACGTGCAGTTCGCAGTAGCTTAACAAAACGGTTTAAATGCCCCTTGGAAGAGACGTGCAGGTCGCAGTAGCTGAACAAGAGCGATTAAATGCCCCTTGGAAGAGCAGTGGAGGTCACAGTAGCTTAACAAGACGCTTAAAATGCCCTTTGGAAGAGCGGTGAAGTTCGCAGTAGCTTAACAAGACGGTTTAAATGCCCCTTGAAAGAGATGTGCAAGTCGCAGTAGCTTAACAAGACGGTTTAAATGCCCCTTGGAAGAGAGGTGGAGGTCGCAGTAGCTTAACAAGACAGTTTAAATGCCCCTTGGAAGAGACGTGCAGATGGCAGTAGCTTAACAAGACGGTTTAAATGCCCCTTGGAAGAGACGTGCAGGTCGCAGTAGCTTAACAAGACGGTTTAAATGCCCCTTAGAAGAGACGTGCAGGTCGCAGTAGCTTAACAAGACGGTTTAAAGGCCCCTTGCAAGAGACGTACAGGTTGCAGTAGCTTAACAAGACGGTTTAAATGCCCCTTGGTAGAGAGGTGGTGGTCGCAGTAGCTTAACAAGACAGTTTAAATGCCCCTTGGAAGAGACGTGCAGGTGGCAGTAGCTTAACAAGACGGTTTAAATGCCCCTTGGAAGAGACGTGCAGGTCGCAGTAGCTAAACAAGAGGCTTTAAATGCCCCTTAGAAGAGGCTTGCAGGTCGCAGTAGCTTACCAAGACGGTTTAAATGCCCCTTGGAAGAGACGTGCAGGTCGCAGTAGCTTAACAAGACGGTTTAAATGCCCCTTGTAAGAGAGGTGGAGGTCGCAGTAGCTTAACAGGACAGTTTAAATGCCCCTTGGAAGAGACGTGCAGGTCGCAGTAGCTTAACAAGACGGTTTAAATGCCCCTTGTAAGAGATGTGCAGGTCGCAGTAGCTTAACAAGACGGTTTAAACGCCCCTTGGAAGAGCAGTGGAGGTCGCAGTAGCTTAACAAGACCGTTTAAATGCACCTTGGTAGAGACGTGCAGGTCACAGTAGCTTAACAAGACTGTTAAAATTCCCTTTGGAAGAGCGGTGAAGGTCAAAGTAGCTTAACAAGACGGTTTAAATGCCCCTTGGAAGAGATGTGCAGGTCGCAGTAGCTTAAAAAGACGGTTTAAATGCCCCTTGGAAGAGACGTGCAGGTGGCAGTAGCTTAACAAGACGGTTAAAATGCCACTTGGAAGAGACGTGCAGGTCGCAGTAGCTTAACAAGACGGTTTAAATTCCCCTTGTAAGAGAGGTGGAGGTGGCAGTAGCTTAACAAGACGGTTTAAATGCCCCTTGGAAGAGACGTGCAGGTCGCAGTAGCTTAACAAGACGGTTTAAATGCCCCTTGGAAGAGACGTGCAGGTCGCAGTAGCTTAACAAGACGGTTTAAATGCCCCTTGGAAGAGCAGTGGAGGTCACAGTAGCTTAACATGACGGTTAAAATGTCCTTTGGAAGAGCGGTGAAGGTCGCAGTAGCTTAACAAGACGGTTTAAATGCCCCTTGGAAGAGATGTGCAGGTCGCAGTAGCTTAACAAGACGGTTTAAATGCCCCTTGGAAGAGACGTGCAGGTCGCAGTAGCTTAACAAGACGGTTTAAATGCCCCTTGGAAGAGACGTGCAGGTCGCAGTAGCTTAACAAGACGGTTTAAATGCCTCTTGGAAGAGAGGTGGAGGTCGCAGTAGCTTAACAAGACAGTTTAAATGCCCCTTGGAAGAGACGTGCAGGTGGTAGTAGCTTAACAAGACTGTTTAAATGCCCCTTGGAACAGACGTGCAGGTCGCAGTAGCTTAACAAGACGATTTAAATGCCCCTTAGAAGAGACGTGCAGGTCGCAGTAGCTTAACAAGACGGTTTAAATGCCCCTTGCAAGAGACGTGCAGGTCGCAGTAGCTTAACAAGAGGGTTTAAATGCCCCATAGAAGAGGCTTGCAGGTCGCAGTAGCTTACCAAGACGGTTTAAATGCCCCTTGGAAGAGACATGCAGGTCGCAGTAGCTTAACAAGATGGTTTAAATGCCCCTTGGAAGAGCGGTGGAGGTCACAGTAGCAAAACAAGACGATTTAAATGCCCCTTGGAAAAGACATGCAGGTCGCAGTAGCTTAACAAGATGGTTTAAATGCCCCTTTGAAGAGATGAGCAGGTCGCAGTAGCTTAACAAGAAGGTTTAAATGCCCCTTGGAAGAGGATTGCAGGTCGCAGTAGCTTACCAAGATGGTTTAAATGCCCCTTGGAAGAGACGTGAAGGTCACAGTAGCTTAACAAGACGGTTTAAATGCCCCTTGGAAGAGCGGTGGAGGTCGCAGTAGCTTAACAAGACGGTTTAAATGTCCCCTTGGAAGAGACATACTGGTCGCAGTAGCTTAACAAGACGGTTTAAATGCCCATTGGAAGAGACGTACAGGTCGCAGTAGCTTAACAAGATGGTTTAAATGCCCCTTGGAAGAGACGTGCAGGTCGCAGTAGCTTAACAAGACAGTTTAAATGCCCCTTGGAAGAGACGTGTAGTTCGCAGTAGCTTAACAAGACGGTTTAAATGCCCCTTGGAAGAGACGTGCAGGTCGCCGTAGCTTAACAAGACGGATTAAATGCCCTTTGGAAGAGCGGTGAAGGTCGCAGTAGCTTAACAAGACGATTTAAATGCCCCTTGGAAGAGACGTGCAGGTCACTGTAGCTTAACAAGACGGTTTAAATGCCCCTTGGAAGAGACGTGCATGTCGCAGTAGCTTAACAAGATGGTTTAAATGCCCCTTGGAAGAGACGTGCAGGTCACTGTAGCTTAACAAGACGGTTTAAATGCCCCTTGGAAGAGGCTTCCGGGTCGCAGTAGCTTACCAAGACGGTTTAAATGCCCCTTGGAAGAGACGAGCACGTCGCAGTAGCTTAACAAGACGGTTTAAATGCCCCTTGGTAGAGCGGTGGAGGTCGCAGTGGCTTAACAAGACGGTTTACATGCCCCTTGGAAGAGACGTGCAGGAAGCAGTAGCTTAACAAGACGGTTTAAATGCCCCTTGGAAGAGACGTGCAGGTCGCAGTAGCTTAACAAGACAGTTTAAATGCCCCTTGGAAGAGACATGCAGGTGGTAGTAGCTTAACAAGACGGTTTAAATGCCCCTTGGAAGAGACGTGCAGGTCGCAGTAGCTTAACAAGACGTTTTAAATGCCCCTTAGAAGAGACGTGCAGGTCGCAGTAGCTTAACAAGACGGTTTAAATGCCCCTTTCAAGAGACGTGCAGGTCGCAGTAGCTTAACAAGAGGGTTTAAATGCCCCTTAGAAGAGGCTTGCAGGTCGCAGTAGCTTACCAAGACGGTTTAAATGCCCCTTGGAAGAGACGTGCAGGTCGCAGTAGCTTAACAAGATGGTTTAAATGCCCCTTGGAAGAGCGGTGGAGGTCACAGTAGCAAAACAAGACGATTTAAATGCCCCTTGGAAAAGACATGCAGGTCGCAGTAGCTTAACAAGATGGTTTAAATGCCCCTTTGAAGAGATGAGCAGGTCGCAGTAGCTTAACAAGAAGGTTTAAATGCCCCTTTGAAGAGGATTGCAGGTCGCAGTAGCTTACCAAGATGGTTTAAATGCCCCTTGGAAGAGACGTGCAGGTCGCAGTAGCTTAACAAGACGGTTTAAATGCCCCTTGGAAGAGCGGTGGAGGTCGCAGTAGCTTAACAAGACGGTTTAAATGCCCCCTTGGAAGAGACATACTGGTCGCAGTAGCTTAACAAAACGGTTTAAATGCCCATTGGAAGAGACGTACAGGTCGCAGTAGCTTAACAAGATGGTTTAAATGCCCCTTGGAAGAGACGTGCAGGTCGCAGTAGCTTAACAAGACAGTTTAAATGCCCCTTGGAAGAGACGTGTAGTTCGCAGTAGCTTAACAAGATGGTTTTAATGCCCCTTGGAAGAGACGTGCAGGTCGCAGTAGCTTAACAAGACGGATTAAATGCCCTTTGGAAGAGCGGTGAAGGTCGCAGTAGCTTAACAAGACGATTTAAATGCCCCTTGGAAGAGACGTGCAGGTCACTGTAGCTTAACAAGACGGTTTAAATGCCCCTTGGAAGAGGCTTCCGGGTCGCAGTAGCTTAACAAGACAGTTTAAATGCCCCTTGGAAGAGACGTGCAGGTCGCAGTAGCTTAACAAGATGGTTTAAATGCCCCTTGGAAGAGACGTGCAGGTCACTGTAGCTTAACAAGACTGTTTAAATGCCCCTTGGAAGAGGTTTCCGGGTCGCAGTAGCTTACCAAGACGGTTTAAATGCCCATTGGAAGAGACGTGCACGTCGCAGTAGCTTAACAAGACGGTTTAAATGCCCCTTGGTAGAGCGGTGGAGGTCGCAGTGGCTTAACAAGACGGTTTACATGCCCCTTGGAAGAGACATACAGGTCACAGCATCTTAACATGACGGTTTAAATGCCCATTGGAAGAGAAGTGCAGGTCGCAGTAGCTTAACAAGATGGTTTAAATGCCCCTTGGAAGAGACGTGCAGGTCGCAGTAGCTTAACAAGACGGTTTAAATGCCCCTTGGAAGAGACGTGCAGGTCACAGTAGCTTAACAAGACAGTTTAAATGCCCCTTGGAAGAGCAGAGGAGATCGCAGTAGCTTAACAAGACGGTTTAAATGCCCCTTGGAAGAGACGCGCAGGTCGCAGTAGCTTAACAAGATGGTTTAAATGCCCCTTGAATGAGACGTGCAGGTCGCAGTAGCTTGACAAGACGGTTTAAATGCCCCTTAGAAGAGGCTTGCAGTTCGCAGTAGCTTACCAAGATGGTTTAAATGCCCCTCGGGAGAGACGTGCAAGTCACAGTAGCTTAACAAGAGGGTTTAAATGCCCCTTAGAAGAGGCTTGCAGGTCGCAGTAGCTTAAAAGATGGTTTAAATGCCCCTTGGAAGAGAAGTGCAGGTCGCAGTAGCTTAACAAGACAGTATAAATGCCCCTTGGAAGAGACGTGCAGTTCGCAGTAGCTTAACAAGACGGTTTAAATGCCCCTTGGAAGAGACGTGCAGGTCGCAGTAGCTTAACAAGACGGATTAAATGCCCTTTGGAAGAGCAGTGGAGGTCACAGTAGCTTAAAAAGACGGTTAAAATGCCCTTTGGAAGAGCGGTGAAGTTCGCAGTAGCTTAACAAGACGGTTTAAATGCCCCTTGGAAGAGATGTGCAGGTCGCAGTAGCTTAACAAGAGGGTTTAAATGCCCCTTGGAAGAGACGTGCAGGTCGCAGTAGCTTAACAAGAGGGTTTAAATGCCCCTTGGAAGAGACGTGCAGGTCGCAGCAGATTAACAAGACGGTTTAAATGCCCCTTGGAAGAGAGGTGGAGGTCGCAGTAGCTTAACAAGACAGTTTAAATGCCCCTTGGAAGAGACGTGCAGGTCGCAGTAGCTTAACAAGACGGTTTAAATACCCCTTGGAAGAGACGTGCAGGTAGCAGTAGCTTAACAAGATGGTTTAAATGCCCCTTGCAAGAGACATGCAGGTCGCAGTTTCTTAACAAGAGGGATTAAATGCCCGTTAGAAGAGGATTGCAGGTCGCAGTAGCTTAACAAGATGGTTTAAATGCCCCTTGTAAGAGATGTGCAGGTCGCAGTAGCTTAACAAGACGGTTTAAACGCCCCTTGGAAGAGTAGTGGAGGTCGCAGTAGCTTAACAAGACAATTAAAATGCCCTTTGGAAGAGCGGTGAAGGTCAAAGTAGCTTAAAAAGACGGTTTAATTGCCCCTTGGAAGAGACGTGCAGGTGGCAGTAGCTTAACAAGACGGTTAAAATGCCACTTGGAAGAGACGTGCAGGTCGCAATAGCTTAACAAGACGGTTTAAATGCCCCTTGGAAGAGACGTGCAGGTCGCAGTAGCTTAAAAAGACAGTTTAAATGCCCCTTGGAAGAGCAGTGGAGGTCACAGTAGCTTAACAAAACGGTTAAAATGTCTTTTGGAAGAGCGGTGAAGGTCGCAGTAGCTTAACAAGACGGTATAAATGCCCCTTGGAAGAGATGTGCAGGTCGCAGTAGCTTAACAAGACAGTTTAAATGCCCCTTGGAAGAGACGTGCAGGTCGCAGTAGCTTAACAAGACGGTTTAAATGCCCCTTGGAAGAGACGTGCAGGTCGCAGTAGCTTAACAAGACGGTTTAAATGCCTCTTGGAAGAGAGGTGGAGGTCGCATTAGCTTAACAAGACAGTTTAAATGCCCCTTGGAAGAGACGTGCAGGTGGTAGTAGCTTAACAAGACGGTTTAAATGCCCCTTGGAAGAGACGTGCAGGTCGCAGTAGCTTAACAAGACGGTTTAAATGCCCCTTAGAAGAGAAGTGCAGGTCGCAGTAGCTTACCAAGACGGTTTAAATGCCCCTTGGAAAAGACGAGCAGGACGCAGTAGCTTAACAAGATGGTTTAAATGCCCCTTGGAAGAGCGGTGGAGGTCACAGTAGCAAAACAAGATGATTTAAATGCCCCTTGGAAAAGACATGCAGGTCGCAGTAGCTTAACAAGATGGTTTAAATGCCCCTTTGAAGAGATGAGCAGGTCGCAGTAGCTTAACAAGATGGTTTAAATGCCCCTTGGAAGAGCGATGGAGGTCACAGTAGCTTAACAAGACGGTTTAAATGCCCCTTGGAACAGACGTGCAGGTTGCAGTAGCTTAACAAGACGGTTTAAATGACCCTTGGAAGAGACGCGCAGGTCGCAGTAGCTTAACAAGACGGTTTAAATGCCCCTTGAATGAGAAGTGCAGGTCGCAGTAGCTTGACAAGACGGTTTAAATGCCCCTTAGAAGAGGCTTGCAGGTCGCAGTAGCTTACCAAGATGGTTTAAATGCCCCTTGGAAGAGACGTGCAGGTCGCAGTAGCTTAACAAGAGGGTTTAAATGCCCCTTAGAAGAGGCTTGCAGGTCGCAGTAGCTTAAAAGATGGTTTAAATGCCCCTTGGAAGAGAAGTGCAGGTCGCAGTAGCTTAACAAGACAGTATAAATGCCCCTTGGAAGAGACGTGCAGTTCGCAGTAGCTTAACAAGACGGTTTAAATGCCCCTTGGAAGAGACGTGCAGGTCGCAGTAGCTTAACAAGACGGATTAAATGCCCCTTGGAAGAGCAGTGGAGGTCACAGTAGCTTAACAAGACGGTTAAAATGCCCTTTGGAAGAGCGGTGAAGTTCGCAGTAGCTTAACAAGACGGTTTAAATGCCCCTTGGAAGAGATGTGCAGGTCGCAGTAGCTTAACAAGACCGTTTAAATGCCCCTTGGAAGAGACATGCAGGTCGCAGTAGCTTAACAAGAGGGTTTAAATGCCCCTTGGAAGAGACGTGCAGGTCGCAGCAGATTAACAAGACGGTTTAAATGCCCCTTGGAAGAGAGGTGGAGGTCGCAGTAGCTTAACAAGACAGTTTAAATGCCCCTTGGAAGAGACGTGCAGGTCGCAGTAGCTTAACAAAACGGTTTAAATACCCCTTGGAAGAGACGTGCAGGTAGCAGTAGCTTAACAAGATGGTTTAAATGCCGCTTGCAAGAGACATGCAGGTCGCAGTATCTTAAAAAGAGGGTTTAAATGCCCGTTAGAAGAGGATTGCAGGTCGCAGTAGCTTACCAAGACGGTTTAAATGCCCCTTGGAAGAGACGTGCAGGTCGCAGTAGCTTAACAAGACAGTATAAATGCCCCTTGGAAGAGACGTGCAGTTCGCAGTAGCTTAACAAGACGGTTTAAATGCCCCTTGGAAAAGACGTGCAGGTCGCAGTAGCTGAACAAGACCGATTAAATGCCCCTTGGAAGAGCAGTGGAGGTCACAGTAGCTTAACAAGACGGTTAAAATACCCTTTGGAAGAGCGGTGAAGTTTGCAGTAGCTTAACAAGACGGTTTAAATGCCCCTTGGAAGAGAGGTGGAGGTCGCAGTAGCTTAACAAGACAGTTTAAATGCCCCTTGGAAGAGACGTGCAGGTGGCAGTAGCTTAACAAGACGGTTTAAATGCCCCTTGGAAGAGACGTGCAGGTTGCAGTAGCTAAACAAGAGGGTTTAAATGCCCCTTAGAAGAGGCTTGCAGGTCGCAGTAGCTTACCAAGACGGTTTAAATGCCCCTTGGAAGAGACGTGCAGGTCGCAGTAGCTTAACAAGACGGTTTAAATGCCACTTGTAAGAGAGGTGGAGGTCGCAGTAGCTTAACAACACAGTTTAAATGCCCCTTGGAAGAGACGTGCAGGTCGCAGTAGCTTAACAAGACGGATTAAATGCCCCTTGGAAGAGCAGTGGAGGTCACAGTAGCTTAACAAGACGGTTAAAATGCCCTTTGGAAGAGCGGTGAAGTTCGCAGTAGCTTAACAAGACGGTTTAAATGCCCCTTGGAAGAGATGTGCAGGTCGCAGTAGCTTAACAAGACCGTTTAAATGCCCCTTGGAAGAGACATGCAGGTCGCAGTAGCTTAACAAGAGGGTTTAAATGCCCCTTGGAAGAGACGTGCAGGTCGCAGCAGATTAACAAGACGGTTTAAATGCCCCTTGGAAGAGAGGTGGAGGTCGCAGTAGCTTAACAAGACAGTTTAAATGCCCCTTGGAAGAGACGTGCAGGTCGCAGTAGCTTAACAAAACGGTTTAAATACCCCTTGGAAGAGACGTGCAGGTAGCAGTAGCTTAACAAGATGGTTTAAATGCCGCTTGCAAGAGACATGCAGGTCTCAGTATCTTAAAAAGAGGGTTTAAATGCCCGTTAGAAGAGGATTGCAGGTCGCAGTAGCTTACCAAGACGGTTTAAATGCCCCTTGGAAGAGACGTGCAGGTCGCAGTAGCTTAACAAGACAGTATAAATGCCCCTTGGAAGAGACGTGCAGTTCGCAGTAGCTTAACAAGACGGTTTAAATGCCCCTTGGAAAAGACGTGCAGGTCGCAGTAGCTGAACAAGACCGATTAAATGCCCCTTGGAAGAGCAGTGGAGGTCACAGTAGCTTAACAAGACGGTTAAAATACCCTTTGGAAGAGCGGTGAAGTTTGCAGTAGCTTAACAAGACGGTTTAAATGCCCCTTGGAAGAGAGGTGGAGGTCGCAGTAGCTTAACAAGACAGTTTAAATGCCCCTTGGAAGAGACGTGCAGGTGGCAGTAGCTTAACAAGACGGTTTAAATGCCCCTTGGAAGAGACGTGCAGGTTGCAGTAGCTAAACAAGAGGGTTTAAATGCCCCTTAGAAGAGGCTTGTAGGTCGCAGTAGCTTACCAAGACGGTTTAAATGCCCCTTGGAAGAGACGTGCAGGTCGCAGTAGCTTAACAAGACGGTTTAAATGCCACTTGTAAGAGAGGTGGAGGTCGCAGTAGCTTAACAACACAGTTTAAATGCCCCTTGGAAGAGACGTGCAGGTCGCAGTAGCTTAACAAGACGGTTTAAACGCCCCTTGGAAGAGCAGTGGAGGTCGCAGTAGCTTAACAAGACTGTTAAAATGCCCTTTGGAAGAGCGGTGAAGGTCAAAGTAGCTTAACAAGACGGTTTAAATGCCCCTTGGAAGAGATGTGCAGGTCGCAGAAGCTTAACAAGACGGTTAAAATGCCACTTGGAAGAGACGTGCAGGTCGCAGTAGCTTAACAAGACGGTTTAAATTCCCCTTGTAAGAGAGGTGGAGGTCGCAGTAGCTTAACAAGACGGTTTAAATGCCCCTTGGAAGAGACGTGCAGGTCGCAGTAGCTTAACAAGACGGTTTAAATGCCCCTTGGAAGAGCAGTGGAGGTCACAGTAGCTTAACAAGACGGTTAAAATGTCCTTTGGAAGAGCGGTGAAGGTCGCAATAGCTTAACAAGACGGTTTAAATGCCCCTTGGAAGAGATGTGCAGGTCGCAGTAGCTTAACAAGACGGTTTAAATGCCCCTTGGAAGACACGTGCAGGTCGCAGTAGCTTAACAAGACGGTTTAAATGCCCCTTGGAAGAGACGTGCAGGTCGCAGTAGCTTAACAAGACGGTTTAAATGCCTCTTGGAAGAGAGGTGGAGGTCGCAGTAGCTTAACAAGACAGTTTAAATGCCCCTTGGAAGAGACGTGCAGGTGGTAGTAGCTTAACAAGACGGTTTAAATGCCCCTTGGAAGAGACATGCAGGTCGCAGTAGCTTAACAAGATGGTTTAAATGAGCCTTGGAAGAGCGGTGGAGGTCACAGTAGCAAAACAAGACAATTTAAATGCCCCTTGGAAAAGACATGCAGGTCGCAGTAGCTTAACAAGATGGTTTAAATGCCCCTTTGAAGAGATGAGCAGGTCGCAGTAGCTTAACAAGAAGGTTTAAATGCCCCTTGGAAGAGGATTGCAGGTCGCAGTAGCTTACCAAGATGGTTTAAATGCCCCTTGGAAGAGACGTGCAGGTCGCAGTAGCTTAACAAGACGGTTTAAATGCCCCTTGGAAGAGCGGTGGAGGTCGCAGTAGCTTAACAAGACGGTTTAAATGCCCCTTGGAAGAGGCTTCCGGGTCGCAGTAGCTTAACAAGACAGTTTAAATGCCCCTTGGAAGAGACGTGCAGGTCGCAGTAGCTTAACAAGACGGTATAAATGCCCCTTGGAAGAGACGTGCAGGTCACTGTAGCTTAACAAGACGGTTTAAATGCCCCTTGGAAGAGGCTTCCGGGTCGCAGAAGCTTACCAAGACGGTTTAAATGCCCCTTGGAAGAGACGTGCACGTCGCATTAGCTTAACAAGACGGTTTAAATGCCCCTTGGTACAGCGGTGGAGGTCGCAGTGGCTTAACAAGACGGTTTACATGCCCCTTGGAAGAGACATACAGGTCACAGCAGCTTAACATGAGGGCTTAAATGCCCATTGGAAGAGAAGTGCAGGTCGCAGTAGCTTAACAAGATGGTTTAAATGCCCCTTGGAAGAGACGTGCAGGTCGCAGTAGCTTAACAAGACGGTTTAAATGCCCCTTGGAAGAGACGTGCAGGTCGCAGTAGCTTAACAAGACAGTTTAAATGCCCCTTGGAAGAGCAGTGGAGATCGCAGTAGCTTAACAAGATGGTTTAAATGCCCCTTGGTAGAGACGTGCAGGTCACAGTAGCTTAGCAAGAAGGTTAAAATGCCCTTTGGAAGAGCGGTGAAGGTCGCATTAGCTTAACAAGACAGTTTAAATGCCCCTTGGAAAAGACGTGCAGGTTGCAGTACCTTAACAAGACGGTTAAATGACCCTTGGAAGAGATGTGCAGGTCGCAGTAGCTTAACAAGACGGTTTAATTGCCCCTTGGAAGAGACGTGCAGGAAGCAGTAGCTTAACAAGACGGTTTAAATGCCCCTTGGAAGAGACGTGTAGTTCGCAGTAGCTTAACAAGACGGTTTAAATGCCCCTTGGAAGAGACGTGCAGGTCGCAGTAGCTTAACAAGACGGTTTAAATGCCCTTTAGAAGAGCGGTGAAGGTCGCAGTAGCTTAACAAGACGATTTAAATGCCCCTTGGAAGAGACGTGCAGGTCGCAGTAGCTTTACAAGATGGTTTAAATGCCCCTTGGAAGAGACGTGCAGGTCACTGTAGCTTAACAAGACGGTTTAAATGCCCCTTGGAAGAGGCTTCCGGGTCGCAGTAGCTTAACAAGACAGTTTAAATGCCCCTTGGAAGAGACGTGCAGGTCGCAGTAGCTTTACAAGATGGTTTAAATGCCCCTTGGAAGAGACGTGCAGGTCACTGTAGCTTAACAAGACGGTCTAAATGCCCCTTGGAAGAGGCTTCCGGGTCGCAGTAGCTTACCAAGACGGTTTAAATGCCGCTTGGTAGAGCGGTGAAGGTCGCAGTGGCTTAACAAGACGGTTTACATGCCCCTTGGAAGAGACATACAGGTGACAGCAGCTTAACATGACGGTTTAAATGCCCATTGGAAGAGAAGTGCAGGTCGCAGTAGCATAACAAGATGGTTTAAATGCCCCTTGGAAGAGACGTGCAGGTCGCAGTAGCTTAGCAAGACGGTTTAAATGCCCCTTCGAAGAGACGTGCAGGTCGCAGTAGCTTAACAAGACAGTTTAAATGCCCCTTGGAAGAGCAGTGGAGATCGCAGTAGCTTAACAAGACGGTTTAAATGAACCTTGGTAGAGACGTGCAGGTCACAGTAGCTTAACAAGACGGTTAAAATGCCCTTTGGAAGAGCGGTGAAGGTCGCAGTAGCTTAACAAGACAGTTTAAATGCCCCTTGGAAGAGACGTGCAGGTCGCAGTACCTTAACAAGACGGTTAAATGCACCTTGGAAGAGATGTGCAGGTCGCAGTAGCTTAACAAGAAGGTTTAAATGCCCCTTGGAAGAGACAAGCAGGTCGCAGTAGCTTAACAAGACAGTTTAAATGCCCCTTGGAAGAGAAGTGGAGGTCGCAGTAGCTTAACAAGACGGTTTAAATGCCCCTTGGAAGAGACATGCAGGTTGCAGTAGCTAAACAAGATGGTTTAAATGCCCCTTGGAAGAGCGATGGAGGTCACAGTAGCTTAACAAGACGGTTTAAATGCCCCTTGGAAGAGACTCGCAGGTCGCAGTAGCTTAACAAGATGGTTTAAATTCCCCTTGGAAGAGACGTGCAGGTCGCAGTAGCTTGACAAGACTGTTTAAATGCCCCTTAGAAGAGGCTTGCAGGTCGCAGTAGCTTAAAAGATGGTTTAAATGCCCCTTGGAAGAGAAGTGCAGGTCGCAGTAGCTTAACAAGACAGTATAAATGCCCCTTGGAAGAGACGTGCAGTTCGCAGTAGCTTAACAAGACGGTTTAAATGCCCCTTGGAAGAGACGTGCAGGTCGCAGTAGCTTAGCAAGACGGATTAAATGCCCCTTGGAAGAGCAGTGGAGGTCACAGTAGCTTAACAAGACGGTTAAAATGCCCTTTGAAAGAGCGGTGAAGTTCGCAGTAGCTTATCAAGACGGTTTAAATGCCCCTTGGAAGAGATGTGCAGGTCGCAGTAGCTTAACAAGAGGGTTTAAATGCCCCTTGGAAGAGACGTGCAGGTCGCAGTAGCTTAACAAGAGGGTTTAAATGCCCCTTGGAAGAGACGTGCAGGTCGCAGCAGATTAACAAGACGGTTTAAATGCCCCTTGGAAGAGAGGTGGAGGTCGCAGTAGCTTAACAAGACAGTTTAAATGCCCCTTGGAAGAGACGTGCAGGTCGCAGTAGCTTAACAAGACGGTTTAAATACCCCTTGGAAGAGACGTGCAGGTAGCAGTAGCTTAACAAGATGGTTTAAATGCCCCTTGCAAGAGACATGCAGGTCGCAGTTTCTTAACAAGAGGGATTAAATGCCCGTTAGAAGAGGATTGCAGGTCGCAGTAGCTTAACAAGACGGTTTAAATGCCCCTTGTAAGAGATGTGCAGGTCGCAGTAGCTTAACAAGACGGTTTAAACTCCCCTTGGAAGAGTAGTGGAGGTCGCAGTAGCTTAACAAGACAGTTAAAATGCCACTTGGAAGAGACGTGCAGGTCGCAGTAGCTTAACAAGACGGTTTAAATTCCCCTTGAAAGAGAGGTGGAGGTCGCAGTAGCTTAACAAGACGGTTTAAATGCCCCTTGGAAGAGACGTGCAGGTCGCAGTAGCTTAAAAAGACAGTTTAAATGCCCCTTGGAAGAGCAGTGGAGGTCACAGTAGCTTAACAAAACGGTTAAAATGTCTTTTGGAAGAGCGGTGAAGGTCGCAGTAGCTTAACAAGACGGTATAAATGCCCCTTGGAAGAGATGTGCAGGTCGCAGTAGCTTAACAAGAAGGTTTAAATGCCCCTTGGAAGAGACGTGCAGGTCGCAGTAGCTTAACAAGACGGTTTAAATGCCCCTTGGAAGAGACGTGCAGGTCGCAGTAGCTTAACAAGACGGTTTAAATGCCTCTTGGAAGAGAGGTGGAGGTCGCATTAGCTTAACAAGACAGTTTAAATGCCCCTTGGAAGAGACGTGCAGGTGGTAGTAGCTTAACAAGACGGTTTAAATGCCCCTTGGAAGAGACGTGCAGGTCGCAGTAGCTTAACAAGACGGTTTAAATGCGCCTTAGAAGAGAAGTGCAGGTCGCAGTAGCTTAACAAGATGGTTTAAATGCCCCTTGCAAGAGACGTGCAGGTCGCAGTAGCTTAACAAGAGGGTTTAAATGCCCCTTAGAAGAGGCTTGCAGGTCGCAGTAGCTTACCAAGACGGTTTAAATGCCCCTTGGAAAAGACGAGTAGGACGCAGTAGCTTAACAAGATGGTTTAAATGCCCCTTGGAAGAGCGGTGGAGGTCAGAGTAGCAAAACAAGATGATTTAAATGCCCCTTGGAAAAGACATGCAGGTCGCAGTAGCTTAACAAGATGGTTTAAATGCCCCTTTGAAGAGATGAGCAGGTCGCAGTAGCTTAACAAGATGGTTTCATTGCCCCTTGGAAGAGCGATGGAGGTCACAGTAGCTTAACAAGACGGTTTAAATGCCCCTTGGAACAGACGTGCAGGTTGCAGTAGCTTAACAAGACGGTTTAAATGACCCTTGGAAGAGACGCGCAGGTCGCAGTAGCTTAACAAGACGGTTTAAATGCCCCTTGAATGAGACGTGCAGGTCGCAGTAGCTTGACAAGACGGTTTAAATGCCCCTTAGAAGAGGCTTGCAGGTCGCAGTAGCTTACCAAGATGGTTTAAATGCCCCTTGGAAGAGACGTGCAGGTCGCAGTAGCTTAACAAGAGGGTTTAAATGCCCCTTAGAAGAGGCTTGCAGGTCGCAGTAGCTTAAAAGATGGTTTATATGCCCCTTGGAAGAGAAGTGCAGGTCGCAGTAGCTTAACAAGACAGTATAAATGCCCCTTGGAAGAGACGTGCAGTTCGCAGTAGCTTAACAAGACGGTTTAAATGCCCCTTGGAAGAGACGTGCAGGTCGCAGTAGCTTAACAAGACGGATTAAATGCCCCTTGGAAGAGCAGTGGAGGTCACAGTAGCTTAACAAGACGGTTAAAATGCCCTTTGGAAGAGCGGTGAAGTTCGCAGTAGCTTAACAAGACGGTTTAAATGCCCCTTGGAAGAGATGTGCAGGTCGCAGTAGCTTAACAAGACCGTTTAAATGCCCCTTGGAAGAGACGTGCAGGTCGCAGTAGCTTAACAAGAGGGTTTAAATGCCCCTTGGAAGAGACGTGCAGGTCGCAGCAGATTAACAAGACGGTTTAAATGCCCCTTGGAAGAGAGGTGGAGGTCGCAGTAGCTTAACAAGACAGTTTAAATGCCCCTTGGAAGAGACGTGCAGGTCGCAGTAGCTTAACAAAACGGTTTAAATACCCCTTGGAAGAGAAGTGCAGGTAGCAGTAGCTTAACAAGATGGTTTAAATGCCCCTTGCAAGAGACATGCAGGTCGCAGTATCTTAAAAAGAGGGTTTAAATGCCCGTTAGAAGAGGATTGCAGGTCGCAGTAGCTTACCAAGACGGTTTAAATGCCCCTTGGAAGAGACGTGCAGGTCGCAGTAGCTTAACAAGACAGTATAAATGCCCTTGGAAGAGACGTGCAGTTCGCAGTAGCTTAACAAGACGGTTTAAATGCCCCTTGGAAAAGACGTGCAGGTCGCAGTAGCTGAACAAGACCGATTAAATGCCCCTTGGAAGAGCAGTGGAGGTCACAGTAGCTTAACAAGACGGTTAAAATACCCTTTGGAAGAGCGGTGAAGATTGCAGTAGCTTAACAAGACGGTTTAAATGCCCCTTGGAAGAGAGGTGGAGGTCGCAGTAGCTTAACAAGACAGTTTAAATGACCCTTGGAAGAGACGTGCAGGTGGCAGTAGCTTAACAAGACGGTTTAAATGCCCCTTGGAAGAGACGTGCAGGTCGCAGTAGCTAAACAAGAGGGTTTAAATGCCCCTTAAAAGAGGCTTGCAGGTCGCAGTAGCTTACCAAGACGGTTTAAATGCCCCTTGGAAGAGACGTGCAGGTCACAGTAGCTTAACAAGACGGTTTAAATGCCCCTTGTAAGAGAGGTGGAGGTCGCAGTAGCTTAACAAGACAGTTTAAATGCCCCTTGGAAGAGACGTGCAGGTCGCAGTAGCTTAACAAGACGGTTTAAATGCCCCTTGTAAGAGATGTGCAGGTCGCAGTAGCTTAACAAGACGGTTTAAACGCCCCTTGGAAGAGCAGTGGAGGTCGCAGTAGCTTAGCAAGACCGTTTAAATGCACCTTGGTAGAGACGTGCAGGTCACAGTAGCTTAACAAGACTGTTAAAATGCCCTTTGGAAGAGCGGTGAAGGTCAAAGTAGCTTAACAAGACGGTTTAAATGCCCCTTGGAAGAGATGTGCAGGTCGCAGAAGCTTAACAAGACGGTTAAAATGCAACTTGGAAGAGACGTGCAGGTCGCAGTAGCTTAACAAGACGGTTTAAATTCCCCTTGTAAGAGAGGTGGAGGTCGCAGTAGCTTAACAAGACGGTTTAAATGCCCCTTGGAAGAGACGTGCAGGTCGCAGTAGCTTAACAAGACGGTTTAAATGCCCCTTGGAAGAGCAGTGGAGGTCACAGTAGCTTAACAAGACGGTTAAAATGTCCTTTGGAAGAGCGGTGAAGGTCGCAATAGCTTAACAAGACGGTTTAAATGCCCCTTGGAAGAGATGTGCAGGTCGCAGTAGCTTAACAAGACGGTTTAAATGCCCCTTGGAAGAGACGTGCAGGTCGCAGTAGCTTAACAAGACGGTTTAAATGCCCCTTGGAAGAGACGTGCAGGTCGCAGTAGCTTAACAAGACGGTTTAAATGCCTCTTGGAAGAGAGGTGGAGGTCGCAGTAGCTTAACAAGACAGTTTAAATGCCCCTTGGAAGAGACGTGCAGGTGGTAGTAGCTTAACAAGACGGTTTAAATGCCCCTTGGAAGAGACGTGCAGGTCGCAGTAGCTTAACAAGATGGTTTAAATGCCCCTTGGAAGAGCGGTGGAGGTCACAGTAGCAAAACAAGACGATTTAAATGCCCCTTGAAAAAGACATGCAGGTCGCAGTAGCTTAACAAGATGGTTTAAATGCCCCTTTGAAGAGATGAGCAGGTCGCAGTAGCTTAACAAGAAGGTTTAAATGCCCCTTGGAAGAGGATTGCAGGTCGCAGTAGCTTACCAAGATGGTTTAAATGCCCCTTGGAAGGGACGTGCAGGTCGCAGTAGCTTAACAAGACGGTTTAAATGCCCCTTGGAAGAGCGGTGGAGGTCGCAGTAGCTTAACAAGACGGTTTAAATGCCCCTTGGAAGAGGCTTCCGGGTCGCAGTAGCTTAACAAGACAGTTTAAATGCCCCTTGGAAGAGATGTGCAGGTCGCAGTAGCTTAACAAGATGGTTTAAATGCCCCTTGGAAGAGACGTGCAGGTCACTGTAGCTTAACAAGACGGTTTAAATGCCCCTTGGAAGAGGCTTCCGGGTCGCAGTAGCTTACCAAGACGGTTTAAATGCCCCTTGGAAGAGACGTGCACGTCGCATTAGCTTAACAAGACGGTTTAAAAGCCCCTTGGTACAGCGGTGGAGGTCGCAGTGGCTTAACAAGACGGTTTACATGCCCCTTGGAAGAGACATACAGTTCACAGCAGCTTAACATGAGGGTTTAAATGCCCATTGGAAGAAAAGTGCAGGTCGCAGTAGCTTAACAAGATGGTTTAAATGCCCCTTGGAAGAGACGTGCAGGTCGCAGTAGCTTAACCAGACGGTTTAAATGCCCCTTGGAAGAGACGTGCAGGTCGCAGTAGCTTAACAAGACAGTTTAAATGCCCCTTGGAAGAGCAGTGGAGATCGCAGTAGCTTAACAAGACGGTTTAAATGCCCCCTGGTAGAGACGTGCAGGTCACAGTAGCTTAACAAGAAGGTTAAAATGCCCTTTGGAAGAGCGTGAAGGTCGCATTAGCTTAACAAGACAGTTTAAATGCCCCTTGGAAAAGACGTGCAGGTTGCAGTACCTTAACAAGACGGTTAAATGACCCTTGGAAGAGATGTGCAGGTCGCAGTAGCTTAACAAGACGGTTTAATTGCCCCTTGGAAGAGACGTTCAGGAAGCAGTAGCTTAACAAGACGGTTTAAATGCCCCTTGGAAGAGACGTGTAGTTCGCAGTAGCTTAACAAGACGGTTTAAATGCCCCTTGGAAGAGACGTGCAGGTTGCAGTAGCTTAACAAGACGGATTAAATGCCCTTTAGAAGAGCGGTGAAGGTCGCAGTAGCTTAACAAGACGATTTAAATGCCCCTTGGAAGAGACGTGCAGGTCACTGTAGCTTAACAAGACGGTTTAAATGCCCCTTGGAAGAGGCTTCCGGGTCGCAGTAGCTTAACAAGACAGTTTAAATGCCCCTTGGAAGAGACGTGCAGGTCGCAGTAGCTTTACAAGATGGTTTAAATGCCCCTTGGAAGAGACGTGCAGGTCACTGTAGCTTAACAAGACGGTTTAAATGCCCCTTGGAAGAGGCTTCCGGGTCGCAGTAGCTTACCAAGACGGTTAAAATGCCCCTTGGAAGAGACGTGCACGTCGCAGTAGCTTAACAAGACGGTTTAAATGCCGCTTGGTAGAGCGGTGGAGGTCGCAGTGGCTTAACAAGACGGTTTACATGCCCCTTGGAAGAGACATACAGGTGACAGCAGCTTAACATGACGGTTTAAATGCCCATTGGAAGAGAAGTGCAGGTCGCAGTAGCATAACAAGATGGTTTAAATGCCCCTTGGAAGAGACGTGCAGGTCGCAGTAGCTTAACAAGACAGTTTAAATGCCCCTTCGAAGAGACGTGCAGGTCGCAGTAGCTTAACAAGACAGTTTAAATGCCCCTTGGAAGAGCAGTGGAGATCACAGTAGCTTAACAAGACGGTTTAAATGAACCTTGGTAGAGACGTGCAGGTCACAGTAGCTTAACAAGACGGTTAAAATGCCCTTTGGAAGAGCGGTGAAGGTCGCAGTAGCTTAACAAGACAGTTTAAATGCCCCTTGGAAGAGACGTGCAGGTCGCAGTACCTTAACAAGACGGTTAAATGCCCCTTGGAAGAGATGTGCAGGTCGCAGTAGCTTAACAAGAAGGTTTAAATGCCCCTTGGAAGAGACGTGCAGGTCGCAGTAGCTTAACAAGACAGTTTAAATGCCCCTTGGAAGAGAAGTGGAGGTCGCAGTAGCTTAACAAGATGGTTTAAATGCCCCTTGGAAGAGACATGCAGGTTGCAGTAGCTAAACAAGATGGTTTAAATGCCCCTTGGAAGAGCGATGTAGGTCACAGTAGCTTAACAAGACGGTTTAAATGCCCCTTGGAAGAGACTCGCAGGTCGCAGTAGCTTAACAAGGCGGTTTAAATGCCCCTTGAATGAGACGTGCAGGTCGCAGTAGCTTGACAAGACGGTTTAAATGCCCCTTAGAAGAGGCTTGCAGTTCGCAGTAGCTTACCAAGATGGTTTAAATGCCCCTTGGAAGAGACGTGCAGGTCGCAGTAGCTTAACAAGAGGGTTTAAATGCCCCTTAGAAGAGGCTTGCAGGTCGCAGTAGCTTAAAAGATGGTTTAAATGCCCCTTGGAAGAGAAGTCCAGGTCGCAGTAGCTTAACAAGACAGTATAAATGCCCCTTGGAAGAGACGTGCAGTTCGCAGTAGCTTAACAAGACGGTTTAAATGCCCCTTGGAAGAGACGTGCAGGTCGCAGTAGCTTAACAAGATGGATTAAATGCCCCTTGGAAGAGCAGTGGAGGTTACAGTAGCTTAACAAGACGGTTAAAATGCCCTTTGGAAGAGCGGTGAAGTTCGCAGTAGCTTAACAAGACGGTTTAAATGCACCTTGGAAGAGATGTGCAGGTCGCAGTAGCTTATCAAGACCGTTTAAATTCCCCTTGGAAGAGACGTGCAGGTCGCAGTAGCTTAACAAGAGGGTTTAAATGCCCCTTGGAAGAGACGTGCAGGTCGCAGCAGATTAACAAGACGGTTTAAATGCCCCTTGGAAGAGACGTGCAGGTAGCAGTAGCTTAACAAGACGGTTTAAATGCCCCTTGTAAGAGATGTGCAGGTCGCAGTAGCTTAACAAGACGGTTTAAACGCCCCTTGGAAGAGACGTGCAGGTCGCAGTAGCTTAACAAGAGGGTTTAAAAGCCCCTTAGAAGAGGCTTGCAGGTCGCAGTAGCTTACCAAGACGGTTTAAATGCCCCTTGGAAGAGACGTGCAGGTCGCAGTAGCTTACCAAGACGGTTTAAATGCCCCTTGGAAGAGACGTGCAGGTCGCAGTAGCTTAACAAGATGGTTTAAATGCCCCTTGGAAGAGCGGTGGAGGTCACAGTAGCAAAACAAGATGATTTAAATGCCCCTTGGAAAAGACATGCAGGTCGCAGTAGCTTAACAAGATGGTTTAAATGCCCCTTTGAAGAGATGAGCAGGTCGCTTTAGCTTAACAAGAAGGTTTAAATGCCCCTTGGAAGAGGATTGCAGGTCGCAGTAGCTTACCAATATGGTTTAAATGCCCCTTGGAAGAGACGTGGAGGTCGCAGTAGCTTAACAAGAAGGTTTAAATGCCCCTTGGAAGAGGATTGCAGGTCGCAGTAGCTTAACAAGACGGTTTAAATGCCCCTTCGAAGAGCGGTGGAGGTCGCAGTAGCTTAACAAGACGGTTTAAATGCCCCCTTGGAAGAGACATACTGGTCGCAGTAGCTTAACAAGACGGTTTAAATGCCCATTGGAAGAGACGTACAGGTCGCAGTAGCTTAACAAGATGGTTTAAATGCCCCTTGGAAGAGACGTGCAGGTCGCAGTAGCTTAACAAGACAGTTTAAATGCCCCTTGGAAGAGACGTGTAGTTCGCAGTAGCTTAACAAGACGGTTTAAATGCCCCTTGGAAGAGACGTGCAGGTCGCAGTAGCTTAACAAGACTAATTAAATGCCCTTTGAAAGAGCGGTGAAGGTCGCAGTAGCTTAACAAGACGATTTAAATGCCCCTTGGAAGAGACGTGCAGGTCACTGTAGCTTAACAAGACGGTTTAAATGCCCCTTGGAAGAGGCTTCAGGGTCGCAGTAGCTTAACAAGACGGTTTAAATGCCCCTTGGAAGAGACGTGCAGGTCGCAGTAGCATAACAAGACGGTTTAAATGCCCCTTGGAAGAGTCGTGCAGGTCACTGTAGCTTAACAAGACGGTTTAAATGCCCCTTGGAAGAGGCTTCCGGGTCGCAGTAGCTTACCAAGACGGTTTAAATGCCCCTTGGAAGAGACGTGCACGTCGCAGTAGCTTAACAAGACGGTTTAAATGCCCCTTGGTAGAGCGGTGGAGGTCGCAGTGGCTTAACAAGACGGTTTACATGCCCCTTGGAAGAGACATACAGGTCACAGCAGCTTAACATGACAGTTTAAATGCCCATTGGAAGAGAAGTGCAGGTCGCAGTAGCTTAACAAGATGGTTTAAATGCCCCTTGGAAGAGACGTGCAGGTCGCAGTAGCTTAACAAGACGGTTTAAATGCCCCTTGGAAGAGACATGCAGGTCGCAGTAGCTTAACAAGACAGATTAAATGCCCCTTGGAAGAGCAGTGGAGATCGCAGTAGCTTAACAAGACGGTTTAAATGCCCCTTGCAAGAGACGTGCAGGTCGCAGTAGCTTAACAAGAGGGTTTAAAAGCCCCTTAGAAGAGGCTTGCAGGTCGCAGTAGCTTACCAAGACGGTTTAAATGCCCCTTGGAAGAGACGTGCAGGTCGCAGTAGCTTACCAAGACGGTTTAAATGCCCCTTGGAAGAGACGTGCAGGTCGCAGTAGCTTAACAAGATGGTTTAAATGCCCCTTGGAAGAGCGGTGGAGGTCACAGTAGCAAAACAAGATGATTTAAATGCCCCTTGGAAAAGACATGCAGGTCGCAGTAGCTTAACAAGATGGTTTAAATGCCCCTTTGAAGAGATGAGCAGGTCGCTTTAGCTTAACAAGAAGGTTTAAATGCCCCTTGGAAGAGGATTGCAGGTCGCAGTAGCTTACCAATATGGTTTAAATGCCCCTTGGAAGAGACGTGGAGGTCGCAGTAGCTTAACAAGAAGGTTTAAATGCCCCTTGGAAGAGGATTGCAGGTCGCAGTAGCTTAACAAGACGGTTTAAATGCCCCTTGGAAGAGCGGTGGAGGTCGCAGTAGCTTAACAAGACGGTTTAAATGCCCCCTTGGAAGAGACATACTGGTCGCAGTAGCTTAACAAGACGGTTTAAATGCCCATTGGAAGAGACGTACAGGTCGCAGTAGCTTAACAAGATGGTTTAAATGCCCCTTGGAAGAGACGTGCAGGTCGCAGTAGCTTAACAAGACAGTTTAAATGCCCCTTGGAAGAGACGTGTAGTTCGCAGTAGCTTAACAAGACGGTTTAAATGCCCCTTGGAAGAGACGTGCAGGTCGCAGTAGCTTAACAAGACTAATTAAATGCCCTTTGGAAGAGCGGTGAAGGTCGCAGTAGCTTAACAAGACGATTTAAATGCCCCTTGGAAGAGACGTGCAGGTCACTGTAGCTTAACAAGACGGTTTAAATGCCCCTTGGAAGAGGCTTCAGGGTCGCAGTAGCTTAACAAGACGGTTTAAATGCCCCTTGGAAGAGACGTGCAGGTCGCAGTAGCATAACAAGACGGTTTAAATGCCCCTTGGAAGAGACGTGCAGGTCACTGTAGCATAACAAGACGGTTTAAATGCCCCTTGGAAGAGGCTTCCGGGTCGCAGTAGCTTACCAAGACGGTTTAAATGCCCCTTGGAAGAGACGTGCACGTCGCAGTAGCTTAACAAGACGGTTTAAATGCCCCTTGGTAGAGCGGTGGAGGTCGCAGTGGCTTAACAAGACGGTTTACATGCCCCTTGGAAGAGACATACAGGTCACAGCAGCTTAACATGACAGTTTAAATGCCCATTGGAAGAGAAGTGCAGGTCGCAGTAGCTTAACAAGATGGTTTAAATGCCCCTTGGAAGAGACGTGCAGGTCGCAGTAGCTTAACAAGACGGTTTAAATGCCCCTTGGAAGAGACGTGCAGGTCGCAGTAGCTTAACAAGACAGTTTAAATGCCCCTTGGAAGAGCAGTGGAGATCGCAGTAGCTTAACAAGACGGTTTAAATGCCCCTTGGTAGAGACGTGCAGGTCACAGTAGCTTAACAAGACGGTTAAAATGCCCTTTGGAAGAGCGGTGAAGGTCGCAGTAGCTTAACAAGACAGTTTAAATGCCCCTTGGAAGAGACGTGTAGGTCGCAGTACCTTAACAACACGGTTAAATGCCCCTTGGAAGAGATGTGCAGGTCGCAGTAGCTTAACAAGACGGTTTAAATGCCTCTTGGAAGAGACGTGCAGGAAGCTGTAGCTTAACAAGACGGTTTAAATGCCCCTTGGAAGAGACGTGCAGGTCGCAGTAGCTTAACAAGACAGTTTAAATGCCCCTTGGAAGAGAAGTGGAGGTCGCAGTAGCTTAACAAGACGGTTTAAATGCCCCTTGGAAGAGACGTGCAGGTTGCAGTAGCTAAACAAGAGGGTTTAAATGCCCCTTAGAAGAGGCTTGCAGGTCGCAGTAGCTTACCAAGACGGTTTAAATGCCCCTTGGAAGAGACGTGCAGGTCGCAGTAGCTTAACAAGACGGTTTAAATGCCACTTGGAAGAGAGGTGGAGGTCGCAGTAGCTTAACAACACAGTTTAAATGCCCCTTGGAAGAGACGTGCAGGTCGCAGTAGCTTAACAAGACGGTTTAAACGCCCCTTGGAAGAGCAGTGGAGGTCGCAGTAGCTTAACAAGACTGTTAAAATGCCCTTTGGAAGAGCGGTGAAGGTCAAAGTAGCTTAACAAGACGGTTTAAATGCCCCTTGGAAGAGATGTGCAGGTCGCAGAAGCTTAACAAGACGGTTAAAATGCCACTTGGAAGAGACGTGCAGGTCGCAGTAGCTTAACAAGACGGTTTAAATTCCCCTTGTAAGAGAGGTGGAGGTCGCAGTAGCTTAACAAGACGGTTTAAATGCCCCTTGGAAGAGACGTGCAGGTCGCAGTAGCTTAACAAGACGGTTTAAATGCCCCTTGGAAGAGCAGTGGAGGTCACAGTAGCTTAACAAGACGGTTAAAATGTCCTTTGGAAGAGCGGTGAAGGTCGCAATAGCTTAACAAGACGGTTTAAATGCCCCTTGGAAGAGATGTGCAGGTCGCAGTAGCTTAACAAGACGGTTTAAATGCCCCTTGGAAGACACGTGCAGGTCGCAGTAGCTTAACAAGACGGTTTAAATGCCCCTTGGAAGAGACGTGCAGGTCGCAGTAGCTTAACAAGACGGTTTAAATGCCTCTTGGAAGAGAGGTGGAGGTCGCAGTAGCTTAACAAGACAGTTTAAATGCCCCTTGGAAGAGACGTGCAGGTGGTAGTAGCTTAACAAGACGGTTTAAATGCCCCTTGGAAGAGACATGCAGGTCGCAGTAGCTTAACAAGATGGTTTAAATGCCCCTTGGAAGAGCGGTGGAGGTCACAGTAGCAAAACAAGACAATTTAAATGCCCCTTGGAAAAGACATGCAGGTCGCAGTAGCTTAACAAGATGGTTTAAATGCCCCTTTGAAGAGATGAGCAGGTCGCAGTAGCTTAACAAGAAGGTTTAAATGCCCCTTGGAAGAGGATTGCAGGTCGCAGTAGCTTACCAAGATGGTTTAAATGCCCCTTGGAAGAGACGTGCAGGTCGCAGTAGCTTAACAAGACGGTTTAAATGCCCCTTGGAAGAGCGGTGGAGGTCGCAGTAGCTTAACAAGACGGTTTAAATGCCCCTTGGAAGAGGCTTCCGGGTCGCAGTAGCTTAACAAGACAGTTTAAATGCCCCTTGGAAGAGACGTGCAGGTCGCAGTAGCTTAACAAGACGGTATAAATGCCCCTTGGAAGAGACGTGCAGGTCACTGTAGCTTAACAAGACGGTTTAAATGCCCCTTGGAAGAGGCTTCCGGGTCGCAGAAGCTTACCAAGACGGTTTAAATGCCCCTTGGAAGAGACGTGCACGTCGCATTAGCTTAACAAGACGGTTTAAATGCCCCTTGGTACAGCGGTGGAGGTCGCAGTGGCTTAACAAGACGGTTTACATGCCCCTTGGAAGAGACATACAGGTCACAGCAGCTTAACATGAGGGCTTAAATGCCCATTGGAAGAGAAGTGCAGGTCGCAGTAGCTTAACAAGATGGTTTAAATGCCCCTTGGAAGAGACGTGCAGGTCGCAGTAGCTTAACAAGACGGTTTAAATGCCCCTTGGAAGAGACGTGCAGGTCGCAGTAGCTTAACAAGACAGTTTAAATGCCCCTTGGAAGAGCAGTGGAGATCGCAGTAGCTTAACAAGACGGTTTAAATGCCCCTTGGTAGAGACGTGCAGGTCACAGTAGCTTAGCAAGAAGGTTAAAATGCCCTTTGGAAGAGCGGTGAAGGTCGCATTAGCTTAACAAGACAGTTTAAATGCCCCTTGGAAAAGACGTGCAGGTTGCAGTACCTTAACAAGACGGTTAAATGACCCTTGGAAGAGATGTGCAGGTCGCAGTAGCTTAACAAGACGGTTTAATTGCCCCTTGGAAGAGACGTGCAGGAAGCAGTAGCTTAACAAGACGGTTTAAATGCCCCTTGGAAGAGACGTGTAGTTCGCAGTAGCTTAACAAGACGGTTTAAATGCCCCTTGGAAGAGACGTGCAGGTCGCAGTAGCTTAACAAGACGGTTTAAATGCCCTTTAGAAGAGCGGTGAAGGTCGCAGTAGCTTAACAAGACGATTTAAATGCCCCTTGGAAGAGACGTGCAGGTCACTGTAGCTTAACAAGACGGTTTAAATGCCCCTTGGAAGAGGCTTCCGGGTCGCAGTAGCTTAACAAGACAGTTTAAATGCCCCTTGGAAGAGACGTGCAGGTCGCAGTAGCTTTACAAGATGGTTTAAATGCCCCTTGGAAGAGACGTGCAGGTCACTGTAGCTTAACAAGACGGTCTAAATGCCCCTTGGAAGAGGCTTCCGGGTCGCAGTAGCTTACCAAGACGGTTTAAATGCCGCTTGGTAGAGCGGTGAAGGTCGCAGTGGCTTAACAAGACGGTTTACATGCCCCTTGGAAGAGACATACAGGTGACAGCAGCTTAACATGACGGTTTAAATGCCCATTGGAAGAGAAGTGCAGGTCGCAGTAGCATAACAAGATGGTTTAAATGCCCCTTGGAAGAGACGTGCAGGTCGCAGTAGCTTAGCAAGACGGTTTAAATGCCCCTTCGAAGAGACGTGCAGGTCGCAGTAGCTTAACAAGACAGTTTAAATGCCCCTTGGAAGAGCAGTGGAGATCGCAGTAGCTTAACAAGACGGTTTAAATGAACCTTGGTAGAGACGTGCAGGTCACAGTAGCTTAACAAGACGGTTAAAATGCCCTTTGGAAGAGCGGTGAAGGTCGCAGTAGCTTAACAAGACAGTTTAAATGCCCCTTGGAAGAGACGTGCAGGTCGCAGTACCTTAACAAGACGGTTAAATGCACCTTGGAAGAGATGTGCAGGTCGCAGTAGCTTAACAAGAAGGTTTAAATGCCCCTTGGAAGAGACGTGCAGGTGGTAGTAGCTTAACAAGACGGTTTAAATGCCCCTTGGAAGAGACATGCAGGTCGCAGTAGCTTAACAAGATGGTTTAAATGCCCCTTGGAAGAGCGGTGGAGGTCACAGTAGCAAAACAAGACAATTTAAATGCCCCTTGGAAAAGACATGCAGGTCGCAGTAGCTTAACAAGATGGTTTAAATGCCCCTTTGAAGAGATGAGCAGGTCGCAGTAGCTTAACAAGAAGGTTTAAATGCCCCTTGGAAGAGGATTGCAGGTCGCAGTAGCTTACCAAGATGGTTTAAATGCCCCTTGGAAGAGACGTGCAGGTCGCAGTAGCTTAACAAGACGGTTTAAATGCCCCTTGGAAGAGCGGTGGAGGTCGCAGTAGCTTAACAAGACGGTTTAAATGCCCCTTGGAAGAGGCTTCCGGGTCGCAGTAGCTTAACAAGACAGTTTAAATGCCCCTTGGAAGAGACGTGCAGGTCGCAGTAGCTTAACAAGACGGTATAAATGCCCCTTGGAAGAGACGTGCAGGTCACTGTAGCTTAACAAGACGGTTTAAATGCCCCTTGGAAGAGGCTTCCGGGTCGCAGAAGCTTACCAAGACGGTTTAAATGCCCCTTGGAAGAGACGTGCACGTCGCATTAGCTTAACAAGACGGTTTAAATGCCCCTTGGTACAGCGGTGGAGGTCGCAGTGGCTTAACAAGACGGTTTACATGCCCCTTGGAAGAGACATACAGGTCACAGCAGCTTAACATGAGGGCTTAAATGCCCATTGGAAGAGAAGTACAGGTCGCAGTAGCTTAACAAGATGGTTTAAATGCCCCTTGGAAGAGACGTGCAGGTCGCAGTAGCTTAACAAGACGGTTTAAATGCCCCTTGGAAGAGACGTGCAGGTCGCAGTAGCTTAACAAGACAGTTTAAATGCCCCTTGGAAGAGCAGTGGAGATCGCAGTAGCTTAACAAGACGGTTTAAATGCCCCTTGGTAGAGACGTGCAGGTCACAGTAGCTTAGCAAGAAGGTTAAAATGCCCTTTGGATGAGCGGTGAAGGTCGCATTAGCTTAACAAGACAGTTTAAATGCCCCTTGGAAAAGACGTGCAGGTTGCAGTACCTTAACAAGACGGTTAAATGACCCTTGGAAGAGATGTGCAGGTCGCAGTAGCTTAACAAGACGGTTTAATTGCCCCTTGGAAGAGACGTGCAGGAAGCAGTAGCTTAACAAGACGGTTTAAATGCCCCTTGGAAGAGACGTGTAGTTCGCAGTAGCTTAACAAGACGGTTTAAATGCCCCTTGGAAGAGACGTGCAGGTCGCAGTAGCTTAACAAGACGGTTTAAATGCCCTTTAGAAGAGCGGTGAAGGTCGCAGTAGCTTAACAAGACGATTTAAATGCCCCTTGGAAGAGACGTGCAGGTCACTGTAGCTTAACAAGACGGTTTAAATGCCCCTTGGAAGAGGCTTCCGGGTCGCAGTAGCTTAACAAGACAGTTTAAATGCCCCTTGGAAGAGACGTGCAGGTCGCAGTAGCTTTACAAGATGGTTTAAATGCCCCTTGGAAGAGACGTGCAGGTCACTGTAGCTTAACAAGACGGTCTAAATGCCCCTTGGAAGAGGCTTCCGGGTCGCAGTAGCTTACCAAGACGGTTTAAATGCCGCTTGGTAGAGCGGTGAAGGTCGCAGTGGCTTAACAAGACGGTTTACATGCCCCTTGGAAGAGACATACAGGTGACAGCAGCTTAACATGACGGTTTAAATGCCCATTGGAAGAGAAGTGCAGGTCGCAGTAGCATAACAAGATGGTTTAAATGCCCCTTGGAAGAGACGTGCAGGTCGCAGTAGCTTAGCAAGACGGTTTAAATGCCCCTTCGAAGAGACGTGCAGGTCGCAGTAGCTTAACAAGACAGTTTAAATGCCCCTTGGAAGAGCAGTGGAGATCGCAGTAGCTTAACAAGACGGTTTAAATGAACCTTGGTAGAGACGTGCAGGTCACAGTAGCTTAACAAGACGGTTAAAATGCCCTTTGGAAGAGCGGTGAAGGTCGCAGTAGCTTAACAAGACAGTTTAAATGCCCCTTGGAAGAGACGTGCAGGTCGCAGTACCTTAACAAGACGGTTAAATGCACCTTGGAAGAGATGTGCAGGTCGCAGTAGCTTAACAAGAAGGTTTAAATGCCCCTTGGAAGAGACATGCAGGTCGCAGTAGCTTAACAAGACAGTTTAAATGCCCCTTGGAAGAGAAGTGGAGGTCGCAGTAGCTTAACAAGACGGTTTAAATGCCCCTTGGAAGAGACATGCAGGTTGCAGTAGCTAAACAAGATGGTTTAAATGCCCCTTGGAAGAGCGATGGAGGTCACAGTAGCTTAACAAGACGGTTTAAATGCCCCTTGGAAGAGACTCGCAGGTCGCAGTAGCTTAACAAGATGGTTTAAATTCCCCTTGGAAGAGACGTGCAGGTCGCAGTAGCTTGACAAGACTGTTTAAATGCCCCTTAGAAGAGGCTTGCAGTTCGCAGTAGCTTACCAAGATGGTTTAAATTCCCCTTGGAAGAGACGTGCAAGTCGCAGTAGCTTAACAAGAGGGTTTAAATGGCCCTTAGAAGAGGCTTGCAGGTCGCAGTAGCTTAAAAGATGGTTTAAATGCCCCTTGGAAGAGAAGTGCAGGTCGCAGTAGCTTAACAAGACAGTATAAATGCCCCTTGGAAGAGACGTGCAGTTCGCAGTAGCTTAACAAGACGGTTTAAATGCCCCTTGGAAGAGACGTGCAGGTCGCAGTAGCTTAACAAGACGGATTAAATGCCCCTTGGAAGAGCAGTGGAGGTCACAGTAGCTTAACAAGACGGTTAAAATGCCCTTTGAAAGAGCGGTGAAGTTCGCAGTAGCTTAACAAGACGGTTTAAATGCCCCTTGGAAGAGATGTGCAGGTCGCAGTAGCTTAACAAGAGGGTTTAAATGCCCCTTGGAAGAGACGTGCAGGTCGCAGTAGCTTAACAAGAGGGTTTAAATGCCCCTTGGAAGAGACGTACAGGTCGCAGCAGATTAACAAGACGGTTTAAATGCCCCTTGGAAGAGAGGTGGAGGTCGCAGTAGCTTAACAAGACAGTTTAAATGCCCCTTGGAAGAGACGTGCAGGTCGCAGTAGCTTAACAAGACGGTTTAAATACCCCTTGGAAGAGACGTGCAGGTAGCAGTAGCTTAACAAGATGGTTTAAATGCCCCTTGCAAGAGACATGCAGGTCGCAGTTTCTTAACAAGAGGGATTAAATGCCCGTTAGAAGAGGATTGCAGGTCGCAGTAGCTTAACAAGACGGTTTAAATGCCCCTTGTAAGAGATGTGCAGGTCGCAGTAGCTTAACAAGACGGTTTAAACTCCCCTTGGAAGAGTAGTGGAGGTCGCAGTAGCTTAACAAGACAGTTAAAATGCCCTTTGGAAGAGCGGTGAAGGTCAAAGTAGCTTAAAAAGACGGTTTAATTTCCCCTTGGAAGAGACGTGCAGGTGGCAGTAGCTTAACAAGACGGTTAAAATGCCACTTGGAAGAGACGTGCAGGTCGCAGTAGCTTAACAAGACGGTTTAAATTCCCCTTGAAAGAGAGGTGGAGGTCGCAGTAGCTTAACAAGACGGTTTAAATGCCCCTTGGAAGAGACGTGCAGGTCGCAGTAGCTTAAAAAGACAGTTTAAATGCCCCTTGGAAGAGCAGTGGAGGTCACAGTAGCTTAACAAAACGGTTAAAATGTCTTTTGGAAGAGCGGTGAAGGTCGCAGTAGCTTAACAAGACGGTATAAATGCCCCTTGGAAGAGATGTGCAGGTCGCAGTAGCTTAACAAGAAGGTTTAAATGCCCCTTGGAAGAGACGTGCAGGTCGCAGTAGCTTAACAAGACGGTTTAAATGCCCCTTGGAAGAGACGTGCAGGTCGCAGTAGCTTAACAAGACGGTTTAAATGCCTCTTGGAAGAGAGGTGGAGGTCGCATTAGCTTAACAAGACAGTTTAAATGCCCCTTGGAAGAGACGTGCAGGTGGTAGTAGCTTAACAAGACGGTTTAAATGCCCCTTGGAAGAGACGTGCAGGTCGCAGTAGCTTAACAAGACGGTTTAAATGCGCCTTAGAAGAGAAGTGCAGGTCGCAGTAGCTTAACAAGATGGTTTAAATGCCCCTTGCAAGAGACGTGCAGGTCGCAGTAGCTTAACAAGAGGGTTTAAATGCCCCTTAGAAGAGGCTTGCAGGTCGCAGTAGCTTACCAAGACGGTTTAAATGCCCCTTGGAAAAGACGAGTAGGACGCAGTAGCTTAACAAGATGGTTTAAATGCCCCTTGGAAGAGCGGTGGAGGTCAGAGTAGCAAAACAAGATGATTTAAATGCCCCTTGGAAAAGACATGCAGGTCGCAGTAGCTTAACAAGATGGTTTAAATGCCCCTTTGAAGAGATGAGCAGGTCGCAGTAGCTTAACAAGATGGTTTCATTGCCCCTTGGAAGAGCGATGGAGGTCACAGTAGCTTAACAAGACGGTTTAAATGCCCCTTGGAACAGACGTGCAGGTTGCAGTAGCTTAACAAGACGGTTTAAATGACCCTTGGAAGAGACGCGCAGGTCGCAGTAGCTTAACAAGACGGTTTAAATGCCCCTTGAATGAGACGTGCAGGTCGCAGTAGCTTGACAAGACGGTTTAAATGCCCCTTAGAAGAGGCTTGCAGGTCGCAGTAGCTTACCAAGATGGTTTAAATGCCCCTTGGAAGAGACTTGCAGGTCGCAGTAGCTTAACAAGAGGGTTTAAATGCCCCTTAGAAGAGGCTTGCAGGTCGCAGTAGCTTAAAAGATGGTTTATATGCCCCTTGGAAGAGAAGTGCAGGTCGCAGTAGCTTAACAAGACAGTATAAATGCCCCTTGGAAGAGACGTGCAGTTCGCAGTAGCTTAACAAGACGGTTTAAATGCCCCTTGGAAGAGACGTGCAGGTCGCAGTAGCTTAACAAGACGGATTAAATGCCCCTTGGAAGAGCAGTGGAGGTCACAGTAGCTTAACAAGACGGTTAAAATGCCCTTTGGAAGAGCGGTGAAGTTCGCAGTAGCTTAACAAGACGGTTTAAATGCCCCTTGGAAGAGATGTGCAGGTCGCAGTAGCTTAACAAGACCGTTTAAATGCCCCTTGGAAGAGACGTGCAGGTCGCAGTAGCTTAACAAGAGGGTTTAAATGCCCCTTGGAAGAGACGTGCAGGTCGCAGCAGATTAACAAGACGGTTTAAATGCCCCTTGGAAGAGAGGTGGAGGTCGCAGTAGCTTAACAAGACAGTTTAAATGCCCCTTGGAAGAGACGTGCAGGTCGCAGTAGCTTAACAAAACGGTTTAAATACCCCTTGGAAGAGAAGTGCAGGTAGCAGTAGCTTAACAAGATGGTTTAAATGCCCCTTGCAAGAGACATGCAGGTCGCAGTATCTTAAAAAGAGGGTTTAAATGCCCGTTAGAAGAGGATTGCAGGTCGCAGTAGCTTACCAAGACGGTTTAAATGCCCCTTGGAAGAGACGTGCAGGTCGCAGTAGCTTAACAAGACAGTATAAATGCCCTTGGAAGAGACGTGCAGTTCGCAGTAGCTTAACAAGACGGTTTAAATGCCCCTTGGAAAAGACGTGCAGGTCGCAGTAGCTGAACAAGACCGATTAAATGCCCCTTGGAAGAGCAGTGAAGGTCACAGTAGCTTAACAAGACGGTTAAAATACCCTTTGGAAGAGCGGTGAAGATTGCAGTAGCTTAACAAGACGGTTTAAATGCCCCTTGGAAGAGAGGTGGAGGTCGCAGTAGCTTAACAAGACAGTTTAAATGACCCTTGGAAGAGACGTGCAGGTGGCAGTAGCTTAACAAGACGGTTTAAATGCCCCTTGGAAGAGACGTGCAGGTCGCAGTAGCTAAACAAGAGGGTTTAAATGCCCCTTAGAAGAGGCTTGCAGGTCGCAGTAGCTTACCAAGACGGTTTAAATGCCCCTTGGAAGAGACGTGCAGGTCACAGTAGCTTAACAAGACGGTTTAAATGCCCCTTGTAAGAGAGGTGGAGGTCGCAGTAGCTTAACAAGACAGTTTAAATGCCCCTTGGAAGAGACGTGCAGGTCGCAGTAGCTTAACAAGACGGTTTAAATGCCCCTTGTAAGAGATGTGCAGGTCGCAGTAGCTTAACAAGACGGTTTAAACGCCCCTTGGAAGAGCAGTGGAGGTCGCAGTAGCTTAGCAAGACCGTTTAAATGCACCTTGGTAGAGACGTGCAGGTCACAGTAGCTTAACAAGACTGTTAAAATGCCCTTTGGAAGAGCGGTGAAGGTCAAAGTAGCTTAACAAGACGGTTTAAATGCCCCTTGGAAGAGATGTGCAGGTCGCAGAAGCTTAACAAGACGGTTAAAATGCAACTTGGAAGAGACGTGCAGGTCGCAGTAGCTTAACAAGACGGTTTAAATTCCCCTTGTAAGAGAGGTGGAGGTCGCAGTAGTTAACAAGACGGTTTAAATGCCCCTTGGAAGAGACGTGCAGGTCGCAGTAGCTTAACAAGACGGTTTAAATGCCCCTTGGAAGAGCAGTGGAGGTCACAGTAGCTTAACAAGACGGTTAAAATGTCCTTTGGAAGAGCGGTGAAGGTCGCAATAGCTTAACAAGACGGTTTAAATGCCCCTTGGAAGAGATGTGCAGGTCGCAGTAGCTTAACAAGACGGTTTAAATGCCCCTTGGAAGAGACGTGCAGGTCGCAGTAGCTTAACAAGACGGTTTAAATGCCCCTTGGAAGAGACGTGCAGGTCGCAGTAGCTTAACAAGACGGTTTAAATGCCTCTTGGAAGAGAGGTGGAGGTCGCAGTAGCTTAACAAGACAGTTTAAATGCCCCTTGGAAGAGACGTGCAGGTGGTAGTAGCTTAACAAGACGGTTTAAATGCCCCTTGGAAGAGACGTGCAGGTCGCAGTAGCTTAACAAGATGGTTTAAATGCCCCTTGGAAGAGCGGTGGAGGTCACAGTAGCAAAACAAGACGATTTAAATGCCCCTTGAAAAAGACATGCAGGTCGCAGTAGCTTAATAAGATGGTTTAAATGCCCCTTTGAAGAGATGAGCAGGTCGCAGTAGCTTAACAAGAAGGTTTAAATGCCCCTTGGAAGAGGATTGCAGGTCGCAGTAGCTTACCAAGATGGTTTAAATGCCCCTTGGAAGGGACGTGCAGGTCGCAGTAGCTTAACAAGACGGTTTAAATGCCCCTTGGAAGAGCGGTGGAGGTCGCAGTAGCTTAACAAGACGGTTTAAATGCCCCTTGGAAGAGGCTTCCGGGTCGCAGTAGCTTAACAAGACAGTTTAAATGCCCCTTGGAAGAGATGTGCAATTCGCAGTAGCTTAACAAGATGGTTTAAATGCCCCTTGGAAGAGACGTGCAGGTCACTGTAGCTTAACAAGACGGTTTAAATGCACCTTGAAGAGGCTTCCGGGTCGCAGTAGCTTACCAAGACGGTTTAAATGCCCCTTGGAAGAGACGTGCACGTCGCATTAGCTTAACAAGACGGTTTAAATGCCCCTTGGTACAGCGGTGGAGGTCGCAGTGGCTTAACAAGACGGTTTACATGCCCCTTGGAAGAGACATACAGTTCACAGCAGCTTAACATGAGGGTTTAAATGCCCATTGGAAGAAAAGTGCAGGTCGCAGTAGCTTAACAAGATGGTTTAAATGCCCCTTGGAAGAGACGTGCAGGTCGCAGTAGCTTAACAAGACGGTTTAAATGCCCCTTGGAAGAGACGTGCAGGTCGCAGTAGCTTAACAAGACAGTTTAAATGCCCCTTGGAAGAGCAGTGGAGATCGCAGTAGCTTAACAAGACGGTTTAAATGCCCCCTGGTAGAGACGTGCAGGTCACAGTAGCTTAACAAGAAGGTTAAAATGCCCTTTGGAAGAGCGTGAAGGTCGCATTAGCTTAACAAGACAGTTTAAATGCCCCTTGGAAAAGACGTGCAGGTTGCAGTACCTTAACAAGACGGTTAAATGACCCTTGGAAGAGATGTGCAGGTCGCAGTAGCTTAACAAGACGGTTTAATTGCCCCTTGGAAGAGACGTTCAGGAAGCAGTAGCTTAACAAGACGGTTTAAATGCCCCTTGAAAGAGACGTGTAGTTCGCAGTAGCTTAACAAGACGGTTTAAATGCCCCTTGGAAGAGACGTGCAGGTTGCAGTAGCTTAACAAGACGGATTAAATGCCCTTTAGAAGAGCGGTGAAGGTCGCAGTAGCTTAACAAGACGATTTAAATGCCCCTTGGAAGAGACGTGCAGGTCACTGTAGCTTAACAAGACGGTTTAAATGCCCCTTGGAAGAGGCTTCCGGGTCGCAGTAGCTTAACAAGACAGTTTAAATGCCCCTTGGAAGAGACGTGCAGGTCGCAGTAGCTTTACAAGATGGTTTAAATGCCCCTTGGAAGAGACGTGCAGGTCACTGTAGCTTAACAAGACGGTTTAAATGCCCCTTGGAAGAGGCTTCCGGGTCGCAGTAGCTTACCAAGACGGTTAAAATGCCCCTTGGAAGAGACGTGCACGTCGCAGTAGCTTAACAAGACGGTTTAAATGCCGCTTGGTAGAGCGGTGGAGGTCGCAGTGGCTTAACAAGACGGTTTACATGCCCCTTGGAAGAGACATACAGGTGACAGCAGCTTAACATGACGGTTTAAATGCCCATTGGAAGAGAAGTGCAGGTCGCAGTAGCATAACAAGATGGTTTAAATGCCCCTTGGAAGAGACGTGCAGGTCGCAGTAGCTTAACAAGACAGTTTAAATGCCCCTTCGAAGAGACGTGCAGGTCGCAGTAGCTTAACAAGACAGTTTAAATGCCCCTTGGAAGAGCAGTGGAGATCGCAGTAGCTTAACAAGACGGTTTAAATGAACCTTGGTAGAGACGTGCAGGTCACAGTAGCTTAACAAGACGGTTAAAATGCCCTTTGGAAGAGCGGTGAAGGTCGCAGTAGCTTAACAAGACAGTTTAAATGCCCCTTGGAAGAGACGTGCAGGTCGCAGTACCTTAACAAGACGGTTAAATGCCCCTTGGAAGAGATGTGCAGGTCGCAGTAGCTTAACAAGAAGGTTTAAATGCCCCTTGGAAGAGACGTGCAGGTCGCAGTAGCTTAACAAGACAGTTTAAATGCCCCTTGGAAGAGAAGTGGAGGTCGCAGTAGCTTAACAAGATGGTTTAAATGCCCCTTGGAAGAGACATGCAGGTTGCAGTAGCTAAACAAGATGGTTTAAATGCCCCTTGGAAGAGCGATGGAGGTCACAGTAGCTTAACAAGACGGTTTAAATGCCCCTTGGAAGAGACTCGCAGGTCGCAGTAGCTTAACAAGGCGGTTTAAATGCCCCTTGAATGAGACGTGCAGGTCGCAGTAGCTTGACAAGACGGTTTAAATGCCCCTTAGAAGAGGCTTGCAGTTCGCAGTAGCTTACCAAGATGGTTTAAATGCCCCTTGGAAGAGACGTGCAGGTCGCAGTAGCTTAACAAGAGGGTTTAAATGCCCCTTAGAAGAGGCTTGCAGGTCGCAGTAGCTTAAAAGATGGTTTAAATGCCCCTTGGAAGAGAAGTGCAGGTCGCAGTAGCTTAACAAGACAGTATAAATGCCCCTTGGAAGAGACGTGCAGTTCGCAGTAGCTTAACAAGACGGTTTAAATGCCCCTTGGAAGAGACGTGCAGGTCGCAGTAGCTTAACAAGATGGATTAAATGCCCCTTGGAAGAGCAGTGGAGGTTACAGTAGCTTAACAAGACGGTTAAAATGCCCTTTGGAAGAGCGGTGAAGTTCGCAGTAGCTTAACAAGACGGTTTAAATGCACCTTGGAAGAGATGTGCAGGTCGCAGTAGCTTATCAAGACCGTTTAAATTCCCCTTGGAAGAGACGTGCAGGTCGCATTAGCTTAACAAGAGGGTTTAAATGCCCCTTGGAAGAGACGTGCAGGTCGCAGCAGATTAACAAGACGGTTTAAATGCCCCTTGGAAGAGACGTGCAGGTAGCAGTAGCTTAACAAGACGGTTTAAATGCCCCTTGTAAGAGATGTGCAGGTCGCAGTAGCTTAACAAGACGGTTTAAACGCCCCTTGGAAGAGACGTGCAGGTCGCAGTAGCTTAACAAGAGGGTTTAAAAGCCCCTTAGAAGAGGCTTGCAGGTCGCAGTAGCTTACCAAGACGGTTTAAATGCCCCTTGGAAGAGACGTGCAGGTCGCAGTAGCTTACCAAGACGGTTTAAATGCCCCTTGGAAGAGACGTGCAGGTCGCAGTAGCTTAACAAGATGGTTTAAATGCCCCTTGGAAGAGCGGTGGAGGTCACAGTAGCAAAACAAGATGATTTAAATGCCCCTTGGAAAAGACATGCAGGTCGCAGTAGCTTAACAAGATGGTTTAAATGCCCCTTTGAAGAGATGAGCAGGTCGCTTTAGCTTAACAAGAAGGTTTAAATGCCCCTTGGAAGAGGATTGCAGGTCGCAGTAGCTTACCAATATGGTTTAAATGCCCCTTGGAAGAGACGTGGAGGTCGCAGTAGCTTAACAAGAAGGTTTAAATGCCCCTTGGAAGAGGATTGCAGGTCGCAGTAGCTTAACAAGACGGTTTAAATGCCCCTTGGAAGAGCGGTGGAGGTCGCAGTAGCTTAACAAGACGGTTTAAATGCCCCCTTGGAAGAGACATACTGGTCACAGTAGCTTAACAAGACGGTTTAAATGCCCATTGGAAGAGACGTACAGGTCGCAGTAGCTTAACAAGATGGTTTAAATGCCCCTTGGAAGAGACGTGCAGGTCGCAGTAGCTTAACAAGACAGTTTAAATGCCCCTTGGAAGAGACGTGTAGTTCGCAGTAGCTTAACAAGACGGTTTAAATGCCCCTTGGAAGAGACGTGCAGGTCGCAGTAGCTTAACAAGACTAATTAAATGCCCTTTGAAAGAGCGGTGAAGGTCGCAGTAGCTTAACAAGACGATTTAAATGCCCCTTGGAAGAGACGTGCAGGTCACTGTAGCTTAACAAGACGGTTTAAATGCCCCTTGGAAGAGGCTTCAGGGTCGCAGTAGCTTAACAAGACGGTTTAAATGCCCCTTGGAAGAGACGTGCAGGTCGCAGTAGCATAACAAGACGGTTTAAATGCCCCTTGGAAGAGTCGTGCAGGTCACTGTAGCTTAACAAGACAGTTTAAATGCCCCTTGGAAGAGGCTTCCGGGTCGCAGTAGCTTACCAAGACGGTTTAAATGCCCCTTGGAAGAGACGTGCACGTCGCAGTAGCTTAACAAGACGGTTTAAATGCCCCTTGGTAGAGCGGTGGATGTCGCAGTGGCTTAACAAGACGGTTTACATGCCCCTTGGAAGAGACATACAGGTCACAGCAGCTTAACATGACAGTTTAAATGCCCATTGGAAGAGAAGTGCAGGTCGCAGTAGCTTAACAAGATGGTTTAAATGCCCCTTGGAAGAGACGTGCAGGTCGCAGTAGCTTAACAAGACGGTTTAAATGCCCCTTGGAAGAGACATGCAGGTCGCAGTAGCTTAACAAGACAGATTAAATGCCCCTTGGAAGAGCAGTGGAGATCGCAGTAGCTTAACAAGACGGTTTAAATGCCCCTTGCAAGAGACGTGCAGGTCGCAGTAGCTTAACAAGAGGGTTTAAAAGCCCCTTAGAAGAGGCTTGCAGGTCGCAGTAGCTTACCAAGACGGTTTAAATGCCCCTTGGAAGAGACGTGCAGGTCGCAGTAGCTTACCAAGACGGTTTAAATGCCCCTTGGAAGAGACGTGCAGGTCGCAGTAGCTTAACAAGATGGTTTAAATGCCCCTTGGAAGAGCGGTGGAGGTCACAGTAGCAAAACAAGATGATTTAAATGCCCCTTGGAAAAGACATGCAGGTCGCAGTAGCTTAACAAGATGGTTTAAATGCCCCTTTGAAGAGATGAGCAGGTCGCTTTAGCTTAACAAGAAGGTTTAAATGCCCCTTGGAAGAGGATTGCAGGTCGCAGTAGCTTACCAATATGGTTTAAATGCCCCTTGGAAGAGACGTGGAGGTCGCAGTAGCTTAACAAGAAGGTTTAAATGCCCCTTGGAAGAGGATTGCAGGTCGCAGTAGCTTAACAAGACGGTTTAAATGCCCCTTGGAAGAGCGGTGGAGGTCGCAGTAGCTTAACAAGACGGTTTAAATGCCCCCTTGGAAGAGACATACTGGTCGCAGTAGCTTAACAAGACGGTTTAAATGCCCATTGGAAGAGACGTACAGGTCGCAGTAGCTTAACAAGATGGTTTAAATGCCCCTTGGAAGAGACGTGCAGGTCGCAGTAGCTTAACAAGACAGTTTAAATGCCCCTTGGAAGAGACGTGTAGTTCGCAGTAGCTTAACAAGACGGTTTAAATGCCCCTTGGAAGAGACGTGCAGGTCGCAGTAGCTTAACAAGACTAATTAAATGCCCTTTGGAAGAGCGGTGAAGGTCGCAGTAGCTTAACAAGACGATTTAAATGCCCCTTGGAAGAGACGTGCAGGTCACTGTAGCTTAACAAGACGGTTTAAATGCCCCTTGGAAGAGGCTTCAGGGTCGCAGTAGCTTAACAAGACGGTTTAAATGCCCCTTGGAAGAGACGTGCAGGTCGCAGTAGCATAACAAGACGGTTTAAATGCCCCTTGGAAGAGACGTGCAGGTCACTGTAGCATAACAAGACGGTTTAAATGCCCCTTGGAAGAGGCTTCCGGGTCGCAGTAGCTTACCAAGACGGTTTAAATGCCCCTTGGAAGAGACGTGCACGTCGCAGTAGCTTAACAAGACGGTTTAAATGCCCCTTGGTAGAGCGGTGGAGGTCGCAGTGGCTTAACAAGACGGTTTACATGCCCCTTGGAAGAGACATACAGGTCACAGCAGCTTAACATGACAGTTTAAATGCCCATTGGAAGAGAAGTGCAGGTCGCAGTAGCTTAACAAGATGGTTTAAATGCCCCTTGGAAGAGACGTGCAGGTCGCAGTAGCTTAACAAGACGGTTTAAATGCCCCTTGGAAGAGACGTGCAGGTCGCAGTAGCTTAACAAGACAGTTTAAATGCCCCTTGGAAGAGCAGTGGAGATCGCAGTAGCTTAACAAGACGGTTTAAATGCCCCTTGGTAGAGACGTGCAGGTCACAGTAGCTTAACAAGACGGTTAAAATGCCCTTTGGAAGAGCGGTGAAGGTCGCAGTAGCTTAACAAGACAGTTTAAATGCCCCTTGGAAGAGACGTGTAGGTCGCAGTACCTTAACAACACGGTTAAATGCCCCTTGGAAGAGATGTGCAGGTCGCAGTAGCTTAACAAGACGGTTTAAATGCCTCTTGGAAGAGACGTGCAGGAAGCTGTAGCTTAACAAGACGGTTTAAATGCCCCTTGGAAGAGACGTGCAGGTCGCAGTAGCTTAACAAGACAGTTTAAATGCCCCTTGGAAGAGAAGTGGAGGTCGCAGTAGCTTAACAAGACGGTTTAAATGCCCCTTGGAAGAGACGTGCAGGTTGCAGTAGCTAAACAAGATGGTTTAAATGCCCCTTGGAAGAGACGCGCAGGTCGCAGTAGCTTAACAAGACGGTTTAAATGCCCCTTGAATGAGACATGCAGGTCGCAGTACCTTGACAAGACGGTTTAAATGCCCCTTAGAAGAGGCTTGCAGGTCGCAGTAGCTTACCAAGATGGTTTAAATGCCCCTTGGAAGAGACGTACAGGTCGCAGTAGCTGAACAAGAGGGTTTAAATGCCCCTTAGAAGAGGCTTGCAGGTCGCAGTAGCTTAAAAGATGGTTTAAATGCCCCTTGGAAGAGAAGTGCAGGTCGCAGTAGCTTAACAAGACAGTATAAATGCCCCTTGGAAGAGACGTGCAGTTCGCAGTAGCTTAACAAAACGGTTTAAATGCCCCTTGGAAGAGACGTGCAGGTCGCAGTAGCTTAACAAGACGGATTAAATGCCCCTTGGAAGAGCAGTGGAGGTCACAGTAGCATAACAAGACGGTTAAAATGCCCTTTGGAAGAGCGGTGAAGTTCGCAGTAGCTTAACAAGACGGTTTAAATGCCCCTTGGAAGAGATTTGCAGGTCGCAGTAGCTTAACAAGACCGTTTAAATGCCCCTTGGAAGAGACGTGCAGGTCGCAGTAGCTTAACAAGAGGGTTTAAATGCCCCTTGGAAGAGACGTGCAGGTCGCAGCAGATTAACAAGACGTATTAAATGCCCCTTGGAAGAGAGGTGGAGGTCGCAGTAGCTTAACAAGACAGTTAAAATGCCCCTTGGAAGAGACGTGCAGGTCGCAGTAGCTTAACAAGACGGTTTAAATACCCCTTGGAAGAGAAGTGCAGGTAGCAGTAGCTTAACAAGATGGTTTAAATGCCCCTTGCAAGAGACATGCAGGTCTCAGTATCTTAACAAGAGGGTTTAAATGCCCGTTAGAAGAGGATTGCAGGTCGCAGAAGCTTACCAAGACGGTTTAAATGCCCCTTGGAAGAGACGTGCAGGTCGCAGTAGCTTAACAAGACGGTTTAAATGCCCCTTAGAAGAGACGTGCAGGTCGCAGTAGCTTAACAAGACGGTTTAAAGGCCCCTTGCAAGAGACGTACAGGTTGCAGTAGCTTAACAAGAGGGTTTAAATGCCCCTTAGAAGAGGCTTGCAGGTCGCAGTAGCTTACCAAGACGGTTTAAATGCCCCTTGGAAAAGACATGCAGGTCGCAGTAGCTTAACAAGATGGTTTAAATGCCCCTTGGAAGAGATGAGCTGGTCGCAGTAGCTTAACAAGACAGTATAAATGCCCCTTGGAAGAGACGTGCAGTTCGCAGTAGCTTAACAAGACGGTTTAAATGCCCCTTGGAAGAGACGTGCAGGTCGCAGTAGCTGAACAAGACCGATTAACTGCCCCTTGGAAGAGCAGTGGAGGTCACAGTAGCTTAACAAGATGGTTAAAATGCCCTTTGGAAGAGCGGTGAAGTTCGCAGTAGCTTAACAAGACGGTTTAAATGCCGCTTGAAAGAGATGTGCAGGTCGCAGTAGCTTAACAAGACGGTTTAAATGCCCCTTGGAAGAGACGTGCAGGTCGCAGTAGCTTAACAAGAGGGTTTAAATGCCCCTTGGAAGAGACGTGCAGGTCGCAGTAGCTTAACAAGACAGTTTAAATGCCCCTTGGAAGAGACGTGCAGGTCGCAGTAGCTTAACAAGATGGTTTAAATGCCCCTTGCAAGAGACATGCAGGTCGCAGTATCTTAAAAAGAGGGTTTAAATTGCTGTTAGAAGAGGATTGCAGGTCGCAGTAGCTTACCAAGACGCTTTAAATGCCCCTTGGAAGAGACGTGCAGGTCGCAGTAGCTTAACAAGACGGTTTAAATGCCCCTAGTAAGAGAGGTGGAGGTCGCAGTAGCTTAACAAGACAGTTTAAATGCCCCTTGGAAGAGACGTGCAGGTCGCAGTAGCTTAACAAGACGGTTTAAATGCCCCTTGTAAGAGATGTGCAGGTCTCAGTAGCTTAACAAGACGGTTTAAACGCCCCTTGGAAGAGCAGTGGAGGTCGCAGTAGCTTAACAAGACCGTTTAAATGCACCTTGGTAGAGACGTGCAGGTCACAGTAGCTTAACAAGACTGTTAAAATGCCCTTTGGAAGAGCGGTGAAGGTCAAAGTAGCTTAAGAAGACGGTTTAAATGCCCCTTGGAAGAGATGTGCAGGTCGCAGTAGCTTAAAAAGACGGTTTAAATGCCCCTTGGAAGAGACGTGCAGGTGGCAGTAGCTTAACAAGACGGTTAAAATGCCACTTGGAAGAGACGTGCAGGTCGCAGTAGCTTAACAAGACGGTTTAAATTCCCCTTGTAAGAGAGGTGGAGGTCGCAGTAGCTTAACAAGACGGTTTAAATGCCCCTTGGAAGAGCAGTGGAGGTCGCAGTAGCTTACCAAGACGGTTAAAATGTCCTTTGGAAGAGCGGTGAAGTTCGCAGTAGCTTAACAAGACGGTGTAAATGCCCCTTGGAAGAGCAGTGGAGATCGCAGTAGCTTAACAAGACGGTTTAAATGCCCCTTGCAAGAGACGTGCAGGTCGCAGTAGCTTAACAAGAGGGTTTAAAAGCCACTTAGAAGAGGCTTGCAGGTCGCAGTAGCTTACCAAGACGGTTTAAATGCCCCTTGGAAGAGACGTGCAGGTCGCAGTAGCTTACCAAGACGGTTTAAATGCCCCTTGGAAGAGACGTGCAGGTCGCAGTAGCTTAACAAGATGGTTTAAATGCCCCTTGGAAGAGCGGTGGAGGTCACAGTAGCAAAACAAGATGATTTAAATGCCCCTTGGAAAAGACATGCAGGTCGCAGTAGCTTAACAAGATGGTTTAAATGCCCCTTTGAAGAGATGAGCAGGTCGCTTTAGCTTAACAAGAAGGTTTAAATGCCCCTTGGAAGAGGATTGCAGGTCGCAGTAGCTTACCAATATGGTTTAAATGCCCCTTGGAAGAGACGTGGAGGTCGCAGTAGCTTAACAAGAAGGTTTAAATGCCCCTTGGAAGAGGATTGCAGGTCGCAGTAGCTTAACAAGACGGTTTAAATGCCCCTTGGAAGAGCGGTGGAGGTCGCAGTAGCTTAACAAGACGGTTTAAATGCCCCCTTGGAAGAGACATACTGGTCGCAGTAGCTTAACAAGACCTTTTAAATGCCCATTGGAAGAGACGTACAGGTCGCAGTAGCTTAACAAGATGGTTTAAATGCCCCTTGGAAGAGACGTGCAGGTCGCAGTAGCTTAACAAGACAGTTTAAATGCCCCTTGGAAGAGAAGTGGAGGTCGCAGTAGCTTAACAAGACGGTTTAAATGCCCCTTGGAAGAGACGTGCAGGTTGCAGTAGCTAAACAAGATGGTTTAAATGCCCCTTGGAAGAGATGTGCAGGTCGCAGTAGCTTAAAAAGACGGTTTAAATGCCCCTTGGAAGAGACGTGCAGGTGGCAGTAGCTTAACAAGACGGTTAAAATGCCACTTGGAAGAGACGTGCAGGTCGCAGTAGCTTAACAAGACGGTTTAAATTCCCCTTGTAAGAGAGGTGGAGGTCGCAGTAGCTTAACAAGACGGTTTAAATGCCCCTTGGAAGAGCAGTGGAGGTCGCAGTAGCTTACCAAGACGGTTAAAATGTCCTTTGGAAGAGCGGTGAAGGTCGCAGTAGCTTAACAAGACGGTTTAAATGCCCCTTGGAAGAGATGTACAGGTCGCAGTATCTTAACAAGACGGTTTAAATGCCCCTTGGAAGAGACGTGCAGGTCGCAGTAGCTTAACAAGACGGTTTAAATGCCCCTTGGAAGAGACGTGCAGGTCGCAGTAGCTTAACAAGACGGTTTAAATGCCTCTTGGAAGAGAGGTGGAGGTCGCAGTAGCTTAACAAGATGGTTTAAATGCCCCTTGGAAGAGACGTGCGGGTGATAGTAGCTTAACAAGACTGTTTAAATGCCCCTTGGAAGAGACGTGCAGGTCGTAGTAGCTTAACAAGACGGTTTAAATGCCCCTTAGAAGAGACGTGCAGGTCGCAGTAGCTTAACAAGACGGTTTAAATGCCCCTTGCAAGAGACGTGCAGGTCGCAGTAGCTTAACAAGAGGGTTTAAAAGCCCCTTAGAAGAGGCTTGCAGGTCGCAGTAGCTTACCAAGACGGTTTAAATGCCCCTTGGAAGAGACGTGCAGGTCGCAGTAGCTTACCAAGACGGTTTAAATGCCCCTTGGAAGAGACGTGCAGGTCGCAGTAGCTTAACAAGATGGTTTAAATGCCCCTTGGAAGAGCGGTGGAGGTCACAGTAGCAAAACAAGATGATTTAAATGCCCCTTGGAAAAGACATGCAGGTCGCAGTAGCTTAACAAGATGGTTTAAATGCCCCTTTGAAGAGATGAGCAGGTCGCTTTAGCTTAACAAGAAGGTTTAAATGCCCCTTGGAAGAGGATTGCAGGTCGCAGTAGCTTACCAATATGGTTTAAATGCCCCTTGGAAGAGACGTGGAGGTCGCAGTAGCTTAACAAGAAGGTTTAAATGCCCCTTGGAAGAGGATTGCAGGTCGCAGTAGCTTAACAAGACGGTTTAAATACCCCTTGGAAGAGCGGTGGAGGTCGCAGTAGCTTAACAAGACGGTTTAAATGCCCCCTTGGAAGAGACATACTGGTCGCAGTAGCTTAACAAGACGGTTTAAATGCCCATTGGAAGAGACGTACAGGTCGCAGTAGCTTAACAAGATGGTTTAAATGCCCCTTGGAAGAGACGTGCAGGTCGCAGTAGCTTAACAAGACAGTTTAAATGCCCCTTGGAAGAGACGTGTAGTTCGCAGTAGCTTAACAAGACGGTTTAAATGCCCCTTGGAAGAGACGTGCAGGTCGCAGTAGCTTAACAAGACTAATTAAATGCCCTTTGGAAGAGCGGTGAAGGTCGCAGTAGCTTAACAAGACGATTTAAATGCCCCTTGGAAGAGACGTGCAGGTCACTGTAGCTTAACAAGACGGTTTAAATGCCCCTTGGAAGAGGCTTCAGGGTCGCAGTAGCTTAACAAGACGGTTTAAATGCCCCTTGGAAGAGACGTGCAGGTCGCAGTAGCTGAACAAGACCGATTAACTGCCCCTTGGAAGAGCAGTGGAGGTCACAGTAGCTTAACAAGATGGTTAAAATGCCCTTTGGAAGAGCGGTGAAGTTCGCAGTAGCTTAACAAGACGGTTTAAATGCCCCTTGAAAGAGATGTGCAGGTCGCAGTAGCTTAACAAGACGGTTTAAATGCCCCTTGGAAGAGAGGTGGAGGTCGCAGTAGCTTAACAAGACAGTTTAAATGCCCCTTGGAAGAGACGTGCAGGTGGCAGTAGCTTAACAAGATGGTTTAAATGCCCCTTGGAAGAGACGTGCAGGTCGCAGTAGCTTAACAAGACGGTTTAAATGCCCCTTAGAAGAGACGTGCAGGTCGCAGTAGCTTAACAAGACGGTTTAAAGGCCCCTTGCAAGAGACGTACAGGTTGCAGTAGCTTAACAAGAGGGTTTAAATGCCCCTTAGAAGAGGCTTGCAGGTCGCAGTAGCTTACCAAGGCGGTTTAAATGCCCCTTGGAAGAGACGTGCAGGTCGCAGTAGCTTAACAAGATGGTTTAAATGCCCCTTGGAAGAGCGGTGGAGGTCACAGTAGATTAACAAGACGGTTTAAATGCCCCTTGGAAAAGACGTGCAGGTCGCAGCAGCTTAACAAGACGGATTAAATGCCCTTTGGAAGAGCGGTGAAGGTCGCAGTAGCTTAACAAGACGGTTTAAATGCCCCTTGGAAGAGACGTGCAGGTCGCAGCAGCTTAACAAGACGGTTTAAATGCCCCTTGGAAGAGACGTGCAGGTCGCAGTAGCTTAACAAGATGGTTAAAATGCCCCTTGGAAAAGACGTGCAGGTCGCAGTAGCTTAACAAGACGGTTTAAATGCCCCTTGGAAGATTTGTGCAGTTCGCAGTAGCTTAACAAGACGGTTTAAATGCAACTTGGAAGAGACGTGCAGGTCGCAGTAGCTTAACAAGACGGTTTAAATGCCCCTTGTAAGAGAGGTGGAGGTCGCAGTAGCTTAACAAGACGGTTAAATTGCCCTTTGGCAGAGCGGTGAAGGTTGCAGTAGCTTAACAAGACGGTTTAAATGCCCCTTGGAAGAGACGTGCAGGTCGCAGTAGCTTAACAAGACGGTTTAAATGCCCATTGGAAGAGACGTGCAGGTCGCAGTAGCTTAACAAGACGGTTTAAATGCCTCTTGGAAGAGAGGTGGAGGTCGCAGTAGCTTAACAAGACGGTTTAAATGCCCCTTGGAAGATTTGTGCAGTTCGCAGTAGCTTAACAAGACGGTTTAAATGCAACTTGGAAGAGACGTGCAGGTCGCAGTAGCTTAACAAGACGGTTTAAATGCCCCTTGTAAGAGAGGTGGAGGTCGCAGTAGCTTAACAAGACAGTTTAAATGCCCCTTGGAAGAGACGTGCAGGTCGCAGTAGCTTAACAAGACGGTTTAAATGCCCTTTGGAAGAGACGTGCAGGTCGCAGTAGCTTAAAAAGACGGTTTAAATGCCCCTTGGAAGAGCAGTGGAGGTCACAGTAGCTTAACAAGACGGTTAAATTGCCCTTTGGCAGAGCGGTGAAGGTTGCAGTAGCTTAACAAGACGGTTTAAATGCCCCTTGGAAGAGATGTGCAGGTCGCAGTAGCTTAACAAGACGGTTTAAATGCCCCTTGGAAGAGACGTGCAGGTCGCAGTAGCTTAACAAGACGGTTTAAATGCCCATTGGAAGAGACGTGCAGGTCGCAGTAGCTTAACAAGACGGTTTAAATGCCTCTTGGAAGAGAGGTGGAGGTCGCAGTAGCTTAACAAGACGGTTTAAATGCCCCTTGGAAGAGACGTGCAGGTGGTAGTAGCTTAACAAGACGGTTTAAATGCCCCTTGGAAGAGACGTGCAGGTCGCAGTAGCTTAACAAGACGGTTTAAATGCCCCTTAGAAGAGACGTGCAGGTCGCAGTAGCTTAACAAGACGGTTTAAATGCCCCTTGCAAGAGACGTGCAGGTCGCAGTAGCTTAACAAGAGGGTTTAAATGCCCCTTAGAAGAGGCTTGCAGGTCGCAGTAGCTAACCAAGACGGTTTAAATGCCCCTTGGAAGAGACGTGCAGGTCGCAGTAGCTTAACAAGATGGTTTAAATGCACCTTGGAAGAGAGGTGGAGGTCACAGTAGCTTAACAAGACGGTATAAATGCCCCTTGGAAAAGTCATGCAGGTCGCAGTAGCTTAACAAAGACGGTTTAAATGCCCCTTGGAAGAGGATTGCAGGTCGCAGTAGCTTTCCAAGATGGTTTAAATGCCCCTTGGAAGAGACGTGCAGGTCGCAGTAGCTTAACAAGACGGTTTAAATGCCCCTTGGAAGAGCGGCGGAGGTCGCAGTAGCTTAACAAGACTGTTTAAATGCCCCTTGGAAGAGACATACTGGTCGCAGCAGCTTAACAAGACGTTTTAAATGCCCATTGGAAGAGACGTACAGGTCGCAGTAGCTTAACAAGATGGTTTGAATGCCCCTTGGAAGAGACGTGCAGGTCGCAGTAGCTTAACAAGATGGTTTAAATATCCCTTGGAAGAGACATGCAGGTCGCAGTAGCTTAACAAGACAGTTTAAATGCCCCTTGGAAGAGACGTGTAGTTCGCAGTAGCTTAATAAGACGGTTTAAATGCCCCTTGGAAGAGACGTGCAGCTCGCAGTAGCTTAACAAGACAGTTTAAATGCCCCTTGGAAGAGACGTGCAGGTCGCAGTAGCTTAAGAAGACGGTTTAAATGCCCCTTGGAAGAGACGTGCAGGTCACAGTAGCTTAACAAGCCGGTTTAAATGCCCCTTGGAAGAGGCTTCCAGGTCGCAGTAGCTTACCAAGACGGTTTAAATGCCCCTTGGAAGAGACGTGCAGGTCGCAGTAGCTTAACAAGACGGTTTAAATGCCCCTTGGTAGAGCGGTGGAGGTCGCAGTGGCTTAACAAGACGGTTGACATGCCCCTTGGAAGAGACATACAGGTCACAGCGGCCTAACAAGACTGTTTAAATGCCCATTGGAAGAGACGTACAGGTCGCAGTAGCTTAACAAGATGGTTTAAATGCCCCTTGGAAGAGACGTGCAGGTCGCAGTAGCTTAACAAGACGGTTTAAATACCCCTTGGAAGAGACGTGCAGGTAGCAGTAGCTTAACAAAATGGTTTAAATGCCCCTTGCAAAAGACGTGCAGGTCGCAGTATCTTAACAAGAGGGTTTAAATGTCCGTTAGAAGAGGATTGCAGGTCGCAGTAGCTTACCAAGACGGTTTAAATGCCCCTTGGAAGAGACGTGCAGGTCGCAGTAGCTTAACAAGATGGTTTAAATGCCCCTTGGGAGAGCGGTGGAGGTGACAGTAGTTTAACAAGATGGTTTAAATGCCCCTTGGAAAAGACATGCAGGTCGCAGTAGCTTAACAAGATGGCTTAAATGCCCCTTGGAAGAGATGTCCAGGTCACAGTTGCTTAATAAGACAGTTTAAATGCCCCTTGGAAGAGGCTTGCAGGTCGCAGTAGCTTACCAAGACGGTTTAAATGCCCCTTGGTAGAGACGTGCAGGTCGCAGTAGCTTAACAAGAGGATTTAAATGCCCCTTGGAAGAGCGGTGGAGGTCGAAGTAACTTAACAAGACTGTTTAAATGCCCCTTGAAGAGCGGTGGAGGTCGCAGTAGCTTAACAAGACGGTTTAAATGCCCCTTGGAAGAGACATACAGGTCGCAGCAGCTTAACAAGACGGTTTAAATGCCCCTTGGAAGAGACGTGCAGGTCGCAGTAGCTTAACAAGACGGATTAAATGCCCCTTGGAAGAGCAGTGGAGGTTGCAGTAGCTTAACATGACGGTTTAAATGCCCCTTAGAAGAGAATTGCAAGTCGCAGTAGCTTAACAGGACGGTTTAAATGCTCCTTGGTAGAGACGTGCAGGTCACAGTAGCTTAACAAGACGATTAAAATGCCCTTTGGAAGAGCGGTGAAGGTCGCAGTAGCTTAACAAGACAGTTTAAATGCCCCTTGGAAGGGATGTGCAGGTCGCAGTAGCTTAACAAGATGGTTTAAATGCCCCTTGGAAGAGACGTGCAGGTCGCAGTAGCTTAACAAGACGGTTTAAATGCCCCTTGGAAGAGACGTGCAGGTCGCAAAAGCTTAGCAAGACGGTTTAAATGCCCCTTGGAAGAGACGTGCAGGTCGCAGTAGCTTAACAAGACAGTTTAAATGCCCCTTGGAAGAGACGTGCAGGTCGCAGTAGCTTAACAAGACAGTATAAATGCCCCTTGGAAGAGACGTGCAGTTCGCAGTAGCTTAACAAGACGGTTTAAATGCCCCTTGGAAGAGACGTGGAGGTCACAGTAGCTTAACAAGACGGTTAAAATGCCCTTTGGAAGAGCGGTGAAGTTCGCAGTAGCTTAACAAGATGGTTTAAATGCCCCTTGAAAGAGATGTGCAGGTCGCAGTAGCTTAACAAGACGGTTTAAATGCCCCTTGGAAGAGAGGTGGAGGTCGCAGTAGCTTAACAAGACAGTTTAAATGCCCCTTGGAAGAGACGTGCAGGTGGCAGTAGCTTAACAAGACGGTTTAAATGCCCCTTGGAAGAGACGTGCAGGTCGCAGTAGCTTAACAAGACGGTTTAAATGCCCCTTAGAAGAGACGTGCAGGTCGCAGTAGCTTAACAAGATGGTTTAAAGGCCCCTTGCAAGAGACGTACAGGTTGCAGTAGCTTAACAAGAGGGTTTAAATGCCCCTTAGAAGAGGCTTGCAGGTCGCAGTAGCTTACCAAGACGGTTTAAATGCCCCTTGGAAGAGACGAGCAGGTCGCAGTAGCTTAACAAGATGTTTTAAATGCCCCTTGGAAGAGCGGTGGAGGTCACAGTAGCTTAACAAGACGGTTTAAATGCCCCTTGGAAAAGACATGCAGGTCGCAGTAGCTTATCAAGATGCTTTAAATGCCCCTTGGAAGAGATGAGCAGGTCGCAGTAGCTTATCAAGAAGGTTTAAATGCCCCTTGGAAGAGGATTGCAGGTCGCAGTAGCTTACTGTAGCGTCGGCGTCCCTGCCTCCTGCTAGGCAGGGACGCTGTTCCCCTCACCTCTCTGCTCCGTGACCGGCGGCTTCCTCCCGCTCTGCTTGCAGCGCCCGCTCTCTCCCGGTCACTGTGCTTAGGGCGCGCGCGCTCCCCCTCTCTTAAAGGGGCCGCGCGCGTCGCCCTAAGGAGTCCCCGGCCAATGGCCGGAGGATCCCTCCATATATAAGGCACCTCCTCCAAAATGGAGGTGCCCGAGCAATGTTGTTGCACTGTTCACTACTCTGCTTCAGCCCTCAGGTCCCGTTGCCTGTTACCTGCCAGTTACCTGCCAGTCTCCTGCCAGTTTGCTGCTTGATTCCTGCCTGTCATCCGCTTTCCTGCTTGCTAGCCTGAGGTCCGACGGTCTGCCTTCCGACACCTGTCAGTCTGTCTATGGACCAGCTTTCCCGCTCACCTGGGAGCGCTCACCTGCTATCTGTCTGTTAGCCTACCTGGAGGCTCCGCCGTCACGTGCTGTGACCACCTGCCAGTCCAGAGACTCTTGCCCGCTCACCTGGGAGCGCTCATCTGCTACCTGCCTGTTAGCCTACCTGGAGGCTCCGCCGTCACGTGCTGTGACCACCTGCCAGTCCAGAGACTCTTGCCCGCTCGCCTGGGAGCGCTCATCTGCTACCTGCCTGTTAGCCTACCTGGAGGCTCCGCCGTCACGTGCTGTGACCACCTGCCAGTCCAGAGACTCTTGCCCGCTCACCTGGGAGCGCTCATCTGCTACCTGCCTGTTAGCCTACCTGGAGGCTCCGCCGTCACATGCTGTGACCACCTGCCTATCCAGAGACTCTCGCCTGCTCACCTGGGAGCACTCATCTGCCATCTGCCTGCTAGCCTACCTGGAGGCTCAGCCGTCACAGGTCGTACCTGCCCGTTTACCCAGAGACTGTCCCGGTCACTTGCTGTGACCTCCTGCCCGTTTACCCAGAGACTGTCCCGGTCACTTGCTGTGACCTCCTGCCCGTTTACCCAGAGACTGTCCCGGTCACTTGCTGTGACCTCCTGCCCGTTTACCTAGAGACTTGCCGTGACCTCCTGCCCGTTTACCCAGAGACTGTCCCGGTCACCTGCTGTGACTGCCTGCCTGTCTTCCCTGGTCTCCACCCGCTTCCTTACAAGCACCGCCCGCTTGTATAAGTTGCTCAGAGGTTCCGCCTCCCAGACCCGTTACAGTTTGCTCGGGCCATGGAACCCGGTGGCACCCAAGCTCCCTCGCTCTCGGACCTTTGTCATGAACTGTCCCGACAGAGGTCCCAACAGGAGTCCATCCTGGGTCATCTGCGGAATGTCAATACTCGCCTGGACACTTTGACTGCCCCACCAGCAACCACCGCTAGTGTCATGACTCGCAGCCCGGCTGCTCTGCTGCCCACCAATACCATAGTATCCTGCTCTGGAATTCGGCTTTCTGCACCTCCTCGCTTCGGAGGCGACTCCGCTCAAGCTCGGGGCTTCATTAACCAGTGCACCCTGCACTTTGAATACCAGTCCCACCAGTTTAATTCCGACCGGGCCAAAGTAGCTTTCATCATGTCCCATCTCACGGGAGAGGCACTGGCTTGGCTAAATCCTCTATGGGAGAGAGGAGACCCTCTGGTGTCCGACCTGCCAGCCTTTCTCACGGCTTTCCGGAAGGTCTTCGACGAACCCGGACGGAAGACCTCATCCGCCTCATCTCTGCTACGCCTCCGTCAAGGGAGTCTCACCGTGGGCCAATATGCCATACGGTTCCGTACCCTTGCTTCGGAGCTGGCCTGGGATAACGACGCCCCCTGGTGTCCGTCTTCTGGGAGGGTCTGTCCGGCCATATTAAAGATGAACTCGCCGGTCGGGACATTCCTACCACTCTCGACGACTTGATTACACTTGCCACCCGGATTGACATCCGGTTCCAGGAGCGCGCTAGGGAGGTCACCCGTGAGAGGACGATTCCACGTCTAGTCCCTACCTTCCAGAGACCCGTCACTCCCTCTGTTACTCCCCAGGCACACTTACCTGAGCCTATGCAGGTCGACCAGACCAAGATGGTCAAGACCCGTCAAGACTTACGTCGTGCCGAGGGGAGCTGTTTCTACTGTGGCAGTAAGGAGCACCGGATCCGTTCCTGCCCTGAGAGGTCGGGAAACGCCTGTGTCTAGGATCGCTCAGAGAGGTCGCCCTAGACAAAAGTAAACCCTCTCCATCCCTGATCCTGTCTGTTTCTATCTTCTGCGGAGAGAACCGCTATTTTGAACTGGCTCAACTTGACTCTGGAGCAGCTGGAAATCTCATCTCTCAATCCCTGGTAGAAAAATACCACATTCCCACCAAATCTCTGGCCGTACCTTTATCTGTCGCCGCCGTGGATGGGGGTCTCTTACCACATCCCATCCAACTCATCACCGAATCTCTGACTCTACAGGTGGGAATGCTGCATTCTGAGAGCATCTCCTTTCATGTTCTGCCTGGACTCTCTCACGCACTATTGCTTGGCCTGCCTTGGCTCCAGAAACATGCACCCGTGCTTGACTGGCAGACCGGAGAGGTCCTTTGCTGGGGACAGGACTGCCATAAGACTTGTCTAGTTCCCGTTCGTCCTGCCCGTCCTTCTCCTACCCCAGCCAATCTGCCCGGTCTTCCGGTTCCCTATTGGTCTTATGCGGATGTCTTCAATAAAAAAGAGGCAGAGACTTTACCTCCTCATAGACCATACGACTGCCCAATCGACCTGATGCCCGGTTCTACTCCTCCCCGTGGGCGAATCTACCCTTTGTCCGCTGCTGAAACCCTGTCCATGTCTGAATATATTGAGGAGAACCTGGCCCGGGGATTTATCCGGAAATCTACCTCCCCGGCGGGAGCAGGCTTCTTCTTTGTCAAAAAGAAGGACGGCTCACTCCGTCCATGTATAGACTATAGAGGCCTAAACCAGATTACTGTGAAGAATAAATACCCCCTTCCGCTTATTCCTGAATTATTTGACCGTCTGAGGGGGGCTAGAATCTTCACCAAACTGGATCTCCGTGGGGCGTATAACCTGGTCCGTATCCGTCAGGGGGACGAGTGGAAGACGGCATTCAATACCCAGGACGGCCACTATGAGTACCTTGTGATGCCCTTCGGTCTCTGTAACTCTCCTGCCGTCTTTCAAGAGTTGGTCAATGACATCTTCCGTGATCTTCTCTACTCCTGCGTGGTGGTGTACCTGGACGATATCTTGGCCTTCTCTCTGGATCTTCCTACTCACCGGAGGGACATTCGTCAGGTCCTGCTCAGGCTCAGGCAGAACCACCTCTACGCTAAATATGAGAAGTGCATCTTTGAGCAGACCTCTCTTCCATTTCTGGGCTACATAATCTCTCAGACAGGTCTACAAATGGATCCTGAGAAACTGTCTGCCATCCAGAAGTGGCCCCGACCAGAGGGGTTGAAGGCTATTCAGCGGTTCCTAGGCTTCGCCAACTATTACCGCCTGTTCATAACGCACTTCTCTTCCCGGACCGCCCCTATCTCTGCTCTCACCCGTAAAGGTACGAACCCCAGAGAATGGCCGCCCGAAGCAGAGGAGGCATTTCTTTCCTTAAAACAGGCCTTCCTCTCCGCCTCGGTGCTGCATCGTCCGGACGGCAACAAACAATTCTTCCTAGAAGTTGATGCCTCCTCCTCCGGAACTGGGGCGGTACTTACCCAAAAATCTTCTTCCGGAAGAAAGGTAACCTGCGGCTTTTTCTCCAAACTTTTCTCCTCTTCTGAGCGCAATTATTCTATAGGAGACCGAGAATTGTTGGCCATTAAGATGGCACTGGAGGAGTGGCGTTACCTGCTCGAGGGGGCTCTCCACCCGGTAATAATTTACACTGACCACAAGAACTTGGCATATCTCCAGAGCGCCCAGAGACTTAACCCGCGCCAAGACCGGTGGTCCTTGTTTTTTGCCCGCTTTGATTTCATTCTTCATTTTCGTCCGGCTGACAAAAACATCAAAGCTGACGCCCTGTCCCGATCCTTTCTGGTGTCTGATCTTGAGGAGGAGCCTAAACACATCATCGATCCCGCCAGAGTAATGCAGGTAGCCCCTGTGGGCCTAAATCGTCTCCCTCCCGGTAAGACGTTCATAACGGAGTCCGATCGGGAGAAGATTCTACACTGGGGTCACTCGTCTAAGCTAGCTGGGCACGCCGGTCAGAAAAAGACCCTCCAGCTTATTACCCGGCACTACTGGTGGCCTACCCTGCACAAGGATGTAATTGACTTTGTTTCTGCCTGTGTGTCCTGCGCCCGCAACAAAGTTCCGAGACACCTGCCTGCCGGCCGCCTTCTTCCTCTGCCTGTGCCTGCTGCCCCGTGGCAGCATATAGCTATGGACTTCATAACAGATCTCCCCGTCTCTGCCGGTTGTACGGTCATTTGGGTGGTCGCTGACCGCTTTTCCAAAATGGCTCATTTTATTCCCCTGCCAGGTCTCCCGTCTGCTCCCGAGCTAGCTAAAGACTTTATCCGCCACATCGTCCGTCTCCATGGTCTGCCTCTCCACATCGTGTCGGATCGTGGGGTTCAGTTCACCTCATGCTTCTGGAGAGCCACATGTAAACTGCTCGACGTCACCCTGGACTTCTCCTCCGCTTACCACCCACAGTCCAATGGTCAAGTGGAGCGGATCAATCAGAATTTGACCAGTTACCTCCGGCACTTCGTTAATGCCCACCATTCAGACTGGGTGGATCTCCTACCATGGGCCGAGTTCTCTTACAACAATCACGAGAGCGAATCTTCTTCTAAATCCCCGTTTTTTGTAGTCTTCGGTCAGCATCCTCGGATCCCTTTTCCTGTCTCCACCTCTGTGGACAACCCGGCCGCGGAATCTCTCGTTAGCAAATTCTCCTCCATTTGGGAGAGTACCCGATCCGCACTCCTTCAGTCGTCCGAGCGGATGAAGAGACACGCCGACAAAAAACGCCTGGATTCCCCACAATTTCGTCCCGGAGATAAAGTCTGGCTCTCATCCAAATATGTCCGGCTCAAGATTCCTTCCTATAAGTTAGGGCCTCGGTTCATCGGTCCTATGGAGGATATCAAACAGATCAACCCGGTGGCCTTTAAATTGAAACTCCCGGCCAACTTACAGATCCCTAACTCCTTCCATGTATCTCTATTCAAACCCCTGGTAGTTAACTCCTTTTCCAAGTCTACAGGTACGCCTCCTGCTCCGGTTTCTGCTGAAGACGAGTTTGAGGTAGAGAACATTCTGGCCACCAAAAGGGTAAGAGGAAAGACCTTTTTTCTAGTGGATTGGAAGGGGTTTGGTCCTGAGGAGAGAACATGGGAGCCCCGGGAGAACATCCATGCCCCTCTCATCCTTGCTAAATTTCTGTCTGGCCTAAAAAAGGGGGGGCCTAAAGGGGGGGGTACTGTAGCGTCGGCGTCCCTGCCTCCTGCTAGGCAGGGACGCTGTTCCCCTCACCTCTCTGCTCCGTGCCCGGCGGCTTCCTCCCGCTCTGCTTGCAGCGCCCGCTCTCCCCCGGTCACTGTGCTTAGGGCGCACGCGCGCGCGCTCCCCCTCTCTTAAAGGGGCCGCGCGCGTCGCCCTAAGGAGTCCCCGGCCAATGGCCGGAGGATCCCTCCATATATAAGGCACCTCCTCCAAAATGGAGGTGCCCGAGCAATGTTGTTGCACTGTTCACTACTCTGCTTCAGCCCTCAGGTCCCGTTGCCTGTTACCCGCCAGTTACCTGCCAGTTACCTGGCAGTCTCCTGCCAGTTTGCTGCCTGATTCCTGCCTGTCATCCGCTTTCCTGCTTGCTAGCATGAGGTCCGACGGTCTGCCTTCCGACACCTGTCAGTCTGTCTATGGACCAGCTTGCCCGCTCACCTGGGAGCGCTCACCTGCTACCTGTCTGTTAGCCTACCTGGAGGCTCCGCCGTCATGTGCTGTGACCACCTGCCAGTCCAGAGACTCTTGCCCGCTCACCTGGGAGCGCTCATCTGCTACCTGCCTGTTAGCCTACCTGGAGGCTCCGCCGTCACGTGCTGTGACCACCTGCCAGTCCAGAGACTCTTGCCCGCTCACCTGGGAGCGCTCATCTGCTACCTGCCTGTTAGCCTACCTGGAGGCTCCGCCGTCACGTGCTGTGACCACCTGCCAGTCCAGAGACTCTTGCCCGCTCACCTGGGAGCGCTCATCTGCTACCTGCCTGTTAGCCTACCTGGAGGCTCCGCCGTCACGTGCCGTGACCACCTGCCAGTCCAAAGACTCTTGCCCGCTCCCCTGGGAGCGCTCATCTGCTACCTGCCTGTTAGCCTACCTGGAGGCTCCGCCGTCACATGCTGTGACCACCTGCCTATCCAGAGACTCTCGCCTGCTCACCTGGGAACACTCATCTGCCATCTGCCTGCTAGCCTACCTGGAGGCTCAGCCGTCACAGGTCGTACCTGCCCGTTTACCCAGAGACTGTCCCGGTCACTTGCTGTGACCTCCTGCCCGTTTACCCAGAGACTGTCCCGGTCACTTGCTGTGACCTCCTGCCCGTTTACCCAGAGACTGTCCCGGTCACTTGCTGTAACCTCCTGCCCGTTTACCCAGAGACTGTCCCGGTCACTTGCCGTGACCTCCTGCCTGTTTACCCAGAGACTGTCCCGGTCACCTGCTGTGACTGCCTGCCTGTCTTCCCTGGTCGCCACCCGCTTCCTTACAAGCACCGCCCCCTTGTATAAGTTGCTCAGAGGTTCCGCCTCCCAGACCCGTTACACTTACCAAGATGGTTTAAATGCCCCTTGGAAGAGACGTGCAGGTCGCAGTAGCTTAACAAGACGGTTTAAATGCCCCTTGGAAGAGCGGTGGAGGTCGCAGTAGCTTAACAAGACGGTTTAAATGCCCCTTGGAAGAGACATACTGGTCGCAGCAGCTTAACAAGACGGTTTAAATGCCCATTGGAAGAGACGTACAGGTCGCAGTAGCTTAACAAGACAGCTTAAATGCACATTGGAAGAGACGTGCAGTTCGCAGTAGCTTAACAAGACGGTTTAAATGCCCCTTGGAAGAGACGCGCAGGTCGCAGTAGCTTAACAAGACGGATTAAATGCCGTTTGGAAGAGCGGTGAAGGTCGCAGTAGCTTAACAAGACGGTTTAAATGCCCCTTGGAAGAGACATACTGGTCGCAGCAGCTTAACAAGACGGTTTAAATGCCCATTGGAAGAGACGCACAGTTCGCAGTATCTTAACAAGACAGCTTAAATGCACATTGGAAGAGACGTGCAGTTCGCAGTAGCTTAACAAGACGGTTTAAATGACACTTGGAAGAGACGTGCAGGTCGCAGTAGCTTAACAAGACGGATTAAATGCCGTTTGGAAGAGCGGTGAAGGTCGCAGTAGCTTAACAAGACGGTTTAAATGCCCCTTGGAAGAGACGTGCAGGTCGCAGCAGCTTAACAAGACGGTTTAAATGCCCCTTGGAAGAGACGTGCAGGTCGCACTAGCTTAACAAGATGGTTAAAATGCCCCTTGGAAGAGATGTGCAGGTCGCAGTAGCTTAACAAGACGGTTTAAATGCCCCTTGGAAGAGACGTGCAGGTGGCAGTAGCTTAACAAGACGGTTAAAATGCCACTTGGAAGAGACGTGCAGGTTGCAGTAGCTTAACAAGACGGTTTAAATGCAACTTGTAAGAGAGGTGGAGGTCGCAATAGCTTAACAAGACAGTTTAAATGCCCCTTGGAAGAGACGTGCAGGTCGCAGTAGCTTAACAAGACGGTTTAAATGCCCCTTGGAAGAGACGTGCAGGTCGCAGTAGCTTAACAAGACGGTTTAAATGCCACTTGGAAGAGGCTTTCAGATCGCAGTAGCTAACCAAGACGGTTTAAATGCCCCTTGGAAGAGACGTGCAGGTCGCAGTAGCTTAACAAGACGGTTTAAATGCCCCTTGGTAGAGCGGTGGAGGTCGCAGTGGCTTAACAAGACGGTTAAAATGCCCTTTGGAAGAGCGGTGAAGGTCGCAGTAGCTTAACAAGACGGTTTAAATGGTCATTGGAAGAGACGTGCAGGTCGCAGTAGCTTAACAAGACGGTTTAAATGGCCATTGGAAGAGACGTGCAGGTCGCAGTAGCTTAACAAGACGGTTTAAATGCCACTTGGAAGAGAGGTGGAGGTCGCAGTAGCTTAACAAGACAGTTTAAATGACCCTTGGAAGAGATGTGCAGGTGGTAGTAGCTTAACAAGACGGTTTAAATGCCCCTTGGAAGAGACGTGCAGGTCGCAGTAGCTTAACAAGACGGTTTAAATGCCCCTTAGAAGAGACGTGCAGGTCGCAGTAGATTAACAAGACGGTTTAAATGCCCCTTGCAAGAGACGTGCAGGTCGCAGTAGCTTAACAAGAGGGTTTAAATGCCCCTTAGAAGAGGCTTTCAGATCGCAGTAGCTAACCAAGACGGTTTAAATGCCCCTTGGAAGAGACGTGCAGGTCGCAGTAGCTTAACAAGACGGTTTAAATGCCCCTTAGAAGAGACGTGCAGGTCGCAGTAGATTAACAAGACGGTTTAAATGCCCCTTGCAAGAGACGTGCAGGTCGCAGTAGCTTAACAAGACGGTTTAAATGCCCCTTGGTAGAGCGGTGGAGGTCGCAGTGGCTTAACAAGACGGTTTACATGCCCCTTGGAAGAGACATACAGGTCACAGCAGACTAACAAGACGGTTTAAATGCCCATTGGAAGAGAAGTACAGTTCGCAGTAGCTTAACAAGACAGTTTAAATGCCCCTTGGAAGAGCAGTGGAGATCGCAGTAGCTTAACAAGACGGTTTAAATGCCCCTTGGTAGAGACGTGCAGGTCACTGTAGCTTAACAAGACGGTTAAAATGCCCTTTGGAAGAGCGGTGAAGGTCGCAGTAGCTTAACAAGACGGTTTAAATGCCCCTTGGAAGAGATGTGCAGGTCGCAGTAGCTTAACAAGACGGTTTAAATGCCCCTTGGAAGAGACGTGCAGTAAGCAGTAGCTTAACAAGACGGTTTAAATGCCCCTTGGAAGAGACGTGCAGGTCGCAGTAGCTTAACAAGACAGTTTAAATGCCCCTTGGAAGAGAGGTGGAGGTCGCAGTAGCTTAACAAGACGGTTTAAATGCCCCTTTGAAGAGACGTGCAGGTTGCAGTAGCTAAACAAGATGGTTTAAATGTCCCTTGGAAGAGCGGAGGAGGTCACAGTAGCTTAACAAGACGGTTTAAATGCCCCTTGGAAGAGACGTGCAGGTTGCAGTAGCTTAACAAGACGGTTTAAATGCCCCTTGGAAGAGACGCGCAGGTCGCAGTAGCTTAACAAGACGGTTTAAATGCCCCTTGCAAGAGACGTGCAGGTCGCAGTAGCTTGACAAGACGGTTTAAATGCCCCTTAGAAGAGGCTTGCAGGTCGCAGTAGCTTAACAAGATGGTTTAAATGCCCCTTGGAAGAGCTGTGGAAGTCACAGTAGCTTAACAAGACGGTTTAAAAGCCACTTGCAAGAGACTTGCAGGTCGCAGTAGCTTAACAAGACAGTATAAATGCACATTGGAAGAGACGTGCAGTTCGCAGTAGCTTAACAAGACGGTTTAAATGCCCCTGAGAAGAGGCTTGCAGGTCGCAGTAGCTTACCAAGACGTTTTAAATGCCCCTTGGAAGAGACGTGCAAGTCGCAGTAGCTTAAAAGATGGTTTAAATGCCCCTTGGAAGAGACGTGCAGGTCGCAGTAGCTTAACAAGACAGTATAAATGCACATTGGAAGAGACGTGCAGTTCGCAGTAGCTTAACAAGACGGTTTAAATGCCCCTTGGAAGAGATGTGCAGGTCGCAGTAGCTTAACAAGACCGTTTAAATGCCCCTTGGAAGAGACATGCAGGTCGCAGTAGCTTAACAAGAGGGTTTAAATGACCCTTGGAAGAGACGTGCAGGTCGCAGCAGATTAACAAGACGGTTTAAATGCCCCTTGGAAGAGAGGTGGAGGTCGCAGTAGCTTAGCAAGACAGTTTAAATGCCCCTTGGAAGAGACTTGCAGGGCGCAGTAGCTTAACAAGACGGTTTAAATACCCCTTAGAAGAGTCGTGCAGGTCGCAGTAGCTTAACAAGACGGTTTAAATGCCCCTTGGAAGAGACGTGCAGGTAGCAGTAGCTTAACAAGATGGTTTAAATGCCCCTTGCAAGAGACGTGCACATCGCAGTATCTTAACAAGAGGGTTTAAATCCCGGTTAGAAGAGGCTTGCAGGTCGCAGTAGCTTAACAAGACGGCTTAAATGCCCCTTGGAATAGATGTGCAGGTCGCAGTAGCTTAATAAGACAGTTTAAATGCCCCTTGGAAGAGATGTGCAGGTCGCAGAAGCTTAACAAGACGGTTTAAATGCCCCTTGGAAGAGACGTGCAGGTGGCAGTAGCTTAACAAGACGGTTAAAATGCCACTTGGAAGAGACGTGCAGGTCGCAGTAGCTTAACAAGACGGTTTAAATGGCCCTTGTAAGAGAGGTGGAGGTCGCAGTAGCTTAACAAGACAGTTTAAATGCCCCTTGGAAGAGACGTGCAGGTCGCAGTAGCTTAACAAGACAGTTTAAATGCCCCTTGGAAGAGACGTGCAGGTCCCAGTAGCTTAACAAGACGGTTTAAATGCCCCTTGGAAGAGAAGTGCAGGTCGCAGTAGCTTAACAATACGGTTTAAATGCCCCTTGGAAGAACAGTGGAGGTCACAGTAGCTTAACAAGACAGTTAAAATGCCCTTTGGAAGAGCGGTGAAGGTCGCAGTAGCTTAGCAAGATGGTTTAAATGCCCCTTGGAAGAGATGTGCAGGTCGCAGTAGCTTAACAAGACGGTTTAAATGCCCCTTGGAAGAGACGTGCAGGTCGCAGTAGCTTAACAAGACGGTTTAAATGCCTCTTGGAAGAGAGGTGGAGGTCGCAGTAGCTTAACAAGACAGTTTAAATGCCCCTTGGAAGAGACGTGCAGGTGGTAGTTGCTTAACAAGACGGTTTAAATGCCCCTTGGAAGAGACGTGCAGGTCGCAGTAGCTTAACAAGACGGTTTAAATGCCCCTTAGAAGAGACGTGCAGGTCGCAGTAGCTTAACAAGACGGTTTAAATGCCCCTTGCAAGAGACGTGCAGGTCGCAGTAGTTTAACAAGAGGGTTTAAATGCCCCTTAGAAGAGGCTTGCAGGTGGCAGTAGCTAACCAAGACGGTTTAAATGCCCCTTGGAAGAGACGTGCAGGTCGCAGTAGCTTAACAAGATGGTTTAAATGCCCGTTAGAAGAGCGGTGGAGGTTACCGTAGCTTAACAAGACGGTTTAAATGCCCCCTGGAAAAGTCATGCAGGTCGCAGTAGCTTAACAAGACGGTTTAAATGCCCCTTGGAAGAGATGAGCAGGTCGCAGTAGCTTAACAAGACGTTTTAAATGCCCCTTGGAAGAGGATTGCAGGTCGCAGTAGCTTACCAAGATGGTTTAAATGCCCCTTGGAAGAAACGTGCAGGTCGCAATAGCTTAACAAGACGGTTTAAATGCCCCTTGGAAGAGCGGTGTAGGTCGCAGTAGCTTAACAAGACTGTTTAAATGCCCCTTGGAAGAGACATACTGGTCGCAGCAGCTTAACAAGACGGTTTAAATGCCCATTGGAAGAGACGTACAGGTCGCAGTAGCTTAACAAGATGGTTTAAATATCCCTTGGAAGAGACGTGCAGGTCGCAGTAGCTTAACAAGACAGTTTAAATGCCCCTTGGAAGAGACGTGTAGTTCGCAATAGCTTAACAAGACGGTTTAAATGCCCCTTGGAAGAGACGTGCAGCTCGCAGTAGCTTAACAAGACAGTTTAAATGCCCCTCGGAAGAGACGTGCAGGTCGCAGTATCTTAACAAGACGGTTTAAATACCCCTTGGAAGAGACGTGCAGGTCGCAGTAGCTTAACAAGACGGTTTAAATGCCCCTTGCAAGAGACGTGCAGGTCGCAGTAGCTTAACAAGAGGGTTTAAATGCCCCTTAGAAGAGGCTTGCAGGTCGCAGTAGCTAACCAAGACGGTTTAAATGCCCCTTGGAAGAGACGTGCAGGTCGCAGTAGCTTAACAAGATGGTTTAAATGCCCCTTGGAAGAGCGGTGGAGGTCACCGTAGCTTAACAAGACGGTTTAAATGCCCCTTGGAAAAGTCATGCAGGTCGCAGTAGGTTAACAACATGGTTTAAATGCCCCTTGGAAGAGATGAGCACGTCGCAGTAGCTTAACAAGACGGTTTAAAAGCCTCTTTTAAGAGGATTGCAGGTCGCAGTAGCTTACCAAGATGGTTTAAATGCCCCTTGGAAGAGACGTGCAGGTCGCAATAGCTTAAAAAGATGGTTTAAATGCCCCTTGGAAGAGCGGTGGAGGTCGCAGTAGCTTAACAAGACTGTTTAAATGCCCCTTGGAAGAGACATACTGGTCGCAGCAGCTTAACAAGACGGTTTAAATGCCCCTTGGAAGAGACGTGCAGGTCGCAGTAGCTTAACAAGATGGTTTAAATATCCCTTGGAAGAGACCTGCAGGTCGTAGTAGCTTAACAAGATGGTTTAAATGCCCCTTGGAAGAGACGTGCAGGTCGCAGTAGCTGAACAAGATGGTTTAAATATCCCTTGGAAGAGACGTGCAGGTCGCAGTAGCTTAACAAGACAGTTTAAATGCCCCATGGAAGAGACGTGTAGTTCGCAGTAGCTTAACAAGACGGTTTAAATGCCCTTTGGAAGAGACGTGCAGCTCGCAGTAGCTTAACAAGACAGTTTAAATGCCCCTTGGAAGAGACGTGCAGGTCGCAGTAGCTTAACAAGACGCTTTAAATACCCCTTGGAAGAGACGTGCAGGTCACAGTAGCTTAACAAGACGGTTTAAATGCCCCTTGGAAGAGGCTTCCAGGTCGCAGTAGCTTACCAAGACGGTTTAAATGCCCCTTGGAAGAGACGTGCAGGTCGCAGTAGCTTAACAAGACGGTTTAAATGCCCCTTGGTAGAGCGGGGAAGGTCGCAGTGGCTTAACAAGAAGGTTTACATGCCCCTTGGAAGAGACATACAGGTCACAGCAGCCTAACAAGACGGTTTAAATGCCCATTGGAAGAGAAGTACAGTACGCAGTAGCTTAACAAGATAGTTTAAATGCCCCTTGGAAGAGACGTGCAAGTCGCAGTAGCTTAACAAGACAGTTTAAATGCCCCTTGGAAGAGACGTGCAGGTCGCAGTAGCTTAACAAGACAGTTTAAATGCCCCTTGGAAGAGAGGTGGAGGTCGCAATAGCTTAACAAGACGGTTTAAATGCCCCTTTGAAGAGACGTGCAGGTTGCAGTAGCTAAACAAGATGGTTTAAATGCCCCTTGGAAGAGCGGTGGAGGTCACAGTAGCTTAACAAGACGGTTTAAATGCCCCTTGGAACAGACGTGCAGGTTGCAGAAGCTTAACAAGACGGTTTAAATGCCCCTTGGAAGAGACGCGCAGGTCGCAGTAGATTAACAAGACAGTTTAAATGCCCCTTGAAAGAGACGTGCAGGTCGCAGTAGCTTGACAAGACGGTTTAAATGCCCCTTAGAAGAGGCTTGCAGGTCGCAGTAGCTTACCAAGATGGTTTAAATGCCCCTTGGAAGAGACGTGCAGGTCGCAGTAGCTTAACAAGATGGTTTAAATGCCCCTTGGAAGAGCTGTGGAAGTCACAGTAGCTTAACAAGGCGGTTTAAAAGCCCCTTGCAAGAGACTTGCAGGTCGCAGTAGCTTAACAAGAGGGTTTAAATGCCCCTTAGAAGAGGCTTGCAGGTCGCAGTAGCTTACCAAGACGGTTTAAATGCCCCTTGGAAGAGACGTGCAAGTCGCAGTAGCTTAAAAGATGGTTTAAATGCCCCTTGGAAGAGACGTGCAGGTCGCAGTAGCTTAACAAGACAGTATAAATGCCCCTTGGAAGAGACGTGCAGTTCGCAGTAGCTTAACAAGACTGTTTAAATGCCCCTTGGAAGAGACGTGCAGGTCGCAATAGCTTAACAAGACGGATTAAATGCCCCTTGGAAGAGCAGTGGAGGTCACAGTAGCTTAACAAGACGGTAAAAATGCCCTTTGGAAGAGCGGTGAAGTTCGCAGTAGCTTAACAAGACGGTTTAAATGCCCCTTGGAAGAGATGTGCAGGTCGCAGTAGCTAAACAAGACCGTTTAAATGCCCCATGGAAGAGACGTGCAGGTCGCAGTAGCTTAACAAGAGGGTTTAAATGCCCCTTGGAAGAGACGTGCAGGTCGCAGCAGATTAACAAGACGGTTTAAATGCCCCTTGGAAGAGAGGTGGAGGTCGCAGTAGCTTAGCAAGACAGTTTAAATGCCCCTTAGAAGAGACGTGCTAGTCGCAGTAGCTTAACAAGACGGTTTAAATACCCGTTAGAAGAGTCGTGCAGGTCGCAGTGGCTTAACAAGACGGTTTAAATGCCCCTTGGAAGAGACGTTCAGGTAGCAGTAGCTTAACAAGATGGTTTAAATGCCCCTTGCAAGAGACGTGCAGGTTGCAGTATCTGAACAAGAGGGTTTATATGCCGGTTAGAAGAGGCTTGCAGGTCACAGTAGCTTACCAAGACGGTTTAAATGCCCCTTGGAAGAAACGTGCAGGTCGCAGCAGTTTAACAAGATGGTTTAAATGCCCCTTGGAAAAGACATGCAGGTAGCAGTAGCTTAACAAGATGGCTTAAATGCCCCTTGGAAGAGATGTGCAGGTCGCAGCAGCTTAATAAGACAGTTTAAATGCCCCTTGGAAGAGATGTGCATGTCGCAGTAGCTTAACAAGATGGTTTAAATGCCACTTGGAAGAGACGTGCAGGTCGCAGTAGCTTAACAAGACGGTTTAAATGCCCCTTGTAAGAGAGGTGAAGGTCGCAGTAGCTTAACAAGACAGTTTAAATGCCCCTTGGAAGAGATGTGCAGGTCGCAGTAGCTTAATAAGACAGTTTAAATGCCCCTTGGAAGAGATGTGCAGGTCGCAGTAGCTTAACAAGACGGTTTAAATGCCCCTTGGAAGAGCAGTGGAGGTCACAGTAGCTTAACAAGACGGTTAAAATGCCCTTTGGAAGAGCGGTGAAGGTCGCAGTAGCTTAACAAGACGGTTTAAATGCCCCTTGGAAGAGATGTGCAGATCGCAGTAGCTTAACAAGACGGTTTAAATGCCCCTTGGAAGAGACGTGCAGGTCGCAGTAGCTTAACAATACGGTTTAAATGGCCATTGGAAGAGACATGCAGGTCGCAGTAGCTGAACAAGACGGTTTAAATGCCTCTTGGAAGAGAGGTGGAGGTCGCAGTAGCTTAACAAGACAGTTTAAATGCCCCTTGGAAGAGACGTGCAGGTGATAGTAGCTTAACAAGACGGTTTAAATGCCCCTTGGAAGAGACGTGCAGGTCGCAGTAGCTTAACAAGACGGTTTAAATGCCCCTTAGAAGAGACGTGCAAGTCGCAGTAGCTTAACAAGACGGTTTAAATGCCCCTTGCAAGAGACGTGCAGGTCGCAGTAGCTTAACAAGAAGGTTTAAATGCCCCTTAGAAGAGGCTTGCAGGTCGCAGTAGCTAACCAAGATGGTTTAAATGCCCCTTGGAAGAGACGTGCAGGTCGCAGTAGCTTAACAAGATGGTTTAAATGCCCCTTGGAAGAGCGGTGGAGGGTACCGTAGCTTAACAAGACAGTTTAAATGCCCCCTGGAAAAGCCATGCAGGTCGCAGTAGCTTAACAAGACGGTTTAAATGCCCCTTGGAAGAGATGAGCAGGTCGCAGTAGCTTAACAAGACGGTTTAAATGCCCCTTGGAAGAGGATTGCAGGTCGCAGTAGCTTAACAAGATGGTTTAAATGCCCCTTGGAAGAAACGTGCAGGTCGCAGTAGCTTAACAAGACGGTTTAAATGCCCCTTGGAAGAGCGGTGGAGGTCGCAGTAGCTTAACAAGACTGTTTAAATGCCCCTTGGAAGAGACATACCGGTAGCAGCAGCTCAACAAGACGGTTTAAATGCCCCTTGGAAGAAACGTGCAGGTCGCAGTAGCTTAACAAGACGGTTTAAATGCCCCTTGGAAGAGCGGTGGAGCTCGCAGTAGCTTAACAAGATGGTTTAAATGCCCCTTGGAAGAGACGTGCAGGTCGCAGTACCTTAACAAGATGGTTTAAATATCCCTTGGAAGAGACGTGCAGGTCGCAGTAGCTTAACAAGACAGTTTAAATGCCCCTTGGAAGAGACGTGTAGTTCGTAGTAGCTTAACAAGACTGTTTAAATGCCCCTTGGAAGAGACGTGCAGCTCGCAGTAGCTTAACAAGACAGTTTAAATGCCCCTTGGAAGAGACGTGCAGGTTGCAGTAGCTTAACAAGACGGTTTAAATACCCCTTGGAAGAGACGTGCAGGTCGCAGTAGCTTAACAAGACGGTTTAAATGCCCCTTAGAAGAGACGTGCAGGTCGCAGTAGCTTAACAAGACGGTTTAAATGCCCCTTGCAAGAGACGTGCAGGTCGCAGTAGCTTAACAAGAGGGTTTAAATGCCCCTTAGAAGAGGCTTGCAGGTCGCAGTAGCTAACCAAGACGGTTTAAATGCCCCTTGGAAGAGACGTGCAGGTCGCAGTAGCTTAACAAGATGGTTTAAATGGCCCTTGGAAGAGCGGTGGAGGTCACCGTAGCTTAACAAGACGGTTTAAATTCCCCTTGGAAAAGTCATGCAGGTCGCAGTAGCTTAACAAGACGGTTTAAATGCCCCTTGGAAGAGATGAGCAGGTCGCAGTAGCTTAACAAGACGGTTTAAATGCCTCTTGGAAGAGGATTACAAGTCGCAGTAGCTTACCAAGATAGTTTAAATGCCCCTTGCAAGAGACGTGCAGGTCGCAGTAGCTTAACAATACGGTTTAAATGCCTCTTGGAAGAGCGGTGGAGGTCGCAGCAGATTAACAAGACTGTTTAAATGCCCCTTGGAAGAGACATACTGGTCGCAGCAGCTTAACAAGACGGTTTAAATGCCCATTGGAAGAGACGTACAGGTCGCAGTAGCTTAACAAGATGGTTTAAATGCCCCTTGGAAGAGACGTGCAGGTCGCAGTAGCTTAACAAGATGGTTTAAATATCCCTTGGAAGAGACGTGCAGGTCGCAGTAGCTTAACAAGACAGTTTAAATGCCCCTTGGAAGAGACGTGTAGTTCGCAGTAGCTTAACAAGACGGTTTAAATGCCCCTAGTAAGAGACATGCAGCTCGCAGTAGCTTAACAAGACAGTTTAAATGCCCCTTGGAAGAGACGTGCAGGTCGCAGTAGCTTAACAAGATGGTTTAAATACCCCTTGGAAGAGACGTGCAGGTCACAGTAGCTTAACAAGACGGTTTAAATGCCCCTTGGAAGAGGCTTCCAGGTCGCAGTAGCTTACCAAGACGGTATAAATGGCCTTTGGAAGAGACGTGCAGGTCGCAATAGCTTAACAAGACGGTTTTAATGCCCCTTGGTAGAGCGGTGGAGGTCGCAGTGGCTTAACAAGACGGTTTACATGCCCCTTGGAAGAGAAATACAGGTCACAGCAGCCTAACAAGACGGTTTAAATGCCCATTGGAAGAGAAGTACAGTTGGCAGTAGCTTAACAAGATGGTTTAAATGCCCCTTGGAAGAGACGTGCAAGTCGCAGTAGCTTAACAAGACGGTTTAAATGCCCCTTGGAAGAGACGTGCAGGTCGCAGTAGCTTAACAAGACAGTTTAAATACCTCTTGGAAGAGCAGTGGATATCGCAGTAGCTTAACAAGACGGTTTAAATGCCCCTTGGAAGAGACGTGCAGGTCGCATTAGCTTAACAAGACAGTTTAAATGCCCCTTGGAAGAGAGGTGGAGGTCGCAGTAGCTTAACAAGACGGGTTAAATGCCCCTTTGAAGAGACGTGCAGGTTGCAGTAGCTAAACAAGATGGTTTAAATGCCCCTTGGAAGAGCAGTGGAGGTGACAGTAGCTTAACAAGACGGTTTAAATGCCCCTTGGAAGAGACGCGCAGGTCGCAGTAGCTTAACAAGACGGTTTAAATGCCCCTTGAAAGAGACGTGCAGGTTGCAGTAGCTTGACAAGACGGTTTAAATGCCCCTTAGAAGAGGCTTGCAGGTCGCAGTAGCTTACCAAGATGGTTTAAATGCCACTTGGAAGAGCGGTGGAAATCACAGTAGCTTAACAAGACGGTTTAAAAGCCCCTTGCAAGAGACTTGCAGGTCACAGTAGCTTAACAAGAGGGTTTAAATGCCTCTTGGAAGAGACGTGCAGGTCGCAATAGCTTAACAAGACGGATTAAATGCCCCTTGGAAGAGCAGTGGAGGTCACAGTAGCTTAACAAGACGGTTAAAATGCCCTTTGGAAGAGCGGTGAAGTTCGCAGTAGCTTAACAAGACGGTTTAAATGCCCCTTGGAAGAGATGTGCAGGTCGCAGTAGCTTAACAAAACAGTTTAAATGCCCCTTGGAAGAGACGTGCAGGTCGCAGTATCTTAACAAGAGGGTTTAAATGCCCCTTGGAAGAGACGTGCAGGTCGCAGCAGATTAACAAGACGGTTTAAATGCCCCTTGGAAGAGAGGTGGAGGTCGCAGTAGCTTAGCAAGACAGTTTAAATGCCCCTTGGAAGAGAAGTTCAGGTCGCAGTAGCTTAACAAGACGGTTTAAATACCCCTTAGAAGAGTCGTGCAGGTCGCAGTAGCTTAACAAGACGGTTTAAATGCCCCTTGGAAGAGACGTGCAGGTAGCAGTAGCTTAACAAGATGGTTTAAATGCCCCTTGCAAGAGACGTGCAGGTCGCAGTATCCTAACAAGAGGGTTTAAATGCCGGTTAGAAGAGGCTTGCAGGTCGCAGTAGCTTACCAAGACGGTTTAAATGCCCCTTGGAAGAGACGTGCAGGTCGCAGTAGTTTAACAAGATGGTTTAAATGCCCCTTGGAAAAAACATGCAGGTCGCAGTAGCTTAACAAGATGGCTTAAATGCCCCTTGGAAGAGATGTGCAGGTCGCAGTAGCTTAATAAGACAGTTTAAATGCCCCTTGGAAGAGATGTGCAGGTCGCAGTAGCTTAACAAGACGGTTTAAATGCCCCTTGGAAGAGACGTGCAAGTCGCAGTAGTTTAACAAGATGGTTTAAATGCCCCTTGGAAAAGACATGCAGGTCGCAGTAGCTTAACAAGACGGTTTAAATGCCCCTTGTAATAGAGGTGGAGGTCGCAGTAGCTTAACAAGACAGTTTAAATGCCCCTTGGAAGATACGTGCAGGTCGCAGTAGCTTAACAAGACGGTTTAAATGCCCCTTGGAAGAGAAGTGCAGGTCGCAGTAGCTTAACAAGACGGTTTAAATGCCCCTTGGAAGAGAAGTGCAGGTTGCAGTAGCTTAACAATACGGTTTAATTGCCCCTTGGAAGAGCAGTGGAGGTCACAGTAGCTTAACAAGATGGTTAAAATGCCCTTTGGAAGAGCGGTGAAGGTCGCAGTAGCTTAACAAGACGGTTTAAATGCCCCTTGGAAGAGATGTGCAGGTCGCAGTAGCTTAACAAGAACGTTTAAATGCCCCTTGGAAGAGACGTGCAGGTCGCAGTAGATTAACAAGTGGGTTTAAATGCCCCTTGGAAGAGACGTGCAGGTCGCAGCAGATTAACAAGACGGTTTTAATGCCCCTTGGAAGAGAGGTGGAGGTCGCAGTAGCTTAGCAAGACAGTTTAAATGCCCCTTGGAAGAGACGTTCAGGTCGCTGTAGCTTAACAAGACGGTTTAAATACCCCTTAGAAGAGTCGTGCAGGTCATAGTAGCTTAACAAGACGGTTTAAATGCCCCTTGGAAGAGACGTGCAGGTAGCAGTAGCTTAACAAGATGGTTTAAATGCCCCTTGCAAGAGACGTGCAGGTCGCAGTATCTTAACAAGAGGGTTTAAATGCCGGTTAGAAGAGGCTTGCAGGTCGCAGTAGCTTACCAAGACGGTTTAAATGCCCCTTGGAAGAGAAGTGCAGGTCGCAGTAGTTTAACAAGATGGTTTAAATGCCCCCTGGAAAAGTCATGCAGGTCGCAGTAGCTTAACAAGACGGTTTAAATGCCCCTTGGAAGAGATGAGCAGGTCGCAGTAGCTTAACAAGACGGTATAAATGCCCCTTGAAAGAGGATTGCAGGTCGCAGTAGCTTACCAAAATGGTTTAAATGCCCCTTGGAAGAAACGTGCAGGTCGCAATAGCTTAACAAGACGGTTTAAATGCCCCTTGGAAGAGCGGTGGAGGTCGCAGTAGCTTAACAAGACTGTTTAAATGCCCCTTGGAAGAGACATACTGGTCGCAGCAGCTTAACAAGACGGTTTAAATGCCCATTGGAAGAGACGTACAGGTCGCAGTAGCTTAACAAGAAGGTTTAAATGCCCCTTGGAAGAGACGTGCAGGTCGCAGTAGCTTAACAAGATGGTTTAAATATCCCTTGGAAGAGACGTGCAGGTCGCAGTAGCTTAACAAGACAGTTTAAATGCCCCTTGGAAGAGACGTGTAGTTCGCAGTAGCTTAACAAGACGGTTTAAATGCCCCTTGGAAGAGACGTGCAGCCCGCAGTAGCTTAACAAGACAGTTTAAATGCCCCTTGGAAGAGACGTGCAGGTCGCAGTAGCTAAACAAGACGGTTTAAATACCCCTTGGAAGAGACGTGCAGGTCGCAGTAGCTTAACAAGACGGTTTAAATGCCCCTTGCAAGAGACGTGCAGGTCGCAGTAGCTTAACAAGAGGGTTTAAATGCCCCTTGGAAGAGACGTGCAGGTCGCAGTAGCTTAACAAGATGGTTTAAATGCCCCTTGGAAGAGCGGTGGAGGTCACCGTAGCTTAACAAGACGGTTTAAATGCCCCTTGGAAAAGTCATGCAGGTCGCAGTAGCTTAACAAGACGGTTTAAATGCCCCTTGGAAGAGATGAGCAGGTCGCAGTAGCTTAACAAGAAGGTTTAAATGCCTCTTTTAAGAGGATTGCAGGTCGCAGTAGCTTACCAAGATGGTTTAAATGCCCCTTGGAAGAGACGTGCAGGTCGCAGTAGCTTAACAAGACGGTTTAAATGCCCCTTGGAAGAGCGTTGGAGGTCGCAGTAGCTTAACAAGACTGTTTAAATGCCCCTTGGAAGAGACATACTGGTCGCAGCAGCTTAACAAGACGGTTTAAATGCCCCTTGGAAGAGACGTGCAGGTCGCAGTAGCTTAACAAGATGGTTTAAATATCCCTTGGAAGAGACGTGCAGGTCGTAGTAGCTTAACAAGATGGTTTAAATGCCCCTTGGAAGAGACGTGCACGTCGCAGTAGCTTAACAAGATGGTTTAAATATCCCTGGGAAGAAACGTGCAGGTCGCAGTAGCTTAACAAGACAGTTTAAATGCCCCATGGAAGAGACGTGCAGTTCGCAGCAGCTTAACAAGACGGTTTAAATGCCCCTTGGAAGAGACGTGCAGCTCGCAGTAGCTTAACAAGACAGTTTAAATGCCCCTTGGAAGAGACGTGCAGGTCGCAGTAGCATAACAAGACTGTTTAAATGCCCCTTGGAAGAGACGTGCAGGTCGCAATAGCTTAACAAGATGGATTAAATGCCCCTTGGAAGAGCAGTGGAGGTCACAGTAGCTTAACAAGACGGTTAAAATGCCCTTTGGAAGAGCGGTGAAGTTCGCAGTAGCTTAACAAGACGTTTTATATGCCCCTTGGAAGAGATGTGCAGGTCGCAGTAGCTTAACAAGACCGTTTAAATGCCCCTTGGAAGAGACGTGCAGGTAGCAGTAGCTTAGCAAGACAGTTTAAATGCCCCTTGGAAGAGACATGCAGGTCGCAGTAGCTTAACAAGACGGTTTAAATACCCCTTAGAAGAGTCGTGCAGGTCGCAGTAGCTTAACAAGACGGTTTAAATGCCCCTTGGAAGAGACGTGCAGGTAGCAGTAGCTTAACAAGATGGTTTAAATGCCCCTTGCAAGAGACGTGCAGGTCGCAGTATCTTAACAAGAGGGTTTAAATGCCGGTTAGAAGAGGCTTGCAGGTCGCAGTAGCTTAACAAGATGGCTTAAATGCCCCTTGTAAGAGATGTGGAGGTCGCAGCAGTTTAACAAGACAGTTTAAATGCCCCTTGGAAGAGATGTGCAGGTCGCAGTAGCTTAATAAGACAGTTTAAATGCCCCTTGGAAGAGATGTGCAGGTCGCAGTAGCTTAACAAGACGGTTTAAATGCCCCTTGGAAGAGCAGTGGAGGTCACAGTAGCTTAACAAGACGGTTAAAATGCCCTTTGGAAGAGCGGTGAAGGTCGCAGTAGCTTAACAAGACGGTTTAAATGCCCCTTGGAAGAGATGTGCAGGTCGCAGTAGCTTAACAAGACGGTTTAAATGCCCCTTGGAAGAGACGTGCAGGTCGCAGTAGCTTAACAAGACGGTTTAAATGGCCATTGGAAGAGAGATGCAGGTCGCAGTAGCTTAACAAGACGGTTTAAATGCCTCTTGGAAGAGAGGTGGAGGTCGCAGTAGCTTAACAAGACAGTTTAAATGCCCCTTGGAAGAGACGTGCAGGTGGTAGTAGCTTAACAAGACGGTTTAAATGCCCCTTGGAAGAGACGTGCAGGTCGCAGTAGCTAAACAAGACGGTTTAAATGCCCCTTAGAAGAGACGTGCAAGTCGCAGTATTTTAACAAGATGGTTTAAATGCCCCTTGCAAGAGACGTGCAGGTCGCAGTAGCTTAACAAGAGGGTTTAAATGCCCCTTAGAAGAGGCTTGCAGGTCGCAGTAGCTAACCAAGATGGTTTAAATGCCCCTTGGAAGAGACGTGCAGGTCGCAGTAGCTTAACAAGATGGTTTAAATGCCCCTTGGAAGAGCGGTGGAGGTTACCGTAGCTTAACAAGATAGTTTAAATGCCCCATGGAAAAGTCATGCAGGTCGCAGTAGCTTAACAAGACGGTTTAAATGCCCCTTGGAAGAGATGAGCAGGTCGCAGTAGCGTAAAAAGACGGTTTAAATGCCCCTTGGAAGAGGATTGCAGGTCGCAGTAGCTTACCAAGATGGTTTAAATGCCCCTTGGAAGAAACGTGCAGGTCGCAGTAGCTTAACAAGACGGTTTAAATGCCCCTCGGAAGAGCGGTGGAGGTCGCAGTAGCTTAACAAGACTGTTTAAATGCCCCTTGGAAGAGACATACTGGTCGCAGCAGCTCAACAAGACGGTTTAAATGCCGATTGGAAGAGAAGTACAGGTCGCAGTAGCTTAACAAGATGGTTTAAATGCCCCTTGGAAGAGACGTGCAGGTCGCAGTAGCTTAAGAAGATGGTTTAAATATCCCTTGGAAGAGACGTGCAGGTCGCAGTAGCTTAACAAGACAGTTTAAATGCCCCTTGGTAGAGACGTGTAGTTCGCAGTAGCTTAACAAGACGGTTTAAATGCCCCTTGGAAGAGACGTGCAGCTCGCAGTAGCTTAACAAGACAGTTTAAATGCCCCTTGGAAGAGACGTGCAGGTCGCAGTAGCTTAACAAGACGGTTTAAATACCCCTTGGAAGAGACGTGCAGGTCGCAGTAGCTTAACAAGGCGGTTTAAATGCCCCTTAGAAGAGACGTGCAGGTCGCAGTAGCTTAACAAGACGGTTTAAATGCCCCTTGCAAGAGACGTGCAGGTCGCAGTAGCTTAACAAGAGGGTTTAAATGCCCCTTAGAAGAGGCTTGCAGGTCGCAGTAGCTAACCAAGACGATTTAAATGCCCCTTGGAAGAGACGTGCAGGTCGCAGTAGCTTAACAAGATGGTTTAAATGCCCCTTGGAAGAGCGGTGGAGGTCACCGTAGCTTAACAAGACGGTTTAAATGCCCCTTGGAAAAGTCATGCAGGTCGCAGTAGCTTAACAAGACGGTTTAAATGCCCCTTGGAAGAGATGAGCAGGTCGCAGTAGCGTAACAAGACGGTTTAAATGCCTCTTGGAAGAGGATTGCAGGTCGCAGTAGCTTACCAAGATGGTTTAAATGCCCCTTGGAAGAGACGTGCAGGTCGCAGTAGCTTAACAAGACGGTTTAAATGCACCTTGGAAGAGACATACTGGTCGCAGCAGCTTAACAAGACGGTTTAAATGCCCATTGGAAGAGACGTACAGGTCGCAGTAGCTTAACAAGATGGTTTAAATGCCCCTTGGAAGAGACGTGCAGGTCGCAGCAGCTTAACAAGATGTTTAAATATCCCTTGGAAGAGACGTGCAGGTCGCAGTAGCTTAACAAGACAGTTTAAATGCCCCTTGGAAGAGACGTGTAGTTCGCAGTAGCTTAACAAGACGGTTTAAATGCCCCTTGGAAGAGACGTGCAACTCGCAGTAGCTTAACAAGACAGTTTAAATGCCCCTTGGAAGAGACGTGCAGGTCGCAGTAGCTTAACAAGACGGTTTAAATACCCCTTGGAAGAAACGTGCAGGTCACAGTAGCTTAACAAGATGGTTTAAATGCCCCTTGGAAGAGGCTTCCAGGTCGCAGTAGCTTACCAAGACGGTTTAAATGCCCCTTGGAAGAGACGTGCAGGTCGCAGTAGCTTAACAAGACGGTTTAAATACCCCTTGGTAGAGGGGTGGAGGTCGCAGTGGCTTAACAAGACGGTTTACATGCCCCTTGGAAGAGACGTGCAGGTCGCAGTAGCTTAACAAGAGGGTTTAAATGCCCCTTGGAAGAGACGTGCAGGTCGCAGCAGATTAACAAGACGATTTAAATGCCCCTTGGAAGAGAGGTGGAGGTCGCAGTAGCTTAGCAAGACAGTTTAAATGCCCCTTGGAAGAGACGTTCAGGTCGCAGTAGCTTAACAAGACGGATTAAATACCCCTTAGAAGAGTCCTGCAGGTCGCAGTAGCTTAACAAGACGGTTTAAATGCCCCTTGGAAGAGACGTGCAGGTAGCAGTAGCTTAACAAGATGGTTTAAATGCCCCTTGCAAGAGACGTGCAGGTCGCAGTATCTTAACAAGAGGGTTTAAATGCCGGTTAGAAGAGGCTTGCAGGTCGCAGTAGCTTACCAAGACGGTTTAAATGCCCCTTGGAAGAGACGTGCAGGTCGCAGTAGTTTAACAAGATGGTTTAAATGCCCCTTGGAAAAGACATGCAGGTCGCAGTAGCTTAACAAGATGGCTTAAATGCCCCTTGGAAGAGATGTGCAGGTCGCAGTAGCTTAATAAGACAGTTTAAATGCCCCTTGGAAGAGATGTGCAGGTCGCAGTAGCTTAACAAGACGGTTTAAATGCCCCTTGGAAGAGACGTGCAGGTGGCAGTAGCTTAACAAGACGGTTTAAATGCCCCTTGTAAGAGAGGTGGAGGTCGCAGTAGCTTAACAAGACAGTTTAAATGCACCTTAGAAGAGACGTGCAGGTCGCAGTAGCTTAACAAGACGGTTTAAATGCCCCTTGTAAGAGAGGTGTAGGTCGCAGTAGCTTAACAAGACAGTTTAAATGCCCCTTAGAAGAGACGTGCAGGTCGCAGTAGCTTAACAAGACGGTTTAAATGTCCCTTGGAAGAGAAGTGCAGGTCGCAGTAGCTTAACAATACGGTTTAAATGACCCTTGGAAGAGCAGTGGAGGTCACAGTAGCTTAACAAGATGGTTAAAATGCCCTTTGGAAGAGAGGTGAAGGTCGCAGTAGCTTAACAAGACGGTTTAAATGCCCCTTGGAAGAGAAGTGCAGGTCGCAGTAGCTTAACAATACGGTTTAAATGACCCTTGGAAGAGCAGTGGAGGTCACAGTAGCTTAACAAGATGGTTAAAATGCCCTTTGGAAGAGAGGTGAAGGTCGCAGTAGCTTAACAAGACGGTTTCAATGCCCCTTGGAAGAGATGTGCAGGTCGCAGTAGCTTAACAAGACCGTTTAAATGCCCCTTGGAAGAGACGTGCAGGTCGCAGTAGCTTAACAAGAGGGTTTAAATGCCCCTTGGAAGAGACGTGCAGGTCGCAGCAGATTAACAAGACGGTTTAAATGCCCCTTGGAAGAGAGGTGGAGGTCGCAGTAGCTTAACAAGATAGTTTAAATGCCCCTTGGAAGAGACGTTCAGGTCGCAGTAGCTTAACAAGACGGTTTAAATACCCCTTAGAAGAGTCGTGCAGGTCACAGTAGCTGAACAAGACGGTTAAATGCCCCTTGGAAGAGACGTGCAGGTAGCAGTAGCTTAACAAGATGGTTTAAATGCCCCTTGCAAGAGACGTGCAGGTCGCAGTATCTTAACAAGAGGGTTTAAATGCCGGTTAGAAGAGGCTTGCAGGTCGCAGTAGCTTACCAAGACGGTTTAAATGCCCCTTGGAAGAGACGTGCAGGTCGCAGTAGTTTAACAAGATGGTTTAAATGCCCCTTGGAAAAGACATGCAGGTCGCAGTAGCTTAACAAGATGGCTTAAATGCCCCTTGGAAGAGATGTGCAGGTCGCAGTAGCTTAATAAGACAGTTTAAATGCCCCTTGGAAGAGATGTGCAGGTCGCAGTAGCTTAACAATACGGTTTAAATGCCCCTTGGAAGAGACGTGCAGGTGGCAGTAGCTTAACAAGACGGTTAAAATGCCACTTGGAAGAGACGTGCAGGTCACAGTAGCTTAACAAGACGGTTTAAATGCCCCTTGTAATAGAGGTGGAGGTCGCAGTAGCTTAACAAGACAGTTTAAATGCCCCTTAGAAGAGACGTGCAGGTCGCAGTAGCTTAACAAGACGGTTTAAATACCCCTTGGAAGAGACGTGCAGGTCACAGTAGCTTAACAAGACGGTTTAAATGCCCCTTGGAAGAGGCTTCCAGGTCGCAGTAGCTTACCAAGACGGTTTAAATGCCCCTTGGAAGAGACGTGCAGGTCGCAGTAGCTTAACAAGACGGTTTAAATGCCCCTTGGTAGAGCGGTGGAGGTCGCAGTGGCTTAACAAGACGGTTTACATGCCCCTTGGAAGAGACATACAGGTCACAGCAGCCTAACAAGACGGTTTAAATGCCCATTGGAAGAGAAGTACAGTTTCAGTAGCTTAACAAGATAGTTTAAATGCCCCTTGGAAGAGACGTGCAAGTCGCAGTAGCTTAACAAGACGGTTTAAATGCCCCTTGGAAGAGCAGTGGAGATCGCAGTAGCTTAACAAGACGGTTTAAATGCCCCTTGGAAGAGCAGTGAAGGTCGCAGTAGCTTAACAAGACGGTTTAAATGCCCCTTGGAAGAGACGTGCAGGTCACTGTAGCTTAACAAGACGGTTAAAATGACCTTTGGAAGAGCGGTGAAGGTCGCAGTAGCTTAACAAGACGGTTTAAATGCCCCTTGGAAGAGACGTGCAGGTCGCAGTAGCTTAACAAGACGGTTTAAATGCCACTTGGAAGAGACGTGCAGGAAGCAGTAGCTTAACAAGAAGGTTTAAATGCCCATTGGAAGAGAAGTACAGTTTCAGTAGCTTAACAAGATAGTTTAAATGCCCCTTGGAAGAGACGTGCAGGTCGCAGTAGCTTAACAAGACAGTTTAAATGCCCCTTGGAAGAGCAGTGGAGATCGCAGTAGCTTAACAAGACGGTTTAAATGCCCCTTGGAAGAGCAGTGAAGGTCGCAGTAGCTTAACAAGACGGTTTAAATGCCCTTTGGAAGAGCGGTGAAGGTCGCAGTAGCTTAACAAGACGGTTTAAATGCCCCTTGGAAGAGACGTGCAGGTCACTGTAGCTTAACAAGACGGTTAAAATGACCTTTGGAAGAGCGGTGAAGGTCGCAGTAGCTTAACAAGACGGTTTAAATGCCCCTTGGAAGAGACGTGCAGGTCGCAGTAGCTTAACAAGACGGTTTAAATGCCACTTGGAAGAGACGTGCAGGAAGCAGTAGCTTAACAAGAAGGTTTAAATGCCCCTTGGAAGAGACGTGCAGGTCGCAGTAGCTTAACAAGATAGTTTAAATGCCCCTTGGAAGAGAGGTGGAGGTCGCAGTAGCTTAACAAGATGGTTTAAATGCCCCTTTGAAGAGACGTGCAGGTTGCAGTAGCTAAACAAGATGGTTTAAATGCCCCTTGGAAGAGCGGTGGATGTCACAGTAGCTTAACAAGACGGTTTAAATGCCCCTTGGAACAGACGTGCAGGTTGCAGAAACTTAACAAGACGGTTTAAATGCCCCTTGGAAGAGATGCGCAGGTCGCAGTAGATTAACAAGACAGTTTAAATGCCCCTTGAAAGAGACGTGCAGGTCGCAGTAGCTTGACAAGACGGTTTAAAAGCCCCTTAGAAGAGGCTTGCAGGTCGCAGTAGCTTACCAAGATGGTTTAAATGCCAATTGGAAGAGACGTGCAGGTCGCAGTAGCTTAACAAGATGGTTTAAATGCCCCTGGGAAGAGCTGTGTAAGTCACAGTAGCTTAACAAGACGGTTTAAAAGCCCCTTGCAAGAGACTTGCAGGTCGCAGTAGCTTAACAAGAGGGTTTAAATGCCCCTTAGAAGAGGCTTGCAGGTCGCAGTAGCTTACCAAGATGGTTTAAATGCCCCTTGGAAGAGACGTGCAAGTCGCAGTAGCTTAAAAGGTGGTTTAAATGCCCCTTGGAAGAGACGTGCAGGTCGCAGTAGCTTAACAAGACAGTATAAATGCCCCTTGGAAGAGACGTGCAGGTCGCAGTAGCTTAACAAGACGGTTTAAATGCCCCTTAGAAGAGACGTGCAAGTCGCAGTATTTTAACAAGACGGTTTAAATGCCCCTTGCAAGAGACGTGCAGGTCGCAGTAGCTTAACAAGAGGGTTTAAATGCCCCGTAGAAGAGGCTTGCAGGTCGCAGTAGCTAACCAAAATGGTTTAAATGCCCCTTGGAAGAGACGTGCAGGTCGCAGTAGCTTAACAAGATGGTTTAAATGCCCCTTGGAAGAGCGGTGGAGGTTACCGTAGCTTAACAAGATAGTTTAAATGCCCCCTGGAAAAGTCATGCAGGTCGCAGTAGCTTAACAAGACGGTTTAAATGCCCCTTGGAAGAGACGTGCAGGTCGCAGTAGTTTAACAAGATGGTTTAAATGCCCCTTGGAAAAGACATGCAGGTCGCAGTAGCTTAACAAGATGGCTTAAATGCAACTTGGAAGAGATGTGCAGGTCGCAGTAGCTTAATAAGACAGTTTAAATGCCCCTTGGAAGAGATGTGCAGGTCGCAGTAGCTTAACAAGACGGTTTAAATGCCCCTTGGAAGAGACGTGCAGGTGGCAGTAGCTTAACAAGACGGTTAAAATGCCACTTGGAAGAGACGTGCAGGTCACAGTAGCTTAACAAGACGGTTTAAATGCCCCTTGTAATAGAGGTGGAGGTCGCAGTAGCTTAACAAGACAGTTTAAATGCCCCTTAGAAGAGACGTGCAGGTCGCAGTAGCTTAACAAGACGGTTTAAATACCCCTTGGAAGAGACGTGCAGGTCACAGTAGCTTAACAAGACGGTTTAAATGCCCCTTGGAAGAGGCTTCCAGGTAGCAGTAGCTTACCAAGACGGTTTAAATGCCCCTTGGAAGAGACGTGCAGGTCGCAGTAGCTTAACAAGACGGTTTAAATGCCCCTTGGTAGAGCGGTGGAGGTCGCAGTGGCTTAACAAGACGGTTTACATGCCCCTTGGAAGAGACATACAGGTCACAGCAGCCTAACAAGACGGTTTAAATGCCCATTGGAAGAGAAGTACAGTTCGCAGTAGCTTAACAAGATAGTTTAAATGCCCCTTGGAAGAGACGTGCAAGTCGCAGTAGCTTAACAAGACGGTTTAAATGCCAACTGGAAGAGACGTGCAGGTCGCAGTAGCTTAACAAGATGGTTTAAATGCCCCTTGGAAGAGCTGTGTAAGTCACAGTAGCTTAACAAGACGGTTTAAAAGCCCCTTGCAAGAGACTTGCAGGTCGCAGTAGCTTAACAAGAGGGTTTAAATGCCCCTTAGAAGAGGCTTGCAGGTCGCAGTAGCTTACCAAGACGGTTTAAATGCCCCTTGGAAGAGACGTGCAAGTCGCAGTAGCTTAAAAGGTGGTTTAAATGCCCCTTGGAAGAGACGTGCAGGTCGCAGTAGCTTAACAAGACAGTATAAATGCCCCTTGGAAGAGACGTGCAGGTCGCAGTAGCTTAACAAGACGGTTTAAATGCCCCTTAGAAGAGACGTGCAAGTCGCAGTATTTTAACAAGACGGTTTAAATGCCCCTTGCAAGAGACGTGCAGGTCGCAGTAGCTTAACAAGAGGGTTTAAATGCCCCGTAGAAGAGGCTTGCAGGTCGCAGTAGCTAACCAAAATGGTTTAAATGCCCCTTGGAAGAGACGTGCAGGTCGCAGTAGCTTAACAAGATGGTTTAAATGCCCCTTGGAAGAGCGGTGGAGGTTACCGTAGCTTAACAAGATAGTTTAAATGCCCCCTGGAAAAGTCATGCAGGTCGCAGTAGCTTAACAAGACGGTTTAAATGCCCCTTGGAAGAGATGAGCAGGTCGCAGTAGCTTAACAAGACGGTTTAAATGCCCCTTGGAAGAGGATTGCAGGTCGCAGTAGCTTACCAAGATGGTTTAAATGCCCCTTGGAAGAAACGTGCAGGTCGCAGTAGCTTAACAAGACGGTTTAAATGCCCCTTGGAAGAGCGGTGGAGGTCGCAGTAGCTTAACAAGACTGTTTAAATGCCCCTTGGAAGAGACATACTGGTCGCAGCAGCTCAACAAGACGGTTTAAATGCCCATTGGAAGAGACGTACAGGTCGCAGTAGCTTAACAAGATGGTTTAAATGCCCCTTGGAAGAGACGTGCAGGTCGCAGTAGCTTAACAAGATGGTTTAAATATCCCTTGGAAGAGACGTGCAGGTCGCAGTAGCTTAACAAGACAGTTTAAATGCCCCTTGGTAGAGACGTGTAGTTCGCAGTAGCTTAACAAGACGGTTTAAATGCCCCTTGGAAGAGACGTGCAGCTCGCAGTAGCTTAACAAGACAGTTTAAATGCCCCTTGGAAGAGACGTGCAGGTCGCAGTAGCTTAACAAGACGGTTTAAATACCTCTTGGAAGAGACGTGCAGGTCGCAGTAGCTTAACAAGACGGTTTAAATGCCCCTTAGAAGAGACGTGCAGGTCGCAGTAGCTTAACAAGAAGGTTTAAATGCCCCTTGCAAGAGACGTGCAGGTCGCAGTAGCTTAACAAGAGGGTTTAAATGCCCCTTAGAAGAGGCTTGCAGGACGGAGTAGCTAACCAAGACGGTTTAAATGGCCCTTGGAAGAGACGTGCAGGTCGCAGTAGCTTAACAAGATGGTTTAAATGCCCCTTGGAAGAGCGGTGGAGGTCACCGTAGCTTAACAAGACGGTTTAAATGCCCCTTGGAAAAGTCATGCAGGTCGCAGTAGCTTAACAAGACGGTTTAAATGCCCCTTGGAAGAGATGAGCAGGTCGCAGTAGCTTAACAAGACGGTTTAAATGACTCTTGGAAGAGGATTGCGGGTCGCAGTAGCTTACCAAGATGGTTTAAATGCCCCTTGGAAGAGACGTGCAGGTCGCAGTAGCTTAACAAGACGGTTTAAATGCCCCTTGGAAGAGCGGTGGAGGTCGCAGTAGCTTAACAAGACTGTTTAAATGCCCCTTGGAAGAGACATACTGGTCGCAGCAGATTAACAAGACGGTTTAAATGCCCATTGGAAGAGACGTACAGGTCGCAGTAGCTTAACAAGATGGTTTAAATGCCCCTTGGAAGAGACGTGCAGGTCGCAGCAGCTTAACAAGATGGTTTAAATATCCCTTGGTAGAGACGTGCAGGTCGCAGTAGCTTAACAAGACAGTTTAAATGCCCCTTGGAAGAGACGTGTAGTTCGCAGTAGCTTAACAAGACGGTTTAAATGCCCCTTGGAAGAGACGTGCAGCTCGCAGTAGCTTAAGAAGACAGTTTAAATGCCCCTTGGAAGAGACGTGCAGGTCGCAGTAGCTTAACAAGACGGTTTAAATACCCCTTGGAAGAGACGTGCAGGTCACAGTAGCTTAACAAGATGGTTTAAAAGCCCCTTGGAAGAGGATTCCAGGTCGCAGTAGCTTACCAAGACGGTTTAAATGCCCCTTGGAAGAGACGTGCAGGTCGCAGTAGCTTAACAAGACGGTTTAAATACCCCTTGGTAGAGCGGTGGAGGTTGCAGTGGCTTAACAAGACGGTTTACATGCCCCTTGGAAGAGACGTGCAGGTCGTAGTAGCTTAACAAGAGGGTTTAAATGCTCCTTGGAAGAGACGTGCAGGTCGCAGCAGATTAACAAGACGGTTTAAATGCCCCTTGGAAGAGAGGTGGAGGTCGCAGTAGCTTAGCAAGACAGTTTAAATGCCCCTTGGAAGAGACGTTCAGGTCGCAGTAGCTTAACAAGACGGATTAAATACCCCTTAGAAGAGTCGTGCAGGTCGCAGTAGCTTAACAAGACGGTTTAAATGCCCCTTGGAAGAGACGTGCAGGTAGCAGTAGCTTAACAAGATGGTTTAAATGCCCCTTGCAAGAGACGTGCAGGTCGCAGTATCTTAACAAGAGGGTTTAAATGCCGGTTAGAAGAGGCTTGCAGGTCGCAGTAGCTTACCAAGACGGTTTAAATGCCCCTTGGAAGAGACGTGCAGGTCGCAGTAGTTTAACAAGATGGTTTAAATGCCCCTTGGAAAAGACATGCAGGTCGCAGTAGCTTAACAAGATGGATTAAATGCCCCTTGGAAGAGATGTGCAGGTTGCAGTAGCTTTATAAGACAGTTTAAATGCCCCTTGGAAGAGATGTGCAGGTCGCAGTAGCTTAACAAGACGGTTTAAATGCCCCTTGGAAGAGACGTGCAGGTGGCAGTAGCTTAACAAGACGGTTTAAATGCCCCTTGTAAGAGAGGTGGAGGTCGCAGTAGCTTAACAAGACAGTTTAAATGCACCTTAGAAGAGACGTGCAGGTCGCAGTAGCTTAACAAGACGGTTTATATGCCACTTGGAAGAGACATGCAGGTCGCAGTAGCTTAACAAGACGGTTTAAATGCCCCTTGGAAGAGATGTGCATGTCGCAGTAGCTTAACAAGATGGTTTAAATGCCCCTTAGAAGAGACGTGCAGGTCGCAGTAGCTTAACAAGACGGTTTAAATGCCCCTTGGAAGAGACGTGCAGGTGGCAGTAGCTTAACAAGACGGTTTAAATGCCCCTTGTAAAAGAGGTGGAGGTCGCAGTAGCTTAACAAGACAGTTTAAATGCCCCTTAGAAGAGACGTGCAGGTCGCAGTAGCTTAACAAGACGGTTTAAATGCCCCTTGGAAGAGAAGTGTAGGTCGCAGTAGCTTAACAATACGGTTTAAATGCCGCTTGGAAGAGCAGTGGAGGTCACAGTAGCTTAACAAGATGGTTAAAATGCCCTTTGGAAGAGCGGTGAAGGTCGCAGTAGCTTAACAAGACGGTTTAAATGCCCCTTGGAAGAGATGTGCAGGTCGCAGTAACTTAACAAGACCGTTTAAATGCCCCTTGGAAGAGACGTGCAGGTCGCAGTAGCTTAACAAGAGGGTTTAAATGCCCCTTGGAAGAGACGTGCAGGTCGCAGCAGATTAACAAGACAGTTTAAATGCCCCTTGGAAGAGAGGTGGAGGTCGCAGTAGCTTAGCAAGATAGTTTAAATGCCCCTTGGAAGAGACGTTCAGGTCGCAGTAGCTTAACAAGACGGTTTAAATACCCCTTAGAAGAGTCGTGCAGGTCGCAGTAGCTTAACAAGACGGTTAAATGCCCCTTGGAAGAGACGTGCAGGTAGCAGTAGCTTAACAAGATGGTTTAAATGCCCCTTGCAAGAAACGTGCAGGTCGCAGTATCTTAACAAGAAGGTTTAAATGCCGGTTAGAAGAGGCTTGCAGGTCGCAGTAGCTTACCAAGACGGTTTAAATGCCCCTTGGAAGAGACGTGCAGGTCGCAGTAGCTTAATAAGACAGTTTAAATGCCCCTTGGAAGAGATGTGCAGGTCGCAGTAGCTTAACAAGATGGTTTAAATGCCCCTTGGAAGAGACGTGCAGGTGGCAGTAGCTTAACAAGACGGTTAAAATGCCACTTGGAAGAGACGTGCAGGTCGCAGTAGCTTAACAAGACGGTTTAAATGCCCCTTGTAAGAGAGGTGGAGGTCGCAGTAGCTTAACAAGACAGTTTAAATGCCCCTTGGAAGAGATGTGCAGGTCGCGGTAGCTTAACAAGACGGTTTAAATGCCCCTTGGAAGAGAAGTGCAGGTCGCAGTAGCTTAACAATACGGTTTAAATGCCCCTTGGAAGAGCAGTGGAGGTCACAGTAGCTTAACAAGATGGTTAAAATGCCATTTGGAAGAGCGGTGAAGGTCTCAGTAGCTTAACAAGACGGTTTAAATGCCCCTTGGAAGAGATGTGCAGGTCGCATTAGCTTAACAAGACGGTTTAAATGCCCCTTGGAAGAGACGTGCAGGTCGCAGAAGCTTAACAAGACGGTTTAAATGGCCATTGGAAGAGACGTGCAGGTCGCAGTAGCTTAACAAGACGGTTTAAATGCCTCTTGGAAGAGAGGTGGAGGTCGCAGTAGCTTAACAAGACAGTTTAAATGCCCCTTGGAAGAGACGTGCAGGTGGTAGTAGCTTAACAAGACGGTTTAAATGCCCCTTGGAAGAGACGTGCAGGTCGCAGTAGCTTAACAAGACGGTTTAAATGCCCCTTGGAAGAGACGTCCAGGTGGCAGTAGCTTAACAAGACGGTTTAAATGCCCCTTGAAAGAAAGGTGGAGGTCGCAGTAGCTTAACAAGACAGTTTAAATGCCCCTTAGAAGAGACGTGCAGGTCGCAGTAGCTTAACAAGACGGTTTAAATACCCCTTGGAAGAGACGTGCAGGTCACAGTAGCTTAACAAGACGGTTTAAATGCCCCTTGGAAGAGGCTTCCAGGTCGCAGTAGCTTACCAAGACAGTTTAAATGCCCCTTGGAAGAGACGTGCAGGTCGCAGTAGCTTAACAAGACGGTTTAAATGCCCCTTGGTAGAGCGGTGGAGGTCGCAGTGGCTTAACAAGACGGTTTACATGCCCCTTGAAAGAGACATACAGGTCACAGCAGCCTAACAAGACGGTTTAAATGCCCATTGGAAGAGAAGTACAGTTCGCAGTAGCTTAACAAGATAGTTTAAATGCCCCTTGGAAGAGACGTGCAAGTCGCAGTAGCTTAACAAGACGGTTTAAATGCCCCTTGGAAGAGACGTGCAGGTCGCAGTAGCTTAACAAGACAGTTTAAATGCCCCTTGGAAGAGCAGTGGAGATCGCAGTAGCTTAACAAGACGGTTTAAATGCCCCTTGGTAGAGACGTGCAGGTCACTGTAGCTTAACAAGACGGTTAAAATGCCCTTTGGAAGAGCGGTGAAGGTCGCAGTATCTTAACAAGACGGTTTAAATGCCCCTTGGAAGAGACGTGCAGGTCGCAGTAGCTTAACAAGACGGTTTAAATGCCACTTGGAAGAGACATGCAGGAAGCAGTAGCTTAACAAGACGGTTTAAATGCCCCTTGGAAGAGACGTGCAGGTCGCAGTAGCTTAACAAGACAGTTTAAATGCCCCTTGGAAGAGAGGTGGAGGTCGCAGTAGCTTAACAAGACGGTTTAAATGCCCCTTTGAAGAGACGTGCAGGTTGCAGTAGCTTGACAAGACGGTTTAAAAGCCCCTTAGAAGAGGCTTGCAGGTCGCAGTAGCTTACCAAGATGGTTTAAATGCCAATAGGAAGAGACGTGCAGGTCGCAGTAGCTTAACAAGATGGTTTAAATGCCCCTTGGAAGAGCTGTGGAAGTCACAGTAGCTTAACAAGACGGTTTAAAAGCCCCTTGCAAGAGACTTGCAGGTCGCAGTAGCTTAACAAGAGGGTTTAAATGCCCCTTAGAAGAGGCTTGCAGGTTGCAGTAGCTTACCAAGACGGTTTAAATGCCCCTTGGAAGAGACGTGCAAGTCGCAGTAGCTTAAAAGGTTGTTTAAATGCCCCTTGGTAGAGACGTGCAGGTCGCAGTAGATTAACAAGACAGTATAAATGCCCCTTGGAAGAGACGTGCAGTACGCAGTAGCTTAACAAGACTGTTTAAATGCCCCTTGGAAGAGACGTGCAGGTCGCAATAGCTTAACAAGACGGATTAAATGCCCCTTGGAAGAGCAGTGGAGGTCACAGTAGCTTAACAAGACGGTTAAAATGCCCTTTGGAAGAGTGGTGAAGTTCGCAGTAGCTTAACAAGACGGTTTAAATGCCCCTTGGAAGAGATGTGCAGGTCGCAGTAGCTTAACAAGACAGTTTAAATGCCCCTTGGAAGAGACGTGCAGGTCGCAGCAGATTAACAAGACGGTTTAAATGCCTCTTGGAAGAGCAGTGGAGGTCACAGTAGCTTAACAAGACAGTTTAAATGCCCCTTGGAAGAGACGTGCAGGTCGCAGTAGCTTAGCAAGACAGTTTAAATGCCCCTTGGAAGAGACGTGCAGGTCGCAGTAGCTTAACAAGACGGTTTAAATGCCCCTTGGAAGAGACGTGCAGGTAGCAGTAGCTTAACAAGATGGTTTAAATGCCCCTTGCAAGAGACGTGCAGGTCGCAGTATCTTAACAAGAGGGTTTAAATGCCGGTTAGAAGAGGCTTGCAGGTCACAGTAGCTTACCAAGACGGTTTAAATGCCCCTTGGAAGAGACGTGCAGGTCGCAGCAGTTTAACAAGATGGTTTAAATGCCCCTTGGAAAAGACATGCAGGTCGCAGTAGCTTAACAAGACGGTTTAAATGCCCCTTGGAAGAGACGTGCAGGTGGCAGTAGCTTAACAAGACGGTTTAAATGCCCCTTGTAAGAGAGGTGGAGGTCGCAGTAGGTTAACAAGACAGTTTAAATGCCCCTTAGAAGAGACGTGCAGGTCGCAGTAGCTTAACAAGACGGTTTAAATACCCCTTGGAAGAGACGTGCAGGTCACAGTAGCTTAACAAGACGGTTTAAATGCCCCTTGGAAGAGGCTTCCAGGTCGCAGTAGCTTACCAAGACGGTTTAAATGCCCCTTGGAAGAGACGTGCAGGTCGCAGTAGCTTAACAAGACGGTTTAAATGCCCCTTGGTAGAGCGGTGGAGGTCGTAGTGGCTTAACAAGACGGTTTACATGCCCCTTGAAAGAGACATACAGGTCACAGCAGCCTAACCAGACGGTTTAAATGCCCATTGGAAGAGAAGTACAGTTCGCAGTAGCTTAACAAGATAGTTTAAATGCCCCTTGGAAGAGACGTGCAAGTCGCAGTAGCTTAACAAGACAGTTTAAATGCCCCTTGGAAGAGACGTGCACGTCGCAGTAGCTTATCAAGACAGTTTAAATACCCCTTGGAAGAGCAGTGGAGATCGCAGTAGCTTAACAAGACGGTTTAAATGCCCCTTGGTAGAGACGTGCAGGTCACTGTAGCTTAACAAGACGGTTAAAATGCCCTTTGGAAGAGCGGTGAAGGTCGCAGTAGCTTAACAAGACGGTTTAAATGCCCCTTGGAAGAGACGTGCAGGTCGCAGTAGCTTAACAAGACGGTTTAAAAGCCACTTGGAAGAGACGTGCAGGAAGCAGTAGCTTAACAAGACGGTTTAAATGCCCCTTGGAAGAGACGTGCAGGTCGCAGTAGCTTAACAAGACAGTTTAAATGCCCCTTGGAAGAGAGGTGGAGGTCGCAGTAGCTTAACAAGACGGTTTAAATGCCCCTTTGAAGAGACGTGCAGGTTGCAGTAGCTAAACAAGATGGTTTAAATGCCCCTTGGAAGAGCGGTGGATGTCACAGTAGCTTAACAAGACGGTTTAAATGCCCCTTGGAACAGACGTGCAGGTTGCAGAAGCTTAACAAGACGGTTTAAATGCCCCTTGGAAGAGACGCGCAGGTCGCAGTAGATTAACAAGACAGTTTAAATGCCCCTTGAAAGAGATGTGCAGCTCGCAGTAGCTTGACAAGACGGTTTAAAAGCCCCTTAGAAGAGGCTTGCAGGTCGCAGTAGCTTACCAAGATGGTTTAAATGCCAATTGGAAGAGACGTGCAGGTCGCAGTAGCTTAACAAGATGGTTTAAATGCCCCTTGGAAGAGCTGTGGAAGTCACAGTAGCTTAACAAGACGGTTTAAAAGCCCCTTGCAAGAGACTTGCAGGTCGCAGTAGCTTAACAAGAGGGTTTAAATGCCCCTTAGAAGAGGCTTGCAGGTCGCAGTAGCTTACCAAGACGGTTTAAATGCCCCTTGGAAGAGACGTGCAGGTCGCAGTAGCTTAACAAGACAGTATAAATGCCCCTTGGAAGAGACGTGCAGTTCGCAGTAGCTTAACAAGACTGTTTAAATGCCCCTTGGAAGAGACGTGCAGGTCGCAATAGCTTAACAAGACGGATTAAATGCCCCTTGGAAGAGCAGTGGAGGTCACAGTAGCTTAACAAGACGGTTAAAATGCCCTTTGGAAGAGCGGTGAAGTTCGCAGTAGCTTAACAAGACGGTTTAAATACCCCTTGGAAGAGATGTGCAGGTCGCAGTAGCTTAACAAGACAGTTTAAATGCCCCTTGGAAGAGACGTGCAGGTCGCAGCAGATTAACAAGACGGTTTAAATGCCCCTTGGAAGAGCAGTGGAGGTCACAGTAGCTTAACAAGACAGTTTAAATGCCCCTTGGAAGAGACGTGCAGGTCGCAGTAGCTTAGCAAGACAGTTTAAATGCCCCTTGGAAGAGACGTGCAGGTCGCAGTAGCTTAACAAGACGGTTTAAATACCCCTTAGAAAAGTCGTGCAGGTCGCAGTAGCTTAACAAGACGGTTTAAATGCCCCTTGGAAGAGACGTGCAGGTAGCAGTAGCTTAACAAGATGGTTTAAATGCCGCTTGCAAGAGACGTGCAGGTCGCAGTATCTTAACAAGAGGGTTTAAATGCCGGTTAGAAGAGGCTTGCAGGTCACAGTAGCTTACCAAGACGGTTTAAATGCCCCTTGGAAGAGACGTGCAGGTCGCAGCAGTTTAACAAGATGGTTTAAATGCCCCGTGGAAAAGACATGCAGGTCGCAGTAGCTTAACAAGATGGCTTAAATGCCCCTTGGAAGAGATGTGCAGGTCGCAGCAGCTTAATAAGACAGTTTAAATGCCCTTTGGAAGAGATGTGCAGGTCGCAGTAGCTTAACAAGACGGTTTAAATGCCACTTGGAAGAGACGTGCAGGTCGCAGTAGCTTAACAAGACGGTTTAAATGCCCTTTGTAAGAGAGGTGGAGGTCGCAGTAGCTTAACAAGACAGTCTAAATGCCCCTTGGAAGAGATGTGCAGGTCGCAGTAGCTTAATAAGACAGTTTAAATGCCCCTTGGAAGAGATGTGCAGGTCGCAGTAGCTTAACAAGACGGTTTAATTGCCCCTTGGAAGAGCAGTGGAGGTCACAGTAGCTTAACAAGACGGTTAAAATGCCCTTTGGAAGAGCGGTGAAGGTCGCAGTAGCTTAACAAGACGGTTTAAATGCCCCTTGGAAGAGATGTGCAGGTCGCAGTAGCTTAACAAGACGGTTTAAATGCCCCTTGGAAGAGACGTGCAGGTCGCAGTAGCTTAACAAGACGGTTTAAATGGCCATTGGAAGAGAGATGCAGGTCGCAGTAGCTTAACAAGACGGTTTAAATGCCTCTTGGAAGAGAGGTGGAGGTCGCAGTAGCTTAACAAGACAGTTTAAATGCCCCTTGCAAGAGACATGCAGGTGGTAGTAGCTTAACAAGACGGTTTAAATGCCCCTTGGAAGAGACGTGCAGGTGGTAGTAGCTTAACAAGACGGTTTAAATGCCCCTTGGAAGAGACGTGCAGGTCGCAATAGCTTAACAAGACGGTTTAAATGCCCCTTAGAAGAGACGTGCAAGTCGCAGTAGCTTAACAAGACGGTTTAAATGCCCCTTGGAAGAGACGTGCAGGTCGCAGTAGCTTAACAAGAGGGTTTAAATGCCCCTTAGAAGAGGCTTGCAGGTCGCAGTAGCTAACCAAGACGGTTTTAAATGCCCCTTGGAAGAGATGTGCAGGTCGCAGTAGCTTAACAAGATGGTTTAAATGCCCCTTGGAAGAGCGGTGGAGGTTACCGCAGCTTAACAAGACAGTTTAAATGCCCCCTGGAAAAGTCTTGCAGGTCGCAGTAGCTTAACAAGACGGTTTAAATGCCCCTTGGAAGAGATGAGCAGGTCACAGTAGCTTAACAAGACGGTTTAAATGCCCTTTGGAAGAGGATTGCAGGTCGCAGTAGCTTACCAAGATGGTTTAAATGCCCCTTGGAAGAAACGTGCAGGTCGCAGTAGCTTAACAAGACGGTTTAAATGCCCCTTGGAAGAGCGGTGGAGGTCGCAGTAGCTTAACAAGACTGTTTAAATGCCCCTTGGAAGAGACATACTGGTCGCAGCAGCTCAACAAGACGGTTTAAATGCCCATTGGAAGATACGTACAGGTCGCAGTAGCTTAACAAGATGGTTTAAATGCCCCTTGGAAGAGACGTGTAGGTCGCAGTAGCTTAACAAGATGGTTTAAATATCCCTTGGAAGAGACGTGCAGGTCGCAGTAGCTTAACAAGACAGTTTAAATGCCCCTTGGTAGAGACGTGTAGTTCGCAGTAGCTTAACAAGACGGTTTAAATGCCCCTTGGAAGAGACGTGCAGCTCGCAGTAGTTTAACAAGACAGTTTAAATGCCCCTTGGAAGAGACGTGCAGGTCGCAGTAGCTTAACAAGACGGTTTAAATACCCCTTGGAAGAGACGTGCAGGTCGCAGTAGCTTAACAAGATGGTTTAAATGCCCATTAGAAGAGACGTGCAGGTCGAAGTAGCTTAACAAGACGGTTTAAATGCCCCTTGCAAGAGACATGCAGGTCGCAGTAGCTTAACAAGAGGGTTTAAATGCCCCTTAGAAGAGGCTTGCAGGTCGCAGTAGCTAACCAAGACGGTTTAAATGCCCCTTGGAAGAGACGTGCAGGTCGCAGTAGCTTAACAAGATGGTTTAAATGCCCCTTGGAAGAGCGGTGGAGGTCACCGTAGCTTAACAAGACGGTTTAAATGCCCCTTGGAAAAGTCATGCAGGTCGCAGTAGCTTAACAAGATGGTTTAAATGCCCCTTGGAAGAGATGAGCAGGTCGCAGTAGCTTAACAAGACGGTTTAAATGCCTCTTGGAAGAGGATTGCAGGTCGCAGTAGCTTACCAAGATGGTTTAAATGCCCCTTGGAAGAGACGTGCAGGTCGCAGTAGCTTAACAAGACGGTTTAAATGCCCCTTGGAAGAGCGGTGGAGGTCGCAGTAGCTTAACAAGACTGTTTAAATGCCCCTTGGAAGAGACATACTGGTCTCAGCAGCTTAACAAGACGGTTTAAATGCCCATTGGAAGAGACGTACAGGTCGCAGTAGCTTAACAAGATGGTTTAAATGCCCCTTGGAAGAGACGTGCAGGTTGCAGTAGCTTAACAAGATGGTTTAAATATCCCTTGGAAGAGACGAGCAGGTCGCAGTAGCTTAACAAGACAGTTTAAATGCCCCTTGGAAGAGACGTGTAGTTCGCAGTAGCTTAACAAGACGGTTTAAATGCCCCTTGGAAGAGGCGTGCAGCTCGCAGTAGCTTAACAAGACAGTTTAAATGCCCCTTGGAAGAGACGTGCAGGTCGCAGTAGCTTAACAAGACGGTTTAAATACCCCTTGGAAGAGACGTGCAGGTCACAGTAGCTTAACAAGATGGTTTAAATGCCCCTTGGAAGAGGCTTCCAGGTCGCAGTAGCTTACCAAGACGGTTTAAATGCCCCTTGGAAGAGACGTGCAGGTCGCAGTAGCTTAACAAGACGGTTTAAATGCACCTTGGAAGAGACGTGCAGGTCGCAGTAGCTTAACAAGACGGTTTAAATGCCCCTTTGAAGAGACGTGCAGGTTGCAGTAGCTAAACAAGATGGTTTAAATGCCCCTTGGAAGAGCGGTGGAGGTCACAGTAGCTTAACAAGATGGTTTAAATGACCCTTGGAACAGACGTGCAGGTTGCAGTAGCTTAACAAGACGGTTTAAATGCCCCTTGGAAGAGACGCGCAGGTCGCAGTAGCTTAACAAGACGGTTTAAATGCCCCTTGAAGGAGACGTGCAGGTCGCAGTAGCTTGACAAGACGGTTTAAATGCCCCTTAGAAGAGGCTTGCAGGTTGCAGTAGCTTACCAAGATGGTTTAAATGCCCCTTGGAAGAGACGTGCAGGTCGCAGTAGCTTAACAAGATGGTTTAAATGCCCCTTGGAAGAGCGGTGGAAGTCACAGTAGCTTAACAAGGCGGTTTAAAAGCCCCTTGCAAGAGACTTGCAGGTCGCAGTAGCTTAACAAGAGGGTTTAAATGCCCCTTAGAAGAGGCTTGCAGGTCGCAGTAGCTTACCAAGACGGTTTAAATGCCCCTTGGAAGAGACGTGCAGGTCGCAATAGCTTAACAAGACGGATTAAATGCCCCTTGGAAGAGCAGTGGAGGTCACAGTAGCTTAACAAGACGGTTAAAATGCCCTTTGGAAGAGCGGTGAAGTTCGCAGTAGCTTAACAATACGGTTTAAATGGCCCTTGGAAGAGATGTGCAGGTCGCAGTCGCTTAACAAGACCGTTTAAATGCCCCTTGGAAGAGACGTGCAGGTCGCAGTAGCTTAACAAGAGGGTTTAAATGCCCCTTGGAAGAGACGTGCAGGTCGCAGCAGATTAACAAGACGGTTTAAATGCCCCTTGGAAGAGAAGTGGAGGTCGCAGTAGCTTAGCAAGACAGTTTAAATGCCCCTTGGAAGAGACGTTCAGGTCGCAGTAGCTTAACAAGACGGTTTAAATAGCCCTTAGAAGAGTCGTGCAGGTCGCAGTAGCTTAACAAGACGGTTTAAATGCCCCTTGGAAGAGACGTGCAGGTAGCAGTAGCTTAACAAGATGGTTTAAATGCCCCTTGCAAGAGACGTGCAGGTCGCAGTAGCTTAACAAGATGGTTTAAATGCCCCTTGGAAGAGCGGTGGAGGTTACCCTAGCTTAACAAGACAGTTTAAATGCCCCCTGGAAAAGTCTTGCAGGTCGCAGTAGCTTAACAAGACGGTTTAAATGCCCCTTGGAAGAGATGAGCAGGTCGCAGTAGCTTAACAAGACGGTTTAAATGCCCTTTGGAAGAGGATTGCAGGTCGCAGTAGCTTACCAAGATGGTTTAAATGCCCCTTGGAAGAAACGTGCTGGTCGCAGTAGCTTAACAAGACGGTTTAAATGCCCCTTGGAAGAGCGGTGGAGGTCGCAGTAGCTTAACAAGACTGTTTAAATGCCCCTTGGAAGAGACATACTGGTCGCAGCAGCTCAACAAGATGGTTTAAATGCCCATTGGAAGAGACGTACAGGTCGCAGTAGCTTAACAAGATGGTTTAAATGGCCCTTGGAAGAGACGTGCAGGTCGCAGTAGCTTAACAAGACGGTTTAAATGGCCATTGGAAGAGAGATGCAGGTCGCAGTAGCTTAACAAGACGGTTTAAATGCCTCTTGGAAGAGAGGTGGAGGTCGCAGTAGCTTAACAAGACAGTTTAAATGCCCCTTGGAAGAGACGTGCAGGTGGTAGTAGCTTAACAAGACGGTTTAAATGCCCCTTGGAAGAGACGTGCAGGTGGTAGTAGCTTAACAAGACAGTTTAAATGCCCCTTGGAAGAGACGTGCAGGTCGCAGTAGCTTAACAAGACGGTTTAAATGCCCCTTAGAAGAGACGTGCAAGTCGCAGTAGCTTAACAAGACGGTTTAAATGCCCCTTGGAAGAGACGTGCATGTCGCAGTAGCTTAACAAGCGGGTTTAAATGCCCCTTAGAAGAGGCTTGCAGGTCGCAGTAGCTAACCAAGACGGTTTAAATGCCCCTTGGAAGAGACGTGCAAGTCGCAGTAGCTTAACAAGATGGTTTAAATGCCCCTTGGAAGAGACGTGTAGGTCGCAGTAGCTTAACAAGATGGTTTAAATATCCCTTGGAAGAGACGTGCAGGTCGCAGTAGCTTAACAAGACAGTTTAAATGCCCCTTGGTAGAGACGTGTAGTTCGCAGTAGCTTAACAAGACGGTTTAAATGCCCCTTGGAAGAGACGTGCAGCTCGCAGTAGTTTAACAAGACAGTTTAAATGCCCCTTGGAACAGACATGCAGGTCGCAGTAGCTTAACAAGACGGTTTAAATACCCCTTGGAAGAGACGTGCAGGTCGCAGTAGCTTAACAAGATGGTTTAAATGCCCATTAGAAGAGACGTGCAGGTCGAAGTAGCTTAACAAGACGGTTTAAATGCCCCTTGCAAGAGACGTGCAGGTCGCAGTAGCTTAACAAGAGGGTTTAAATGCCCCTTAGAAGAGGCTTGCAGGTCGCAGTAGCTAACCAAGACGGTTTAAATGCCCCTTGGAAGAGACGTGCAGGTCGCAGTAGCTTAACAAGATGGTTTAAATGCCCCTTGGAAGAGCGGTGGAGGTCACCGTAGCTTAACAAGACGGTTTAAATGCCCCTTGGAAAAGTCATGCAGGTCGCAGTAGCTTAACAAGATGGTTTAAATGCCCCTTGGAAGAGATGAGCAGGTCGCAGTAGCTTAACAAGACGGTTTAAATGCCTCTTGGAAGAGGATTGCAGGTCGCAGTAGCTTACCAAGATGGTTTAAATGCCCCTTGGAAGAGACGTGCAGGTCGCAGTAGCTTAACAAGACGGTTTAAATGCCCCTTGGAAGAGCGGTGGAGGTCGCAGTAGCTTAACAAGACTGTTTAAATGCCCCTTGGAAGAGACATACTGGTCTCAGCAGCTTAACAAGACGGTTTAAATGCCCATTGGAAGAGACGTACAGGTCGCAGTAGCTTAACAAGATGGTTTAAATGCCCCTTGGAAGAGACGTGCAGGTCGCAGTAGCTTAACAAGATGGTTTAAATATCCCTTGGAAGAGACGAGCAGGTCGCAGTAGCTTAACAAGACAGTTTAAATGCCCCTTGGAAGAGACGTGTAGTTCGCAGTAGCTTAACAAGACGGTTTAAATGCCCCTTGGAAGAGGCGTGCAGCTCGCAGTAGCTTAACAAGACAGTTTAAATGCCCCTTGGAAGAGACGTGCAGGTCGCAGTAGCTTAACAAGACGGTTTAAATACCCCTTGGAAGAGACGTGCAGGTCACAGTAGCTTAACAAGATGGTTTAAATGCCCCTTGGAAGAGGCTTCCAGGTCGCAGTAGCTTACCAAGACGGTTTAAATGCCCCTTGGAAGAGACGTGCAGGTCGCAGTAGCTTAACAAGACGGTTTAAATGCACCTTGGAAGAGACGTGCAGGTCGCAGTAGCTTAACAAGACGGTTTAAATGCCCCTTTGAAGAGACGTGCAGGTTGCAGTAGCTAAACAAGATGGTTTAAATGCCCCTTGGAAGAGCGGTGGAGGTCACAGTAGCTTAACAAGATGGTTTAAATGACCCTTGGAACAGACGTGCAGGTTGCAGTAGCTTAACAAGACGGTTTAAATGCCCCTTGGAAGAGACGCGCAGGTCGCAGTAGCTTAACAAGACGGTTTAAATGCCCCTTGAAAGAGACGTGCAGGTCGCAGTAGCTTGACAAGACGGTTTAAATGCCCCTTAGAAGAGGCTTGCAGGTTGCAGTAGCTTACCAAGATGGTTTAAATGCCCCTTGGAAGAGACGTGCAGGTCGCAGTAGCTTAACAAGATGGTTTAAATGCCCCTTGGAAGAGCGGTGGAAGTCACAGTAGCTTAACAAGGCGGTTTAAAAGCCCCTTGCAAGAGACTTGCAGGTCGCAGTAGCTTAACAAGAGGGTTTAAATGCCCCTTAGAAGAGGCTTGCAGGTCGCAGTAGCTTACCAAGACGGTTTAAATGCCCCTTGGAAGAGACGTGCAGGTCGCAATAGCTTAACAAGACGGATTAAATGCCCCTTGGAAGAGCAGTGGAGGTCACAGTAGCTTAACAAGACGGTTAAAATGCCCTTTGGAAGAGCGGTGAAGTTCGCAGTAGCTTAACAATACGGTTTAAATGGCCCTTGGAAGAGATGTGCAGGTCGCAGTCGCTTAACAAGACCGTTTAAATGCCCCTTGGAAGAGACGTGCAGGTCGCAGTAGCTTAACAAGAGGGTTTAAATGCCCCTTGGAAGAGACGTGCAGGTCGCAGCAGATTAACAAGACGGTTTAAATGCCCCTTGGAAGAGAAGTGGAGGTCGCAGTAGCTTAGCAAGACAGTTTAAATGCCCCTTGGAAGAGACGTTCAGGTCGCAGTAGCTTAACAAGACGGTTTAAATAGCCCTTAGAAGAGTCGTGCAGGTCGCAGTAGCTTAACAAGACGGTTTAAATGCCCCTTGGAAGAGACGTGCAGGTAGCAGTAGGTTAACAAGATGGTTTAAATGCCCCTTGCAAGAGACGTGCAGGTCGCAGTAGCTTAACAAGATGGTTTAAATGCCCCTTGGAAGAGCGGTGGAGGTTACCCTAGCTTAACAAGACAGTTTAAATGCCCCCTGGAAAAGTCTTGCAGGTCGCAGTAGCTTAACAAGACGGTTTAAATGCCCCTCGGAAGAGATGAGCAGGTCGCAGTAGCTTAACAAGACGGTTTAAATGCCCTTTGGAAGAGGATTGCAGGTCGCAGTAGCTTACCAAGATGGTTTAAATGCCCCTTGGAAGAAACGTGCTGGTCGCAGTAGCTTAACAAGACGGTTTAAATGCCCCTTGGAAGAGCGGTGGAGGTCGCAGTAGCTTAACAAGACTGTTTAAATGCCCCTTGGAAGAGACATACTGGTCGCAGCAGCTCAACAAGATGGTTTAAATGCCCATTGGAAGAGACGTACAGGTCGCAGTAGCTTAACAAGATGGTTTAAATGGCCCTTGGAAGAGACGTGCAGGTCGCAGTAGCTTAACAAGACGGTTTAAATGGCCATTGGAAGAGAGATGCAGGTCGCAGTAGCTTAACAAGACGGTTTAAATGCCTCTTGGAAGAGAGGTGGAGGTCGCAGTAGCTTAACAAGACAGTTTAAATGCCCCTTGGAAGAGACGTGCAGGTGGTAGTAGCTTAACAAGACGGTTTAAATGCCCCTTGGAAGAGACGTGCAGGTGGTAGTAGCTTAACAAGACAGTTTAAATGCCCCTTGGAAGAGACGTGCAGGTCGCAGTAGCTTAACAAGACGGTTTAAATGCCCCTTAGAAGAGACGTGCAAGTCGCAGTAGCTTAACAAGACGGTTTAAATGCCCCTTGGAAGAGACGTGCATGTCGCAGTAGCTTAACAAGCGGGTTTAAATGCCCCTTAGAAGAGGCTTGCAGGTCGCAGTAGCTAACCAAGACGGTTTAAATGCCCCTTGGAAGAGACGTGCAGGTCGCAGTAGCTTAACAAGATGGTTTAAATGCCCCTTGGAAGAGCGGTGGAGGTTACCGTAGCTTAACAAGACAGTTTAAATGCCCCCTGGAAAAGTCTTGCAGGTCGCAGTAGCTTAACAAGATGGTTTAAATGCCCCTTGGAAGAGATGAGCAGGTCGCAGTAGCTTAACAAGACGGTTTAAATGCCCTTTGGAAGAGGATTGCAGGTCGCAGTAGCTTATCAAGATGGTTTAAATACCCCTTGGAAGAAACGTGCAGGTCGCAGTAGCTTAACAAGACGGTTTAAATGCCCCTTGGAAGAGCGGTGGAGGTCGCAGTAGCTTAACAAGACTGTTTAAATGCCCCTTGGAAGAGACATACTGGTCGCAGCAGCTCAACAAGACGGTTTAAATGCCCATTGGAAGAGACGTACAGGTCGCAGTAGCTTAACAAGATGGTTTAAATGCCCCTTGGAAGAGACGTGCAGGTCGCAGTAGCTTAACAAGACAGTTTAAATGCCCCTTGGTAGAGACGTGTAGTTCGCAGTAGCTTAACAAGACGGTTTAAATGCCCCTTGGAAGAGACGTGCAGCTCGCAGTAGCTTAACATGACAGTTTAAATGCCCCTTGGAAGAGACGTGCAGGTCGCAGTAGCTTAACAAGACGGTTTAAATACCCCTTGGAAGAGACGTGCAGGTCGCAGTAGCTTAACAAGATGGTTTAAATGCCCATTAGAAGAGACGTGCAGGTCGAAGTAGCTTAACAAGACGGTTTAAATGCCCCTTGCAAGAGACGTGCAGGTCGCAGTAGCTTAACAAGAGGGTTTAAATGCCCCTTAGAAGAGGCTTGCAGGTCGCAGTAGCTAACCAAGACGGTTTAAATGCCCCTTGGAAGAGACGTGCAGGTCGCAGTAGCTTAACAAGATGGTTTAATTGCCCCTTGGAAGAGCGGTGGAGGTCACCGTAGCTTAACAAGACGGTTTAAATGCCCCTTGGAAAAGTCATGCAGGTCGCAGTAGCTTAACAAGATGGTTTAAATGTCCCTTGGAAGAGATGAGCAGGTCGCAGTAGCTTAACAAGACGGTTTAAATGCCTCTTGGAAGAGGATTGCAGGTCGCAGTAGCTTACCAAGATGGTTTAAATGCTCCTTGGAAGAGACGTGCAGGTCGCAGTAGCTTAACAAGACGGTTTAAATGCCCCTTGGAAGAGCGGTGGAGGTCGCAGTAGCTTAACAAGACTGTTTAAATGCCCCTTGGAAGAGACATACTGGTCGCAGCAGCTTAACAAGACGGTTTAAATGCCCATTGGAAGAGACGTACAGGTCGCAGTAGCTTAACAAGATGGTTTAAATGCCCCTTGGAAGAGACGTGCAGGTCGCAGTAGCATAACAAGATGGTTTAAATATCCCTTGGAAGAGACGAGCAGGTCGCAGTAGCTTAACAAGACAGTTTAAATGCCCCTTGGAAGAGACGTGTAGTTCGCAGTAGCTTAACAAGACGGTTTAAATGCCCCTTGGAAGAGGCGTGCAGCTCGCAGTAGCTTAACAAGACAGTTTAAATGGCCCTTGGAAGAGACGTGCAGGTCGCAGTAGCTTAACAAGACGGTTTAAATACCCGTTGGAAGAGACGTGCAGGTCACAGTAGCTTAACAAGATGGTTTAAATGCCCCTTGGAAGAGGCTTCCAGGTCGCAGTAGCTTACCAAGACGGTTTAAATGCCCCTTGGAAGAGACGTGAAGGTCGCAGTAGCTTAACAAGACGGTTTAAATGCACCTTGGAAGAGACGTGCAGGTCGCAGTAGCTTAACAAGACGGTTTAAATGCCCCTTTGAAGAGACGTGCAGGTTGCAGTAGCTAAACAAGATGGTTTAAATGCCCCTTGGAAGAGCGGTGGAGGTCACAGTAGCTTAACAAGACGGTTTAAATGCCCCTTGGAACAGACGTGCAGGTTGCAGTAGCTTAACAAGACGGTTTAAATGCCCCTTGGAAGAGACGCGCAGGTCGCAGTGGCTTAACAAGACAGTTTAAATGCCCCTTGGAAGAGACGTGTAGTTCGCAGTAGCTTAACAAGACGGTTTAAATGCCCCTTGGAAGAGGCGTGCAGCTCGCAGTAGCTTAACAAGACAGTTTAAATGGCCCTTGGAAGAGACGTGCAGGTCGCAGTAGCTTAACAAGACGGTTTAAATACCCGTTGGAAGAGACGTGCAGGTCACAGTAGCTTAACAAGATGGTTTAAATGCCCCTTGGAAGAGGCTTCCAGGTCGCAGTAGCTTACCAAGACGGTTTAAATGCCCCTTGGAAGAGACGTGAAGGTCGCAGTAGCTTAACAAGACGGTTTAAATGCACCTTGGAAGAGACGTGCAGGTCGCAGTAGCTTAACAAGACGGTTTAAATGCCCCTTTGAAGAGACGTGCAGGTTGCAGTAGCTAAACAAGATGGTTTAAATGCCCCTTGGAAGAGCGGTGGAGGTCACAGTAGCTTAACAAGACGGTTTAAATGCCCCTTGGAACAGACGTGCAGGTTGCAGTAGCTTAACAAGACGGTTTAAATGCCCCTTGGAAGAGACGCGCAGGTCGCAGTAGCTTAACAAGACGGTTTAAATGTCCCTTGAAAGAGACGTGCAGGTCGCAGTAGCTTGACAAGACGGTTTAAATGCCCCTGAGAAGAGGCTTGCAGGTCGCAGTAGCTTACCAAGATGGTTTAAATGCCCCTTGGAAGAGACGTGCAGGTCGCAGTAGCTTAACAAGATGGTTTAAATGCCCCTTGGAAGAGCGGTGGAAGTCACAGTAGCTTAACAAGACGGTTTAAAAGCCCCTTGCAAGAGACTTGCAGGTCGCAGTAGCTTAACAAGAGGGTTTAAATGCCCCTTAGAAGAGGCTTGCAGGTCGCAGTAGCTTACCAAGACGGTTTAAATGCCCCTTGGAAGAGACGTGCAGGTCGCAATAGCTTAACAAGACGGATTAAATGCCCCTTGGAAGAGCAGTGGAGGTCACAGTAGCTTATCAAGACGGTTAAAATGCCCTTTGGAAGAGCGGTGAAGTTCGCAGTAGCTTAACAAGACGGTTTAAATGGCCCTTGGAAGAGATGTGCAGGTCGCAGTAGCTTAACAAGACCGTTTAAATGCCCCTTGAAAGAGACGTGCAGGTCGCAGTAGCTTAACAAGAGGGTTTAAATGCCCCTTGGAAGAGACGTGCAGATCGCAGCAGATTAACAAGACCGTTTAAATGCCCCTTGGAAGAGAGGTGGAGGTCGCAGTAGCTTAGCAAGACAGTTTAAATGCCCCTTGGAAGAGACGTTCAGGTCGCAGTAGCTTAACAAGACGGTTTAAATAGCCCTTAGAAGAGTCGTGCAGGTCGCAGTAGCTTAACAAGACGGTTTAAATACCCCTTGGAAGAGACGTGCAGGTAGCAGTAGCTTAACAAGATGGTTTAAATGCCCCTTGCAAGAGACGTGCAGGTCGCAGTAGCTTAACAAGATGGTTTAAATGCCCCTTGGAAGAGTGGTGGAGGTTACCCTAGCTTAACAAGACAGTTTAAATGCCCCCTGGAAAAGTCTTGCAGGTCGCAGTAGCTTAACAAGACGGTTTAAATGCCCCTTGGAAGAGATGAGCAGATCGCAGTAGCTTAACAAGACGGTTTAAATGCCCTTTGGAAGAGGATTGCAGGTCGCAGTAGCTTACCAAGATGGTTTAAATGCCCCTTGGAAGAAACGTGCAGGTCGCAGTAGCTTAACAAGACGGTTTAAATGCCCCTTGGAAGAGCGGTGGAGGTCGCAGTAGCTTAACAAGACTGTTTAAATGCCCCTTGGAAGAGACATACTGGTCGCAGCAGCTCAACAAGATGGTTTAAATGCCCATTGGAAGAGACGTACAGGTCGCAGTAGCTTAACAAGATGGTTTAAATGCCCCTTGGAAGAGACGTGCAGGTGGCAGTAGCTTAACAAGATGGTTTAAATATCCCTTGGAAGAGACGTGCAGGTCGCAGTAGCTTAACAAGACAGTTTAAATGCCCCTTGGTAGAGACGTGTAGTTCGCAGTAGCTTAACAAGACAGTTTAAATGCCCCTTGGAAGAGACGTGCAGGTCGCAGTAGCTTAACAAGATGGTTTAAATGCCCATTAGAAGAGACGTGCAGGTCGAAGTAGCTTAACAAGACGGTTTAAATGCCCCTTGCAGGAGACGTGCAGGTCGCAGTAGCTTAAAAAGAGGGTTTAAATGCCCCTTAGAAGAGGCTTGCAGGTCGCAGTAGCTAACCAAGACGGTTTAAATGCCCCTTGGAAGAGACGTGCAGGTCGCAGTAGCTTAACAAGATGGTTTAAATGCCCCTTGGAAGAGCGGTGGAGGTCACCGTAGCTTAACAAGACGGTTTAAATGCCCCTTGGAAAAGTCATGCAGGTCGCAGTAGCTTAACAAGATGGTTTAAATGCCCCTTGGAAGAGATGAGCAGGTCGCAGTAGCTTAACAAGACGGTTTAAATGCCTCTTGGAAGAGGATTGCAGGTCGCAGTAGCTTACCAAGATGGTTTAAATGCCCCTTGGAAGAGACGTGCAGGTCGCAGTAGCTTAACAAGACGGTTTAAATGCCCCTTGGAAGAGCGGTGGAGGTCGCAGTAGCTTAACAAGACTGTTTAAATGCCCCTTGGAAGAGACATACTGGTCGCAGCAGCTTAACAAGACGGTTTAAATGCCCATTGGAAGAGACGTACAGGTCGCAGTAGCTTAACAAGATGGTTTAAATGCCCCTTGGAAGAGACGTGCAGGTCGCAGTAGCTTAACAAGATGGTTTAAATTTCCCTTGGAAGAGACGTGCAGGTCGCAGTAGCTTAACAAGACGGTTTAAATGCCCCTTGGAAGAGACGTGCAGGTCGCAGTAGATAACAAGACAGTTTAAATGCCCCTTGGAAGAGCAGTGGAGATCGCAGTAGCTTAACAAGACGGTTTACATGCCCCTTGGTAGAGACGTGCAGGTCACTGTAGCTTAACAAGACGGTTAAAATGCCACTTGGAAGAGACGTGCAGGTCGCAGTAGCTTAACAAGACGGTTTAAATGCCCCTTGTAAGAGAGGTGGAGGTCGCAGTAGCTTAACAAGACAGTTTAAATGCCCCTTGGAAGAGATGTGCAGGTCGCAGTAGCTTAACAAGACGGTTTAAATGCCCCTTGGAAGAGACGTGCAGGTCGCAGTAGATAACAAGACAGTTTAAATGCCCCTTGGAAGAGGAGTGGAGATCGCAGTAGCTTAACAAGACGGTTTAAATGCCCCTTGGAAGAGACGTGCAGGTCACTGTAGCTTAAAAAGACGGTTAAAATGCCCTTTGGAAGAGAGGTGAAGGTCGCAGTAGCTTAACAAGACGGTTTAAATGCCCCTTGGAAGAGATGTGCAAGTCTCAGTAGCTTAACAAGACGGTTTAAATGCCCCTTGGAAGAGACGTGCAGGAAGCAGTAGCTTAACAAGACGGTTTAAATGCCCCTTGGAAGAGACGTGCAGGTCGCAGTAGCTTAACAAGACAGTTTAAATGCCCCTTGGAAGAGAGGTGGAGGTCGCAGTAGCTTAACAAGACGGTTTAAATGCCCCTTTGAAGAGACGTGCAGGTTGCAGTAGCTAGACAAGATGGTTTAAATGCCCCTTGGAAGAGCGGTGGAGGTCACAGTAGCTTAACAAGATGGTTTAAATGCCCCTTGGAACAGACGTGCAGGTTGCAGTAGCTTAACAAGACGGTTTAAATGCCCCATGGAAGAGACGCGCAGGTCGCAGTAGCTTAACAAGACGGTTTAAATCCCCCTTGAAAGAGACGTGCAGGTCGCAGTAGATAACAAGACAGTTTAAATGCCCCTTGGAAGAGCAGTGGAGGTCACAGTAGCTTAACAAGACGGTTAAAATGCCCTTTGGAAGAGCGGTGAAGTTCGTAATAGCTTAACAAGACGGTTTAAATGGCCCTTGGAAGAGATGTGCAGGTCGCAGTAGCTTAACAAGACCGTTTAAATGCCCCTTGGAAGAGACGTGCAGGTCGCAGTAGCTTAACAAGAGGGTTTAAATGCCCCTTGGAAGAGACGTGCAGGTCGCAGCTGCTTAACAAGCCGGTTTAAATGCCCCTTGTAAGAGATGTGCAGGTCGCAGTAGCTTAACAAGACGGTTTAAATGCCCCTTGTAAGAGAGGTGGAGGTCGCAGTAGCTTAACAAGACAGTTTAAATGCACCTTAGAAGAGACGTGCAGGTCGCAGTAGCTTAACAAGACGGTTTAAATGCCACTTGGAAGAGACGTGCAGGTCGCAGTAGCTTAACAAGACGGTTTAAATGCCCCTTGTAAGAGAGGTGGAGGTCGCAGTAGCTTAACAAGACGGTTTAAATGCCCCTTGGAAGAGACGTGCAGGTGGCAGTAGCTTAACAAGACGGTTTAAATGCCCCTTGTAAGAGAGGTGGAGGTCGCAGTAGCTTAACAAGATGGTTTAAATGCTCCTTGGAACAGACGTGCAGGTTGCAGTAGCTTAACAAGATGGTTTAAATGCCCCTTGCAAGAGACGTGCAGGTCGCAGTATCTTAACAAGAGGGTTTAAATGCCGGTTAGAAGAGGCTTGCAGGTCGCAGTAGCTAACCAAGACGGTTTAAATGCCCCTTGGAAGAGACGTGCAGGTCGCAGTAGTTTAACAAGATGGTTTAAATGCCCCTAGGAAAAGACATGCAGGTCGCAGTAGCTTAACAAGATGGCTTAAATGCCCCTTGGAAGAGATGTGCAGGTCGCAGTAGCTTAATAAGACAGTTTAAATGCCCCTTGGAAGAGATGTGCAGGTCGCAGTAGCTTAACAAGACGGTTTAAATGCCCCTTGGAAGAGACGTGCAGGTGGCAGTAGCTTAACAAGACGGTTTAAATGCCCCTTGTAAGAGAGGTGGAGGTCGCAGTAGCTTAACAAGACAGTTTAAATGCACATTAGAAGAGACGTGCAGGTCGCAGTAGCTTAACAGGACGGTTTAAATGCCACTTGGAAGAGACGTGCAGGTCGCAGTAGCTTACCAAGACGGTTTAAATGCCCCTTGGAAGAGACGTGCAGGTCGCAGTAGTTTAACAAGATGGTTTAAATGCCCCTTGGAAAAGACATGCAGGTCGCAGTAGCTTAACAAGATGGCTTAAATGCCCCTTGGAAGAGATGTGCAGGTCGCAGTAGCTTAATAAGACAGTTTAAATGCCCCTTGGAAGAGATGTGCAGGTCGCAGTAGCTTAACAAGACGGTTTAAATGCCCCTTGGAAGAGACGTGCAGGTGGCAGTAGCTTAACAAGACGGTTAAAATGCCACTTGGAAGAGACGTGCAGGTCGCAGTAGCTTAACAAGACGGTTTAAATGCCCCTTGTAAGAGAGGTGGAGGTCGCAGTAGCTTAGCAAGACAGTTTAAATGCCCCTTGGAAGAGATGTGCAGGTCGCAGTAGCTTAACAAGACGATTTAAATGCCCCTTGGAAGAGACGTGCAGGTCGCAGTAGATAACAAGACAGTTTAAATGCCCCTTGGAAGAGCAGTGGAGATCGCAGTAGCTTAACAAGACGGTTTAAATGCCCCTTGGTAGAGACGTGCAGGTCACTGTAGCTTAACAAGACGGTTAAAATGCCCTTTGGAAGAGAGGTGAAGGTCGCAGTAGCTTAACAAGTCGGTTTAAATGCCCCTTGGAAGAGATGTGCAGGTCTCAGTAGCTTAACAAGACGGTTTAAATGCCCCTTGGAAGAGACGTGCAGGAAGCAGTAGCTTAACAAGACGGTTTAAATGCCCCTTGGAAGAGACGTGCAGGTCGCAGTAGCTTAACAAGACAGTTTAAATGCCCCTTGGAAGAGAGGTGGAGGTCGCAGTAGCTTAACAAGACGGTTTAAATGCCCCTTTGAAGAGACGTGCAGGTTGCAGTAGCTAAACAAGATGGTTTAAATGCCCCTTGGAAGAGCGGTGGAGGTCACAGTAGCTTAACAAGATGGTTTAAATGCCCCTTGGAACAGACGTGCAGGTTGCAGTAGCTTAACAAGACGGTTTAAATGCCCCTTGGAAGAGACGCGCAGGTCGCAGTAGCTTAACAAGACGGTTTAATTGCCCCTTGAAAGAGACGTGCAGGTCGCTGTAGATAACAAGACAGTTTAAATGCCCCTTGGAAGAGCAGTGGAGATCGCAGTAGCTTAACAAGACGGTTTAAATGCCCCTTGGAACAGACGTGCAGGTTGCAGTAGCTTAACAAGACGGTTTAAATGCCCCTTGGAAGAGACGCGCAGGTCGCAGTAGCTTAACAAGACGGTTTAAATGCCCCTTGAAAAAGACGTGCAGGTCGCAGTAGCTTGACAAGACGGTTTAAATTCCCCTTAGAAGAGGCTTGCAGGTCGCAGTAGCTTACCAAGATGGTTTAAATGCCCCTTGGAAGAGACGTGCAGGTCGCAGTAGCTTAACAAGATGGTTTAAATGCCACTTGGAAGAGCGGTGGAAGTCACAGTAGCTTAACAAGACGGTTTAAAAGCCCCTTGCAAGAGACTTGCAGGTCGCAGTAGCTTAACAAGAGGGTTTAAATGCCCCTTAGAAGAGGCTTGCAGGTCGCAGTAGCTTACCAAGACGGTTTAAATGCCCCTTGGAAGAGACGTGCAGGTCGCAATAGCTTAACAAGACGGATTAAATGCCCCTTGGAAGAGCAGTGGAGGTCACAGTAGCTTAACAAGACGGTTAAAATGCCCTTTGGAAGAGCGGTGAAGTTCGCAGTAGCTTAACAAGACGGTTTAAATGGCCCTTGGAAGAGATGTGCAGGTCGCAGTAGCTTAACAAGACCGTTTAAATGCCCCTTGGAAGAGACGTGCAGGTCGCAGTAGCTTAACAAGAGGGTTTAAATGCCCCTTGGAAGAGACGTGCAGGTCGCAGCTGCTTAACATGCCGGTTTAAATGCCCCTTGGAAGAGATGTGCAGGTCGCAGTAGCTTAACAAGACGGTTTAAATGCCCCTTGTAAGAGAGGTGGAGGTCGCAGTAGCTTAACAAGACAGTTTAAATGCACCTTAGAAGAGACGTGCAGGTCGCAGTAGCTTAACAAGACGGTTTAAATGCCACTTGGAAGAGACGTGCAGGTCGCAGTAGCTTAACAAGACGGTTTAAATGCCCCTTGGAAGAGAAGTGCAGGTCTCAGTAGCTTAACAATACGGTTTAAATGCCCCTTGGAAGAGCAGTGGAGGTCACAGTAGCTTAACAAGATGGTTAAAATGCCCTTTGGAAGAGCGGTGAAGGTCGCAGTAGCTTAACAAGATGATTTAAATGCCCCTTGGAAGAGATGTGCAGGTCGCAGTAGCTTAACAAGACCGTTTAAATGCCCCTTGGAAGAGACGTGCAGGTCGCAGTAGATTAACAAGAGGGTTTAAATGCCCCTTGGAAGAGACGTGCAGGTCGCAGCAGATTAACAAGACGGTTTAAATGCCCCTTGGAAGAGAGGTGGAGGTCGCAGTAGCTTAGCAAGACAGTTTAAATGCCCCTTGGAAGAGACGTTCAGGTCGCAGTAGCTTAACAAGACGGTTTAAATATCCCTTAGAAGAGTCGTGCAGGTCGCAGTAGCTTAACAAGACGGTTAAATGCCCCTTGGAAGAGACGTGCAGGCAGCAGTAGCTTAACAAGATGGTTTAAATGCCCCTTGCAAGAGACGTGCAGATGGCAGTAGCTTAACAAGACGGTTTAAATGCCCCTTGGAAGAGATGTGCAGGTCGCAGTAGCTTAACAAGACGGTTTAAATGCCCCTTGGAAGAGACGTGCAGATGGCAGTAGCTTAACAAGACGGTTTAAATGCCCCTTGTAAGAGAGGTGGAGGTCGCAGTAGCTTAACAGGACGGTTTAAATGCCACTTGGAAGAGACGTGCAGGTCGCAGTAGCTTACCAAGACGGTTTAAATGCCCCTTGGAAGAGACGTGCAGGTCGCAGTAGTTTAACAAGATGGTTTAAATGCCCCTTGGAAAAGACATGCAGTTCGCAGTAGCTTAACAAGATGGCTTAAATGCCCCTTGGAAGAGATGTGCAGGTCGCAGTAGCTTAATAAGACAGTTTAAATGCCCCTTGGAAGAGATGTGCAGGTCGCAGTAGCTTAACAAGACGGTTTAAATGCCCCTTGGAAGAGACGTGCAGGTGGCAGTAGCTTAACAAGACGGTTAAAATGCCACTTGGAAGAGACGTGCAGGTCGCAGTAGCTTAACAAGACGGTTTAAATGCCCCTTGTAAGAGAGGTGGAGGTCGCAGTAGCTTAACAAGACAGTTTAAATGCCCCTTGGAAGAGATGTGCAGGTCGCAGTAGCTTAACAAGACGGTTTAAATGCCCCTTGGAAGAGACGTGCAGGTCGCAGTAGATAACAAGACAGTTTAAATGCCCCTTGGAAGAGCAGTGGAGATCGCAGTAGCTTAACAAGACGGTTTAAATGCCCCTTGGTAGAGACGTGCAGGTCACTGTAGCTTAACAAGACGGTTAAAATGCCCTTTGGAAGAGAGGTGAAGGTCGCAGTAGCTTAACAAGATGGTTTAAATGCCCCTTGGAACAGACGTGCAGGTTGCAGTAGCTTAGCAAGACGGTTTAAATGCCCCTTGGAAGAGACGCGCAGGTCGCAGTAGCTTAACAAGACGGTTTAAATGCCCCTTGAAAGAGACGTGCAGGTCGCAGTAGATAACAAGACAGTTTAAATGCCCCTTGGAAGAGCAGTGGAGATCGCAGTAGCTTAACAAGACGGTTTAAATGCCCCTTGGTAGAGACGTGCAGGTCACTGTAGCTTAACAAGACGGTTAAAATGCCCTTTGGAAGAGAGGTGAAGGTCGCAGTAGCTTAACAAGACGGTTTAAATGCCCCTTGGAAGAGATGTGCAGGTCGCAGTAGCTTAACAAGACGGTTTAAATGCCCCTTGGAAGAGACGTGCAGGAAGCAGTAGCTTAACAAGACGGTTTAAATGCCCCTTGGAAGAGACGTGCAGGTCGCAGTAGCTTAACAAGACAGTTTAAATGCCCCTTGGAAGAGAGGTGGAGGTCGCAGTAGCTTAACAAGACGGTTTAAATGCCCCTTTGAAGAGACGTGCAGGTTGCAGTAGCTAAACAAGATGGTTTAAATGCCCCTTGGAAGAGCGGTGTAGGTCACAGTAGCTTAACAAGACGGTTTAAATGCCCCTTGGAACAGACGTGCAGGTTGCAGTAGCTTAACAAGACGGTTTAAATGCCCCTTGGAAGAGACGCGCAGGTCGCAGTAGCTTAACAAGACGGTTTAAATGCCCCTTGAAAGAGACGTGCAGGTCGCAGTAGCTTGACAAGACGGTTTAAATGCCCCTTAGAAGAGGCTTGCAGGTCGCAGTAGCTTACCAAGATGGTTTAAATGCCCCTTGGAAGAGACGTGCAGGTCGCTGTAGCTTAACAAGATGGTTTAAATGCCCCTTGGAAGAGCGGTGGAAGTCACAGTAGCTTAACAAGACGGTTTAAAAGCCCCTTGCAAGAGACTTGCAGGTCGCAGTAGCTTAACAAGAGGGTTTAAATGCCCCTTAGAAGAGGCTTGCAGGTCGCAGTAGCTTACCAAGACGGCTTAAATGCCCCTTGGAAGAGACGTGCAGGTCGCAATAGCTTAACAAGACGGATTAAATGCCCCTTGGAAGAGCAGTGGAGGTCACAGTAGCTTAACAAGACGGTTAAAATGCCCTTTGGAAGAGCGGTGAAGTTCGCAGTAGCTTAACAAGACGGTTTAAATGGCCCTTGGAAGAGATGTGCAGGTCGCAGTAGCTTAACAAGAGTGTTTAAATGCCCCTTGGAAGAGACGTGCAGGTCGCAGCTGCTTAACAAGCCGGTTTAAATGCCCCTTGGAAGAGATGTGCAGGTCGCAGTAGCTTAACAAGACGGTTTAAATGCCCCTTGTAAGAGAGGTGGAGGTCGCAGTAGCTTAACAAGACAGTTTAAATGCACCTTAGAAGAGACGTGCAGGTCGCAGTAGCTTAACAAGACGGTTTAAATGCCACTTGGAAGAAAAGTGCAGGTCGCAGTAGCTTAACAAGACGTTTAAATGCCCCTTGTAAGAGAGGTGGAGGTCGCAGTAGCTTAACAAGACAGTTTAAATGCCCCTTAGAAGAGACGTGCAGGTCGCAGTAGCTTAACAAGACGGTTTAAATGCCCCTTGGAAGAGAAGTGCAGGTCTCAGTAGCTTAACAATACAGTTTAAATGCCCCTTGGAAGAGCAGTGGAGGTCACAGTAGCTTAACAAGATGGTTAAAATGCCCTTTGGAAGAGCGGTGAAGGTCGCAGTAGCTTAACAAGATGATTTAAATGCCCCTTGGAAGAGATGTGCAGGTCGCAGTAGCTTAACAAGACCGTTTAAATGCCCCTTGGAAGAGACGTGCAGGTCGCAGTAGCTTAACAAGAGGGTTTAAATGCCCCTTGGAAGAGACGTGCAGGTCGCAGCAGATTAACAAGACGGTTTAAATGCCCCTTGGAAGAGAGGTGGAGGTCGCAGTAGCTTAGCAAGACAGTTTAAATGCCCCTTGGAAGAGACGTTCAGGTCGCAGTAGCTTAACAAGACGGTTTAAATATCCCTTAGAAGAGTCGTGCAGGTCGCAGTAGCTTAACAAGACGGTTAAATGCCCCTTGGAAGAGACGTGCAGGCAGCAGTAGCTTAACAAGATGGTTTAAATGCCCCTTGCAAGAGACGTGCAGGTTGCAGTAGCTTAACAAGACGGTTTAAATGCCCCTTGGAAGAGACGCGCAGGTCGCAGTAGCTTAACAAGACGGTTTAAATGCCCCTTGAAAGAGACGTGCAGGTCGCAGTAGATAACAAGACAGTTTAAATGCCCCTTGGAAGAGCAGTGGAGATCGCAGTAGCTTAACAAGACGGTTTAAATGCCCCTTGGTAGAGACGTGCAGGTCACTGTAGCTTAACAAGACGGTTAAAATGCCCTTTGTAAGAGAGGTGAAGGTCGCAGTAGCTTAACAAGACGGTTTAAATGCCCCTTGGAAGAGACGTGCAGGAAGCAGTAGCTTAACAAGACGGTTTAAATGCCCCTTGGAAGAGACGTGCAGGTCGCAGTAGCTTAACAAGACAGTTTAAATGCCCCTTGGAAGAGAGGTGGAGGTCGCAGTAGCTTAACAAGACGGTTTAAATGCCCCTTTGAAGAGACGTGCAGGTTGCAGTAGCTAAACAAGATGGTTTAAATGCCCCTTGGAAGAGCGGTGTAGGTCACAGTAGCTTAACAAGACGGTTTAAATGCCCCTTGGAACAGACGTGCAGGTTGCAGTAGCTTAACAAGACGGTTTAAATGCCCCTTGGAAGAGACGCGCAGGTCGCAGTAGCTTAACAAGACGGTTTAAATGCCCCTTGAAAGAGACGTGCAGGTCGCAGTAGCTTGACAAGACGGTTTAAATGCCCCTTAGAAGAGGCTTGCAGGTCGCAGTAGCTTACCAAGATGGTTTAAATGCCCCTTGGAAGAGACGTGCAGGTCGCAGTAGCTTAACAAGATGGTTTAAATGCCCCTTGGAAGAGCGGTGGAAGTCACAGTAGCTTAACAAGACGGTTTAAAAGCCCCTTGCAAGAGACTTGCAGGTCGCAGTAGCTTAACAAGAGGGTTTAAATGCCCCTTAGAAGAGGCTTGCAGGTCGCAGTAGCTTACCAAGACGGTTTAAATGCCCCTTGGAAGAGACGTGCAGGTCGCAATAGCTTAACAAGACGGATTAAATGCCCCTTGGAAGAGCAGTGGAGGTCACAGTAGCTTAACAAGACGGTTAAAATGCCCTTTGGAAGAGCGGTGAAGTTCGCAGTAGCTTAACAAGACGGTTTAAATGGCCCTTGGAAGAGATGTGCAGGTCGCAGTAGCTTAACAAGAGGGTTTAAATGCCCCTTGGAAGAGACGTGCAGGTCGCAGCTGCTTAACAAGCCGGTTTAAATGCCCCTTGGAAGAGATGTGCAGGTCGCAGTAGCTTAACAAGACGGTTTAAATGCCCCTTGTAAGAGAGGTGGAGGTCGCAGTAGCTTAACAAGACAGTTTAAATGCACCTTAGAAGAGACGTGCAGGTCGCAGTAGCTTAACAAGACGGTTTAAATGCCACTTGGAAGAGACGTGCAGGTCGCAGTAGCTTAACAAGACGTTTAAATGCCCCTTGTAAGAGAGGTGGAGGTCGCAGTAGCTTAACAAGACAGTTTAAATGCCCCTTAGAAGAGACGTGCAGGTCGCAGTAGCTTAACAAGACGGTTTAAATGCCACTTGGAAAAGAAGTGCAGGTCTCAGTAGCTTAACAATACGGTTTAAATGCCCCTTGGAAGAGCAGTGGAGGTCACAGTAGCTTAACAAGATGGTTAAAATGCCCTTTGGAAGAGCGGTGAAGGTCGCAGTAGCTTAACAAGATGATTTAAATGCCCCTTGGAAGAGATGTGCAGGTCGCAGTAGCTTAACAAGACCGTTTAAATGCCCCTTGGAAGAGACGTGCAGGTCGCAGTAGCTTAACAAGAGGGTTTAAATGCCCCTTGGAAGAGACGTGCAGGTGGCAGTAGCTTAACAAGACGGTTTAAATGCCCCTTGTAAGAGAGGTGGAGGTCGCAGTAGCTTAACAAGACAGTTTAAATGCACATTAGAAGAGACGTGCAGGTCGCAGTAGCTTAACAGGACGGTTTAAATGCCACTTGGAAGAGACGTGCAGGTCGCAGTAGCTTACCAAGACGGTTTAAATGCCCCTTGGAAGAGACGTGCAGGTCGCAGTAGTTTAACAAGATGGTTTAAATGCCCCTTGGAAAAGACATGCAGGTCGCAGTAGCTTAACAAGATGGCTTAAATGCCCCTTGGAAGAGATGTGCAGGTCGCAGTAGCTTAATAAGACAGTTTAAATGCCCCTTGGAAGAGATGTGCAGGTCGCAGTAGCTTAACAAGACGGTTTAAATGCCCCTTGGAAGAGACGTGCAGGTGGCAGTAGCTTAACAAGACGGTTAAAATGCCACTTGGAAGAGACGTGCAGGTCGCAGTAGCTTAACAAGACGGTTTAAATGCCCCTTGTAAGAGAGGTGGAGGTCGCAGTAGCTTAGCAAGACAGTTTAAATGCCCCTTGGAAGAGATGTGCAGGTCGCAGTAGCTTAACAAGACGATTTAAATGCCCCTTGGAAGAGACGTGCAGGTCGCAGTAGATAACAAGACAGTTTAAATGCCCCTTGGAAGAGCAGTGGAGATCGCAGTAGCTTAACAAGACGGTTTAAATGCCCCTTGGTAGAGACGTGCAGGTCACTGTAGCTTAACAAGACGGTTAAAATGCCCTTTGGAAGAGAGGTGAAGGTCGCAGTAGCTTAACAAGTCGGTTTAAATGCCCCTTGGAAGAGATGTGCAGGTCTCAGTAGCTTAACAAGACGGTTTAAATGCCCCTTGGAAGAGACGTGCAGGAAGCAGTAGCTTAACAAGACGGTTTAAATGCCCCTTGGAAGAGACGTGCAGGTCGCAGTAGCTTAACAAGACAGTTTAAATGCCCCTTGGAAGAGAGGTGGAGGTCGCAGTAGCTTAACAAGACGGTTTAAATGCCCCTTTGAAGAGACGTGCAGGTTGCAGTAGCTAAACAAGATGGTTTAAATGCCCCTTGGAAGAGCGGTGGAGGTCACAGTAGCTTAACAAGATGGTTTAAATGCCCCTTGGAACAGACGTGCAGGTTGCAGTAGCTTAACAAGACGGTTTAAATGCCCCTTGGAAGAGACGCGCAGGTCGCAGTAGCTTAACAAGACGGTTTAATTGCCCCTTGAAAGAGACGTGCAGGTCGCTGTAGATAACAAGACAGTTTAAATGCCCCTTGGAAGAGCAGTGGAGATCGCAGTAGCTTAACAAGACGGTTTAAATGCCCCTTGGAACAGACGTGCAGGTTGCAGTAGCTTAACAAGACGGTTTAAATGCCCCTTGGAAGAGACGCGCAGGTCGCAGTAGCTTAACAAGACGGTTTAGATGCCCCTTGAAAAAGACGTGCAGGTCGCAGTAGCTTGACAAGACGGTTTAAATTCCCCTTAGAAGAGGCTTGCAGGTCGCAGTAGCTTACCAAGATGGTTTAAATGCCCCTTGGAAGAGACGTGCAGGTCGCAGTAGCTTAACAAGATGGTTTAAATGCCACTTGGAAGAGCGGTGGAAGTCACAGTAGCTTAACAAGACGGTTTAAAAGCCCCTTGCAAGAGACTTGCAGGTCGCAGTAGCTTAACAAGAGGGTTTAAATGCCCCTTAGAAGAGGCTTGCAGGTCGCAGTAGCTTACCAAGACGGTTTAAATGCCCCTTGGAAGAGACGTGCAGGTCGCAATAGCTTAACAAGACGGATTAAATGCCCCTTGGAAGAGCAGTGGAGGTCACAGTAGCTTAACAAGACGGTTAAAATGCCCTTTGGAAGAGCGGTGAAGTTCGCAGTAGCTTAACAAGACGGTTTAAATGGCCCTTGGAAGAGATGTGCAGGTCGCAGTAGCTTAACAAGACCGTTTAAATGCCCCTTGGAAGAGACGTGCAGGTCGCAGTAGCTTAACAAGAGGGTTTAAATGCCCCTTGGAAGAGACGTGCAGGTCGCAGCTGCTTAACATGCCGGTTTAAATGCCCCTTGGAAGAGATGTGCAGGTCGCAGTAGCTTAACAAGACGGTTTAAATGCCCCTTGTAAGAGAGGTGGAGGTCGCAGTAGCTTAACAAGACAGTTTAAATGCACCTTAGAAGAGACGTGCAGGTCGCAGTAGCTTAACAAGACGGTTTAAATGCCACTTGGAAGAGACGTGCAGGTCGCAGTAGCTTAACAAGACGGTTTAAATGCCCCTTGGAAGAGAAGTGCAGGTCTCAGTAGCTTAACAATACGGTTTAAATGCCCCTTGGAAGAGCAGTGGAGGTCACAGTAGCTTAACAAGATGGTTAAAATGCCCTTTGGAAGAGCGGTGAAGGTCGCAGTAGCTTAACAAGATGATTTAAATGCCCCTTGGAAGAGATGTGCAGGTCGCAGTAGCTTAACAAGACCGTTTAAATGCCCCTTGGAAGAGACGTGCAGGTCGCAGTAGATTAACAAGAGGGTTTAAATGCCCCTTGGAAGAGACGTGCAGGTCGCAGCAGATTAACAAGACGGTTTAAATGCCCCTTGGAAGAGAGGTGGAGGTCGCAGTAGCTTAGCAAGACAGTTTAAATGCCCCTTGGAAGAGACGTTCAGGTCGCAGTAGCTTAACAAGACGGTTTAAATATCCCTTAGAAGAGTCGTGCAGGTCGCAGTAGCTTAACAAGACGGTTAAATGCCCCTTGGAAGAGACGTGCAGGCAGCAGTAGCTTAACAAGATGGTTTAAATGCCCCTTGCAAGAGACGTGCAGGTCGCAGTATCTTAACAAGAGGGTTTAAATGCCGGTTAGAATAGGCTTGCAGGTCGCAGTAGCTAACCAAGACGGTTTCAATGCCCCTTGGAAGAGACGTGCAGGTCGCAGTAGTTTAACAAGATGGTTTAAATGCCCCTTGGAAAAGACATGCAGGTCGCAGTATCTTAACAAGATGGCTTAAATGCCCCTTGGAAGAGATGTGCAGGTCGCAGTAGCTTAATAAGACAGTTTAAATGCCCCTTGGAAGAGATGTGCAGGTCGCAGTAGCTTAACAAGACGGTTTAAATGCCCCTTGGAAGAGACGTGCAGATGGCAGTAGCTTAACAAGACGGTTTAAATGCCCCTTGTAAGAGAGGTGGAGGTCGCAGTAGCTTAACAGGACGGTTTAAATGCCACTTGGAAGAGACGTGCAGGTCGCAGTAGCTTACCAAGACGGTTTAAATGCCCCTTGGAAGAGACGTGCAGGTCGCAGTAGTTTAACAAGATGGTTTAAATGCCCCTTGGAAAAGACATGCAGTTCGCAGTAGCTTAACAAGATGGCTTAAATGCCCCTTGGAAGAGATGTGCAGGTCGCAGTAGCTTAATAAGACAGTTTAAATGCCCCTTGGAAGAGATGTGCAGGTCGCAGTAGCTTAACAAGACGGTTTAAATGCCCCTTGGAAGAGACGTGCAGGTGGCAGTAGCTTAACAAGACGGTTAAAATGCCACTTGGAAGAGACGTGCAGGTCGCAGTAGCTTAACAAGACGGTTTAAATGCCCCTTGTAAGAGAGGTGGAGGTCGCAGTAGCTTAACAAGACAGTTTAAATGCCCCTTGGAAGAGATGTGCAGGTCGCAGTAGCTTAACAAGACGGTTTAAATGCCCCTTGGAAGAGACGTGCAGGTCGCAGTAGATAACAAGACAGTTTAAATGCCCCTTGGAAGAGCAGTGGAGATCGCAGTAGCTTAACAAGACGGTTTAAATGCCCCTTGGTAGAGACGTGCAGGTCACTGTAGCTTAACAAGACGGTTAAAATGCCCTTTGGAAGAGAGGTGAAGGTCGCAGTAGCTTAACAAGATGGTTTAAATGCCCCTTGGAACAGACGTGCAGGTTGCAGTAGCTTAGCAAGACGGTTTAAATGCCCCTTGGAAGAGACGCGCAGGTCGCAGTAGCTTAACAAGACGGTTTAAATGCCCCTTGAAAGAGACGTGCAGGTCGCAGTAGATAACAAGACAGTTTAAATGCCCCTTGGAAGAGCAGTGGAGATCGCAGTAGCTTAACAAGACGGTTTAAATGCCCCTTGGTAGAGACGTGCAGGTCACTGTAGCTTAACAAGACGGTTAAAATGCCCTTTGGAAGAGAGGTGAAGGTCGCAGTAGCTTAACAAGACGGTTTAAATGCCCCTTGGAAGAGATGTGCAGGTCGCAGTAGCTTAACAAGACGGTTTAAATGCCCCTTGGAAGAGACGTGCAGGAAGCAGTAGCTTAACAAGACGGTTTAAATGCCCCTTGGAAGAGACGTGCAGGTCGCAGTAGCTTAACAAGACAGTTTAAATGCCCCTTGGAAGAGAGGTGGAGGTCGCAGTAGCTTAACAAGACGGTTTAAATGCCCCTTTGAAGAGACGTGCAGGTTGCAGTAGCTAAACAAGATGGTTTAAATGCCCCTTGGAAGAGCGGTGTAGGTCACAGTAGCTTAACAAGACGGTTTAAATGCCCCTTGGAACAGACGTGCAGGTTGCAGTAGCTTAACAAGACGGTTTAAATGCCCCTTGGAAGAGACGCGCAGGTCGCAGTAGCTTAACAAGACGGTTTAAATGCCCCTTGAAAGAGACGTGCAGGTCGCAGTAGCTTGACAAGACGGTTTAAATGCCCCTTAGAAGAGGCTTGCAGGTCGCAGTAGCTTACCAAGATGGTTTAAATGCCCCTTGGAAGAGACGTGCAGGTCGCTGTAGCTTAACAAGATGGTTTAAATGCCCCTTGGAAGAGCGGTGGAAGTCACAGTAGCTTAACAAGACGGTTTAAAAGCCCCTTGCAAGAGACTTGCAGGTCGCAGTAGCTTAACAAGAGGGTTTAAATGCCCCTTAGAAGAGGCTTGCAGGTCGCAGTAGCTTACCAAGACGGTTTAAATGCCCCTTGGAAGAGACGTGCAGGTCGCAATAGCTTAACAAGACGGATTAAATGCCCCTTGGAAGAGCAGTGGAGGTCACAGTAGCTTAACAAGACGGTTAAAATGCCCTTTGGAAGAGCGGTGAAGTTCGCAGTAGCTTAACAAGACGGTTTAAATGGCCCTTGGAAGAGATGTGCAGGTCGCAGTAGCTTAACAAGAGTGTTTAAATGCCCCTTGGAAGAGACGTGCAGGTCGCAGCTGCTTAACAAGCCGGTTTAAATGCCCCTTGGAAGAGATGTGCAGGTCGCAGTAGCTTAACAAGACGGTTTAAATGCCCCTTGTAAGAGAGGTGGAGGTCGCAGTAGCTTAACAAGACAGTTTAAATGCACCTTAGAAGAGACGTGCAGGTCGCAGTAGCTTAACAAGACGGTTTAAATGCCACTTGGAAGAAAAGTGCAGGTCGCAGTAGCTTAACAAGACGTTTAAATGCCCCTTGTAAGAGAGGTGGAGGTCGCAGTAGCTTAACAAGACAGTTTAAATGCCCCTTAGAAGAGACGTGCAGGTCGCAGTAGCTTAACAAGACGGTTTAAATGCCCCTTGGAAGAGAAGTGCAGGTCTCAGTAGCTTAACAATACAGTTTAAATGCCCCTTGGAAGAGCAGTGGAGGTCACAGTAGCTTAACAAGATGGTTAAAATGCCCTTTGGAAGAGCGGTGAAGGTCGCAGTAGCTTAACAAGATGATTTAAATGCCCCTTGGAAGAGATGTGCAGGTCGCAGTAGCTTAACAAGACCGTTTAAATGCCCCTTGGAAGAGACGTGCAGGTCGCAGTAGCTTAACAAGAGGGTTTAAATGCCCCTTGGAAGAGACGTGCAGGTCGCAGCAGATTAACAAGACGGTTTAAATGCCCCTTGGAAGAGAGGTGGAGGTCGCAGTAGCTTAGCAAGACAGTTTAAATGCCCCTTGGAAGAGACGTTCAGGTCGCAGTAGCTTAACAAGACGGTTTAAATATCCCTTAGAAGAGTCGTGCAGGTCGCAGTAGCTTAACAAGACGGTTAAATGCCCCTTGGAAGAGACGTGCAGGCAGCAGTAGCTTAACAAGATGGTTTAAATGCCCCTTGCAAGAGACGTGCAGGTTGCAGTAGCTTAACAAGACGGTTTAAATGCCCCTTGGAAGAGACGCGCAGGTCGCAGTAGCTTAACAAGACGGTTTAAATGCCCCTTGAAAGAGACGTGCAGGTCGCAGTAGATAACAAGACAGTTTAAATGCCCCTTGGAAGAGCAGTGGAGATCGCAGTAGCTTAACAAGACGGTTTAAATGCCCCTTGGTAGAGACGTGCAGGTCACTGTAGCTTAACAAGACGGTTAAAATGCCCTTTGTAAGAGAGGTGAAGGTCGCAGTAGCTTAACAAGACGGTTTAAATGCCCCTTGGAAGAGACGTGCAGGAAGCAGTAGCTTAACAAGACGGTTTAAATGCCCCTTGGAAGAGACGTGCAGGTCGCAGTAGCTTAACAAGACAGTTTAAATGCCCCTTGGAAGAGAGGTGGAGGTCGCAGTAGCTTAACAAGATGGTTTAAATGCCCCTTTGAAGAGACGTGCAGGTTGCAGTAGCTAAACAAGATGGTTTAAATGCCCCTTGGAAGAGCGGTGTAGGTCACAGTAGCTTAACAAGACGGTTTAAATGCCCCTTGGAACAGACGTGCAGGTTGCAGTAGCTTAACAAGACGGTTTAAATGCCCCTTGGAAGAGACGCGCAGGTCGCAGTAGCTTAACAAGACGGTTTAAATGCCCCTTGAAAGAGACGTGCAGGTCGCAGTAGCTTGACAAGACGGTTTAAATGCCCCTTAGAAGAGGCTTGCAGGTCGCAGTAGCTTACCAAGATGGTTTAAATGCCCCTTGGAAGAGACGTGCAGGTCGCAGTAGCTTAACAAGATGGTTTAAATGCCCCTTGGAAGAGCGGTGGAAGTCACAGTAGCTTAACAAGACGGTTTAAAAGCCCCTTGCAAGAGACTTGCAGGTCGCAGTAGCTTAACAAGAGGGTTTAAATGCCCCTTAGAAGAGGCTTGCAGGTCGCAGTAGCTTACCAAGACGGTTTAAATGCCCCTTGGAAGAGACGTGCAGGTCGCAATAGCTTAACAAGACGGATTAAATGCCCCTTGGAAGAGCAGTGGAGGTCACAGTAGCTTAACAAGACGGTTAAAATGCCCTTTGGAAGAGCGGTGAAGTTCGCAGTAGCTTAACAAGACGGTTTAAATGGCCCTTGGAAGAGATGTGCAGGTCGCAGTAGCTTAACAAGAGGGTTTAAATGCCCCTTGGAAGAGACGTGCAGGTCGCAGCTGCTTAACAAGCCGGTTTAAATGCCCCTTGGAAGAGATGTGCAGGTCGCAGTAGATTAACAAGACGGTTTAAATGCCCCTTGTAAGAGAGGTGGAGGTCGCAGTAGCTTAACAAGACAGTTTAAATGCACCTTAGAAGAGACGTGCAGGTCGCAGTAGCTTAACAAGACGGTTTAAATGCCACTTGGAAGAGACGTGCAGGTCGCAGTAGCTTAACAAGACGTTTAAATGCCCCTTGTAAGAGAGGTGGAGGTCGCAGTAGCTTAACAAGACAGTTTAAATGCCCCTTAGAAGAGACGTGCAGGTCGCAGTAGCTTAACAAGACGGTTTAAATGCCACTTGGAAAAGAAGTGCAGGTCTCAGTAGCTTAACAATACGGTTTAAATGCCCCTTGGAAGAGCAGTGGAGGTCACAGTAGCTTAACAAGATGGTTAAAATGCCCTTTGGAAGAGCGGTGAAGGTCGCAGTAGCTTAACAAGATGATTTAAATGCCCCTTGGAAGAGATGTGCAGGTCGCAGTAGCTTAACAAGACCGTTTAAATGCCCCTTGGAAGAGACGTGCAGGTCGCAGTAGCTTAACAAGAGGGTTTAAATGCCCCTTGGAAGAGACGTGCAGGTCGCAGCAGATTAACAAGACAGTTTAAATGCCCCTTGGAAGAGAGGTGGAGGTCGCAGTAGCTTAGCAAGACAGTTTAAATGCCCCTTGGAAGAGACGTTCAGGTCGCAGTAGCTTAACAAGACGGTTTAAATATCCCTTAGAAGAGTCGTGCAGGTCGCAGTAGCTTAACAAGACGGTTAAATGCCCCTTGGAAGAGACGTGCAGGCAGCAGTAGCTTAACAAGATGGTTTAAATGCCCCTTGCAAGAGACGTGCAGGTCGCAGTATCTTAACAAGAGGGTTTAAAAGCCGGTTAGAAGAGGCTTGCAGGTCGCAGTAGCTAACCAAGACGGTTTAAATGCCCCTTGGAAGAGACGTGCAGGTCGCAGTAGTTTAACAAGATGGTTTAAATGCCCCTTGGAAAAGACATGCAGGTTGCATTAGCTTAACAAGATGGCTTAAATGCCCCTTGGAAGAGATGTGCAGGTCGCAGTAGCTTAATAAGACAGTTTAAATGCCCCTTGGAAGAGATGTGCAGGTCGCAGTAGCTTAACAAGACGGTTTAAATGCCCCTTGGAAGAGACGTGCAGGTGGCAGTAGCTTAACAAGACGGTTTAAATGCCCCTTGTAAGAAAGGTGGAGGTCGCAGTAGCTTAACAAGACAGTTTAAATGCACCTTAGAAGAGACGTGCAGGTCGCAGTAGCTTAACAAGACGGTTTAAATGCCACTTGGAAGAGACGTGCAGGTCGCAGTAGCTTAACAAGACGGTTTAAATGCCCCTTGGAAGAGAAGTGCAGGTGGCAGTAGCTTAACAATACGGTTTAAATGCCCCTTGGAAGAGCAGTGGAGGTCACAGTAGCTTAACAAGATGGTTAAAATGCCCTTTGGAAGAGCGGTGAAGGTCGCAGTAGCTTAACAAGATGGTTTAAATGCCCCTTGGAAGAGATGTGCAGGTCGCAGTAGCTTAACAAGACCGTTTAAATGCCCCTTGGAAGAGACGTGCAGGTCGCAGTAGCTTAACAAGAGGGTTTAAATTCCCCTTGGAAGAGACGTGCAGGTCGCAGCAGATTAACAAGACGGTTTAAATGCCCCTTGGAAGAGAGGTGGAGGTCGCAGTAGCTTAGCAAGACAGTTTAAATGCCCCTTGGAAGAGACGTTCAGGTCGCAGTAGCTTAACAAGACGGATTAAATATCCCTTAGAAGAGTCGTGCAGGTCGCAGTAGCTTAACAAGACGGTTAAATGCCCCTTGGAAGTGACGTGCAGGTAGCAGTAGCTTAACAAGATGGTTTAAATGCCCCTTGCAAGAGACGTGCAGGTCGCAGTATCTTAACAAGAGGGTTTAAATGCCGGTTAGAAGAGGCTTGCAGGTCGCAGTAGCTTACCAAGACGGTTTAAATGCCCCTTGGAAGAGACGTGCAGGTCGCAGTAGTTTAACAAGATGGTTTAAATGCCCCTTGGAAAAGACATGCAGGTAGCAGTAGCTTAACAAGATGGCTTAAATGCCCCTTGGAAGAGATGTGCAGGTCGCAGTAGCTTAACAAGACGGTTTAAATGCCTCTTGGAAGAGAGGTGGAGGTCGCAGTAGCTTAACAAGACAGTTTAAATGCCCCTTGGACGAGACGTGCAGGTGGTAGTAGCTTAACAAGACGGTTTAAATGCCCCTTGGAAGAGACGTGCAGGTGGCAGTAGCTTAACAAGACGGTTTAAATGCCCCTTGTAAGAGAGGTGGAGGTCGCAGTAGCTTAACAAGACAGTTTAAATGCCCCTTAGAAGAGACGTGCAGGTCGCAGTAGCTTAACAAGACGGTTTAAATGCCACTTGGAAGAGACGTGCAGGTCGCAGTAGCTTAACAAGACGGTTTAAATGCCCCTTGTAAGAGAGGTGGAGGTCGCAGTAGCTTAACAAGACAGTTTAAATGCCCCTTAGAAGAGACGTGCAGGTCACAGTAGCTTAACAAGACTGTTTAAATGCCCCTTGGAAGAGAAGTGCAGGTCGCAGTAGCTTAACAATACGGTTTAAATGCCCCTTGGAAGAGCAGTGGAGGTCACAGAGTCTTAACAAGATGGTTAAAATGCCCTTTGGAAGAGCGGTGAAGGTCGCAGTAGCTTAACAAGACGGTTTAAATGCCCCTTGGATGAGATGTGCAGGTCGCAGTAGCTTAACTAGACCGTTTAAATGCCCCTTGGAAGAGACGTGCAGGTCGCAGTAGCTTAACAAGAGGGTTTAAATGCCCCTTGGACGAGACGTGCAGGTCGCAGCAGATTAACAAGACGGTTTAAATGCCCCTTGGAAGAGAGGTGGAGGTCGCAGTAGCTTAGCAAGACAGTTTAAATGCCCCTTGGAAGAGATGTTCAGGTCGCAGTAGCTTAACAAGACGGTTTAAATACCCCTTAGAAGAGTCGTGCAGGTCGCAGTAGCCTAACAAGACGGTTAAATGCCCCTTGGATGAGACGTGCAGGTAGCAGTAGCTTAACAAGATGGTTTAAATGCCCCTTGCAAGAGACGTGCAGGTCGCAGTATCTTAACAAGAGGGTTTAAATGCCGGTTAGAAGAGGCTTGCAGGTCGCAGTAGCTAACCAAGACGGTTTAAATGCCCCTTGGAAGAGACGTGCAGGTCGCAGTAGTTTAACAAGACGGTTTAAATGCCCCTTGTAAGAGAGGTGGAGGTCGCAGTAGCTTAACAAGACAGTTTAAATGCCCCTTGGAAGAGATGTGCAGGTCGCAGTAGCTTAACAAGACGGTTTAAATGCCCCTTGGAAGAGACGTGCAGGTCGCAGTAGATAACAAGACAGTTTAAATGCCCCTTGGAAGAGCAGTGGAGATCGCAGTAGCTTAACAAGACGGTTTAAATGCCCCTTGGTAGAGACGTGCAGGTCACCGTAGCTTAACAAGACGGTTAAAATGCCCTTTGGAAGAGAGGTGAAGGTCGCAGTAGCTTAACAAGACCGTTTAAATGCCCCTTGGAAGAGACGTGCAGTTCGCAGTAGCTTAACAAGAGGGTTTAAATGCCCCTTGGAAGAGACGTGCAGGTCGCAGCAGATTAACAAGACGGTTTAAATGCCCCTTGGAAGAGAGGTGGAGGTCGCAGTAGCTTAGCAAGACAGTTTAAATGCCCCTTGGAAGAGACGTTCACGTCGCAGTAGCTTAACAAGACGGTTTAAATACCCCTTAGAAGAGTCGTGCAGGTCGCAGTAGCTTAACAAGACGGTTAAATGCCCCTTGGATGAGACGTGCAGGTAGCAGTAGCTTAACAAGATGGTTTAAATGCCCCTTGCAAGAGATGTGCAGGTCGCAGTATCTTAACAAGAGGGTTTAAATGCCGGTTAGAAGAGGCTTGCAGGTCGCAGTAGCTTACCAAGACGGTTTAAATGCCCCTTGGAAGAGACGTGCAGGTCGCAGTAGTTTAACAAGATGGTTTAAATGCCCCTTGGAAAAGACATGCAGGTCGCAGTAGCTTAACAAGATGGCTTAAATGCCCCTTGGAAGAGATGTGCAGGTCGCAGTAGCTTAACAAGACGGTTTAAATGCCCCTTGGAAGAGACGTGCAGGTGGCAGTAGCTTAACAAGACGGTTAAAATGCCACTTGGAAGGGACGTGCAGGTCGCAGTAGCTTAACAAGACGGTTTAAATGCCCCTTGTAAGAGAGGTGGAGGTCGCAGTAGCTTAACAAGACAGTTTAAATGCCCCTTGGAAGAGATGTGCAGGTCGCAGTAGCTTAACAAGACGGTTTAAATGCCCCTTGGAAGAGAAGTGCAGGTCGCAGTAGCTTAACAATACGGTTTAAATGCCCCTTGGAAGAGCAGTGGAGGTCACAGTAGCTTAACAAGACGGTTTAAATGCCCCTTGGTAGAGACGTGCAGGTCACTGTAGCTTAACAAGACGGTTAAAATGCCCTTTGGAAGAGAGGTGAAGGTCGCAGTAGCTTAACAAGACGGTTTAAATGCCCCTTGGAAGAGATGTGCAGGTCGCAGTAGCTTAACAAGACGGTTTAAATGCCCCTTGGAAGAGACGTGCAGGAAGCAGTAGCTTAAGAAGACGGTTTAAATGCCCCTTGGAAGAGACGTGCAGGTCGCAGTAGCTTAACAAGACAGTTTAAATGCCCCTTGGAAGAGAGGTGGAGTTCGCAGTAGCTTAACAAGACGGTTTAAATGCCCCTTTGAAGAGACGTGCAGGTTGCAGTAGCTAAACAAGATGGTTTAAATGCCCCTTGGAAGAGCGGTGGAGGTCACAGTAGCTTAACAAGACGGTTTAAATGTCCGTTGGAACAGACGTGCAGGTTGCAGTAGCTTAACAAGACGGTTTAAATGCCCCATGGAAGAGACGCGCAGGTCGCAGTAGTTTAACAAGACGGTTTAAATGCCCCTTGAAAGAGACGTGCAGGTCGGAGTAGCTTGACAAGACGGTTTAAATGCCCCTTAGAAGAGGCTTGCAGGTCGCAGTAGCTTACCAAGATGGTTTAAATGCCCCTTGGAAGAGACGTGCAGGTCGCAGTAGCTTAACAAGATGGTTTAAATGCCCCTTGGAAGAGCGGTGGAAGTCACAGTAGCTTAACAAGACGGTTTAAAAGCCCCTTGCAAGAGACTTGCAGGTCGCAGTAGCTTAACAAGAGGGTTTAAATGCCCCTTAGAAGAGGCTTGCAGGTCGCAGTAACTTACCAAGACGGTTTAAATGCCCCTTGGAAGAGACGTGCAGGTCGCAATAGCTTAACAAGACGGATTAAATGCCCCTTGGAAGAGCAGTGGAGGTCACAGTAGCTTAACAAGACGGTTAAAATGCCCTTTGGAAGAGCGGTGAAGTGCGCAGTAGCTTAACAAGATGGTTTAAATGCCCCTTGGAAGAGATGTGCAGGTCGCAGTAGCTTAACAAGACCGTTTAAATGCCCCTTGGAAGAGACGTGCAGGTCGCAGTAGCTTAACAAGAGGGTTTAAATGCCCCTTGGAAGAGACGTGCAGGTCGCAGCAGATTAACAAGACGGTTTAAATGCCCCTTGGAAGAGAGGTGGAGGTCGCAGTAGCTTAGCAAGACAGTTTAAATGCCCCTTGGAAGAGACGTTCAGGTCGCAGTAGCTTAACAAGACGGTTTAAATACCCCTTAGAAGAGTCGTGCAGGTCGCAGTAGCTTAACAAGACGGTTTAAATGCCCCTTGGAAGAGACGTGCAGGTAGCAGTAGCTTAACAAGATGGTTTAAATGCCCCTTGCAAGAGACGTGCAGGTCGCAGTATCTTAACAAGAGGGTTTAAATGCCGGTTAGAAGAGGCTTGCAGGTCGCAGTAGCTTACCAAGACGGTTTAAATGCCCCTTGGAAGAGACGTGCAGGTCGCAGTAGTTTAACAAGATGGTTTAAATGCCCCTTGGAAAAGACATGCAGGTCGCAGTAGCTTAACAAGAAGGCTTAAATGCCCCTTGGAAGAGATGTGCAGGTCGCAGTAGCTTAATAAGACAGTTTAAATGCCCCTTGGAAGAGATGTGCAGGTCGCAGAAGCTTAACAAGACGGTTTAAATGCCCCTTGGAAGAGACGTGCAGGTGGCAGTAGCTTAAAAAACGGTTTAAATGCCCCTTGTAAGAGAGGTGGAGGTCGCAGTAGCTTAACAAGACAGTTTAAATGCACCTTAGAAGAGACGTGCAGGTCGCAGTAGCTTAACAAGACGGTTTAAATGCCACTTGGAAGAGACGTGCAGGTCGCAGTAGCTTAACAAGACGGTTTAAATGCCCCTTGTAAGAGAGGTGGAGGTCGCAGTAGCTTAACAAGACAGTTTAAATGCCCCTTAGAAGAGACGTGCAGGTCACAGTATCTTAACAAGACGGTTTAAATGCCCCTTGGAAGAGAAGTGCAGGTCGCATTAGCTTAACAATACGGTTTAAATGCCCCTTGGAAGAGCAGTGGAGGTCACAGTAGCTTAACAAGATGGTTAAAATGCCCTTTGGAAGAGCGGTGAAGGTCGCAGTAGCTTAACAAGATGGTTTAAATGCCCCTTGGAAGAGATGTGCAGGTCGCAGTAGCTTAACAAGACCGTTTAAATGCCCCTTGGAAGAGACGTGCAGGTCGCAGTAGCTTAACAAGAGGGTTTAAATGCCCCTTGGAAGAGACGTGCAGGTCGCAGCAGATTAACAAGACGGTTTTAATGCCCCTTGGAAGAGAGGTGGAGGTCGCAGTAGCTTAGCAAGACAGTTTAAATGCCCCTTGGAAGAGACGTTCAGGTCGCAGTAGCTTAACAAGACGGTTTAAATATCCCTTAGAAGAGTCGTGCAGGTCGCAGTAGCTTAACAAGACGGTTAAATGCCACTTGGAAGAGACGTGCAAGTAGCAGTAGCTTAACAAGATGGTTTAAATGCCCTTTGCAAGAGACGTGCAGGTCGCAGTATCTTAACAAGAGGGTTTAAATGCCAGTTAGAAGAGGCTTGCAGGTCGCAGTAGCTTACCAAGACTGTTTAAATGCCCCTTGGAAGAGACGTGCAGGTCGCAGTAGTTTAACAAGATGGTTTAAATGCCCCTTGGAAAAGAAATGCAGGTCGCAGTAGCTTAACAAGATGGCTTAAATGCCCCTTGGAAGAGATGTGCATGTCGCAGTAGCTTAATAAGACAGTTTAAATGCCCCTTGGAAGAGATGTGCAGGTCGCAGTAGCTTAACAAGACGGTTTAAATGCCCCTTGGAAGAGACGTGCAGGTGGCAGTAGCTTAACAAGACGGTTAAAATGCCACTTGGAAGAGACGTGCAGGTCGCAGTAGCTTAACAAGACGGTTTAAATGCCCCTTGTAAGAGAGGTGGAGGTCGCAGTAGCTTAACAAGACAGTTTAAATGCCCCTTGGAAGAGATGTGCAGGTCGCAGTAGCTTAACAAGACGGTTTAAATGCCCCTTGGAAGAGAAGTGCAGGTCGCAGTAGCTTAACAATACGGTTTAAATGCCCCTTGGAAAAGCAGTGGAGGTCACAGTAGCTTAACAAGATGGTTAAAATGCCCTTTGGAGAGCGGTGAAGGTCGCAGTAGCTTAACAAGACGGTTTAAATGCCCCTTGGAAGAGATGTGCAGGTCGCAGTAGCTTAACAAGACGGTTTAAATGCCCCTTGGAAGAGACGTGCAGGTCGCAGAAGCTTAACAAGACGGTTTAAATGGCCATTGGAAGAGACGTGCAGGTCGCAGTAGCTTAACAAGACGGTTTAAATGCCTCTTGGAAGAGAGGTGGAGGTCGCAGTAGCTTAACAAGACAGTTTAAATGCCCCTTGGAAGAGACGTGCAGGTGGTAGTAGCTTAACAAGACGGTTTAAATGCCCCTTGGAAGAGACGTGCAGGTGGCAGTAGCTTAATAAGACAGTTTAAATGCCCCTTGTAAGAGAGGTGGGGGTCGCAATAGCTTAACAAGACAGTTTAAATGCCCCTTAGAAGAGACGTGCAGTTCGCAGTAGCTTAACCAGACGGTTTAAATGCCACTTGGAAGAGACGTGCAGGTCGCAGTAGCTTAACAAGACGGTTTAATGCCCCTTGTAAGAGAGGTGGAGGTCGCAGTAGCTTAACAAGACAGTTTAAATGCCCCTTAGAAGAGACGTGCAGGTCGCAGTAGCTTAACAAGACGGTTTAAATGCCCCTTGGAAGAGAAGTGCAGGTCGCAGTAGCTTAACAATACGGTTTAAATGCCCCTTGGAAGAGCAGTGGAGGTCACAGAGGCTTAACAAGATGGTTAAAATGCCCTTTGGAAGTGCGGTGAAGGTCGCAGTAGCTTAACAAGACGGTTTAAATGCCCCTTGGAAGAGATGTGCAGGTCGCAGTAGCTTAATAAGACCGTTTAAATGCCCCTTGGAAGAGACGTGCAGGTCGCAGTAGCTTAACAAGAGGGTTTAAATGCCCCTTGGAAGAGGCGTGCAGGTCGCACCAGATTAACAAGACGGTTTAAATGCCCCTTGGAAGAGAGGTGGAGGTCGCAGTAGCTTAGCAAGACAGTTTAAATGCCCCTTGGAAGAGACGTTCAGGTCGCAGTAGCTTAACAAGACGGTTTAAATACCCCTTAGAAGAGTCGTGCAGGTCGCAGTAGCTTAACAAGACGGTTAAATGCCCCTTGGAAGAGACGTGCAGGTAGCAGTAGCTTAACAAGATGGTTAAAATGCCCCTTGCAAGAGATGTTCAGGTCGCAGTATCTTAACAAGAGGTTTTAAATGCCGGTTAGAAGAGGCTTGCAGGTCGCAGTAGCTTACCAAGACGGTTTAAATGCCCCTTGGAAGAGACGTGCAAGTCACAGTAGCTTAACAAGACGGTTTAAATGCCCCTTGGAAAAGACATGCTGGTTTGCAGTAGGTTAACAAGATGGTTTAAATGCCCCTTGGAAGAGACGTGCAGGTCGCAGTAGCTTAACAAGACAGTTTAAATGCCCCTTGGAAGAGCAGTGGAGATCGCAGTAGCTTATCAAGACGGTTTAAATGCCCCTTGGTAGAGACGTGCAGGTCACAGTAGCTTAACAAGACGTTTAAAATGCCCTTTGGAAGAGCGGTGAAGGTCGCAGTAGCTTAACAAGACGGTTTAAATGCCCCTTGGAAGAGATGTGCAGGTCGCAGTAGCTTAACAAGACGGTTTAAATGCCCCTTGGAAGAGAGGTGCAGGTCGAAGTAGCTTAACAAGAAGGTTTAAATGCCCCTTGGAAGAGATGAGCAGGTCGCAGTAGCTTAACAAGACGGTTTAAATGCCCCTTGGAAGGGGATTGCAGGTCGCAGTAGCTTACCAAGATGGTTTAAATGCCCCTTGGAAGAGACTTGCAGGTCGCAGTAGCTTAACAAGACGGTTTAAATGCCCCTTGGAAGACACATACTGGTCGCAGCAGCTTAACAAGACGGTTTAAATGCCCATTGGAAGAGACGTACAGGTCACAGTAGCTTAACAAGACAGCTTAAATGCCCATTGGAAGAGACGTGCAGTTCACAGTAGCTTAACAAGACAGTTTAAATGCCCCTTGGAAGAGACGTGCAGGTCGCAGTAGCTTAACAAGACGGATTAAATGCCCTTTGGAAGAGCAGTGAAGGTCGCAGTAGCTTAACAAGACGGTTTAAATGCCCCTTGGAAGAGATGAGCAGGTCGCAGTAGCTTAACAAGACGGTTTAAATGCCCCTTGGAAGAGACGTGCAGGTTGCGGTAGCTTAACAAGACGGTTTAATTGCCTCTTGGAAGAGAGGTCGAGGTCGCAGGAGCTTAACAAGACAGTTTAAATGCCCCTTGGAAGAGACGTGCAGATGGTAGTAGCTTAACAAGACGGTTTAAATGCCCCTTGGAAGAGCGGTGGAGGTCACAGTAGCTTAACAAGATGGTTTAAATGCCCCTTGGAAAAAACATGCAGGTCGCAGTAGGTTAACAAGATGGTTTAAATGCCCCTTGGAAGAGACGTGCAGGTCGCAGTAGCTTAGCAAGACAGTTTAAATGCCCCTTGGAAGAGCAGTGGAGATCGCAGTAGCTTATCAAGACGGTTTAAATGCCCCTTGGTAGAGACGTGCAGGTCACAGTAGCTTAACAAGACGTTTAAAATGCCCTTTGGAAGAGCGGTGAAGGTCGCAGTAGCTTAACAAGACAGTTTAAATGCCCATTGGAAGAGATGTGCAGGTCGCAGTAGCTTAACAAGATGGTTTAAATGCCCCTTGGAAGAGACGTGCAGGTCACAGTAGCTTAACAAGACGGTTTAAATGCCCCTTAGAAGAGACGTGCAGGTCGCAGTAGCTTAACAAGACGGTTTAAATGCCCCTTGCAAGAGACGTGCAGGTCGCAGTAGCTTAACAAGATGGTTTAAATGTCCCTTAGAAGAGGCTTGCAGGTCGCAGTAGCTTACCAAGACGGTTTAAATGCCCCTTAGAAGAGACGTGCAGGTCGCAGTAGCTTAACAAGATGGTTTAAATGCCCCTTGGAAGAGCGGTGGAGGTCACAGTAGCTTAACAAGACGGTTTAAATGCCCCTTGGAAAAGACATGCAGGTCGCAGTAGGTTAACAAGATGGTTTAAATGCCCCTTGGAAGAGATATGCAGGTCGCAGTAGCTTAACAAGACGGTTTAAATGCACCTTGGAAGAGACGTGCAGGTCACAGTAGCTTAACAAGATGGTTTACATGCCCTTTGGAAGAGACGTGCAGGTCGCAGCAGCTTAAAAGCTGGTTTAAATGCCCCTTGGAAGAGACGTGCAAGTCGCAGTAGCTTAAAAAGACGGTTTAAATGCCCCTTGGAAGAGACGTGCAGGTTGCAGTAGCTTAACAAGACGGTTTAAATGCCCCTTGGAAAAGACATGCAGGTCGCAGTAGCTTAACAAGATGGTTTAAATGCCCCTCGGAAGAGATGTTCATGTCGCAGTAGCTTAACAAGACAGTTTGAATGCCCCTTGGAAGAGGCTTACAGGTCGCAGTTGCTTACCAAGACGGTTTAAATGCTCCTTGGAAGAGACGTGCAGGTCGCAGTATCTTAAAAAGACAGTTTAAATGCCCCTTGGAAGAGACGTGCAGGTCGCATTAGCTTAAGAAGACGGATTAAATGCCCCTTGGAAGAGCAGTGGAGGTCGCAGTAGCTTAACAAGACGGTTTAAATGCCCCTTGGTAGAGACGTGCAGGTCTCAGTAGCTTAACAAGACGGTTAAAATGCCCTTTGGAAGAGCGGTGAAGGTCGCAGTAGCTTAACAAGACAGTTAAAATGCCCCTTGGAAGAGATGTGCAGGTCACAGTAGCTTAACAAGACTGTTTAAATGCCCCTTGGAAGAGACGTGCAGGTCGCAGTAGCTTAACCAGACGGTTTAAATGCCCCTTGGAAGAGAGGTGGAGGTCGCAGTAGCTTACCAAGACAGTTTAAATGCCCCTTGGAAGAGACGTGCAGGTCGCAATAGCTTAACAAGACGGTTTAAATGTCCCTTGGAAGAGACGTGCAGGTCGCAATAGCTTAACAAGACGGTTTAAATGCCCCTTGGAAGAGACATGCAGGTCGCAGTAGCTTAACAAGACGGTTTAAATGCCCCTTGGAAGAGACGTGCAGGTCGCAGTAGCTTAACAAGAAGGTTTAAATGCCCCTTGGAAGAGATGAGCAGGTCGCAGTAGCTTAACAAGACGCTTTAAATGCCCCTTGGAAGAGGATTGCAGGTCGCAGTAGCTTACCAAGATGGTTTAAATGCCCCTTGGAAGAGACGTGCAGGTCGCAGTAGCTTAACAAGACGGTTTAAATGCCCCTTGGAAGAGCGGTGGAGGTCGCAGTAGCTTAACAAGACGGTTTAAATGCCCCTTGGAAGAGACATACTGGTCGCAGCAGCTTAACAAGACGGTTTAAATGCCCATTGGAAGAGACGTACAGTTCGCATTAGCTTAACAAGACAGCTTAAATGCCCATTTGAAGAGATGTGCAGTTCGCAGTAGATTAACAAGACGGTTTAAATGCCCCTTGGAAGAGACGTGCAGGTCGCAGTAGCTTAACAAGACGGAGTAAATGCCCTTTGGAAGAGCGGTGAAGGTCGCAGTAGCTTAACAAGACGGTTTAAATGCCCCTTGGAAGAGACGTGCAGGTCGCAGCAGCTTAACAAGACGGTTTAAATGCCCCTTGGAAGAGACGTGCAGGTCGCAGTAGCTTAACAAGATGATTAAAATGCCCCTTGGAAGAGACGTGCAGGTCGCAGTAGCTTAACAAGACGGTTTAAATGCCCCTTGGAAGAGATGTGCAGGTCGCAGTAGCTTAACAAGACCGTTTAAATGCACCTTGGTAGAGACGTGCAGGTCACAGTAGCTTAACAAGACAGTTTAAATGCCCCTTGGAAGAGATGTGCAGGTCGCAGTAGCTTAACAAGACGGTTTAAATGCCCCTTGGAAGAGACGTGCAGCTGGCAGTAGCTTAACAAGACTGTTAAAATGCCACTTGGAAGAGACGTGCAGGTCGCAGTAGCTTAACAAGACGGTTTAAATGCCCCTTGTAAGAGAGGTGGAGGTCGCAGTAGCTTATCAAGACAGTTTAAATGCCCCTTGGAAGAGACGTGCAGGTCGCAGTAGCTTAACAAGACGGTTTAAATGCACCTTGGAAGAGACGTGCAGGTCGCAGCAGCTTAACAAGACGGTTTAAATGCCCCTTGGAAGAGCAGTGGAGGTCGCAGTAGCTTAACAAGACGGTTTAAATGCCCCTTGGTAGAGACGTGCAGGTCTCAGTAGCTTAACAAGACGGTTAAAATGCCCTTTGGAAGAGCGGTGAAGGTCGCAGTAGCTTAACAAGACAGTTAAAATGCCCCTTGGAAGAGATGTGCAGGTCACAGTAGCTTAACAAGACTGTTTAAATGCCCCTTGGAAGAGACGTGCAGGTCGCAGTAGCTTAACCAGACGGTTTAAATGCCCCTTGGAAGAGAGGTGGAGGTCGCAGTAGCTTACCAAGACAGTTTAAATGCCCCTTGGAAGAGACGTGCAGGTCGCAATAGCTTAACAAGACGGTTTAAATGTCCCTTGGAAGAGACGTGCAGGTCGCAATAGCTTAACAAGACGGTTTAAATGCCCCTTGGAAGAGACATGCAGGTCGCAGTAGCTTAACAAGACGGTTTAAATGCCCCTTGGAAGAGACGTGCAGGTCGCAGTAGCTTAACAAGAAGGTTTAAATGCCCCTTGGAAGAGATGAGCAGGTCGCAGTAGCTTAACAAGACGCTTTAAATGCCCCTTGGAAGAGGATTGCAGGTCGCAGTAGCTTACCAAGATGGTTTAAATGCCCCTTGGAAGAGACGTGCAGGTCGCAGTAGCTTAACAAGACGGTTTAAATGCCCCTTGGAAGAGCGGTGGAGGTCGCAGTAGCTTAACAAGACGGTTTAAATGCCCCTTGGAAGAGACATACTGGTCGCAGCAGCTTAACAAGACGGTTTAAATGCCCATTGGAAGAGACGTACAGTTCGCATTAGCTTAACAAGACAGCTTAAATGCCCATTTGAAGAGATGTGCAGTTCGCAGTAGATTAACAAGACGGTTTAAATGCCCCTTGGAAGAGACGTGCAGGTCGCAGTAGCTTAACAAGACGGAGTAAATGCCCTTTGGAAGAGCGGTGAAGGTCGCAGTAGCTTAACAAGACTGTTTAAATGCCCCTTGGAAGAGACGTGCAGGTCGCAGCAGCTTAACAAGACGGTTTAAATGCCCCTTGGAAGAGACGTGCAGGTCGCAGTAGCTTAACAAGATGATTAAAATGCCCCTTGGAAGAGACGTGCAGGTCGCAGTAGCTTAACAAGACGGTTTAAATGCCCCTTGGAAGAGATGTGCAGGTCGCAGTAGCTTAACAAGACCGTTTAAATGCACCTTGGTAGAGACGTGCAGGTCACAGTAGCTTAACAAGACAGTTTAAATGCCCCTTGGAAGAGATGTGCAGGTCGCAGTAGCTTAACAAGACGGTTTAAATGCCCCTTGGAAGAGACGTGCAGCTGGCAGTAGCTTAACAAGACTGTTAAAATGCCACTTGGAAGAGACGTGCAGGTCGCAGTAGCTTAACAAGACGGTTTAAATGCCCCTTGTAAGAGAGGTGGAGGTCGCAGTAGCTTATCAAGACAGTTTAAATGCCCCTTGGAAGAGACGTGCAGGTCGCAGTAGCTTAACAAGACGGTTTAAATGCACCTTGGAAGAGACGTGCAGGTCGCAGTAGCTTAACAAGACGGTTTAAATGCCCCTTAGAAGAGCAGTGGAGGTCACAGTAGCTTAACAAGATGGTTAAAATGCCCTTTGGAAGAGCGGTGAAGGTCGCAGTAGCTTAACAAGAAGGTTTAAATGCCCCTTGGAAGAGATGTGCAGGTCGCAGTAGCTTAACAAGACGGTTTAAATGCCCCTTGCAAGAGACGTACAGGTCGCAGTAGCTTAACAAGACGGTTTAAATGCCTCTTGGAAGAGAGGTGGAGGTCGCAGGAGCTTAACAAGACAGTTTAAATGCCCCTTGGAAGAAACGTGCAGGTGGTAGTAGCTTAACAAGATGGTTTAAATGCCCCTTGGAAGAGACGTGCAGGTCGCAGTAGCTTAACAAGACGGTTTAAATGCCCCTTGCAAGAGACATGCAGGTCGCAGTAGCTTAACAAGAGGGTTTAAATGCCCCTTAGAAGAGGCTTGCAGGTCGCAGTAGCTTACCAAGACGGTTTAAATGCCCCTTGGAAGAGACGGGCAAGTCGCAGTAGCTTAAAAAGATGGTTTAAATGCCCCTTGGAAGAGCGGTGGAGGTCACAGTAGCTTAACAAGACGGTTTAAATGCCCCTTGGAAAAGACATGCAGGTCGCCATAGCTGAACAAGATGGTTTAAATGCCCCTTGGAAGAGATGAGCAGGTCGCAGTAGCTTAACAAGACGGTTTAAATGCCCCTTGTAAGAGACGTGCAGGTCGCAGTAGCTTAACAAGATAGTTTAAATATCCCTAGGAAGAGACGTGCAGGTCGCAGTAGCTTAACAAGACGGTTTAAATACCCCTTGGAAGAGACGTGCAGGTGGCAGTAGCTTAACAAGACGGTTAAAATGCCACTTGGAAGAGACGTGCAGGTCGCAGTAGCTTAACAAGACGGTTTAAATGCCCCTTGGAAGAGACGTGCAGGTGGCAGTAGCTTAACAAGACGGTTAAAATGCCACTTGGAAGAGACGTGCAGGTCGCAGTAGCTTAACAAGACGGTTTAAATGCCCCTTGGAAGAGCAGTGGAGGTCACAGTAGCTTAACAAGACGGTTAAAATGCCCTTTGGAAGAGCGGTGAAGGTCGCAGTAGCTTAACAAGACGGTTTAAATGCCCCTTGGAAGAGATGAGCAGGTCGCAGTAGCATAACAAGACGGTTTAAGTGACCCTTGGAAGAGACGTGCAGGTTGCAGTAGCTTAACAAGACGGTTTAAATGCCTCTTGGAAGAGAGGTGGAGGTCGCAGGAGCTTAACAAGACAGTTTAAATGCCCCTTGGAAGAGACGTGCAGGTGGTAGTAGCTTAACAAGATGGTTTAAATGCCCCTTGGAAGAGACGTGCAGGTCGCAGTAGCTTAACAAGACGGTTTAAATGCCCCTTGGAAGAGACGTGCAGGATGCAGTAGCTTAACAAGAGGGTTTAAATGTCCCTTGGAAGAGACGTGCAGGTTGCAGTAGCTTAACAAGACGGTTTAAATGCCTCTTGGAAGAGAGGTCGAGGTCGCAGGAGCTTAACAAGACAGTTTAAATGCCCCTTGGAAGAGACGTGCAGGTCGCAGTAGCTTAAGAAGAGGGTTTAAATGCCCCTTGGAAGAGACGTGCAGGTCGCAGTAGCTTAACAAGATGGTTTAAATGCCCTTTGGAAGAGCGGTGGAGGCCACAGTAGCTTAACAAGACGGTTTAAATGCCCCTTGGAAAAGACATGCAGGTCGCAGTAGGTTAACAAGATGGTTTAAATGCCCCTTGGAAGAGATATGCAGGTCGCAGTAGCTTAACAAGACGGTTTAAATGCACCTTGGAAGAGACGTGCAGGTCGCAGTAGCTTAACAAGAGGGTTTAAATGGCCCTTGAAAGAGACGTGCAGGTCGCAGCAGCTTAACAAGCTGGTTTAAATGCCCCTTGGAAGAGACGTGCAGGTCGCAGTAGCTTAACAAGATGGTTTAAATGCCCTTTGGAAGAGCGGTGGAGGCCACAGTAGCTTAACAAGACGGTTTAAATGCCCCTTGGAAAAGACATGCAGGTCGCAGTAGGTTAACAAGATGGTTTAAATGCCCCTTGGAAGAGATATGCAGGTCGCAGTAGCTTAACAAGACGGTTTAAATGCACCTTGGAAGAGACGTGCAGGTCGCAGTAGCTTAACAAGAGGGTTTAAATGGCCCTTGAAAGAGACGTGCAGGTCGCAGCAGCTTAACAAGCTGGTTTAAATGCCCCTTGGAAGAGACGTGCAAGTCGCAGTAGCTTAAAAAGACGGTTTAAATTCCCCTTGGAAGAGACGTGCAGGTTGCAGTAGCTTAACAAGACGGTTTAAATGCCCCTTGGAAGTGACGTGCAGGTCGCACTAGCTTAACAAGACGGTTTAAATGCCCCTTGGAAGAAACGTGCAGGTCGCAGTAGCTTAACAAGACGGATTAAATGCCCCTTGCAAGAGACGTGCAGGTCGCAGTAGCTTAACAAGAGGGTTTAAATGCCCCTTGGAAGAGCGGTAGAGGTCACAGTAGCTTAACAAGACGCTTTAAATGCCCCTTGGAAAAGACATGCAGGTCGCAGTAGCATAACAAGATGGTTTAAATGCCCCTCGGAAGAGATGTTCATGTCGCAGTAGCTTAACAAGACAGTTTGAATGCCCCTTGGAAGAGGCTTACAGTTCGCAGTTGCTTACCAAGACGGTTTAAATGCCCCTTGGAAGAGACGTGCATGTCGCAGTATCTTAACAAGACAGTTTAAATGCCCCTTGGAAGAGACGTGCAGGTCGCATTAGCTTAAGAAGACGGATTAAATGCCCCTTGGAAGAGCAGTGGAGGTCGCAGTAGCTTAACAAGATGGTTTAAATGCCCCTTGGTAGAGACGTGCAGGTCACAGTAGTTTAACAAGACAGTTAAAATGCCCCTTGGAAGAGATGTGCAGGTCACAGTAGCTTAACAACACTGTTTAAATGCCCCTTGAAAGAGACGTGCAGGTCGCAGTAGCTTAACCAGATGGTTTAAATGCCCCTTGGTAGAGAGGTGGAGGTCGCAGTAGCTTACCAAGACAGTTTAAATGCCCCTTGGAAGAGACGTGCAGGTCGCAATAGCTTAACAAGAAGGTTTAAATGCCCCTTGGAAGAGATGAGCAGGTCGCAGTAGCTTAACAAGACGGTTTAAATGCCCCTTGGAAGAGACGTGCAGGTCGCAGTAGCTTAACAAGAAGGTTTAAATGCCCCTTGGAAGAGATGAGCAGGTCGCAGTAGCTTAACAAGACGGTTTAAATGCCCCTTGGAAGAGGATTGCAGGTCGCAGTAGCTTACCAAGATGGTTTACATGCCCCTTGGAAGAGACGTGCAGGTCGCAGTAGCTTAACAAGACGGTTTAAATGCCCCTTGGAAGAGACATACTGTTCGCAGCAGCTTAACAAGACGGTTTAAATGCCCATTGGAAGAGACGTACAGGTCGCATTAACTTAACAAGACAGCTTAAATGCCCATTGGAAGAGACGTTCAGTTCGCAGTAGCTTAACAAGACGGTTTAAATGCCCCTTGCAAGAGACGTGCAGGTCGCATTAGCTTAACAAGACGGATTAAATGCCCTTTGGAAGAGCGGTGAAGGTCGCAGTAGCTTAACAAGACGGTTTAAATGCCCCTTGGAAGAGACCTGCAGGTCGCAGCAGCTTAACAAGACGGTTTAAATGCCCCTTGGAAGAGACGTGCAGGTCGCAGTAGCTTAACAAGATGAATAAAATGCCCCTTGGAAGAGACGTGCAGGTCGCAGTAGCTTAACAAGACGGTTTAAATGCCCCTTGGAAGAGATGTGCAGGTCGCAGTAGCTTAACAAGACCGTTTAAATGCACCTTGGTAGAGACGTGCAGGTCACAGTAGCTTAACAAGAATGTTAAAATGCCCTTTGGAAGAGCGGTGAAGGTCACAGTAGCTTAACAAGACGGTTTAAATGCCCCTTGGAAAAGACATGCAGGTCGCAGTAGCTGAACAAGATGGTTTAAATGCCCGTTGGAAGAGATGAGCAGGTCGCAGTAGCTTAACAAGACGGTTTAAATGCCCCTTGGAAGAGGATTGCAGGTCGCAGTAGCTTACCAAGATGGAATAAATGCCCCTTGGAAGAGACGTGCAGGTCGCAGTAGCTTAACAAGACGGTTTAAATGCCCCTTGGAAGAGCGGTGGAGGTCGCAGTAGCTTAACAAGACGGTTTAAATGCCCCTTGGAAGAGACATACTGGTCGCAGCAGCTTAACAAGACGGTTTAAATGCCCATTGGAAGAGACGTACAGGTCGCAGTAGCTTAACAAGATGGTTTAAATGCCCCTTCTAAGAGACGTGCAGGTCGCAGTAGCTTAACAAGATAGTTTAAATATCCCTAGGAAGAGACGTGCAGGTCGCAGTAGCTTAACAAGACGGTTTAAATGCCCCTTGGAAGAGACGTGCAGGTGGCAGTAGCTTAACAAGACGGTTAAAATGCCACTTGGAAGAGACGTGCAGGTCGCAGTAGCTTAACAAGACGGTTTAATGCCCCTTGTAAGAGAGGTGGAGGTCGCAGTAGCTTAACAAGACAGTTTAAATGCCCCTTGGAAGAGACGTGCAGGTCGCAGTAGCTTAACAAGACGGTTTAAATGCCCCTTGGAAGAGACGTGCAGGTCGCAGTAGCTTAACAAGACGGTTTAAATGCCCCTTGGAAGAGCAGTGGAGGTCACAGTAGCTTAACAAGACGGTTAAAATGCCCTTTGGAAGAGCGGTGAAGGTCGCAGTAGCTTAACAAGACGGTTTAAATGCCCCTTGGAAGAGATGAGCAGGTCGCAGTAGCTTAACAAGACGGTTTAAATGCCCCTTGGAAGAGACGTGCAGGTTGCAGTAGCTTAACAAGACAGTTTAAATGCCTCTTGGAAGAGAGGTCGAGGTCTCAGGAGCTTAACAAGACAGTTTAAATGCCCCTTTGAAGAGACGTGCAGGTCGCAGTAGCTTAACAAGACGGTTTAAATGCCCCTTAGAAGAGACGTGCAGGTCGCAGTAGCTTAACAAGACGGTTTAAATGCCCCTTGCAAGAGACGTGCAGGTCGCAGTAGCTTAAGAAGAGGGTTTAAATGCCCCTTAGAAGAGGCTTGCAGGTCGCAGTAGCTTATCAAGACGGTTTAAATGCCACTTGGAAGAGACGTGCAGGTCGCAGTAGCTTAACAAGACGGTTTAAATGCCCCTTGTAAGAGAGGTGGAGGTCGCAGTAGCTTAACAAGACAGTTTAAATGCCCCTTGGAAGAGACGTGCAGGTCGCAGTAGCTTAATAAGACGGTTTAAATGCCCCTTAGAAGAGACGTGCAGGTCGCAGTAGCTTAACAAGACGGTTTAAATGCCCCTAGGAAGAGCAGTGGAGGTCACAGTAGCTTAACAAGACGGTTAAAATGCCCTTTGGAAGAGCGGTGAAGGTCGCAGTAGCTTAACAAGACGGTTTAAATGCCCCTTGGAAGAGATGTGCAGGTCGCAGTAGCTTAACAAGACGGTTTAAATGCCAATTGGAAGAGACGTACAGGTCGCAGTAACTTAACAAGACGGTTTAAATGCCTCTTGGAAGAGAGGTGGAGGTCGCAGGAGCTTAACAAGACAGTTTAAATGCCCCTTGGAAGAGACGTGCAGGTGGTAGTAGCTTAACAAGATGGTTTAAATGCCCCTTGGAAGAGACGTGCAGGTCGCAGTAGCTTAACAAGACGGTTTAAATGCCCCTTAGAAGAGACGTGCAGGTCGCAGTAGCTTAACAAGACGGATTAAATGCCCCTTAGAAGAGGCTTGCAGGTTGCAGTAGCTTACCAAGATGGTTTAAATGCCCCTTGGAAGAGACGTGCAAGTCGCAGTAGCTTAAAAAGATGGTTTAAATGCCCCTTGGAAGAGCGGTGGAGGTCACAGTAGCTTAACAAGTCGGTTTAAATGCCCCTTGGAAAAGACATGCAGGTCGCAGTAGCTGAACAAGATGGTTTAAATGCCCCTTGGAAGAGATGAGCAGGTCGCAGTAGCTTAACAAGACGGTTTAAATGCCCCTTGGAAGAGGCTTGCAGGTCGCAGTAGCTTACCAAGACGGTTTAAATGCCCCTTGGAAGAGACGTGCAAGTCGCAGTAGCTTAAAAAGATGGTTTAAATGCCCCTTGGAAGAGCGGTGGAGGTCACAGTAGCTTAACAAGTCGGTTTAAATGCCCCTTGGAAAAGACATGCAGTTCGCAGTAGCTGAACAAGATGGTTTAAATGCCTCTTGGAAGAGATGAGCAGGTCGCAGTAGCTTAACAAGACGGTTTAAATGCCCCTTGGAAGAGGATTGCAGGTCGCAGTAGATTACCAAGATGGATTAAATGCCCCTTGGAAGAGACGTGCAGGTCGCAGTAGCTCAACAAGACGGTTTAAATGCCCCTTGGAAGAGCGGTGGAGGTTGCAGTAGCTTAACAAGACGGGTAAATGCCCCTTGGAAGAGACATACTGGTCGCAGCAGCTTAACAAGACGGTTTAAATGCCAATTGGAAGAGACGTACAGGTCGCAGTAGCTTAACAAGATGGTTTAAATGCCCCTTGTAAGAGACGTGCAGGTCGCAGTAGCTTAACAAGATAGTTTAAATATCCCTAGGAAGAGACGTGCAGGTCGCAGTAGCTTAACAAGACAGTTTAAATGCCCCTTGGAAGAGACGTGTAGTTCGCAGTAGCTTAACAAGACGGTTTAAATGCCCCTTGGAAGAGACGTGCAGCTCGCAGTAGCTTAACAAGACAGATTAAATGCCCCTTGCAAGAGACGTGCAGGTCGCAGTAGCTTAACAAGACGGTTTAAATGCCCCTTGGAAGAGACGTGCAGGTCACATTAGCTTAACAAGACGGTTTAAATGCCCCTTGGAAGAGGCTTTCAGGTCGCAGTAGCTTACCAAGACGGTTTAAATGCCCCTTGGTAGAGACGTGCAGGTCGCAGTAGCTTAACAAGACGGTTTAAATGCCCCTTGGTAGAGCGGTGGAGGTCGCAGTGGCTTAACAAGACGGTTTACATGCCCCTTGGAAGAGACATACAGTCACAGCAGCTTAACAAGACGTTTTAAATGCCCATTGGAAGAGACGTACAGGTCGCAGTAGCTTAACAAGATGGTTTAAATGCCCCTTGGAAGAGACGTGCAGGTCGCAGTAGCTTAACAAGGCGGTTTAAATGCCCCTTGGAAGAGACGTGCAGGTCGCAGTAGCTTAACAAGACAGTTTAAATGCCCCTTGGAAGAGCAGTGGAGATCGCAGTAGCTTAACAAGACGGTTTAAATTCCCCTTGGTAGAGACGTGCAGGTCACAGTAGCTTACCAAGACGTTTAAAATGCCCTTTGGAAGAGCGGTGAAGGTCGCAGTAGCTTAACAAGACGGTTTAAATGCCCCTTGGAAGAGCGGTGGAGGTCGCAGTAGCTTAACAAGATGGTTTAAATGCCCCTTGGAAGACACATGCTGGTCGCAGCAGCTTAACAAGACGGTTTAAATGCCCATTGGAAGAGACGTACAGGTCACATTAGCTTAACAAGACAGCTTAAATGCCCATTGGAAGAGACGTGTAGTTCGCAGTAGCTTAACAAGACGGTTTAAATGCCCCTTGGAAGAGACGTGCAGCTCGCAGTAGCTTAACAAGACAGATTAAATGCCCCTTGCAAGAGACGTGCAGGTCGCAGTAGCTTAACAAGACGGTTTAAATGCCCCTTGGAAGAGACGTGCAGGTCACATTAGCTTAACAAGACGGTTTAAATGCCCCTTGGAAGAGGCTTTCAGGTCGCAGTAGCTTACCAAGACGGTTTAAATGCCCCTTGGTAGAGACGTGCAGGTCGCAGTAGCTTAACAAGACGGTTTAAATGCCCCTTGGTAGAGCGGTGGAGGTCGCAGTGGCTTAACAAGACGGTTTACATGCCCCTTGGAAGAGACATACAGTCACAGCAGCTTAACAAGACGTTTTAAATGCCCATTGGAAGAGACGTACAGGTCGCAGTAGCTTAACAAGATGGTTTAAATGCCCCTTGGAAGAGACGTGCAGGTCGCAGTAGCTTAACAAGGCGGTTTAAATGCCCCTTGGAAGAGACGTGCAGGTCGCAGTAGCTTAACAAGACAGTTTAAATGCCCCTTGGAAGAGCAGTGGAGATCGCAGTAGCTTAACAAGACGGTTTAAATTCCCCTTGGTAGAGACGTGCAGGTCACAGTAGCTTACCAAGACGTTTAAAATGCCCTTTGGAAGAGCGGTGAAGGTCGCAGTAGCTTAACAAGACGGTTTAAATGCCCCTTGGAAGAGCGGTGGAGGTCGCAGTAGCTTAACAAGATGGTTTAAATGCCCCTTGGAAGACACATGCTGGTCGCAGCAGCTTAACAAGACGGTTTAAATGCCCATTGGAAGAGACGTACAGGTCACAGTAGCTTAACAAGACAGCTTAAATGCCCATTGGAAGAGACGTGCAGTTTGCAGTAGCTTAACAAGACGGTCTAAATGCCCCTTGGAAGAGACGTGCAGGTCGCAGTAGCTTAACAAGACGGATTAAATGCCCTTTGGAAGAGCGGTGAAGGTCGCAGTAGCTTAACAAGACGGTTTAAATGCCCCTTGGAAGAGACGTGCAGGTCGCAGCAGCTTAACAAGACGGTTTAAATGCCCCTTGGAAGAGACGTGCAGGTCGCAGTAGCTTAACAAGATGGTTAAAATGCCCCTTGGAAGAGACGTGCAGGTCGCAGTAGCTTAACAAGACGGTTTAAATGCCCCTTGGAAGAGATGTGCAGGTCTCAGTAGCTTAACAAGACGGTTTAAATGCCCCTTGGAAGAGCAGTGGAGGTCGCAGTAGCTTAACAATACCGTTTAAATGCACCTTGGTAGAGACGTGCAGGTCACAGTAGCTTAACAAGACGGTTTAAATGCCCCTTGTAAGAGAGGTGGAGGTCGCAGTAGCTTAACAAGACAGTTTAAATGCCCCTTGGAAGAGACGTGCAGGTCGCAGTAGCTTAACAAGACGGTTTAAATGCCCCTTGGAAGAGACGTGCAGGTCGCAGTAGCTTAACAAGACGTTTAAATGCCCCTTGGAAGAGCAGTGGAGGTCACAGTAGCTTAACAAGACGGTTAAAATGCCCTTTGGAAGAGCGGTGAAGGTCGCAGTAGCTTAACAAGACGGTTTAAATGCCCCTTGGAAGAGATGTGCAGGTCGCAGTAGCTTAACAAGACGGTTTAAATGCCCCTTGGAAGAGACGTGCAGGTTGCAGTAGCTTAACAAGAAGGTTTAAATGCCTCTTGGAAGAGAGGTCGAGGTCGCAGGAGCTTAACAAGACAGTTTAAATGCCCCTTGGAAGAGACGTGCAGGTGGTAGTAGCTTAACAAGATGGTTTAAATGCCCCTTGGAAGAGACGTGCAGGTCGCAGTAGCTTAACAAGACGGTTTAAATGCCCCTTAGAAGAGTCGTGCAGGTCGCAGTAGCTTAACAAGACGGTTTAAATGCCCCTTGCAAGAGACGTGCAGGTCGCAGTAGCTTAACAAGAGGGTTTAAATGACCCTTAGAAGAGGCTTGCAGGTCGCAGTAGCTTATCAAGACGGTTTAAATGCCCCTTGGAAGAGACGTGCAGGTCGCAGTAGCTTAAAAAGATGGTTTAAATGCCCCTTGGAAGAGCGGTGGAGGTCACAGTAGCTTAACAAGACGGTTTAAATGCCCCTTGGAAAAGACATGCAGGTCGCAGTAGGTTAACAAGATGGTTTAAATGCCCCTTGGAAGAGATATGCAGGTCACAGTAGCTTAACAAGACGGTTTAAATGCACCTTGTAAGAGACGTGCAGGTCACAGTAGCTTAACAAGAGGGTTTAAATGCCCCTTGGAAGAGACGTGCAGGTCGCAGCAGCTTAACAAGCTGGTTTAAATGCCCCTTGGAAGAGACGTGCAAGTCTCAGTAGCTTAACAAGACGGTTTAAATGCCCCTTGGAAGTGACGTGCAGGTCGCAGTAGCTTAACAAGACGGTTTAAATGCCCCTTGGAAGAGACGTGCAGGTCGCAGTAGCTTAACAAGACGGATTAAATGCCCCTTGCAAGAGACGTGCAGGTCGCAGTAGCTTAACAAGACGGTTTAAATGCCCCTTGGAAGAGACGTGCAGGTCGCAGTAGCTTAACAAGACGTATTAAATGCCCCTTGCAAGAGACGTGCAGGTCGCAGTAGCTTAACAAGAGGGTTTAAATGCCCCTTGGAAGAGCGGTAGAGGTCACAGTAGCTTAACAAGACGGTTTAAATGCCCCTTGGAAAAGACATGCAGGTCGCAGTAGCTTAACAAGATGGTTTAAATGCCCCTTGGAAGAGATTTTCATGTCGCAGTAGCTTAACAAGACAGTTTGAATGCCCCTTGGAAGAGGCTTACAGGTCGCAGTTGCTTACCAAGACGGTTTAAATGCCCCTTGGAAGAGACGTGCAGGTCGCAGTATCTTAACAAGACAGTTTAAATGCCCCTTGGAAGAGACGTGCAGGTCGCATTAGCTTAAGAAGACGGATTAAATGCCCCTTGGAAGAGCAGTGGAGGTCGCAGTAGCTTAACAAGACGGTTTAAATGCCCCTTGGTAGAGACGTGCAGGTCACAGTAGCTTAACAAGACGGTTAAAATGCCCTTTGGAAGAGCGGTGAAGGTCGCAGTAGCTTAACAAGACAGTTAAAATGCCCCTTGGAAGATATGTGCAGGTCACAGTAGCTTAACAAGACTGTTTAAATGCCCCTTAGAAGAGACGTGCAGGTCGCAGGAGCTTAACCAGATGGTTTAAATGCCCCTTGGAAGAGAGGTGGAGGTCGCAGTAGCTTACCAAGACAGTTTAAATGCCCCTTGGAAGAGACGTGCAGGTCGCAATAGCTTAACAAGACTGTTTAAATGTCCCTTGGAAGAGACGTGCAGGTCGCAATAGCTTAACAAGACGGTTTAAATGCCCCTTGGAAGAGACATGCAGGTCGCAGTAGCTTAACAAGACGGTTTAAATGCCCCTTGGAAGACACGTGCAGGTCGCAGTAGCTTAACAAGAAGGTTTAAATGCCCCTTGGAAGAGATGAGCAGGTCGCAGTAGCTTAACAAGACGGTTTAAATGCCCCTTGGAAGAGGATTGCAGGTCGCAGTAGCTTACCAAGATGGTTTAAATGCCCCTTGGAAGAGACGTGCAGGTCGCAGTAGCTTAACAAGACGGTTTAAATGCCCCTTGGAAGAGCGGTGGAGGTCGCAGTAGCTTAACAAGACGGTTTAAATGCCCCTTGGAAGAGACATACTGGTCGCAGCAGCTTAGCAAGACGGTTTAAATACCCATTGGAAGAGACGTGCAGGTCGCATTATCTTAACAAGACAGCTTAAATGCCCATTGGAAGAGACGTGCAGTTCGCAGTAGCTTAACAAGACGGTTTAAATGCCCCTTGGAAGAGACGTGCAGGTCGCAGTAGCTTAACAAGACGGATTAAATGCCCTTTGGAAGAGCGGTGAAGGTCGCAGTAGCTTAACAAGACGATTTAACTGCCCCTTGGAAGAGACGTGCAGGTCGCAGCAGCTTAACAAGACGGTTTAAATGCCCCTTGGAAGAGACGTGCCGGTCGCAGTAACTTAACAAGATGATTAAAATGCCCCTTGGAAGAGACGTGCAGGTCGCAGTAGCTTAAAAAGACGGTTTAAATGCCCCATGGAAGAGATGTGCAGGTCGCAGTAGCTTAACAAGAACGATTAAATGCACCTTGGTAGAGACGTGCAGGTCACAGTAGCTTAACAAGACTGTTAAAATGCCCTTTGAAAGAGCGGTGAAGGTCACAGTAGCTTAACAAGATGGTTTAAATGCCCCTTGGAAGAGATGTGCAGGTCGCAGTAGCTTAACAAGACGGTTTAAATGCCCCTTGGAAGAGACGTGCAGCTGGCAGTAGCTTAACAAGACGGTTAAAATGCCACATGGAAGAGACGTGCAGTTCGCAGTAGCTTAACAAGACGGTTTAAATGACCCTTGTAAGAGAGGTGGAGGTCGCAGTAGCTTAACAAGACAGTTTAATTGCCCCTTGGAAGAGACGTGCAGGTCGCAGTAGCTTAACAAGACGGTTTAAATGCCCCTTGGAAGAGCAGTGGAGGTCACAGTAGCTTAACAAGACGGTTAAAATGCCCTTTGGAAGAGCGGTGAAGGTCGCAGTAGCTTAACAAGACGGTTTAAATGCCCCTTGGAAGAGACTTACAGGTCGCAGTAGCTTAACAAGACGGTTTAAATGCCTCTTGGAAGAGAGGTGGAGGTCGCAGGAGCTTAACAACACAGTTTAAATGCCCCTTGGAAGAGACGTGCAGGTGGTAGTAGCTTAACAAGATGGTTTAAATGCCCCTTGGAAGAGACGTGCAGGTCGCAGTAGCTTAACAAGACTGTTTAAATGCCCCTTAGAAGAGACGTGCAGGTCGCAGTAGCTTAACAAGACGGTTTAAATGCCCCTTGCAAGAGACGTGCAGGTCGCAGTAGCTTAACAAGAGGGTTTAAATGCCCCTTAGAAGAGGCTTGCAGGTCGCAGTAGCTTACCAAGACGGTTTAAATGCCCCTTGGAAGAGACGTGCAAGTCGCAGTAGCTTAAAAAGATGGTTTAAATGCCCCTTGGAAGAGCGGTGGAGGTCACAGTAGCTTAACAAGACGGTTTAAATGCCCCTTGGAAAAGACATGCAGGTCGCAGTAGCTAAACAAGATGGTTTAAATGCCCCTTGGAAGAGATGAGCAGGTCGCAGTAGCTTAACAAGATGGTTTAAATGCCCCTTGGAAGAGGATTGCAGGTCGCAGTAGCTTACCAAGATGGATTAAATGCCCCTTGGAAGAGACGTGCAGGTCGCAGTAGCTTAACAAGACGGTTTAAATGCCCCTTGGAAGAGCGGTGGAGGTCGCAGTAGCTTAACAAGATGGTTTAAATGCCCCTTGGAAGACACATGCTGGTCGCAGCAGCTTAACAAGACGGTTTAAATGCCCATTGGAAGAGACGTACAGGTCACAGTAGCTTAACAAGACAGCTTAAATGCCCATTGGAAGAGACGTGTAGTTCGCAGTAGCTTAACAAGACGGTTTAAATGCCCCTTGGAAGAGACGTGCAGCTCGCAGTAGCTTAACAAGACAGATTAAATGCCCCTTGCAAGAGACGTGCAGGTCGCAGTAGCTTAACAAGACGGTTTAAATGCCCCTTGGAAGAGACGTGCAGGTCACATTAGCTTAACAAGACGGTTTAAATGCCCCTTGGAAGAGGCTTTCAGGTCGCAGTAGCTTACCAAGACGGTTTAAATGCCCCTTGGTAGAGACGTGCAGGTCGCAGTAGCTTAACAAGACGGTTTAAATGCCCCTTGGTAGAGCGGTGGAGGTCGCAGTGGCTTAACAAGACGGTTTACATGCCCCTTGGAAGAGACATACAGTCACAGCAGCTTAACAAGACGTTTTAAATGCCCATTGGAAGAGACGTACAGGTCGCAGTAGCTTAACAAGATGGTTTAAATGCCCCTTGGAAGAGACGTGCAGGTCGCAGTAGCTTAACAAGGCGGTTTAAATGCCCCTTGGAAGAGACGTGCAGGTCGCAGTAGCTTAACAAGACAGTTTAAATGCCCCTTGGAAGAGCAGTGGAGATCGCAGTAGCTTAACAAGACGGTTTAAATTCCCCTTGGTAGAGACGTGCAGGTCACAGTAGCTTACCAAGACGTTTAAAATGCCCTTTGGAAGAGCGGTGAAGGTCGCAGTAGCTTAACAAGACGGTTTAAATGCCCCTTGGAAGAGCGGTGGAGGTCGCAGTAGCTTAACAAGATGGTTTAAATGCCCCTTGGAAGACACATGCTGGTCGCAGCAGCTTAACAAGACGGTTTAAATGCCCATTGGAAGAGACGTACAGGTCACAGTAGCTTAACAAGACAGCTTAAATGCCCATTGGAAGAGACGTGCAGTTTGCAGTAGCTTAACAAGACGGTCTAAATGCCCCTTGGAAGAGACGTGCAGGTCGCAGTAGCTTAACAAGACGGATTAAATGCCCTTTGGAAGAGCGGTGAAGGTCGCAGTAGCTTAACAAGACGGTTTAAATGCCCCTTGGAAGAGACGTGCAGGTTGCAGCAGCTTAACAAGACGGTTTAAATGCCCCTTGGAAGAGACGTGCAGGTCGCAGTAGCTTAACAAGATGGTTAAAATGCCCCTTGGAAGAGACGTGCAGGTCGCAGTAGCTTAACAAGACGGTTTAAATGCCCCTTGGAAGAGATGTGCAGGTCTCAGTAGCTTAACAAGACGGTTTAAATGCCCCTTGGAAGAGCAGTGGAGGTCGCAGTAGCTTAACAATACCGTTTAAATGCACCTTGGTAGAGACGTGCAGGTCACAGTAGCTTAACAAGACGGTTTAAATGCCCCTTGTAAGAGAGGTGGAGGTCGCAGTAGCTTAACAAGACAGTTTAAATGCCCCTTGGAAGAGACGTGCAGGTCGCAGTAGCTTAACAAGACGGTTTAAATGCCCCTTGGAAGAGACGTGCAGGTCGCAGTAGCTTAACAAGACGTTTAAATGCCCCTTGGAAGAGCAGTGGAGGTCACAGTAGCTTAACAAGACGGTTAAAATGCCCTTTGGAAGAGCGGTGAAGGTCGCAGTAGCTTAACAAGACGGTTTAAATGCCCCTTGGAAGAGATGTGCAGGTCGCAGTAGCTTAACAAGACGGTTTAAATGCCCCTTGGAAGAGACGTGCAGGTTGCAGTAGCTTAACAAGAAGGTTTAAATGCCTCTTGGAAGAGAGGTCGAGGTCGCAGGAGCTTAACAAGACAGTTTAAATGCCCCTTGGAAGAGACGTGCAGGTGGTAGTAGCTTAACAAGATGGTTTAAATGCCCCTTGGAAGAGACGTGCAGGTCGCAGTAGCTTAACAAGACGGTTTAAATGCCCCTTAGAAGAGTCGTGCAGGTCGCAGTAGCTTAACAAGACGGTTTAAATGCCCCTTGCAAGAGACGTGCAGGTCGCAGTAGCTTAACAAGAGGGTTTAAATGACCCTTAGAAGAGGCTTGCAGGTCGCAGTAGCTTATCAAGACGGTTTAAATGCCCCTTGGAAGAGACGTGCAGGTCGCAGTAGCTTAAAAAGATGGTTTAAATGCCCCTTGGAAGAGCGGTGGAGGTCACAGTAGCTTAACAAGACGGTTTAAATGCCCCTTGGAAAAGACATGCAGGTCGCAGTAGGTTAACAAGATGGTTTAAATGCCCCTTGGAAGAGATATGCAGGTCGCAGTAGCTTAACAAGACGGTTTAAATGCACCTTGTAAGAGGCGTGCAGGTCACAGTAGCTTAACAAGAGGGTTTAAATGCCCCTTGGAAGAGACGTGCAGGTCGCAGCAGCTTAACAAGCTGGTTTAAATGCCCCTTGGAAGAGACGTGCAAGTCGCAGTAGCTTAACAAGACGGTTTAAATGCCCCTTGGAAGTGACGTGCAGGTCGCAGTAGCTTAACAAGACGGTTTAAATGCCCCTTGGAAGAGACGTGCAGGTCGCAGTAGCTTAACAAGACGGATTAAATGCCCCTTGCAAGAGACGTGCAGGTCGCAGTAGCTTAACAAGACGGTTTAAATGCCCCTTGGAAGAGACGTGCAGGTCGCAGTAGCTTAACAAGACGTATTAAATGCCCCTTGCAAGAGACGTGCAGGTCGCAGTAGCTTAACAAGAGGGTTTAAATGCCCCTTGGAAGAGCGGTAGAGGTCACATTAGCTTAACAAGACGGTTTAAATGCCCCTTGGAAAAGACATGCAGGTCGCAGTAGCTTAACAAGATGGTTTAAATGCCCCTTGGAAGAGATTTTCATGTCGCAGTAGCTTAACAAGACAGTTTGAATGCCCCTTGGAAGAGGCTTACAGGTCGCAGTTGCTTACCAAGACGGTTTAAATGCCCCTTGGAAGAGACGTGCAGGTCGCAGTATCTTAACAAGACAGTTTAAATGCCCCTTGGAAGAGACGTGCAGGTCGCATTAGCTTTAGAAGACGGATTAAATGCCCCTTGGAAGAGCAGTGGAGGTCGCAGTAGCTTAACAAGACGGTTTAAATGCCCCTTGGTAGAGACGTGCAGGTCACAGTAGCTTAACAAGACGGTTAAAATGCCCTTTGGAAGAGCGGTGAAGGTCGCAGTAGCTTAACAAGACAGTTAAAATGCCCCTTGGAAGATATGTGCAGGTCACAGTAGCTTAACAAGACTGTTTAAATGCCCCTTGGAAGAGACGTGCAGGTCGCAGGAGCTTAACCAGATGGTTTAAATGCCCCTTGGAAGAGAGGTGGAGGTCGCAGTAGCTTACCAAGACAGTTTAAATGCCCCTTGGAAGAGACGTGCAGGTCGCAATAGCTTAACAAGACTGTTTAAATGTCCCTTGGAAGAGACGTGCAGGTCGCAATAGCTTAACAAGACGGTTTAAATGCCCCTTGGAAGAAACATGCAGGTCGCAGTAGCTTAACAAGACGGTTTAAATGCCCCTTGGAAGACACGTGCAGGTCGCAGTAGCTTAACAAGAAGGTTTAAATGCCCCTTGGAAGAGATGAGCAGGTCGCAGTAGCTTAACAAGACGGTTTAAATGCCCCTTGGAAGAGGATTGCAGGTCGCAGTAGCTTACCAAGATGGTTTAAATGCCCCTTGGAAGAGACGTGCAGGTCGCAGTAGCTTAACAAGACGGTTTAAATGCCCCTTGGAAGAGCGGTGGAGGTCGCAGTAGCTTAACAAGACGGTTTAAATGCCCCTTGGAAGAGACATACTGGTCGCAGCAGCTTAACAAGACGGTTTAAATACCCATTGGAAGAGACGTGCAGGTCGCATTATCTTAACAAGACAGCTTAAATGCCCATTGGAAGAGACGTGCAGTACGCAGTAGCTTAACAAGACGGTTTAAATGCCCCTTGGAAGAGACGTGCAGGTCGCAGTAGCTTAACAAGACGGATTAAATGCCCTTTGGAAGAGCGGTGAAGGTCGCAGTAGCTTAACAAGACGGTTTAACTGCCCCTTGGAAGAGACGTGCAGGTCGCAGCAGCTTAACAAGACGGTTTAAATGCCCCTTGGAAGAGACGTGCCGGTCGCAGTAACTTAACAAGATGATTAAAATGCCCCTTGGAAGAGACGTGCAGGTCGCAGTAGCTTAACAAGACGGTTTAAATGCCCCATGGAAGAGATGTGCAGGTCGCAGTAGCTTAACAAGAACGATTAAATGCACCTTGGTAGAGACGTGCAGGTCACAGTAGCTTAACAAGACTGTTAAAATGCCCTTTGAAAGAGCGGTGAAGGTCACAGTAGCTTAACAAGATGGTTTAAATGCCCCTTGGAAGAGATGTGCAGGTCGCAGTAGCTTAACAAGACGGTTTAAATGCCCCTTGGAAGAGACGTGCAGCTGGCAGTAGCTTAACAAGACGGTTAAAATGCCACATGGAAGAGACGTGCAGTTCGCAGTAGCTTAACAAGACGGTTTAAATGACCCTTGTAAGAGAGGTGGAGGTCGCAGTAGCTTAACAAGACAGTTTAATTGCCCCTTGGAAGAGACGTGCAGGTCGCAGTAGCTTAACAAGACGGTTTAAATGCCCCTTGGAAGAGACGTGCAGCTCGCAGTAGCTTAACAAGACAGATTAAATGCCCCTTGCAAGAGACGTGCAGGTCGCAGTAGCTTAACAAGACGGTTTAAATGCCCCTTGGAAGAGACGTGCAGGTCACATTAGCTTAACAAGACGGTTTAAATGCCCCTTGGAAGAGGCTTTCAGGTCGCAGTAGCTTACCAAGACGGTTTAAATGCCCCTTGGTAGAGACGTGCAGGTCGCAGTAGCTTAACAAGACGGTTTAAATGCCCCTTGGTAGAGCGGTGGAGGTCGCAGTGGCTTAACAAGACGGTTTACATGCCCCTTGGAAGAGACATACAGTCACAGCAGCTTAACAAGACGTTTTAAATGCCCATTGGAAGAGACGTACAGGTCGCAGTAGCTTAACAAGATGGTTTAAATGCCCCTTGGAAGAGACGTGCAGGTCGCAGTAGCTTAACAAGGCGGTTTAAATGCCCCTTGGAAGAGACGTGCAGGTCGCAGTAGCTTAACAAGACAGTTTAAATGCCCCTTGGAAGAGCAGTGGAGATCGCAGTAGCTTAACAAGACGGTTTAAATTCCCCTTGGTAGAGACGTGCAGGTCACAGTAGCTTACCAAGACGTTTAAAATGCCCTTTGGAAGAGCGGTGAAGGTCGCAGTAGCTTAACAAGACGGTTTAAATGCCCCTTGGAAGAGCGGTGGAGGTCGCAGTAGCTTAACAAGATGGTTTAAATGCCCCTTGGAAGACACATGCTGGTCGCAGCAGCTTAACAAGACGGTTTAAATGCCCATTGGAAGAGACGTACAGGTCACAGTAGCTTAACAAGACAGCTTAAATGCCCATTGGAAGAGACGTGCAGTTTGCAGTAGCTTAACAAGACGGTCTAAATGCCCCTTGGAAGAGACGTGCAGGTCGCAGTAGCTTAACAAGACGGATTAAATGCCCTTTGGAAGAGCGGTGAAGGTCGCAGTAGCTTAACAAGACGGTTTAAATGCCCCTTGGAAGAGACGTGCAGGTTGCAGCAGCTTAACAAGACGGTTTAAATGCCCCTTGGAAGAGACGTGCAGGTCGCAGTAGCTTAACAAGATGGTTAAAATGCCCCTTGGAAGAGACGTGCAGGTCGCAGTAGCTTAACAAGACGGTTTAAATGCCCCTTGGAAGAGATGTGCAGGTCTCAGTAGCTTAACAAGACGGTTTAAATGCCCCTTGGAAGAGCAGTGGAGGTCGCAGTAGCTTAACAATACCGTTTAAATGCACCTTGGTAGAGACGTGCAGGTCACAGTAGCTTAACAAGACGGTTTAAATGCCCCTTGTAAGAGAGGTGGAGGTCGCAGTAGCTTAACAAGACAGTTTAAATGCCCCTTGGAAGAGACGTGCAGGTCGCAGTAGCTTAACAAGACGGTTTAAATGCCCCTTGGAAGAGACGTGCAGGTCGCAGTAGCTTAACAAGACGTTTAAATGCCCCTTGGAAGAGCAGTGGAGGTCACAGTAGCTTAACAAGACGGTTAAAATGCCCTTTGGAAGAGCGGTGAAGGTCGCAGTAGCTTAACAAGACGGTTTAAATGCCCCTTGGAAGAGATGTGCAGGTCGCAGTAGCTTAACAAGACGGTTTAAATGCCCCTTGGAAGAGACGTGCAGGTTGCAGTAGCTTAACAAGAAGGTTTAAATGCCTCTTGGAAGAGAGGTCGAGGTCGCAGGAGCTTAACAAGACAGTTTAAATGCCCCTTGGAAGAGACGTGCAGGTGGTAGTAGCTTAACAAGATGGTTTAAATGCCCCTTGGAAGAGACGTGCAGGTCGCAGTAGCTTAACAAGACGGTTTAAATGCCCCTTAGAAGAGTCGTGCAGGTCGCAGTAGCTTAACAAGACGGTTTAAATGCCCCTTGCAAGAGACGTGCAGGTCGCAGTAGCTTAACAAGAGGGTTTAAATGACCCTTAGAAGAGGCTTGCAGGTCGCAGTAGCTTATCAAGACGGTTTAAATGCCCCTTGGAAGAGACGTGCAGGTCGCAGTAGCTTAAAAAGATGGTTTAAATGCCCCTTGGAAGAGCGGTGGAGGTCACAGTAGCTTAACAAGACGGTTTAAATGCCCCTTGGAAAAGACATGCAGGTCGCAGTAGGTTAACAAGATGGTTTAAATGCCCCTTGGAAGAGATATGCAGGTCGCAGTAGCTTAACAAGACGGTTTAAATGCACCTTGTAAGAGACGTGCAGGTCACAGTAGCTTAACAAGAGGGTTTAAATGCCCCTTGGAAGAGACGTGCAGGTCGCAGCAGCTTAACAAGCTGGTTTAAATGCCCCTTGGAAGAGACGTGCAAGTCGCAGTAGCTTAACAAGACGGTTTAAATGCCCCTTGGAAGTGACGTGCAGGTCGCAGTAGCTTAACAAGACGGTTTAAATGCCCCTTGGAAGAGACGTGCAGGTCGCAGTAGCTTAACAAGACGGATTAAATGCCCCTTGCAAGAGACGTGCAGGTCGCAGTAGCTTAACAAGACGGTTTAAATGCCCCTTGGAAGAGACGTGCAGGTCGCAGTAGCTTAACAAGACGTATTAAATGCCCCTTGCAAGAGACGTGCAGGTCGCAGTAGCTTAACAAGAGGGTTTAAATGCCCCTTGGAAGAGCGGTAGAGGTCACATTAGCTTAACAAGACGGTTTAAATGCCCCTTGGAAAAGACATGCAGGTCGCAGTAGCTTAACAAGATGGTTTAAATGCCCCTTGGAAGAGATTTTCATGTCGCAGTAGCTTAACAAGACAGTTTGAATGCCCCTTGGAAGAGGCTTACAGGTCGCAGTTGCTTACCAAGACGGTTTAAATGCCCCTTGGAAGAGACGTGCAGGTCGCAGTATCTTAACAAGACAGTTTAAATGCCCCTTGGAAGAGACGTGCAGGTCGCATTAGCTTAAGAAGACGGATTAAATGCCCCTTGGAAGAGCAGTGGAGGTCGCAGTAGCTTAACAAGACGGTTTAAATGCCCCTTGGTAGAGACGTGCAGGTCACAGTAGCTTAACAAGACGGTTAAAATGCCCTTTGGAAGAGCGGTGAAGGTCGCAGTAGCTTAACAAGACAGTTAAAATGCCCCTTGGAAGATATATGCAGGTCACAGTAGCTTAACAAGACTGTTTAAATGCCCCTTGGAAGAGACGTGCAGGTCGCAGGAGCTTAACCAGATGGTTTAAATGCCCCTTGGAAGAGAGGTGGAGGTCGCAGTAGCTTACCAAGACAGTTTAAATGCCCCTTGGAAGAGACGTGCAGGTCGCAATAGCTTAACAAGACTGTTTAAATGTCCCTTGGAAGAGACGTGCAGGTCGCAATAGCTTAACAAGACGGTTTAAATGCCCCTTGGAAGAGACATGCAGGTCGCAGTAGCTTAACAAGACGGTTTAAATGCCCCTTGGAAGACACGTGCAGGTCGCAGTAGCTTAACAAGAAGGTTTAAATGCCCCTTGGAAGAGATGAGCAGGTCGCAGTAGCTTAACAAGACGGTTTAAATGCCCCTTGGAAGAGGATTGCAGGTCGCAGTAGCTTACCAAGATGGTTTAAATGCCCCTTGGAAGAGACGTGCAGGTCGCAGTAGCTTAACAAGACGGTTTAAATGCCCCTTGGAAGAGCGGTGGAGGTCGCAGTAGCTTAACAAGACGGTTTAAATGCCCCTTGGAAGAGACATACTGGTCGCAGCAGCTTAACAAGACGGTTTAAATACCCATTGGAAGAGACGTGCAGGTCGCATTATCTTAACAAGACAGCTTAAATGCCCATTGGAAGAGACGTGCAGTACGCAGTAGCTTAACAAGACGGTTTAAATGCCCCTTGGAAGAGACGTGCAGGTCGCAGTAGCTTAACAAGACGGATTAAATGCCCTTTGGAAGAGCGGTGAAGGTCGCAGTAGCTTAACAAGACGGTTTAACTGCCCCTTGGAAGAGACGTGCAGGTCGCAGCAGCTTAACAAGACGGTTTAAATGCCCCTTGGAAGAGACGTGCCGGTCGCAGTAACTTAACAAGATGATTAAAATGCCCCTTGGAAGAGACGTGCAGGTCGCAGTAGCTTAACAAGACGGTTTAAATGCCCCATGGAAGAGATGTGCAGGTCGCAGTAGCTTAACAAGAACGATTAAATGCACCTTGGTAGAGACGTGCAGGTCACAGTAGCTTAACAAGACTGTTAAAATGCCCTTTGAAAGAGCGGTGAAGGTCACAGTAGCTTAACAAGATGGTTTAAATGCCCCTTGGAAGAGATGTGCAGGTCGCAGTAGCTTAACAAGACGGTTTAAATGCCCCTTGGAAGAGACGTGCAGCTGGCAGTAGCTTAACAAGACGGTTAAAATGCCACATGGAAGAGACGTGCAGTTCGCAGTAGCTTAACAAGACGGTTTAAATGACCCTTGTAAGAGAGGTGGAGGTCGCAGTAGCTTAACAAGACAGTTTAATTGCCCCTTGGAAGAGACGTGCAGGTCGCAGTAGCTTAACAAGACGGTTTAAATGCCCCTTGGAAGAGACGTGCAGGTCGCAGTAGCTTAACAAGACGGTTTAAATGCCCCTTGGAAGAGCAGTGGAGGTCACAGTAGCTTAACAAGACGGTTAAAATGCCCTTTGGAAGAGCGGTGAAGGTCGCAGTAGCTTAACAAGACGGTTTAAATGCCCCTTGGAAGAGACTTACAGGTCGCAGTAGCTTAACAAGACGGTTTAAATGCCTCTTGGAAGAGAGGTGGAGGTCGCAGGAGCTTAACAACACAGTTTAAATGCCCCTTGGAAGAGACGTGCAGGTGGTAGTAGCTTAACAAGATGGTTTAAATGCCCCTTGGAAGAGACGTGCAGGTCGCAGTAGCTTAACAAGACTGTTTAAATGCCCCTTAGAAGAGACGTGCAGGTCGCAGTAGCTTAACAAGACGGTTTAAATGCCCCTTGCAAGAGACGTGCAGGTCGCAGTAGCTTAACAAGAGGGTTTAAATGCCCCTTAGAAGAGGCTTGCAGGTCGCAGTAGCTTACCAAGACGGTTTAAATGCCCCTTGGAAGAGACGTGCAAGTCGCAGTAGCTTAAAAAGATGGTTTAAATGCCCCTTGGAAGAGCGGTGGAGGTCACAGTAGCTTAACAAGACGGTTTAAATGCCCCTTGGAAAAGACATGCAGGTCGCAGTAGCTAAACAAGATGGTTTAAATGCCCCTTGGAAGAGATGAGCAGGTCGCAGTAGCTTAACAAGACGGTTTAAATGCCCCTTGGAAGAGGATTGCAGGTCGCAGTAGCTTACCAAGATGGATTAAATGCCCCTTGGAAGAGACGTGCAGGTCGCAGTAGCTTAACAAGACGGTTTAAATGCCCCTTGGAAGAGCGGTGGAGGTCGCAGTAGCTTAACAAGACGGTTTAAATGCCCCTTGGAAGAGACATACTGGTCGCAGCAGCTTAACAAGACGGTTTAAATGCCCATTGGAAGAGACGTACAGGTCGCAGTAGCTTAACAAGATGGTTTAAATGCCCCTTGTAAGAGACGTGCAGGTCGCAGTAGCTTAACAAGATAGTTTAAATATCACTAGGAAGAGACGTGCAGGTCGCAGTAGCTTAACAAGACGGTTTAAATGCCCCTTGGAAGAGACGTGCAGGTCGCAGTAGCTTAACAAGACGTTTTAAATGCCCCTTGGAAGAGCAGTGGAGGTCACAGTAGCTTAACAAGACGGTTAAAATGCCCTTTGGAAGAGCGTTGAAGGTCGCAGTAGCTTAACAAGACGGTTTAAATGCCCCTTGGAAGAGATGAGCAGGTCGCAGTAGCTTAACAAGACTGTTTAAATGCCCCTTGGAAGAGACATGCAGGTTGCAGTAGCTTAACAAGACGGTTTAAATGCCTCTTGGAAGAGAGGTCGAGGTCGCAGGAGCTTAACAAGACAGTTTAAATGCCCCTTGGAAGAGACGTGCAGGAGGTAGTAGCTTAACAAGATAGTTTAAATGCCCCTTGGAAGAGACGTGCAGGTCGCAGTAGCTTAACAAGACGATTTAAATGCCCCTTAGAAGAGACGTGCAGGTCGCAGTAGCTTAACAAGACGGTTTAAATGCCCCTTGCAAGAGACGTGCAGGTCGCAGTAGCTTAACAAGAGGGTTTAAATGCCCCTTAGAAGAGGCTTGCAGGTCGCAGTAGCTTACCAAGACGGTTTAAATGCCCCTTGGAAGAGACGTGCAGGTCGCAGTAGCTTAACAAGACGGTTTAAATGCCCCTTGGAAAAGACATGCAGGTCGCAGTAGGTTAACAAGATGGTTTAAATGCACCTTGGAAGAGACGTGCAGGTCGCAGTAGCTTAACAAGAGGGTTTAAATGCCCCTTGGAAGAGACGTGCAGGTCGCAGCAGCTTAACAAGACGGTTTAAATGCACCTTGGAAGAGACGTGCAGGTCGCAGTAGCTTAACAAGAGGGTTTAAATGCCCCTTGGAAGAGACGTGCAGGTCGCAGCAGCTTAACAAGCTGGTTTAAATGCCCCTTGGAAGAGACGTGCAAGTCGCAGTAGCTTAAAAAGACGGTTTAAATGCCCCTTGGAAGAGACATGCAGGTTGCAGTAGCTTAACAAGACGGTTTAAATGCCCCTTGGAAGTGACGTGCAGGTCGCAGTAGCTTAACAAGACGGTTTAAATGCCCCTTGGAAGAGACGTGCAGGTCGCAGTAGCTTAACAAGACGGATTAAATGCCCCTTGCAAGAGACGTGCAGGTCGCAGTAGCTTAACAAGAGGGTTTAAATGCCCCTTGGAAGAGCGGTAGAGGTCACAGTAGCTTAACATGACGGTTTAAATGCCCCCTGGAAAAGACATGCAGGTCGCAGTAGCTTAACAAGATGGTTTAAATGCCCCTCGGAAGAGATGTTCATGTCGCAGTAGCTTAACAAGACAGTTTGAATGCCCCTTGGAAGAGGCTTACAGGTCGCAGTTGCTTACCAAGACAGTTTAAATGCCCCTTGGAAGAGACGTGCAGGTCGCAGTATCTTAACAAGACAGTTTAAATGCCCCTTGGAAGAGACGTGCAGGTCGCATTAGCTTAAGAAGACGGATTAAATGCCCATTGGAAGAGCAGTGGAGGTCGCAGTAGCTTAACAAGACGGTTTAAATGCCCCTTGGTAGAGACGTGCAGGTCACAGTAGCTTAACAAGACGGTTAAAATGCCCTTTGGAAGAGCGGTGAAGGTCGCAGTAGCTTAACAAGACAGTTAAAATGCCCCTTGGAAGAGATGTGCAGGTCACAGTAGCTTAACAAGACTGTTTAAATGCCCCTTGGAAGAGACGTGCAGGTCGCAGAAGCTTAACCAGACGGTTTAAATGCCCCTTGGAAGAGAGGTGGAGGTCGCAGTAGCTTACCAAGACAGTTTAAATGCCCCTTGGAAGAGACGTGCAGGTCGCAATAGCTTAACAAGACGGTTTAAATGCCCCTTGGAAGAGTCGTGCAGGTCGCAATAGCTTAACAAGACGGTTTAAATGCCCCTTGGAAGAGACATGCAGGTCGCAGTAGCTTAACAAGACGGTTTAAATGCCCCTTGGAAGAGACGTGCAGGTCGCAGTAGCTTAACAAGAAGGTTTAAATGCCCCTTGGAAGAGATGAGCAGGTCGCAGTAGCTTAACAAGACGGTTTAAATGCCCCTTGGAAGAGGATTGCAGGTCGCAGTAGCTTACCAAGATGGTTTAAATGCCCCTTGGAAGAGACGTGCAGGTCGCAGTAGCTTAACAAGACGGTTTAAATGCCCCGTGGAAGAGCGGTGGAGGTCGCAGTAGCGTAACAAGACGGTTTAAATGCCCCTTGGAAGAGACATAATGGTCGCAGCAGCTTAACAAGACGGTTTAAATGCCCATTGGAAGAGACGTACAGGTCGCATTAGCTTAACAAGACAGCTTAAATGCCCATTGGAAGAGACGTGCAGTTCGCAGTAGCTTAACAAGACGGTTTAAATGCCCCTTGGAAGAGACGTGCAGGTCGCATTAGCTTAACAAGACGGATTAAATGCCCTTTGGAAGAGCGGTGAAGGTCGCAGTAGCTTAACAAGATGGTTTAAATGCCCCTTGGAAGAGACATGCAGGTCGCAGCAGCTTAACAAGACGGTTTAAATGCCCCTTGGAAGAGACGTGCAGGTCGCAGTAGCTTAACAAGATGATTAAAATGCCCCTTGGAAGAGACGTGCAGGTCGCAGTAGCTTAACAAGACGGTTTAAATGCCCCTTGGAAGAGATGTGCAGGTCGCAGTAGCTTAACAAGACCGTTTAAATGCACCTTGGTAGAGACGTGCAGGTCACAGTAGCTTAACAAGACTGTTAAAATGCCCTTTGGAAGAGCGGTGAAGGTCACAGTAGCTTAACAAGACGGTTTAAATGCCCCTTGGAAGAGGTGTGCAGGTCTCAGTAGCTTAACAAGACGGTTTAAATGCCCCTTGCAAGAGACGTGCAGCTGGCAGTAGCTTAACAAGACGGTTAAAATGCCACTTGGAAGAGACATAATGGTCGCAGCAGCTTAACAAGACGGTTTAAATGCCCATTGGAAGAGACGTACAGGTCGCATTAGCTTAACAAGACAGCTTAAATGCCCATTGGAAGAGACGTGCAGTTCGCAGTAGCTTAACAAGACGGTTTAAATGCCCCTTGGAAGAGACGTGCAGGTCGCAGTAGCTTAACAAGACAGTTTAAATGCCCCTTGGAAGAGCAGTGGAGATCGCAGTAGCTTAACAAGACGGTTTAAATTCCCCTTGGTAGAGACGTGCAGGTCACAGTAGCTTACCAAGACGTTTAAAATGCCCTTTGGAAGAGCGGTGAAGGTCGCAGTAGCTTAACAAGACGGTTTAAATGCCCCTTGGAAGAGCGGTGGAGGTCGCAGTAGCTTAACAAGATGGTTTAAATGCCCCTTGGAAGACACATGCTGGTCGCAGCAGCTTAACAAGACGGTTTAAATGCCCATTGGAAGAGACGTACAGGTCACAGTAGCTTAACAAGACAGCTTAAATGCCCATTGGAAGAGACGTGCAGTTTGCAGTAGCTTAACAAGACGGTCTAAATGCCCCTTGGAAGAGACGTGCAGGTCGCAGTAGCTTAACAAGACGGATTAAATGCCCTTTGGAAGAGCGGTGAAGGTCGCAGTAGCTTAACAAGACGGTTTAAATGCCCCTTGGAAGAGACGTGCAGGTCGCAGCAGCTTAACAAGACGGTTTAAATGCCCCTTGGAAGAGACGTGCAGGTTGCAGTAGCTTAACAAGATGGTTAAAATGCCCCTTGGAAGAGACGTGCAGGTCGCAGTAGCTTAACAAGACGGTTTAAATGCCCCTTGGAAGAGATGTGCAGGTCTCAGTAGCTTAACAAGACGGTTTAAATGCCCCTTGGAAGAGCAGTGGAGGTCGCAGTAGCTTAACAATACCGTTTAAATGCACCTTGGTAGAGACGTGCAGGTCACAGTAGCTTAACAAGACGGTTTAAATGCCCCTTGTAAGAGAGGTGGAGGTCGCAGTAGCTTAACAAGACAGTTTAAATGCCCCTTGGAAGAGACGTGCAGGTCGCAGTAGCTTAACAAGACGGTTTAAATGCCCCTTGGAAGAGACGTGCAGGTCGCAGTAGCTTAACAAGACGTTTAAATGCCCCTTGGAAGAGCAGTGGAGGTCACAGTAGCTTAACAAGACGGTTAAAATGCCCTTTGGAAGAGCGGTGAAGGTCGCAGTAGCTTAACAAGACGGTTTAAATGCCCCTTGGAAGAGATGTGCAGGTCGCAGTAGCTTAACAAGACGGTTTAAATGCCCCTTGGAAGAGACGTGCAGGTTGCAGTAGCTTAACAAGAAGGTTTAAATGCCTCTTGGAAGAGAGGTCGAGGTCGCAGGAGCTTAACAAGACAGTTTAAATGCCCCTTGGAAGAGACGTGCAGGTGGTAGTAGCTTAACAAGATGGTTTAAATGCCCCTTGGAAGAGACGTGCAGGTCGCAGTAGCTTAACAAGACGGTTTAAATGCCCCTTAGAAGAGTCGTGCAGGTCGCAGTAGCTTAACAAGACGGTTTAAATGCCCCTTGCAAGAGACGTGCAGGTCGCAGTAGCTTAACAAGAGGGTTTAAATGACCCTTAGAAGAGGCTTGCAGGTCGCAGTAGCTTATCAAGACGGTTTAAATGCCCCTTGGAAGAGACGTGCAGGTCGCAGTAGCTTAAAAAGATGGTTTAAATGCCCCTTGGAAGAGCGGTGGAGGTCACAGTAGCTTAACAAGACGGTTTAAATGCCCCTTGGAAAAGACATGCAGGTCGCAGTAGGTTAACAAGATGGTTTAAATGCCCCTTGGAAGAGATATGCAGGTCGCAGTAGCTTAACAAGACGGTTTAAATGCACCTTGTAAGAGACGTGCAGGTCACAGTAGCTTAACAAGAGGGTTTAAATGCCCCTTGGAAGAGACGTGCAGGTCGCAGCAGCTTAACAAGCTGGTTTAAATGCCCCTTGGAAGAGACGTGCAAGTCGCAGTAGCTTAACAAGACGGTTTAAATGCCCCTTGGAAGTGACGTGCAGGTCGCAGTAGCTTAACAAGACGGTTTAAATGCCCCTTGGAAGAGACGTGCAGGTCGCAGTAGCTTAACAAGACGGATTAAATGCCCCTTGCAAGAGACGTGCAGGTCGCAGTAGCTTAACAAGACAGTTTAAATGCCCCTTGGAAGAGACGTGCAGGTCGCAGTAGCTTAACAAGACGTATTAAATGCCCCTTGCAAGAGACGTGCAGGTCGCAGTAGCTTAACAAGAGGGTTTAAATGCCCCTTGGAAGAGCGGTAGAGGTCACAGTAGCTTAACAAGACGGTTTAAATGCCCCTTGGAAAAGACATGCAGGTCGCAGTAGCTTAACAAGATGGTTTAAATGCCCCTTGGAAGAGATTTTCATGTCGCAGTAGCTTAACAAGACAGTTTGAATGCCCCTTGGAAGAGGCTTACAGGTCGCAGTTGCTTACCAAGACGGTTTAAATGCCCCTTGGAAGAGACGTGCAGGTCGCAGTATCTTAACAAGACAGTTTAAATGCCCATTGGAAGAGACGTGCAGGTCGCATTAGCTTAAGAAGACGGATTAAATGCCCCTTGGAAGAGCAGTGGAGGTCGCAGTAGCTTAACAAGACGGTTTAAATGCCCCTTGGTAGAGACGTGCAGGTCACAGTAGCTTAACAAGACGGTTAAAATGCCCTTTGGAAGAGCGGTGTAGGTCGCAGTAGCTTAACAAGACAGTTAAAATGCCCCTTGGAAGATATGTGCAGGTCACAGTAGCTTAACAAGACTGTTTAAATGCCCCTTGGAAGAGACGTGCAGGTCGCAGGAGCTTAACCAGATGGTTTAAATGCCCCTTGGAAGAGAGGTGGAGGTCGCAGTAGCTTACCAAGACAGTTTAAATGCCCCTTGGAAGAGACGTGCAGGTCGCAATAGCTTAACAAGACTGTTTAAATGTCCCTTGGAAGAGACGTGCAGGTCGCAATAGCTTAACAAGACGGTTTAAATGCCCCTTGGAAGAGACATGCAGGTCGCAGTAGCTTAACAAGACGGTTTAAATGCCCCTTGGAAGACACGTGCAGGTCGCAGTAGCTTAACAAGAAGGTTTAAATGCCCCTTGGAAGAGATGAGCAGGTCGCAGTAGCTTAACAAGACGGTTTAAATGCCCCTTGGAAGAGGATTGCAGGTCGCAGTAGCTTACCAAGATGGTTTAAATGCCCCTTGGAAGAGACGTGCAGGTCGCAGTAGCTTAACAAGACGGTTTAAATGCCCCTTGGAAGAGCGGTGGAGGTCGCAGTAGCTTAACAAGACGGTTTAAATGCCCCTTGGAAGAGACATACTGGTCGCAGCAGCTTAACAAGACGGTTTAAATACCCATTGGAAGAGACGTGCAGGTCGCATTATCTTAACAAGACAGCTTAAATGCCCATTGGAAGAGACGTGCAGTTCGCAGTAGCTTAACAAGACGGTTTAAATGCCCCTTGGAAGAGACGTGCAGGTCGCAGTAGCTTAACAAGACGGATTAAATGCCCTTTGGAAGAGCGGTGAAGGTCGCAGTAGCTTAACAAGACGGTTTAACTGCCCCTTGGAAGAGACGTGCAGGTCGCAGCAGCTTAACAAGACGGTTTAAATGCCCCTTGGAAGAGACGTGCCGGTCGCAGTAACTTAACAAGATGATTAAAATGCCCCTTGGAAGAGACGTGCAGGTCGCAGTAGCTTAACAAGACGGTTTAAATGCCCCATGGAAGAGATGTGCAGGTCGCAGTAGCTTAACAAGAACGATTAAATGCACCTTGGTAGAGACGTGCAGGTCACAGTAGCTTAACAAGACTGTTAAAATGCCCTTTGAAAGAGCGGTGAAGGTCACAGTAGCTTAACAAGATGGTTTAAATGCCCCTTGGAAGAGATGTGCAGGTCGCAGTAGCTTAACAAGACGGTTTAAATGCCCCTTGGAAGAGACGTGCAGCTGGCAGTAGCTTAACAAGACGGTTAAAATGCCACATGGAAGAGACGTGCAGTTCGCAGTAGCTTAACAAGACGGTTTAAATGACCCTTGTAAGAGAGGTGGAGGTCGCAGTAGCTTAACAAGACAGTTTAATTGCCCCTTGGAAGAGACGTGCAGGTCGCAGTAGCTTAACAAGACGGTTTAAATGCCCCTTGGAAGAGACGTGCAGGTCGCAGTAGCTTAACAAGACGGTTTAAATGCCCCTTGGAAGAGCAGTGGAGGTCACAGTAGCTTAACAAGACGGTTAAAATGCCCTTTGGAAGAGCGGTGAAGGTCGCAGTAGCTTAACAAGACGGTTTAAATGCCCCTTGGAAGAGACTTACAGGTCGCAGTAGCTTAACAAGACGGTTTAAATGCCTCTTGGAAGAGAGGTGGAGGTCGCAGGAGCTTAACAACACAGTTTAAATGCCCCTTGGAAGAGACGTGCAGGTGGTAGTAGCTTAACAAGATGGTTTAAATGCCCCTTGGAAGAGACGTGCAGGTCGCAGTAGCTTAACAAGACTGTTTAAATGCCCCTTAGAAGAGACGTGCAGGTCGCAGTAGCTTAACAAGACGGTTTAAATGCCCCTTGCAAGAGACGTGCAGGTCGCAGTAGCTTAACAAGAGGGTTTAAATGCCCCTTAGAAGAGGCTTGCAGGTCGCAGTAGCTTACCAAGACGGTTTAAATGCCCCTTGGAAGAGACGTGCAAGTCGCAGTAGCTTAAAAAGATGGTTTAAATGCCCCTTGGACGAGCGGTGGAGGTCACAGTAGCTTAACAAGACGGTTTAAATGCCCCTTGGAAAAGACATGCAGGTCGCAGTAGCTAAACAAGATGGTTTAAATGCCCCTTGGAAGAGATGAGCAGGTCGCAGTAACTTAACAAGACGGTTTAAATGCCCCTTGGAAGAGGATTGCAGGTCGCAGTAGCTTACCAAGATGGATTAAATGCCCCTTGGAAGAGACGTGCAGGTCGCAGTAGCTTAACAAGACGGTTTAAATGCCCCTTGGAAGAGCGGTGGAGGTCGCAGTAGCTTAACAAGACGGTTTAAATGCCCCTTGGAAGAGACATACTGGTCGCAGCAGCTTAACAAGACGGTTTAAATGCCCATTGGAAGAGACGTACAGGTCGCAGTAGCTTAACAAGATGGTTTAAATGCCCCTTGTAAGAGACGTGCAGGTCGCAGTAGCTTAACAAGATAGTTTAAATATCACTAGGAAGAGACGTGCAGGTCGCAGTAGCTTAACAAGACGGTTTAAATGCCCCTTGGAAGAGACGTGCAGGTCGCAGTAGCTTAACAAGACGTTTTAAATGCCCCTTGGAAGAGCAGTGGAGGTCACAGTAGCTTAACAAGACGGTTAAAATGCCCTTTGGAAGAGCGTTGAAGGTCGCAGTAGCTTAACAAGACGGTTTAAATGCCCCTTGGAAGAGATGAGCAGGTCGCAGTAGCTTAACAAGACTGTTTAAATGCCCCTTGGAAGAGACATGCAGGTTGCAGTAGCTTAACAAGACGGTTTAAATGCCTCTTGGAAGAGAGGTCGAGGTCGCAGGAGCTTAACAAGACAGTTTAAATGCCCCTTGGAAGAGACGTGCAGGAGGTAGTAGCTTAACAAGATAGTTTAAATGCCCCTTGGAAGAGACGTGCAGGTCGCAGTAGCTTAACAAGACGATTTAAATGCCCCTTAGAAGAGACGTGCAGGTCGCAGTAGCTTAACAAGACGGTTTAAATGCCCCTTGCAAGAGACGTGCAGGTCGCAGTAGCTTAACAAGAGGGTTTAAATGCCCCTTAGAAGAGGCTTGCAGGTCGCAGTAGCTTACCAAGACGGTTTAAATGCCCCTTGGAAGAGACGTGCAGGTCGCAGTAGCTTAAAAAGACGGTTTAAATGCCCCTTGGAAAAGACATGCAGGTCGCAGTAGGTTAACAAGATGGTTTAAATGCACCTTGGAAGAGACGTGCAGGTCGCAGTAGCTTAACAAGAGGGTTTAAATGCCCCTTGGAAGAGACGTGCAGGTCGCAGCAGCTTAACAAGACGGTTTAAATGCACCTTGGAAGAGACGTGCAGGTCGCAGTAGCTTAACAAGAGGGTTTAAATGCCCCTTGGAAGAGACGTGCAGGTCGCAGCAGCTTAACAAGCTGGTTTAAATGCCCCTTGGAAGAGACGTGCAAGTCGCAGTAGCTTAAAAAGACGGTTTAAATGCCCCTTGGAAGAGACATGCAGGTTGCAGTAGCTTAACAAGATGGTTTAAATGCCCCTTGGAAGTGACGTGCAGGTCGCAGTAGCTTAACAAGACGGTTTAAATGCCCCTTGGAAGAGACGTGCAGGTCGCAGTAGCTTAACAAGACGGATTAAATGCCCCTTGCAAGAGACGTGCAGGTCGCAGTAGCTTAACAAGAGGGTTTAAATGCCCCTTGGAAGAGCGGTAGAGGTCACAGTAGCTTAACATGACGGTTTAAATGCCCCTTGGAAAAGACATGCAGGTCGCAGTAGCTTAACAAGATGGTTTAAATGCCCCTCGGAAGAGATGTTCATGTCGCAGTAGCTTAACAAGACAGTTTGAATGCCCCTTGGAAGAGGCTTACAGGTCGCAGTTGCTTACCAAGACAGTTTAAATGCCCCTTGGAAGAGACGTGCAGGTCGCAGTATCTTAACAAGACAGTTTAAATGCCCCTTGGAAGAGACGTGCAGGTCGCATTAGCTTAAGAAGACGGATTAAATGCCCATTGGAAGAGCAGTGGAGGTCGCAGTAGCTTAACAAGACGGTTTAAATGCCCCTTGGTAGAGACGTGCAGGTCACAGTAGCTTAACAAGACGGTTAAAATGCCCTTTGGAAGAGCGGTGAAGGTCGCAGTAGCTTAACAAGACAGTTAAAATGCCCCTTGGAAGAGATGTGCAGGTCACAGTAGCTTAACAAGACTGTTTAAATGCCCCTTGGAAGAGACGTGCAGGTCGCAGAAGCTTAACCAGACGGTTTAAATGCCCCTTGGAAGAGAGGTGGAGGTCGCAGTAGCTTACCAAGACAGTTTAAATGCCCCTTGGAAGAGACGTGCAGGTCGCAATAGCTTAACAAGACGGTTTAAATGCCCCTTGGAAGAGTCGTGCAGGTCGCAATAGCTTAACAAGACGGTTTAAATGCCCCTTGGAAGAGACATGCAGGTCGCAGTAGCTTAACAAGACGGTTTAAATGCCCCTTGGAAGAGACGTGCAGGTCGCAGTAGCTTAACAAGAAGGTTTAAATGCCCCTTGGAAGAGATGAGCAGGTCGCAGTAGCTTAACAAGACGGTTTAAATGCCCCTTGGAAGAGGATTGCAGGTCGCAGTAGCTTACCAAGATGGTTTAAATGCCCCTTGGAAGAGACGTGCAGGTCGCAGTAGCTTAACAAGACGGTTTAAATGCCCCGTGGAAGAGCGGTGGAGGTCGCAGTAGCGTAACAAGACGGTTTAAATGCCCCTTGGAAGAGACATAATGGTCGCAGCAGCTTAACAAGACGGTTTAAATGCCCATTGGAAGAGACGTACAGGTCGCATTAGCTTAACAAGACAGCTTAAATGCCCATTGGAAGAGACGTGCAGTTCGCAGTAGCTTAACAAGACGGTTTAAATGCCCCTTGGAAGAGACGTGCAGGTCGCATTAGCTTAACAAGACGGATTAAATGCCCTTTGGAAGAGCGGTGAAGGTCGCAGTAGCTTAACAAGATGGTTTAAATGCCCCTTGGAAGAGACATGCAGGTCGCAGCAGCTTAACAAGACGGTTTAAATGCCCCTTGGAAGAGACGTGCAGGTCGCAGTAGCTTAACAAGATGATTAAAATGCCCCTTGGAAGAGACGTGCAGGTCGCAGTAGCTTAACAAGACGGTTTAAATGCCCCTTGGAAGAGATGTGCAGGTCGCAGTAGCTTAACAAGACCGTTTAAATGCACCTTGGTAGAGACGTGCAGGTCACAGTAGCTTAACAAGACTGTTAAAATGCCCTTTGGAAGAGCGGTGAAGGTCACAGTAGCTTAACAAGACGGTTTAAATGCCCCTTGGAAGAGGTGTGCAGGTCTCAGTAGCTTAACAAGACGGTTTAAATGCCCCTTGCAAGAGACGTGCAGCTGGCAGTAGCTTAACAAGACGGTTAAAATGCCACTTGGAAGAGACATAATGGTCGCAGCAGCTTAACAAGACGGTTTAAATGCCCATTGGAAGAGACGTACAGGTCGCATTAGCTTAACAAGACAGCTTAAATGCCCATTGGAAGAGACGTGCAGTTCGCAGTAGCTTAACAAGACGGTTTAAATGCCCCTTGGAAGAGACGTGCAGGTCGCATTAGCTTAACAAGACGGATTAAATGCCCTTTGGAAGAGCGGTGAAGGTCGCAGTAGCTTAACAAGATGGTTTAAATGCCCCTTGGAAGAGACGTGCAGGTCGCAGCAGCTTAACAAGACGGTTTAAATGCCCCTTGGAAGAGACGTGCAGGTCGCAGTAGCTTAACAAGATGATTAAAATGCCCCTTGGAAGAGACGTGCAGGTCGCAGTAGCTTAACAAGACGGTTTAAATGCCCCTTGGAAGAGATGTGCAGGTCGCAGTAGCTTAACAAGACCGTTTAAATGCACCTTGGTAGAGACGTGCAGGTCACAGTAGCTTAACAAGACTGTTAAAATGCCCTTTGGAAGAGCGGTGAAGGTCAAAGTAGCTTAACAAGACGGTTTAAATGCCCCTTGGAAGAGGTGTGCAGGTCTCAGTAGCTTAACAAGACGGTTTAAATGCCCCTTGGAAGAGACGTGCAGCTGGCAGTAGCTTAACAAGACGGTTAAAATGCCACTTGGAAGAGACATGCAGGTCGCAGTAGCTTAACAAGACGGTTTAAATGCCCCTTGTAAGAGAGGTGGAGGTCGCAGTAGCTTAACAAGACAGTTTAAAAGCCCCTTGGAAGAGACGTGCAGGTCGCAGTAGCTTAACAAGACGGTTTAAATGCCCCTTGGAAGAGACGTGCAGGTCGCAGTAGCTTAACAAGACGGTTTAAATGCCCCTTGGAAGAGCAGTGGAGGTCACAGTAGCTTAACAAGACGGTTAAAATGCCCTTTGGAAGAGCGGTGAAGGTCGCAGTAGCTTAACAAGACGGTTTAAATGCCCCTTGGAAGAGATGTGCAGGTCGCAGTAGCTTAACAAGACGGTTTAAATGCCCCCTTGGAAGAGACGTACAGGTCGCAGTAGCTTAACAAGACGGTTTAAATGCCTCTTGGAAGAGAGGTGGAGGTCGCAGGAGCTTAACAAGACAGTTTAAATGCCCCTTGGAAGAGACGTGCAGGTGGTAGTAGCTTAACAAGATGGTTTAAATGCCCCTTGGAAGAGACTTGCAGGTCGCAGTAGCTTAACAAGACGGTTTAAATGCCCCTTAGAAGAGACGTGCAGGTCGCAGTAGCTTAACAAAACGGTTTAAATGCCACTTGCAAGAGACGTTCAGGTCGCAGTAGCTTAACAAGAGGGTTTAAATGCCCCTTAGAAGAGGCTTGCAGGTCGCAGTAGCTTACCAAGACGGTTTAAATGCCCCTTGGAATAGACGTGCAAGTCGCAGTAGCTTAAAAAGATGGTTTAAATGCCCCTTGGAAGAGCGGTGGAGGTCACAGTAGCTTAACAAGACGGTTTAAATGCCCCTTGGAAAAGACATGCAGGTCGTAGTAGCTGAAGAAGATGGTTTAAATGCCCCTTGGAAGAGATGAGCAGGTCGCAGTAGCTTAACAAGACGGTTTAAATGCCCCTTGGAAGAGGGTTGCAGGTCGCAGTAGCTTACCAAGATGGATTAAATGCCCCTTGGAAGAGACGTGCAGGTCGCAGTAGCTTAACAAGACGGTTTAAATGCCCCTTGGAAGAGCGGTGGAGGTCGCAGTAGCTTAACAAGACGGTTTAAATGCCCCTTGGAAGAGACATACTGGTCGCAGCAGCTTAACAAGACGGTTTAAATGCCCATTGGAAGAGACGTACAGGTCGCAGTAGCTTAACAAGATGGTTTAAATGCCCCTTGTAAGAGACGTGCAGGTCGCAGTAGCTTAACAAGATAGTTTAAATATCCCTAGGAAGAGACGTGCAGGTCGCAGTAGCTTAACAAGACAGTTTAAATGCCCCTTGGAAGAGACGTGCAGCTCGCAGTAGCTTAACAAGACAGATTAAATGCCCCTTGGAAGAGACGTGCAGGTCGCAGTAGCTTAACAAGACGGTTTAAATGCCCCTTGGAAGAGACGTGCAGGTCACAGTAGCTTAACAAGACGGTTTAAATGCCCCTTGGAAGAGGCTTCCAGGTCGCAGTAGCTTACCAAGACGGTTTAAATGCCCCTTGGTAGAGACGTGCAGGTCGCAGTGGCTTAACAAGACGGTTTACATGCCCCTTGGAAGAGACATACAGGTCACAGCAGCTTAACAAGACGTTTTAAATGCCCATTGGAAGAGACGTACAGGTCGCAGTAGCTTAAAAAGATGGTTTAAATGCCCCTTGGAAGAGACGTGCAGGTCGCAGTAGCTTAACAAGGCGGTTTAAATGCCCCTTGGAAGAGACGTGCAGGTCGCAGTAGCTTAACAAGACAGTTTAAATGCCCCTTGGAAGAGCAGTGGAGATCGCAGTAGCTTAACAAGACGGTTTAAATGCCCCTTGGTAGAGACGTGCAGGTCACAGTAGCTTAACAAGACGTTTAAAATGCCCTTTGGAAGAGCGGTGAAGGTCGCAGTAGCTTAACAAGACGGTTTAAATGCCCCTTGGAAGAGACGTGCAGGTCGCAGTAGCTTAACAAGAAGGTTTAAATGCCCCTTGGAAGAGATGAGCAGGTCGCAGTAGCTTAACAAGACGGTTTAAATGCCCCTTGGAAGAGGATTGCAGGTCGCAGTAGCTTACCAAGATGGTTTAAATGCTCCTTGGAAGAGCGGTGGAGGTCGCAGTAGCTTAACAAGACGGTTTAAATGCCCCTTGGAAGACACATGCTGGTCGCAGCAGCTTAACAATACGGTTTAAATGCACATTGGAAGAGACGTACAGGTCACAGTAGCTTTACAAGACAGCTTAAATGACCATTGGAAGAGACGTGCAGTTCGCAGTAGCTTAACAAGACGGTTTAAATGCCCCTTGGAAGAGACGTGCAGGTCGCAGTAGCTTAACAAGACGGATTAAATGCCCTTTGGAAGAGCGGTGAAGGTCGCAGTAGCTTAACAAGACGGTTTAAATGCCCCTTGGAAGAGACGTGCAGGTCGCAGCAGCTTAACAAGATGGTTTAAATGCCCCTTGGAAGAGACGTGCAGGTCGCAGTAGCTTAACAAGATGGTTAAAATGCCCCTTGGAAGAGACGTGCAGGTCGCAGTAGCTTAACAAGACGGTTTAAATGCCCCTTGGAAGAGATGTGCAGGTCGCAGTAGCTTAACAAGACGGTTTAAATGCCCCTTGGAAGAGCAGTGGAGGTCGCAGTAGCTTAACAATACCGTTTAAATGCACCTTGGTAGAGACGTGCAGGTCACAGTAGCATAACAAGACTGTTAAAATGCCCTTTGGAAGAGCGATGAAGGTCACAGTAGCTTAACAAGACGGTTTAAATGCCCCTTGGAAGAGATGTGCAGGTCGCAGTAGCTTAACAAGACGGTTTAAATGCCCCTTGGAAGAGACGTGCAGGTGGCAGTAGCTTAACAAGACGGTTAAAATGCCACTTGGAAGAGACGTGCAGGTCGCAGTAGCTTAACAAGACGGTTTAAATGCCCCTTGTAAGAGAGGTGGAGGTCGCAGTAGCTTAACAAGACAGTTTAAATGCCCCTTGGAAGAGACGTGCAGGTCGCAGTAGCTTAACAAGACGGTTTAAATGCCCCTTGGAAGAGAGTGCAGGTCGCAGTAGCTTAACAAGACGTTTAAATGCCCCTTGGAAGAGCAGTGGAGGTCACAGTAGCTTAACAAGACGGTTAAAATGCCCTTTGGAAGAGCGGTGAAGGTCGCAGTAGCTTAACAAGACGGTTTAAATGCCCCTTGGAAGAGATGTGCAGGTCGCAGTAGCTTAACAAGACGGTTTAAATGCCCCTTGGAAGAGCCGTGCAGGTTGCAGTAGCTTAACAAGAAGGTTTAAATGCCTCTTGGAAGAGAGGTCGAGGTCGCAGGAGCTTAACAAGACAGTTTAAATGCCCCTTGGAAGAGACGTGCAGGTGGTAGTAGCTTAACAAGATGGTTTAAATGCCCCTTGGAAGAGACGTGCAGGTCGCAGTAGCTTAACAAGACGGTTTAAATGCCCCTTAGAAGAGACGTGCAGGTCGCAGTAGCTTAACAAGACGGTTTGAATGCCCCTTGCAAGAGATGTGCAGGTCGCAGCAGCTTAACAAGAGGGTTTAAATGCCCCATAGAAGAGGCTTGCAGGTCGCAGTAGCTTAACAAGACGGTTTAAATGCCCCTTGGAAGAGACGTGCAAGTCGCAGTAGCTTAAAAAGATGGTTTAAATGCCCCTTGGAAGAGCGGTGGAGGTCACAGTAGCTTAACAAGACGGTTTAAATGCCCCTTGGAAAAGACATGCAGGTCGCAGTAGCTGAACAAGATGGTTTAAATGCCCCTTGGAAGAGATGAGCAGGTCGCAGTAGCTTAACAAGACGGTTTAAATGCCCCTTGGAAGAGGATTGCAGGTCGCAGTAGCTTACCAAGATGGATTAAATGCCCCTTGGAAGAGACGTGCAGGTCGCAGTAGCTTAACAAGACGGTTTAAATGCCCCTTGGAAGAGCGGTGGAGGTCGCAGTAGCTTAACAAGACGGTTTAAATGCCCCTTGGAAGAGACATACTGGTCGCAGTAGCTTAACAAGATGGTTTAAATGCCCCTTGTAAGAGACGTGCAGGTCGCAGTAGCTTAACAAGATAGTTTAAATATCCCTAGGAAGAGACGTGCAGGTCGCAGTAGCTTAACAAGACAGTTTAAATGCCCCTTGGAAGAGACGTGTAGTTCGCAGTAGCTTAACAAGACGGTTTAAATGCCCCTTGGAAGAGACGTGCAGCTCGCAGTAGCTTAACAAGACAGATTAAATGCCCCTTGTAAGAGACGTGCAGGTCGCAGTAGCTTAACAAGACGGTTTAAATTCCCCTTGGAAGAGACGTGCAGGTCACAGTAGCTTAACAAGACGGTTTAAATGCCCCTTGGAAGAGGCTTCCAGGTCGCAGTAGCTTACCAAGACGGTTTAAATGCCCCTTGGTAGAGACGTGCAGGTCGCAGTAGCTTAACAAGACGGTTTAAATGCCCCTTGGTAGAGCGGTGGAGGTCGCAGTGGCTTAACAAGACGGTTTACATGCCCCTTCGAAGAGACATACAGGTCACAGCAGCTTAACAAGACGTTTTAAATGCCCATTGGAAGAGACGTACAGGTCGCAGTATCTTAACAAGATGGTTTAAATGCCCCTTGGAAGAGACGTGCAGGTCGCAGTAGCTTAACAAGGCGGTTTAAATGCCCCTTGGAAGAGACGTGCAGGTCGCAGTAGCTTAACAAGACAGTTTAAATGCCCCTTCGAAGAGCAGTGGAGGTCGCAGTAGCTTAACAAGACGGTTTAAATGCCCCTTGGTAGAGACGTGCAGGTCACAGTAGCTTAACAAGACGTTTAAAATGCCCTTTGGAAGAGCGGTGAAGGTCGCAGTAGCTTAACAAGACGGTTTAAATGCCCCTTGGAAGAGATGTGCAGGTCGCAGTAGCTTAACAAGACGGTTTAAATGCCCCTTGGAAGAGACGTGCAGGTCGCAGTAGCTTAACAAGAAGGTTTAAATGCCCCTTGGAAGAGATGAGCAGGTCGCAGTAGCTTAACAAGACGGTTTAAATGCCCCTTGGAAGAGGATTGCAGGTCGCAGTAGCTTACCAAGATGGTTTAAATGCCCCTTGGAAGAGCGGTGGAGGTCGCAGTAGCTTAACAAGACGGTTTAAATGCCCCTTGGAAGACACATGCTGGTCGCAGCAGCTTAACAAGACGGTTTAAATGCCCATTGGAAGAGACGTACAGGTGACAGTAGCTTAACAAGACAGCTTAAATGCCCATTGGAAGAGACATGCAGTTCGCAGTAGCTTAATAAGACGGTTTAAATGCCCCTTGGAAGAGACGTGCAGGTCGCAGTAGCTTAACAAGACGGACTAAATGCCCTTTGGAAGAGCGGTGAAGGTCGCAGTAGCTTAACAAGACGGTTTAAATGCCCCTTGGAAGAGACGTGCAGGTCGCAGCAGCTTAACAAGACGGTTTAAATGCCCCTTGGAAGAGACGTGCAGGTCGCAGTAGCTTAACAAGATGGTTAAAATGCCCCTTGGAAGAGACGTGCAGGTCGCAGTAGCTTAACAAGACGGTTTAAATGCCCCTTGGAAGAGATGTGCAGGTCGCAGTAGCTTAACAAGACGGTTTAAATGCCCCTTGGAAGAGCAGTGTAGGTCGCAGTAGCTTAACAATACCGTTTAAATGCCCCTTGGAAAAGACGTGCAGGTCGCAGCAGCTTAACAAGACGGTTTAAATGCCCCTTGGAAGAGACGTGCAGGTCGCAGTAGCTTAACAAGATGGTTAAAATGCCCTTTGGAAGAGCGGTGAAGGTCACAGTAGCTTAACAAGACGGTTTAAATGCCCCTTGGAAGAGATGTGCAGGTCGCAGTAGCTTAACAAGACGGTTTAAATGCCCCTTGGAAGAGACGTGCAGGTGGCAGTAGCCTAACAAGACGGTTAAAATGCCACTTGGAAGAGACGTGCAGGTCGCAGTAGCTTAACAAGACGGTTTAAATGCCCCTTGTAAGAGAGGTGGAGGTCGCAGTAGCTTAACAAGACAGTTTAAATGCCCCTTGGAAGAGACGTGCAGGTCGCAGTAGCTTAACAAGACGGTTTAAATGCCCCTTGGAAGAGACGTGCAGGTCGCAGTAGCTTAACAAGACGTATAAAAGCCCCTTGGAAGAGCAGTGGAGGTCACAGTAGCTTAACAAGACGGATAAAATGCCCTTTGGAAGAGCGGTGAAGGTCGCAGTAGCTTAACAAGACGGTTTAAATGCCCCTTGGAAGAGATGTGCAGGTCGCAGTAGCTTAACAAGACGGTTTAAATGCCCCTTGGAAGAGACGTGCAGGTTGCAGTAGCTTAACAAGAAGGTTTAAATGCCTCTTGGAAGAGAGGTCAAGGTCGCAGGAGCTTAACAAGACAGTTTAAATGCCCCTTGGAAGAGACGTGCAGGTGGTAGTAGCTTAACAAAATGGTTTAAATGCCCCTTGGAAGAGACGTGCAGGTCGCAGTAGCTTAACAAGATGGTTTAAATGCCCCTTAGAAGAGACGTGCAGGTCGCAGTAGCTTAACAAGACGGTTTAAATGCCCCTTGCAAGAGACGTGCAGGTCGCAGTAGCTTAACAAGAGGGTTTAAATGCCCCTTAGAAGAGGCTTGCAGGTCGCAGTAGCTTACCAAGACGGTTTAAATGCCCCTTGGAAGAGACGTGCAGGTCGCAGTAGCTTAACAAGATGGTTTAAATGCCCCTTGGAAGAGCGGTGGAGGTCGCAGTAGCTTAACAAGACGGTTTAAATGCCCCTTGGAAAAGACATGCAGGTCGCAGTAGCTTAACAAGATGGTTTAAATGCCCCTTGGAAGACCGGTGGAGGTCACAGTAGCTTAACAAGACGGTTTAAATGCCCCTTGGAAAAGACATGCAGGTCGCAGTAGCTTAACAAGATGGTTTAAATGCCCCTTGGAAGAGATGTGCAGGTCGCAGTAGCTTAACAAGACGGTTAAAATGCACCTTGGAAGAGACGTGCAGGTCGCAGTAGCTTAACAAGAGGGTTTAAATGCCCCTTGGAAGAGACGTGCAGGTCGCAGCAGCTTAACAAGCTGGTTTAAATGCCCCTTGGAAGAGACGTGCAAGTCGCAGTAGCTTAAAAAGACGGTTTAAATGCCCCTTGCAAGAGGCTTGCAGGTCGCAGTAGCTAACCAAGACGGTTTAAATGCCCCTTGGAAGAGACGTGCAGTTCGCAGTAGCTTAACAAGATGGTTTAAATGCCCCTTGGAAGAGCGGTAGAGGTCACAGTAGCTTAACAAGACGGTTTAAATGCCCCTTCGAAAAGACATGCAGGTCGCAGTAGCTTAACAAGATGGTTTAAATGCCCCTCGGAAGAGATGTTCATGTCGCAGTAGCTTAACAAGACAGTTTGAATGCCCCTTGGAAGAGGCTTACAGGTCGCAGTTGCTTACCAAGACAGTTTAAATGCCCCTTGGAAGAGACGTGCAGGTCGCAGTATCTTAACAAGACAGTTTAAATGCCCCTTGGAAGAGACGTGCAGGTCGCATTAGCTTAAGAAGACGGATTAAATGCCCATTGGAAGAGCAGTGGAGGTCGCAGTAGCTTAACAAGACGGTTTAAATGCCCCTTGGTAGAGACGTGCAGGTCACAGTAGCTTAACAAGACGGTTAAAATGCCCTTTGGAAGAGCGGTGAAGGTCGCAGTAGCTTAACAAGACAGTTAAAATGCCCCTTGGAAGAGATGTGCAGGTCACAGTAGCTTAACAAGACTGTTTAAATGCCCCTTGGAAGAGACGTGCAGGTCGCAGAAGCTTAACCAGACGGTTTAAATGCCCCTTGGAAGAGAGGTGGAGGTCGCAGTAGCTTACCAAGACAGTTTAAATGCCCCTTGGAAGAGACGTGCAGGTCGCAATAGCTTAACAAGACGGTTTAAATGCCCCTTGGAAGAGTCGTGCAGGTCGCAATAGCTTAACAAGACGGTTTAAATGCCCCTTGGAAGAGACATGCAGGTCGCAGTAGCTTAACAAGACGGTTTAAATGCCCCTTGGAAGAGACGTGCAGGTCGCAGTAGCTTAACAAGAAGGTTTAAATGCCCCTTGGAAGAGATGAGCAGGTCGCAGTAGCTTAACAAGACGGTTTAAATGCCCCTTGGAAGAGGATTGCAGGTCGCAGTAGCTTACCAAGATGGTTTAAATGCCCCTTGGAAGAGACGTGCAGGTCGCAGTAGCTTAACAAGACGGTTTAAATGCCCCGTGGAAGAGCGGTGGAGGTCGCAGTAGCGTAACAAGACGGTTTAAATGCCCCTTGGAAGAGACATAATGGTCGCAGCAGCTTAACAAGACGGTTTAAATGCCCATTGGAAGAGACGTACAGGTCGCATTAGCTTAACAAGACAGCTTAAATGCCCATTGGAAGAGACGTGCAGTTCGCAGTAGCTTAACAAGACGGTTTAAATGCCCCTTGGAAGAGACGTGCAGGTCGCATTAGCTTAACAAGACGGATTAAATGCCCTTTGGAAGAGCGGTGAAGGTCGCAGTAGCTTAACAAGATGGTTTAAATGCCCCTTGGAAGAGACATGCAGGTCGCAGCAGCTTAACAAGACGGTTTAAATGCCCCTTGGAAGAGACGTGCAGGTCGCAGTAGCTTAACAAGATGATTAAAATGCCCCTTGGAAGAGACGTGCAGGTCGCAGTAGCTTAACAAGACGGTTTAAATGCCCCTTGGAAGAGATGTGCAGGTCGCAGTAGCTTAACAAGACCGTTTAAATGCACCTTGGTAGAGACGTGCAGGTCACAGTAGCTTAACAAGACTGTTAAAATGCCCTTTGGAAGAGCGGTGAAGGTCACAGTAGCTTAACAAGACGGTTTAAATGCCCCTTGGAAGAGGTGTGCAGGTCTCAGTAGCTTAACAAGACGGTTTAAATGCCCCTTGCAAGAGACGTGCAGCTGGCAGTAGCTTAACAAGACGGTTAAAATGCCACTTGGAAGAGACATAATGGTCGCAGCAGCTTAACAAGACGGTTTAAATGCCCATTGGAAGAGACGTACAGGTCGCATTAGCTTAACAAGACAGCTTAAATGCCCATTGGAAGAGACGTGCAGTTCGCAGTAGCTTAACAAGACGGTTTAAATGCCCCTTGGAAGAGACGTGCAGGTCGCATTAGCTTAACAAGACGGATTAAATGCCCTTTGGAAGAGCGGTGAAGGTCGCAGTAGCTTAACAAGATGGTTTAAATGCCCCTTGGAAGAGACATGCAGGTCGCAGCAGCTTAACAAGACGGTTTAAATGCCCCTTGGAAGAGACGTGCAGGTCGCAGTAGCTTAACAAGATGATTAAAATGCCCCTTGGAAGAGACGTGCAGGTCGCAGTAGCTTAACAAGACGGTTTAAATGCCCCTTGGAAGAGATGTGCAGGTCGCAGTAGCTTAACAAGACCGTTTAAATGCACCTTGGTAGAGACGTGCAGGTCACAGTAGCTTAACAAGACTGTTAAAATGCCCTTTGGAAGAGCGGTGAAGGTCACAGTAGCTTAACAAGACGGTTTAAATGCCCCTTGGAAGAGGTGTGCAGGTCTCAGTAGCTTAACAAGACGGTTTAAATGCCCCTTGCAAGAGACGTGCAGCTGGCAGTAGCTTAACAAGACGGTTAAAATGCCACTTGGAAGAGACATAATGGTCGCAGCAGCTTAACAAGACGGTTTAAATGCCCATTGGAAGAGACGTACAGGTCGCATTAGCTTAACAAGACAGCTTAAATGCCCATTGGAAGAGACGTGCAGTTCGCAGTAGCTTAACAAGACGGTTTAAATGCCCCTTGGAAGAGACGTGCAGGTCGCATTAGCTTAACAAGACGGATTAAATGCCCTTTGGAAGAGCGGTGAAGGTCGCAGTAGCTTAACAAGATGGTTTAAATGCCCCTTGGAAGAGACGTGCAGGTCGCAGCAGCTTAACAAGACGGTTTAAATGCCCCTTGGAAGAGACGTGCAGGTCGCAGTAGCTTAACAAGATGATTAAAATGCCCCTTGGAAGAGACGTGCAGGTCGCAGTAGCTTAACAAGACGGTTTAAATGCCCCTTGGAAGAGATGTGCAGGTCGCAGTAGCTTAACAAGACCGTTTAAATGCACCTTGGTAGAGACGTGCAGGTCACAGTAGCTTAACAAGACTGTTAAAATGCCCTTTGGAAGAGCGGTGAAGGTCAAAGTAGCTTAACAAGACGGTTTAAATGCCCCTTGGAAGAGGTGTGCAGGTCTCAGTAGCTTAACAAGACGGTTTAAATGCCCCTTGGAAGAGACGTGCAGCTGGCAGTAGCTTAACAAGACGGTTAAAATGCCACTTGGAAGAGACATGCAGGTCGCAGTAGCTTAACAAGACGGTTTAAATGCCCCTTGTAAGAGAGGTGGAGGTCGCAGTAGCTTAACAAGACAGTTTAAAAGCCCCTTGGAAGAGACGTGCAGGTCGCAGTAGCTTAACAAGACGGTTTAAATGCCCCTTGGAAGAGACGTGCAGGTCGCAGTAGCTTAACAAGACGGTTTAAATGCCCCTTGGAAGAGCAGTGGAGGTCACAGTAGCTTAACAAGACGGTTAAAATGCCCTTTGGAAGAGCGGTGAAGGTCGCAGTAGCTTAACAAGACGGTTTAAATGCCCCTTGGAAGAGATGTGCAGGTCGCAGTAGCTTAACAAGACGGTTTAAATGCCCCCTTGGAAGAGACGTACAGGTCGCAGTAGCTTAACAAGACGGTTTAAATGCCTCTTGGAAGAGAGGTGGAGGTCGCAGGAGCTTAACAAGACAGTTTAAATGCCCCTTGGAAGAGACGTGCAGGTGGTAGTAGCTTAACAAGATGGTTTAAATGCCCCTTGGAAGAGACTTGCAGGTCGCAGTAGCTTAACAAGACGGTTTAAATGCCCCTTAGAAGAGACGTGCAGGTCGCAGTAGCTTAACAAAACGGTTTAAATGCCACTTGCAAGAGACGTTCAGGTCGCAGTAGCTTAACAAGAGGGTTTAAATGCCCCTTAGAAGAGGCTTGCAGGTCGCAGTAGCTTACCAAGACGGTTTAAATGCCCCTTGGAATAGACGTGCAAGTCGCAGTAGCTTAAAAAGATGGTTTAAATGCCCCTTGGAAGAGCGGTGGAGGTCACAGTAGCTTAACAAGACGGTTTAAATGCCCCTTGGAAAAGACATGCAGGTCGTAGTAGCTGAACAAGATGGTTTAAATGCCCCTTGGAAGAGATGAGCAGGTCGCAGTAGCTTAACAAGACGGTTTAAATGCCCCTTGGAAGAGGGTTGCAGGTCGCAGTAGCTTACCAAGATGGATTAAATGCCCCTTGGAAGAGACGTGCAGGTCGCAGTAGCTTAACAAGACGGTTTAAATGCCCCTTGGAAGAGCGGTGGAGGTCGCAGTAGCTTAACAAGACGGTTTAAATGCCCCTTGGAAGAGACATACTGGTCGCAGCAGCTTAACAAGACGGTTTAAATGCCCATTGGAAGAGACGTACAGGTCGCAGTAGCTTAACAAGATGGTTTAAATGCCCCTTGTAAGAGACGTGCAGGTCGCAGTAGCTTAACAAGATAGTTTAAATATCCCTAGGAAGAGACGTGCAGGTCGCAGTAGCTTAACAAGACAGTTTAAATGCCCCTTGGAAGAGACGTGCAGCTCGCAGTAGCTTAACAAGACAGATTAAATGCCCCTTGGAAGAGACGTGCAGGTCGCAGTAGCTTAACAAGACGGTTTAAATGCCCCTTGGAAGAGACGTGCAGGTCACAGTAGCTTAACAAGACGGTTAAAATGCCCCTTGGAAGAGGCTTCCAGGTCGCAGTAGCTTACCAAGACGGTTTAAATGCCCCTTGGTAGAGACGTGCAGGTCGCAGTGGCTTAACAAGACGGTTTACATGCCCCTTGGAAGAGACATACAGGTCACAGCAGCTTAACAAGACGTTTTAAATGCCCATTGGAAGAGACGTACAGGTCGCAGTAGCTTAAAAAGATGGTTTAAATGCCCCTTGGAAGAGACGTGCAGGTCGCAGTAGCTTAACAAGGCGGTTTAAATGCCCCTTGGAAGAGACGTGCAGGTCGCAGTAGCTTAACAAGACAGTTTAAATGCCCCTTGGAAGAGCAGTGGAGATCGCAGTAGCTTAACAAGACGGTTTAAATGCCCCTTGGTAGAGACGTGCAGGTCACAGTAGCTTAACAAGACGTTTAAAATGCCCTTTGGAAGAGCGGTGAAGGTCGCAGTAGCTTAACAAGACGGTTTAAATGCCCCTTGGAAGAGACGTGCAGGTCGCAGTAGCTTAACAAGAAGGTTTAAATGCCCCTTGGAAGAGATGAGCAGGTCGCAGTAGCTTAACAAGACGGTTTAAATGCCCCTTGGAAGAGGATTGCAGGTCGCAGTAGCTTACCAAGATGGTTTAAATGCTCCTTGGAAGAGCGGTGGAGGTCGCAGTAGCTTAACAAGACGGTTTAAATGCCCCTTGGAAGACACATGCTGGTCGCAGCAGCTTAACAATACGGTTTAAATGCACATTGGAAGAGACGTACAGGTCACAGTAGCTTTACAAGACAGCTTAAATGACCATTGGAAGAGACGTGCAGTTCGCAGTAGCTTAACAAGACGGTTTAAATGCCCCTTGGAAGAGACGTGCAGGTCGCAGTAGCTTAACAAGACGGATTAAATGCCCTTTGGAAGAGCGGTGAAGGTCGCAGTAGCTTAACAAGACGGTTTAAATGCCCCTTGGAAGAGACGTGCAGGTCGCAGCAGCTTAACAAGATGGTTTAAATGCCCCTTGGAAGAGACGTGCAGGTCGCAGTAGCTTAACAAGATGGTTAAAATGCCCCTTGGAAGAGACGTGCAGGTCGCAGTAGCTTAACAAGACGGTTTAAATGCCCCTTGGAAGAGATGTGCAGGTCGCAGTAGCTTAACAAGACGGTTTAAATGCCCCTTGGAAGAGCAGTGGAGGTCGCAGTAGCTTAACAATACCGTTTAAATGCACCTTGGTAGAGACGTGCAGGTCACAGTAGCATAACAAGACTGTTAAAATGCCCTTTGGAAGAGCGATGAAGGTCACAGTAGCTTAACAAGACGGTTTAAATGCCCCTTGGAAGAGATGTGCAGGTCGCAGTAGCTTAACAAGACGGTTTAAATGCCCCTTGGAAGAGACGTGCAGGTGGCAGTAGCTTAACAAGACGGTTAAAATGCCACTTGGAAGAGACGTGCAGGTCGCAGTAGCTTAACAAGACGGTTTAAATGCCCCTTGTAAGAGAGGTGGAGGTCGCAGTAGCTTAACAAGACAGTTTAAATGCCCCTTGGAAGAGACGTGCAGGTCGCAGTAGCTTAACAAGACGGTTTAAATGCCCCTTGGAAGAGAGTGCAGGTCGCAGTAGCTTAACAAGACGTTTAAATGCCCCTTGGAAGAGCAGTGGAGGTCACAGTAGCTTAACAAGACGGTTAAAATGCCCTTTGGAAGAGCGGTGAAGGTCGCAGTAGCTTAACAAGACGGTTTAAATGCCCCTTGGAAGAGATGTGCAGGTCGCAGTAGCTTAACAAGACGGTTTAAATGCCCCTTGGAAGAGCCGTGCAGGTTGCAGTAGCTTAACAAGAAGGTTTAAATGCCTCTTGGAAGAGAGGTCGAGGTCGCAGGAGCTTAACAAGACAGTTTAAATGCCCCTTGGAAGAGACGTGCAGGTGGTAGTAGCTTAACAAGATGGTTTAAATGCCCCTTGGAAGAGACGTGCAGGTCGCAGTAGCTTAACAAGACGGTTTAAATGCCCCTTAGAAGAGACGTGCAGGTCGCAGTAGCTTAACAAGACGGTTTGAATGCCCCTTGCAAGAGATGTGCAGGTCGCAGCAGCTTAACAAGAGGGTTTAAATGCCCCATAGAAGAGGCTTGCAGGTCGCAGTAGCTTAACAAGACGGTTTAAATGCCCCTTGGAAGAGACGTGCAAGTCGCAGTAGCTTAAAAAGATGGTTTAAATGCCCCTTGGAAGAGCGGTGGAGGTCACAGTAGCTTAACAAGACGGTTTAAATGCCCCTTGGAAAAGACATGCAGGTCGCAGTAGCTGAACAAGATGGTTTAAATGCCCCTTGGAAGAGATGAGCAGGTCGCAGTAGCTTAACAAGACGGTTTAAATGCCCCTTGGAAGAGGATTGCAGGTCGCAGTAGCTTACCAAGATGGATTAAATGCCCCTTGGAAGAGACGTGCAGGTCGCAGTAGCTTAACAAGACGGTTTAAATGCCCCTTGGAAGAGCGGTGGAGGTCGCAGTAGCTTAACAAGACGGTTTAAATGCCCCTTGGAAGAGACATACTGGTCGCAGTAGCTTAACAAGATGGTTTAAATGCCCCTTGTAAGAGACGTGCAGGTCGCAGTAGCTTAACAAGATAGTTTAAATATCCCTAGGAAGAGACGTGCAGGTCGCAGTAGCTTAACAAGACAGTTTAAATGCCCCTTGGAAGAGACGTGTAGTTCGCAGTAGCTTAACAAGACGGTTTAAATGCCCCTTGGAAGAGACGTGCAGCTCGCAGTAGCTTAACAAGACAGATTAAATGCCCCTTGTAAGAGACGTGCAGGTCGCAGTAGCTTAACAAGACGGTTTAAATTCCCCTTGGAAGAGACGTGCAGGTCACAGTAGCTTAACAAGACGGTTTAAATGCCCCTTGGAAGAGGCTTCCAGGTCGCAGTAGCTTACCAAGACGGTTTAAATGCCCCTTGGTAGAGACGTGCAGGTCGCAGTAGCTTAACAAGACGGTTTAAATGCCCCTTGGTAGAGCGGTGGAGGTCGCAGTGGCTTAACAAGACGGTTTACATGCCCCTTCGAAGAGACATACAGGTCACAGCAGCTTAACAAGACGTTTTAAATGCCCATTGGAAGAGACGTACAGGTCGCAGTATCTTAACAAGATGGTTTAAATGCCCCTTGGAAGAGACGTGCAGGTCGCAGTAGCTTAACAAGGCGGTTTAAATGCCCCTTGGAAGAGACGTGCAGGTCGCAGTAGCTTAACAAGACAGTTTAAATGCCCCTTCGAAGAGCAGTGGAGGTCGCAGTAGCTTAACAAGACGGTTTAAATGCCCCTTGGTAGAGACGTGCAGGTCACAGTAGCTTAACAAGACGTTTAAAATGCCCTTTGGAAGAGCGGTGAAGGTCGCAGTAGCTTAACAAGACGGTTTAAATGCCCCTTGGAAGAGATGTGCAGGTCGCAGTAGCTTAACAAGACGGTTTAAATGCCCCTTGGAAGAGACGTGCAGGTCGCAGTAGCTTAACAAGAAGGTTTAAATGCCCCTTGGAAGAGATGAGCAGGTCGCAGTAGCTTAACAAGACGGTTTAAATGCCCCTTGGAAGAGGATTGCAGGTCGCAGTAGCTTACCAAGATGGTTTAAATGCCCCTTGGAAGAGCGGTGGAGGTCGCAGTAGCTTAACAAGACGGTTTAAATGCCCCTTGGAAGACACATGCTGGTCGCAGCAGCTTAACAAGACGGTTTAAATGCCCATTGGAAGAGACGTACAGGTGACAGTAGCTTAACAAGACAGCTTAAATGCCCATTGGAAGAGACATGCAGTTCGCAGTAGCTTAACAAGACGGTTTAAATGCCCCTTGGAAGAGACGTGCAGGTCGCAGTAGCTTAACAAGACGGACTAAATGCCCTTTGGAAGAGCGGTGAAGGTCGCAGTAGCTTAACAAGACGGTTTAAATGCCCCTTGGAAGAGACGTGCAGGTCGCAGCAGCTTAACAAGACGGTTTAAATGCCCCTTGGAAGAGACGTGCAGGTCGCAGTAGCTTAACAAGATGGTTAAAATGCCCCTTGGAAGAGACGTGCAGGTCGCAGTAGCTTAACAAGACGGTTTAAATGCCCCTTGGAAGAGATGTGCAGGTCGCAGTAGCTTAACAAGACGGTTTAAATGCCCCTTGGAAGAGCAGTGTAGGTCGCAGTAGCTTAACAATACCGTTTAAATGCCCCTTGGAAGAGACGTGCAGGTCGCAGCAGCTTAACAAGACGGTTTAAATGCCCCTTGGAAGAGACGTGCAGGTCGCAGTAGCTTAACAAGATGGTTAAAATGCCCTTTGGAAGAGCGGTGAAGGTCACAGTAGCTTAACAAGACGGTTTAAATGCCCCTTGGAAGAGATGTGCAGGTCGCAGTAGCTTAACAAGACGGTTTAAATGCCCCTTGGAAGAGACATGCAGGTGGCAGTAGCCTAACAAGACGGTTAAAATGCCACTTGGAAGAGACGTGCAGGTCGCAGTAGCTTAACAAGACGGTTTAAATGCCCCTTGTAAGAGAGGTGGAGGTCGCAGTAGCTTAACAAGACAGTTTAAATGCCCCTTGGAAGAGACGTGCAGGTCGCAGTAGCTTAACAAGACGGTTTAAATGCCCCTTGGAAGAGACGTGCAGGTCGCAGTAGCTTAACAAGACGTATAAAAGCCCCTTGGAAGAGCAGTGGAGGTCACAGTAGCTTAACAAGACGGTTAAAATGCCCTTTGGAAGAGCGGTGAAGGTCGCAGTAGCTTAACAAGACGGTTTAAATGCCCCTTGGAAGAGATGTGCAGGTCGCAGTAGCTTAACAAGACGGTTTAAATGCCCCTTGGAAGAGACGTGCAGGTTGCAGTAGCTTAACAAGAAGGTTTAAATGCCTCTTGGAAGAGAGGTCAAGGTCGCAGGAGCTTAACAAGACAGTTTAAATGCCCCTTGGAAGAGACGTGCAGGTGGTAGTAGCTTAACAAAATGGTTTAAATGCCCCTTGGAAGAGACGTGCAGGTCGCAGTAGCTTAACAAGATGGTTTAAATGCCCCTTAGAAGAGACGTGCAGGTCGCAGTAGCTTAACAAGACGGTTTAAATGCCCCTTGCAAGAGACGTGCAGGTCGCAGTAGCTTAACAAGAGGGTTTAAATGCCCCTTAGAAGAGGCTTGCAGGTCGCAGTAGCTTACCAAGACGGTTTAAATGCCCCTTGGAAGAGACGTGCAGGTCGCAGTAGCTTAACAAGATGGTTTAAATGCCCCTTGGAAGAGCGGTGGAGGTCGCAGTAGCTTAACAAGACGGTTTAAATGCCCCTTGGAAAAGACATGCAGGTCGCAGTAGCTTAACAAGATGGTTTAAATGCCCCTTGGAAGACCGGTGGAGGTCACAGTAGCTTAACAAGACGGTTTAAATGCCCCTTGGAAAAGACATGCAGGTCGCAGTAGCTTAACAAGATGGTTTAAATGCCCCTTGGAAGAGATGTGCAGGTCGCAGTAGCTTAACAAGACGGTTAAAATGCACCTTGGAAGAGACGTGCAGGTCGCAGTAGCTTAACAAGAGGGTTTAAATGCCCCTTGGAAGAGACGTGCAGGTCGCAGCAGCTTAACAAGCTGGTTTAAATGCCCCTTGGAAGAGACGTGCAAGTCGCAGTAGCTTAAAAAGACGGTTTAAATGCCCCTTGCAAGAGGCTTGCAGGTCGCAGTAGCTAACCAAGACGGTTTAAATGCCCCTTGGAAGAGACGTGCAGTTCGCAGTAGCTTAACAAGATGGTTTAAATGCCCCTTGGAAGAGCGGTAGAGGTCACAGTAGCTTAACAAGACGGTTTAAATGCCCCTTCGAAAAGACATGCAGGTCGCAGTAGCTTAACAAGATGGTTTAAATGCCCCTCGGAAGAGATGTTCATGTCGCAGTAGCTTAACAAGACAGTTTGAATGCCCCTTGGAAGAGGCTTACAGGTCGCAGTTGCTTACCAAGACGGTTTAAATGCCCCTTGCAAGAGACGTGCAGGTCGCAGTATCTTAACAAGACAGTTTAAATGCCCCTTGGAAGAGACGTGCAGGTCGCATTAGCTTAAGAAGACGGATTAAATGCCCCTTGGAAGAGCAGTGGAGGTCGCAGTAGCTTAACAAGACGGTTTAAATGCCACTTGGTAGAGACGTGCAGGTCACAGTAGCTTAACAAGACGGTTAAAATGCCCTTTGGAAGAGCGGTGAAGGTCGCAGTAGCTTAACAAGACAGTTAAAATGCCCCTTGGAAGAGATGTGCAGGTCACAGTAGCTTAACAAGACTGTTTAAATGCCCCTTGGAATAGACGTGCAGGTCGCAGTAGCTTAACAAGATGGTTTAAATGCCCCTTGGAAGAGACGTGCAGGTCGCAGAAGCTTAACCAGACGGTTTAAATGCCCCTTGGAAGAGAGGTGGAGGTCGCAGTAGCTTACCAAGACAGTTTAAATGCCACTTGGAAGAGACGTGCAGGTCGCAATAGCTTAACAAGACGGTTTAAATGCCCCTTGGAAGAGACATGCAGGTCGCAGTAGCTGAACAAGACGATTTAAATGCCCCTTGGAAGAGACGTGCAGGTCGCAGTAGCTTAACAAGAAGGTTTAAATGCCCCTTGGAAGAGATGAGCAGGTCGCAGTAGCTTAACAAGACGGTTTAAATGCCCCTTGGAAGAGGATTGCAGGTCGCAATAGCTTACCAAGATGGTTTATATGCCCCTTGGAAGAGACGTGCAGGTCGCAGTAGCTTAACAAGACGTTTTAAATGCCCCTTGGAAGAGCGGTGGAGGTCGCCGTAGCTTAACAAGACGGTTTAAATACCCCTTGGAAGAGACATACTGGTCGCAGCAGCTTAACAAGACGGTTTAAATGCCCATTGGAAGAGACGTACAGGTCGCAGTAGCTTAACAAGACAGCTTAAATGCCCATTGGAAGAGACGTGCAGTTCGCAGTAGCTTAACAAGACGGTTTAAATGCCCCTTGGAAGAGACGTGCAGGTCGCAGTAGCTTAACAAGACGGTTTAAATGCCCCTTGGAAGAGACGTGCAAGTCGCAGCAGCTTAACAAGACGGTTTAAATGCCCCTTGGAAGAGACGTGCAGGTCGCAGTAGCTTAACAAGATGATTAAAATGCCCCTTGGAAGAGACGTGCAGGTGGTAGTAGCTTAACAAGATGGTTTAAATGCCCCTTGGAAGAGACGTGCAGGTCGCAGTAGCTTAACAAGACGGTTTAAATGCCCCTTGCAAGAGACGTGCAGGTCACAGTAGCTTAAGAAGAGGGTTTAAATGCCCCTTAGAAGAGGCTTGCAGGTCGCAGTAGCTTACCAAGACGGTTTAAATGCCCCTTGGAAGAGACATGCAAGTCGCAGTAGCTTAACAAGATGGTTTAAATGCCCCTTGGAAGAGCGGTGGAGGTCACAGTAGCTTAACAAGACGGTTTAAATGCCCCTTGGAAAAGACATGCAGGTCGCAGTAGCTTAACAAGATGGTTTAAATGCCCCTTGGAAGAGATGAGCAGGTCGCAGTAGCTTAACAAGACGGTTTAAATGCCCCTTGGAAGAGCATTGCAGGTCGCAGTAGCTTACCAAGATGGATTAAATGCCCCTTGGAAGAGACGTGCAGGTCTCAGTAGCTTAACAAAACAGTTTAAATGCCCCTTGGAAGAGCAGTGGAGATCGCAGTAGCTTAACAAGACGGTTTAAATGCCCATTGGAAGAGACATACTGGTCGCAGCAGCTTAACAAGACGGTTTAAATGACCATTGGAAGAGACGTACAGGTCGCAGTAGCTTAACAAGATGGTTTAAATGCCCCTTGTAAGAGACGTGCAGGTCGCAGTAGCTTAACAAGATAGTTTAAATATCCCTAGGAAGAGACGTGCAGGTCGCGGTAGCTTAACAAGACAGTTTAAATGCCCCTTGGAAGAGACGTGTAGTTCGCAGTAGCTTAACAAGACGGTTTAAATGCCCCTTGGAAGAGACGTGCAGCTCGCAGTAGCTTAACAAGACAATTTAAATGCCCCTTGGAAGAGACGTGCAGGTCGCAGTAGCTTAACAAGACGGTTTAAATGCCCCTTGGAAGAGACTTGCAGGTGGTAGTAGCTTAACAAGATGGTTTAAATGCCCCTTGGAAGAGACGTGCAGGTCGCAGTAGCTTAACAAGACGGTTTAAATGCCCCTTAGAAGAGACGTGCAGGTCACAGTAGCTTAACAAGACGGTTTAAATGACCCTTGCAAGAGACGTGCAGGTCGCAGTAGCTTAACAAGAGGGTTTAAATGCCCCTTAGAAGAGGCTTGCAGGTCGCAGTAGCTTACCAAGACGGTTTAAATGCCCCTTGGAAGAGACGTGCAAGTCGCAGTAGCTTAACAAGATGGTTTAAATGCCCCTTGGAAGAGCGGTGGAGGTCACAGTAGCTTAACAAGACGGTTTAAATGCCCCTTGGAAAAGACATGCAGGTCGCAGTAGGTTAACAAGATGGTTTAAATGCCCCTTGGAAGAGATGAGCAGGTCGCAGTAGCTTAACAAGACGGTTTAAATGCCCTTTGGAAGAGGATTGCAGGTCGCAGTAGCTTACCAAGATGGATTAAATGCCCCTTGGAAGAGACGTGCAGGTCGCAGTAGCTTAACAAGACGGTTTAAATGCCCCTTGGAAGAGAGTTGGAGGTCGCAGTAGCTTAACAAGACGGTTTAAATGCCCCTTGGAAGAGACATACTGGTCGCAGCAGCTTAACAAGACGGTTTAAATTCCCATTGGAAGAGACATACATTTCGCAGTAGCTTAACAAGATGGTTTAAATGCCCCTTGTAAGAGACGTGCAGGTCGCAGTAGCTTAACAAGATAGTTTAAATATCCCTAGGAAGAGACGTGCAGGTCGCAGTAGCTTAACAAGACAGTTTAAATGCCCCTTGGAAGAGACGTGTAGTTCGCAGTAGCTTAACAAGACGGTTTAAATGCCCCTTGGAAGAGACGTGCAGCTCGCAGTAGCTTAACAAGACAGTTTAAATGCCCCTTGGAAGAGACGTGCAGGTCGCAGTAGCTTAACAAGATGGTTTAAATGCCCCTTGGAAGAGACGTGCAGGTCACAGTAGCTTAACAAGACGGTTTAAATGCCCCTTGGAAGAGGCTTCCAGGTCGCAGTAGCTTACCAAGACGGATTAAATGCCCCTTGGAAGAGACGTGCAGGTCGCAGTAGCTTAACAAGACAGTTTAAATGCCCCTTGGAAGAGCAGTGGAAATCGCAGTAGCTTAACAAGACGGTTTAAATGCCACTTGGTAGAGACGTGCAGGTCGCAGTAGCTTAACAAGACGGTTTAAATGCCCCTTGCTAGAGCGGTGGAGGTCGCAGTGGCTTAACAAGACGGTTTACATGCCCCTTGGAAGAGACATACAGGTCACAGCAGCTTAACAAGACGGTTTAAATGCCCCTTGCTAGAGCGGTGGAGGTCGCAGTGGCTTAACAAGACGGTTTACATGCCCCTTGGAAGAGACATACAGGTCACAGCAGTTTAACAAGACGGTTTAAATGCCCATTGGAAGAGACGTACAGGTCGCAGTAGCTTAACAAGATGGTTTAAATGCCCCTTGGAAGAGACGTGCAGGTCGCAGTAGCTTAACAAGACGGTTTAATTGCCCCTTGGAAGAAACGTGCAGGTCGCAGTAACTTAACAAGACAGTTTAAATGCCCCTTGGAAGAGCAGTGGAGATCGCAGTAGCTTAACAAGACGGTTTAAATGCCCCTTGGTAGAAACGTGCAGGTCACAGTAGCTTAACAAGACGGTTAAAATGCCCTTTGGAAGAGCGGAGAAGGTCGCAGTAGCTTAGCAAGACGGTTTAAATTCCCCTTGGAAGAGATGTGCAGGTCGCAGTAGCTTAACAAGACGGTTTAAATGCCCCTTGGAAGAGACGTGCAGGAAGCAGTAGCTTAACAAGATGGTTTAAATGCCCCTTGGTAGAGACGTGCAGGTCGCAGTAGCTTAACAAGACGGTTTAAATGCCCCTTGGTAGAGCGGTGGAGGTCGCAGTGGCTTAACAAGACGGTTTACATGCCCCTTCGAAGAGACATACAGGTCACAGCAGCTTAACAAGACGTTTTAAATGCCCATTGGAAGAGACGTACAGGTCGCAGTATCTTAACAAGATGGTTTAAATGCCCCTTGGAAGAGACGTGCAGGTCGCAGTAGCTTAACAAGTCGGTTTAAATGCCCCTTGGAAGAGACGTGCAGGTCGCAGTAGCTTAACAAGACAGTTTAAATGCCCCTTGGAAGAGCAGTGGAGGTCGCAGTAGCTTAACAAGACGGTTTAAATGCCCCTTGGTAGAGACGTGCAGGTCACAGTAGCTTAACAAGACGTTTAAAATGCCCTTTGGAAGAGCGGTGAAGGTCGCAGTAGCTTAACAAGACGGTTTAAATGCCCCTTGGAAGAGATGTGCAGGTCGCAGTAGCTTAACAAGACGGTTTAAATGCCCCTTGGAAGAGACGTGCAGGTCGCAGTAGCTTAACAAGAAGGTTTAAATGCCCCTTGGAAGAGATGAGCAGGTCGCAGTAGCTTAACAAGACGGTTTAAATGCCCCTTGGAAGAGGATTGCAGGTCGCAGTAGCTTACCAAGATGGTTTAAATGCCCCTTGGAAGAGCGGTGGAGGTCGCAGTAGCTTAACAAGACGGTTTAAATGCCCCTTGGAAGACACATGCTGGTCGCAGCAGCTTAACAAGACGGTTTAAATGCCCATTGGAAGAGACGTACAGGTGACAGTAGCTTAACAAGACAGCTTAAATGCCCATTGGAAGAGACATGCAGTTCGCAGTAGCTTAACAAGACGGTTTAAATGCCCCTTGGAAGAGACGTGCAGGTCGCAGTAGCTTAAAAAGACGGATTAAATGCCCTTTGGAAGAGCGGTGAAGGTCGCAGTATCTTAACAAGACGGTTTAAATGCCCCTTGGAAGAGACGTGCAGGTCGCAGCAGCTTAACAAGACGGTTTAAATGCCCCTTGGAAGAGATGTGCAGGTCGCAGTAGCTTAACAAGATGGTTAAAATGCCCCTTGGAAGAGACGTGCAGGTCGCAGTAGCTTAACAAGACGGTTTAAATGCCCCTTGGAAGAGATGTGCAGGTCGCAGTAGCTTAACAAGACGGTTTAAATGCCCCTTGGAAGAGCAGTGTAGGTCGCAGTAGCTTAACAATACCGTTTAAATGCCCCTTGGAAGAGACGTGCAGGTCACAGTAGCTTAACAAGACGGATTAAATGCCCTTTGGAAGAGCGGTGAAGGTCACAGTAGCTTAACAAGACGGTTTAAATGCCCCTTGGAAGAGATGTGCAGGTCGCAGTAGCTTAACAAGACGGTTTAAATGCCCCTTGGAAGAGACGTGCAGGTGGCAGTAGCTTAACAAGACGGTTAAAATGCCACTTGGAAGAGACGTGCAGGTCGCAGTAGCTTAACAAGACGGTTTAAATGCCCCTTGTAAGAGAGGTGGAGGTCGCAGTAGCTTAACAAGACAGTTTAAATGCCCCTTGGAAGAGACGTGCAGGTCGCAGTAGCTTAACAAGACGGTTTAAATGCCCCTTGGAAGAGACGTGCAGGTCGCAGTAGCTTAACAAGACGTATAAAAGCCCCTTGGAAGAGCAGTGGAGGTCACAGTAGCTTAACAAGACGGTTAAAATGCCCTTTGGAAGAGATGTGCAGGTCGCAGTAGCTTAACAAGACGGTTTAAATGCCCCTTGGAAGAGACGTGCAGGTTGCAGCAGCTTAACAAGAAGGTTTAAATGCCTCTTGGAAGAGAGGTTAAGGTCGCAGGAGCTTAACAAGACAGTTTAAATGCCCCTTGGAAGAGACGTGCAGGTCGCAGTAGCTTAACAAGATGGTTTAAATGCCCCTTAGAAGAGACGTGCAGGTCGCAGTAGCTTAACAAGACGGTTTAAATGCCCCTTGCAAGAGACGTGCAGGTCGCAGTAGCTTAACAAGAGGGTTTAAATGCCCCTTAGAAGAGGCTTGCAGGTCGCAGTAGCTTACCAAGACGGTTTAAATGCCCCTTGGAAGAGACGTGCAGGTCGCAGTAGCTTAACAAGATGGTTTAAATGCCCCTTGGAAGAGCGGTGGAGGTCGCAGTAGCTTAACAAGACGGTCTAAATGCCCCTTGGAAAAGACATGCAGGTCGCAGTAGCTTAACAAGATGGTTTAAATGCCCCTTGGAAGACCGGTGGAGGTCACAGTAGCTTAACAAGACGGTTTAAATGCCCCTTGGAAAAGACATGCAGGTCGCAGTAGCTTAACAAGATGGTTTAAATGCCCCTTGGAAGAGATGTGCAGGTCGCAGTAGCTTAACAAGACGGTTAAAATGCACCTTGGAAGAGACGTGCAGGTCGCAGTAGCTTAACAAGAGGGTTTAAATGCCCCTTGGAAGAGACGTGCAGGTCGCAGCAGCTTAACAAGCTGGTTTAAATGCCCCTTGGAAGAGACGTGCAAGTCGCAGTAGCTTAAAAAGACGGTTTAAATGCCCCTTGCAAGAGGCTTGCAGGTCGCAGTAGCTAACCAAGACGGTTTAAATGCCCCTTGGAAGAGACGTGCAGTTCGCAGTAGCTTAACAAGATGGTTTAAATGCCCCTTGGAAGAGCGGTAGAGGTCACAGTAGCTTAACAAGACGGTTTAAATGCCCCTTCGAAAAGACATGCAGGTCGCAGTAGCTTAACAAGATGGTTTAAATGCCCCTCGGAAGAGATGTTCATGTCGCAGTAGCTTAACAAGACAGTTTGAATGCCCCTTGGAAGAGGCTTACAGGTCGCAGTTGCTTACCAAGACGGTTTAAATGCCCCTTGTAAGAGACGTGCAGGTCGCAGTAGCTTAACAAGACGGTTTAAATGCCACTTGGTAGAGACGTGCAGGTCACAGTAGCTTAACAAGACGGTTAAAATGCCCTTTGGAAGAGCGGTGAAGGTCGCAGTAGCTTAACAAGACAGTTAAAATGCCCCTTGGAAGAGATGTGCAGGTCACAGTAGCTTAACAAGACTGTTTAAATGCCCCTTGGAATAGACGTGTAGGTCGCAGTAGCTTAACAAGATGGTTTAAATGCCCCTTGGAAGAGACGTGCAGGTCGCAGAAGCTTAACCAGACGGTTTAAATGCCCCTTGGAAGAGAGGTGGAGGTCGCAGTAGCTTACCAAGACAGTTTAAATGCCACTTGGAAGAGACGTGCAGGTCGCAATAGCTTAACAAGACGGTTTAAATGCCCCTTGGAAGAGACATGCAGGTCGCAGTAGCTGAACAAGACGATTTAAATGCCCCTTGGAAGAGACGTGCAGTTCGCAGTAGCTTAACAAGAAGGTTTAAATGCCCCTTGGAAGAGATGAGCAGGTCGCAGTAGCTTAACAAGACGGTTTAAATGCCCCTTGGAAGAGGATTGCAGGTCGCAGTAGCTTACCAAGATGGTTTATATGCCCCTTGGAAGAGACGTGCAGGTTGCAGTAGCTTAACAAGACGTTTTAAATGCCCCTTGGAAGAGCGGTGGAGGTCGCCGTAGCTTAACAAGACGGTGTAAATACCCCTTGGAAGAGACATACTGGTCGCAGCAGCTTAACAAGACGGTTTAAATGCCCATTGGAAGAGACGTACAGGTCGCAGTAGCTTAACAAGACAGCTTAAATGCCCATTGGAAGAGACGTGCAGTTCGCAGTAGCTTAACAAGACGGTTTAAATGCCCCTTGGAAGAGACGTGCAGGTCGCAGTAGCTTAACAAGACGGATTAAATGCCCTTTGGAAGAGCGGTGAAGGTCGCAGTAGCTTAACAAGACGGTTTAAATGCCCCTTGGAAGAGACGTGCAGGTCGCAGCAGCTTAACAAGACGGTTTAAATGCCCCTTGGAAGAGACGTGCAGGTCGCAGTAGCTTAACAAGATGATTAAAATGCCCCTTGGAAGAGACGTGCAGGTCGCAGTAGCTTAACAAGACGGTTTAAATGCCCCTTGGAAGAGATGTGCAGGTCGCAGTAGCTTAAAAAGACCGTTTAAATGCACCTTGATAGAGACGTGCAGGTCACAGTAGCTTAACAAGACTGTTAAAATGCCATTTGGAAGAGCAGTGAAGGTCACAGTAGCTTAACAAGACGGTTTAAATGCCCCTTGGAAGAGATGTGCAGGTCGCAGTAGCTTAACAAGACGGTTTAAATGCCCCTTGGAAGAGACGTGCAGCTGGCAGTAGCTTAACAAGATGGTTAAAATGCCACTTAGAAGAGACGTGCAGGTCGCAGTAGCTTAACAAGACGGTTTAAATGCCCCTTGTAAGAGAGGTGGAGGTCGCAGTAGCTTAACAAGACAGTTTAAATGCCCCTTGGAAGAGACGTGCAGGTCGCAGTAGCTTAACAAGACGGTTTAAATGCCCCTTGGAAGAGACGTGCAGGACGCAGTAGCTTAACAAGACGGTTTAAATGCCCCTTGGAAGAGCAGTGGAGGTCACAGTAGCTTAACAAGACGGTTAAAATGCCCTTTGGAAGAGCGGTGAAGGTCGCAGTAGCTTAACAAGACGGTTTAAATGCCCCTTGGAAGAGATGTGCAGGTGGCAGTAGCTTAACAAGACGGTTTAAATGCCCCTTGGAAGAGACGTACAGGGCGCAGTAGCTTAACAAGATGGTTTAAATGCCTCTTGGAAGAGAGGTGGAGGTCGCAGGAGCTTAACAAGACAGTTTAAATGCCCCTTGGAAGAGACGTGCAGGTGGTAGTAGCTTAACAAGATGGTTTAAATGCCCCTTGGAAGAGACGTGCAGGTCGCAGTAGCTTAACAAGACGGTTTAAATGCCCCTTGCAAGAGACGTGCAGGTCACAGTAGCTTAACAAGAGGGTTTAAATGCCCCTTAGAAGAGGCTTGCAGGTCGCAGTAGCTTACCAAGACGGTTTAAATGCCCCTTGGAAGAGACATGCAAGTCGCAGTAGCTTAACAAGATGGTTTAAATGCCCCTTGGAAGAGCGGTGGAGGTCACAGTAGCTTAACAAGACGGTTTAAATGCCCCTTGGAAAAGACATGCAGGTCGCAGTAGCTTAACAAGATGGTTTAAATGCCCCTTGGAAGAGATGAGCAGGTCGCAGTACCTTAACAAGACGGTTTAAATGCCCCTTGGAAGAGGATTGCAGGTCGCAGGAGCTTACCAAGATGGATTAAATGCCCCTTGGAAGAGACGTGCAGGTCTCAGTAGCTTAACAAGACAGTTTAAATGCCCCTTGGAAGAGCAGTGGAGATCGCAGTAGCTTAACAAGACGGTTTAAATGCCCATTGGAAGAGACATACTGGTCGCAGCAGCTTAACAAGACGGTTTAAATGACCATTGGAAGAGACGTACAGGTCGCAGTAGCTTAACAAGATGGTTTAAATGCCCCTTGTAAGAGATGTGCAGGTCGCAGTAGCTTAACAAGATAGTTTAAATATCCCTAGGAAGAGACGTGCAGGTCGCAGTAGCTTAACAAGACAGTTTAAATACCCCTTGGAAGAGACGTGTAGTTCGCAGTAGCTTAACAAGACGGTTTAAATGCCCCTTGGAAGAGACGTGCAGCTCGCAGTAGCTTAACAAGACAATTTAAATGCCCCTTGGAAGAGACGTGCAGGCCGCAGTAGCTTAACAAGACGGTTTAAATGCCCCTTGGAAGAGACTTGCAGGTGGTAGTAGCTTAACAAGATGGTTTAAATGCCCCTTGGAAGAGACGTGCAGGTCGCAGTAGCTTAACAAGACGTATAAAAGCCCCTTGGAAGAGCAGTGGAGGTCACAGTAGCTTAACAAGACGGTTAAAATGCCCTTTGGAAGAGCGGTGAAGGTCGCAGTAGCTTAACAAGACGGTTTAAATGCCCCTTGGAAGAGATGTGCAGGTCGCAGTAGCTTAACAAGACGGTTTAAATGCCCCTTGGAAGAGACGTGCAGGTTGCAGTAGCTTAACAAGAAGGTTTAAATGCCTCTTGGAAGAGAGGTCAAGGTCGCAGGAGCTTAACAAGACAGTTTAAATGCCCCTTGGAAGAGACGTGCAGGTGGTAGTAGCTTAACAAAATGGTTTAAATGCCCCTTGGAAGAGACGTGCAGGTCGCAGTAGCTTAACAAGATGGTTTAAATGCCCCTTAGAAGAGACGTGCAGGTCGCAGTAGCTTAACAAGACGGTTTAAATGCCCCTTGCAAGAGACGTGCAGGTCGCAGTAGCTTAACAAGAGGGTTTAAATGCCCCTTAGAAGAGGCTTGCAGGTCGCAGTAGCTTACCAAGACGGTTTAAATGCCCCTTGGAAGAGACGTGCAGGTCGCAGTAGCTTAACAAGATGGTTTAAATGCCCCTTGGAAGAGCGGTGGAGGTCGCAGTAGCTTAACAAGACGGTCTAAATGCCCCTTGGAAAAGACATGCAGGTCGCAGTAGCTTAACAAGATGGTTTAAATGCCCCTTGGAAGACCGGTGGAGGTCACAGTAGCTTAACAAAACGGTTTAAATGCCCCTTGAAAAGACATGCAGGTCGCAGTAGCTTAACAAGATGGTTTAAATGCCCCTTGGAAGAGATGTGCAGGTCGCAGTAGCTTAACAAGACGGTTAAAATGCACCTTGGAAGAGACGTGCAGGTCGCAGTAGCTTAACAAGAGGGTTTAAATGCCCCTTGGAAGAGACGTGCAGGTCGCAGCAGCTTAACAAGCTGGTTTAAATGCCCCTTGGAAGAGACGTGCAAGTCGCAGTAGCTTAAAAAGACGGTTTAAATGCCCCTTGGAAGAGGCTTGCAGGTCGCAGTAGCTAACCAAGACGGTTTAAATGCCCCTTGGAAGAGACGTGCAGTTCGCAGTAGCTTAACAAGATGGTTTAAATGCCCCTTGGAAGAGCGGTAGAGGTCACAGTAGCTTAACAAGACGGTTTAAATGCCCCTTCGAAAAGACATGCAGGTCGCAGTAGCTTAACAAGATGGTTTAAATGCCCCTCGGAAGAGATGTTCATGTCGCAGTAGCTTAACAAGACAGTTTGAATGCCCCTTGGAAGAGGCTTACAGGTCGCAGTTGCTTACCAAGACGGTTTAAATGCCCCTTGTAAGAGACGTGCAGGTCGCAGTAGCTTAACAAGACGGTTTAAATGCCACTTGGTAGAGACGTGCAGGTCACAGTAGCTTAACAAGACGGTTAAAATGCCCTTTGGAAGAGCGGTGAAGGTCGCAGTAGCTTAACAAGACAGTTAAAATGCCCCTTGGAAGAGATGTGCAGGTCACAGTAGCTTAACAAGACTGTTTAAATGCCCCTTGGAATAGACGTGTAGGTCGCAGTAGCTTAACAAGATGGTTTAAATGCCCCTTGGAAGAGACGTGCAGGTCGCAGAAGCTTAACCAGACGGTTTAAATGCCCCTTGGAAGAGAGGTGGAGGTCGCAGTAGCTTACCAAGACAGTTTAAATGCCACTTGGAAGAGACGTGCAGGTCGCAATAGCTTAACAAGACGGTTTAAATGCCCCTTGGAAGAGACATGCAGGTCGCAGTAGCTGAACAAGACGATTTAAATGCCCCTTGGAAGAGACGTGCAGTTCGCAGTAGCTTAACAAGAAGGTTTAAATGCCCCTTGGAAGAGATGAGCAGGTCGCAGTAGCTTAACAAGACGGTTTAAATGCCCCTTGGAAGAGGATTGCAGGTCGCAGTAGCTTACCAAGATGGTTTATATGCCCCTTGGAAGAGACGTGCAGGTTGCAGTAGCTTAACAAGACGTTTTAAATGCCCTTTGGAAGAGCGGTGGAGGTCGCCGTAGCTTAACAAGACGGTGTAAATACCCCTTGGAAGAGACATACTGGTCGCAGCAGCTTAACAAGACGGTTTAAATGCCCATTGGAAGAGACGTACAGGTCGCAGTAGCTTAACAAGACAGCTTAAATGCCCATTGGAAGAGACGTGCAGTTCGCAGTAGCTTAACAAGACGGTTTAAATGCCCCTTGGAAGAGACGTGCAGGTCGCAGTAGCTTAACAAGACGGATTAAATGCCCTTTGGAAGAGCGGTGAAGGTCGCAGTAGCTTAACAAGACGGTTTAAATGCCCCTTGGAAGAGACGTGCAGGTCGCAGCAGCTTAACAAGACGGTTTAAATGCCCCTTGGAAGAGACGTGCAGGTCGCAGTAGCATAACAAGATGATTAAAATGCCCCTTGGAAGAGACGTGCAGGTCGCAGTAGCTTAACAAGACGGTTTAAATGCCCCTTGGAAGAGATGTGCAGGTCGCAGTAGCTTAAAAAGACCGTTTAAATGCACCTTGATAGAGACGTGCAGGTCACAGTAGCTTAACAAGACTGTTAAAATGCCATTTGGAAGAGCAGTGAAGGTCACAGTAGCTTAACAAGACGGTTTAAATGCCCCTTGGAAGAGATGTGCAGGTCGCAGTAGCTTAACAAGACGGTTTAAATGCCCCTTGGAAGAGACGTGCAGCTGGCAGTAGCTTAACAAGATGGTTAAAATGCCACTTGGAAGAGACGTGCAGGTCGCAGTAGCTTAACAAGACGGTTTAAATGCCCCTTGTAAGAGAGGTGGAGGTCGCAGTAGCTTAACAAGACAGTTTAAATGCCCCTTGGAAGAGACGTGCAGGTCGCAGTAGCTTAACAAGACGGTTTAAATGCCCCTTGGAAGAGACGTGCAGGACGCAGTAGCTTAACAAGACGGTTTAAATGCCCCTTGGAAGAGCAGTGGAGGTCACAGTAGCTTAACAAGACGGTTAAAATGCCCTTTGGAAGAGCGGTGAAGGTCGCAGTAGCTTAACAAGACGGTTTAAATGCCCCTTGGAAGAGATGTGCAGGTGGCAGTAGCTTAACAAGACGGTTTAAATGCCCCTTGGAAGAGACGTACACGGCGCAGTAGCTTAACAAGATGGTTTAAATGCCTCTTGGAAGAGAGGTGGAGGTCGCAGGAGCTTAACAAGACAGTTTAAATGCCCCTTGGAAGAGACGTGCAGGTGGTAGTAGCTTAACAAGATGGTTTAAATGCCCCTTGGAAGAGACGTGCAGGTCGCAGTAGCTTAACAAGACGGTTTAAATGCCCCTTGCAAGAGACGTGCAGGTCACAGTAGCTTAACAAGAGGGTTTAAATGCCCCTTAGAAGAGGCTTGCAGGTCGCAGTAGCTTACCAAGACGGTTTAAATGCCCCTTGGAAGAGACATGCAAGTCGCAGTAGCTTAACAAGATGGTTTAAATGCCCCTTGGAAGAGCGGTGGAGGTCACAGTAGCTTAACAAGACGGTTTAAATGCCCCTTGGAAAAGACATGCAGGTCGCAGTAGCTTAACAAGATGGTTTAAATGCCCCTTGGAAGAGATGAGCAGGTCGCAGTACCTTAACAAGACGGTTTAAATGCCCCTTGGAAGAGGATTGCAGGTCGCAGGAGCTTACCAAGATGGATTAAATGCCCCTTGGAAGAGACGTGCAGGTCTCAGTAGCTTAACAAGACAGTTTAAATGCCCCTTGGAAGAGCAGTGGAGATCGCAGTAGCTTAACAAGACGGTTTAAATGCCCATTGGAAGAGACATACTGGTCGCAGCAGCTTAACAAGACGGTTTAAATGACCATTGGAAGAGACGTACAGGTCGCAGTAGCTTAACAAGATGGTTTAAATGCCCCTTGTAAGAGATGTGCAGGTCACAGTAGCTTAACAAGATAGTTTAAATATCCCTAGGAAGAGACGTGCAGGTCGCAGTAGCTTAACAAGACAGTTTAAATGCCCCTTGGAAGAGACGTGTAGTTCGCAGTAGCTTAACAAGACGGTTTAAATGCCCCTTGGAAGAGACGTGCAGCTCGCAGTAGCTTAACAAGACAATTTAAATGCCCCTTGGAAGAGACGTGCAGGTCGCAGTAGCTTAACAAGACGGTTTAAATGCCCCTTGGAAGAGACTTGCAGGTGGTAGTAGCTTAACAAGATGGTTTAAATGCCCCTTGGAAGAGACGTGCAGGTCGCAGTAGCTTAACAAGACGGTTTAAATGCCCCTTAGAAGAGACGTGCAGGTCACAGTAGCTTAACAAGACGGTTTAAATGACCCTTGCAAGAGACGTGCAGGTCGCAGTAGCTTAACAAGAGGGTTTAAATGCCCCTTAGAAGAGGCTTGCAGGTCGCAGTAGCTTACCAAGACGGTTTAAATGCCCCTTGGAAGAGACGTGCAAGTCGCAGTAGCTTAACAAGATGGTTTAAATGCCCCTTGGAAGAGCGGTGGAGGTCACAGTAGCTTAACAAGACGGTTTAAATGCCCCTTGGAAAAGACATGCAGGTCGCAGTAGCTTAACAAGATGGTTTAAATGCCCCTTGGAAGAGATGAGCAGGTCGCAGTAGCTTAACAAGACGGTTTAAATGCCCCTTGGAAGAGGATTGCAGGTCGCAGTAGCTTACCAAGATGGATTAAATGCCCCTTGGAAGAGACGTGCAGGTCGCAGTAGCTTAACAAGACGGTTTAAATGCCCCTTGGAAGAGAGTTGGAGGTCGCAGTAGCTTAACAAGACGGTTTAAATGCCCCTTGGAAGAGACATACTGGTCGCAGCAGCTTAACAAGACGGTTTAAATGCCCATTGGAAGAGACATACATTTCGCAGTAGCTTAACAAGATGGTTTAAATGCCCCTTGTAAGAGACGTGCAGGTCGCAGTAGCTTAACAAGATAGTTTAAATATCCCTAGGAAGAGACGTGCAGGTCGCAGTAGCTTAACAAGACAGTTTAAATGCCCCTTGGAAGAGACGTGTAGTTCGCAGTAGCTTAACAAGACAGTTTAAATGCCCCTTGGAAGAGACGTGCAGCTCGCAGTAGCTTAACAAGACAGTTTAAATGCCCCTTGGAAGAGACGTGCAGGTCGCAGTAGCTTAACAAGATGGTTTAAATGCCCCTTGGAAGAGACGTGCAGGTCACAGTAGCTTAACAAGACGGTTTAAATGCCCCTTGGAAGAGGCTTCCAGTTCGCAGTAGCTTACCAAGACGGATTAAATGCCCCTTGGAAGAGACATGCAGGTCGCAGTAGCTTAACAAGACAGTTTAAATGCCCCTTGGAAGAGCAGTGGAAATCGCAGTAGCTTAACAAGACGGTTTAAATGCCCCTTGCTAGAGCGGTGGAGGTCGCAGTGGCTTAACAAGACGGTTTACATGCCCCTTGGAAGAGACATACAGGTCACAGCAGCTTAACAAGACGGTTTAAATGCCCCTTGCTAGAGCGGTGGAGGTCGCAGTGGCTTAACAAGACGGTTTACATGCCCCTTGGAAGAGACATACAGGTCACAGCAGCTTAACAAGACGGTTTAAATGCCCATTGGAAGAGACGTACAGGTCGCAGTAGCTTAACAAGATGGTTTAAATGCCCCTTGGAAGAGACGTGCAGGTCGCAGTAGCTTAACAAGACGGTTTAATTGCCCCTTGGAAGAAACGTGCAGGTCGCAGTAACTTAACAAGACAGTTTAAATGCCCCTTGGAAGAGCAGTGGAGATCGCAGTAGCTTAACAAGACGGTTTAAATGCCCCTTGGTAGAAACGTGCAGGTCACAGTAGCTTAACAAGACGGTTAAAATGCCCTTTGGAAGAGCGGAGAAGGTCGCAGTAGCTTAACAAGACGGTTTAAATTCCCCTTGGAAGAGATGTGCAGGTCGCAGTAGCTTAACAAGACGGTTTAAATGCCCCTTGGAAGAGACGTGCAGGAAGCAGTAGCTTAACAAGATGGTTTAAATGCCCCTTGGTAGAGACGTGCAGGTCGCAGTAGCTTAACAAGACGGTTTAAATGCCCCTTGGTAGAGCGGTGGAGGTCGCAGTGGCTTAACAAGACGGTTTACATGCCCCTTCGAAGAGACATACAGGTCACAGCAGCTTAACAAAACGTTTTAAATGCCCATTGGAAGAGACGTACAGGTCGCAGTATCTTAACAAGATGGTTTAAATGCCCCTTTTAAGAGACGTGCAGGTCGCAGTAGCTTAACAAGGCGGTTTAAATGCCCCTTGGAAGAGACGTGCAGGTCGCAGTAGCTTAACAAGACAGTTTAAATGCCCCTTGGAAGAGCAGTGGAGGTCGCAGTAGCTTAACAAGACGGTTTAAATGCCCCTTGGTAGAGACGTGCAGGTCACAGTAGCTTAACAAGACGTTTAAAATGCCCTTTGGAAGAGCGGTGAAGGTCGCAGTAGCTTAACAAGACGGTTTAAATGCCCCTTGGAAGAGATGTGCAGGTCGCAGTAGCTTAACAAGACGGTTTAAATGCCCCTTGGAAGAGACGTGCAGGTCGCAGTAGCTTAACAAGAAGGTTTAAATGCCCCTTGGAAGAGATGAGCAGGTCGCAGTAGCTTAACAAGACGGTTTAAATGCCCCTTGGAAGAGGATTGCAGGTCGCAGTAGCTTACCAAGATGGTTTAAATGCCCCTTGGAAGAGCGGTGGAGGTCGCAGTAGCTTAACAAGACGGTTTAAATGCCCCTTGGAAGACACATGCTGGTAGCAGCAGCTTAACAAGACGGTTTAAATGCCCATTGGAAGAGACGTACAGGTGACAGTAGCTTAACAAGACAGCTTAAATGCCCATTGGAAGAGACGTGCAGGTCGCAGTAGCTTAACAAGACGGATTAAATGCCCTTTGGAAGAGCGGTGAAGGTCGCAGTAGCTTAACAAGACGGTTTAAATGCCCCTTGGAAGAGACGTGCAGGTCGCAGCAGCTTAACAAGACGGTTTAAATGCCCCTTGGAAGAGACGTGCAGGTCGCAGTAGCTTAACAAGATGGTTAAAATGCCCCTTGGAAGAGACGTGCAGGTCGCAGTAGCTTAACAAGACGGTTTAAATGCCCCTTGGAAGAGATGTGCAGGTCGCAGTAGCTTAACAAGACGGTTTAAATGCCCCTTGGAAGAGCAGTGTAGGTCGCAGTAGCTTAACAATACCGTTTAAATGCCCCTTGGAAGAGACGTGCAGGTCACAGTAGCATAACAAGACTGTTAAAATGCCCTTTGGAAGAGCGGTGAAGGTCACAGTAGCTTAACAAGACGGTTTAAATGCCCCTTGGAAGAGATGTGCAGGTCGCAGTAGCTTAACAAGACGGTTTAAATGCCCCTTGGAAGAGACGTGCAGGTGGCAGTAGCTTAACAAGACGGTTAAAATGCCACTTGGAAGAGACGTGCAGGTCGCAGTAGCTTAACAAGACGGTTTAAATGCCCCTTGTAAGAGAGGTGGAGGTCGCAGTAGCTTAACAAGACAGTTTAAATGCCCCTTGGAAGAGACATGCAGGTCGCAGTAGCTTAACAAGACGGTTTAAATGCCCCTTGGAAGAGACATGCAGGTCGCAGTAGCTTAACAAGACGTATAAAAGCCCCTTGGAAGAGCAGTGGAGGTCACAGTAGCTTAACAAGACGGTTAAAATGCCCTTTGGAAGAGCGGTGAAGGTCGCAGTAGCTTAACAAGACGGTTTAAATGCCCCTTGGAAGAGATGTGCAGGTCGCAGTAGCTTAACAAGACGGTTTAAATGCCCCTTGGAAGAGACGTGCAGGTTGCAGTAGCTTAACAAGAAGGTTTAAATGCCTCTTGGAAGAGAGGTCAAGGTCGCAGGAGCTTAACAAGACAGTTTAAATGCCCCTTGGAAGAGACGTGCAGGTGGTAGTAGCTTAACAAAATGGTTTAAATGCCCCTTGGAAGAGACGTGCAGGTCGCAGTAGCTTAACAAGATGGTTTAAATGCCCCTTAGAAGAGACGTGCAGGTCGCAGTAGCTTAACAAGACGGTTTAAATGCCCCTTGCAAGAGACGTGCAGGTCGCAGTAGCTTAACACGAGGGTTTAAATGCCCCTTAGAAGAGGCTTGCAGGTCGCAGTAGCTTACCAAGACGGTTTAAATGCCCCTTGGAAGAGACGTGCAGGTCGCAGTAGCTTAACAAGATGGTTTAAATGCCCCTTGGAAGAGCGGTGGAGGTCGCAGTAGCTTAACAAGACGGTTTAAATGCCCCTTGGAAAAGACATGCAGGTCGCAGTAGCTTAACAAGATGGTTTAAATGCCCCTTGGAAGACCGGTGGAGGTCACAGTAGCTTAACAAGATGGTTTAAATGCCCCTTGGAAAAGACATGCAGGTCGCAGTAGCTTAACAAGATGGTTTAAATGCCGCTTGGAAGAGATGTGCAGGTCGCAGTAGCTTAACAAGACGGTTAAAATGCACCTTGGAAGAGACGTGCAGGTCGCAGTAGCTTAACAAGAGGGTTTAAATGCCCCTTGGAAGAGACGTGCAGGTCGCAGCAGCTTAACAAGCTGGTTTAAATGCCCCTTGGAAGAGACGTGCAAGTCGCAGTAGCTTAAAAAGACGGTTTAAATGCCCCTTGCAAGAGTCTTGCAGGTCGCAGTAGCTAACCAAGACGGTTTAAATGCCCCTTGGAAGAGACGTGCAGTTCGCAGTAGCTTAACAAGATGGTTTAAATGCCCCTTGGAAGAGCGGTAGAGGTCACAGTAGCTTAACAAGACGGTTTAAATGCCCCTTGGAAAAGACATGCAGGTCGCAGTAGCTTAACAAGATGGTTTAAATGCCCCTCGGAAGAGATGTTCATGTCGCAGTAGCTTAACAAGACAGTTTGAATGCCCCTTGGAAGAGGCTTACAGGTCGCAGTTGCTTACCAAGACGGTTTAAATGCCCCTTGTAAGAGACGTGCAGGTCGCAGTATCTTATCAAGAGAGTTTAAATGCCCCTTGGAAGAGACGTGCAGGTCGCATTAGCTTAAGAAGACGGATTAAATGCCCCTTGGAAGAGCAGTGGAGGTCGCAGTAGCTTAACAAGACGGTTTAAATGCCAGTTGGTAGAGACGTGCAGGTCACAGTAGCTTAACAAGACGGTTAAAATGCCCTTTGGAAGAGCGGTGAAGGTCGCAGTAGCTTAACAAGACAGTTAAAATGCCCCTTGGAAGAGATGTGCAGGTCACAGTAGCTTAACAAGACTGTTTAAATGCCCCTTGGAATAGACGTGCAGGTCGCAGTAGCTTAACAAGATGGTTTAAATGCCCCTTGGAAGAGACGTGCAGGTCGCAGAAGCTTAACCAGACGGTTTAAATGCCCCTTGGAAGAGAGGTGCAGGTCGCAGTAGCTTACCAAGACAGTTTAAATGCCACTTGGAAGAGACGTGCAGGTCGCAATAGCTTAACAAGACGGTTTAAATGCCCCTTGGAAGAGACATGCAGGTCGCAGTAGCTGAACAAGACGATTTAAATGCCCCTTGGAAGAGACGTGCAGGTCGCAGTAGCTTAACAAGAAGGTTTAAATGCCCCTTGGAAGAGATGAGCAGTTCGCAGTAGCTTAACAAGACGGTTTAAATGCCCCTTGGAAGAGGATTGCAGGTCGCAGTAGCTTACCAAGATGGTTTATATGCCCCTTGGAAGAGACGTGCAGGTCGCAGTAGCTTAACAAGACGTTTTAAATGCCCCTTGGAAGAGCGGTGGAGGTCGCCGTAGCTTAACAAGACGGTTTAAATACCCCTTGGAAGAGACATACTGGTCGCATCAGCTTAACAAGACGGTTTAAATGCCCATTGGAAGAGACGTACAGGTCGCAGTAGCTTAACAAGACAGCTTAAATGCCCATTGGAAGAGACGTGCAGTTCGCAGTAGCTTAACAAGACGGTTTAAATGCCCCTTGGAAGAGACGTGCAGGTCGCAGTAGCTTAACAAGACGGATAAAATGCCCTTTGGAAGAGCGGTGAAGGTCGCAGTAGCTTAACAAGACGGTTTAAATGCCCCTTGGAAGAGACGTGCAGGTCGCAGCAGCTTAACAAGACGGTTTAGATGCCCCTTGGAAGAGACGTGCAGGTCGCAGTAGCTTAACAAGATGATTAAAATGCCCCTTGGTAGAGACGTGCAGGTCGCAGTAGCTTAACAAGACGGTTTAAATGCCCCTTGGAAGAGATGTGCAGGTCGCAGTAGCTTAAAAAGACCGTTTAAATGCACCTTGATAGAGACGTGCAGGTCACAGTAGCTTAACAAGACTGTTAAAATGCCATTTGGAAGAGCGGTGAAGGTCACAGTAGCTTAACAAGACGGTTTAAATGCCCCTTGGAAGAGATGTGCAGGTCGCAGTAGCTTAACAAGACGGTTTAAATGCCCCTTGGAAGAGACGTGCAGCTGGCAGTAGCTTAACAAGATGGTTAAAATGCCACTTGGAAGAGACGTGCAGGTCGCAGTAGCTTAACAAGACGGTTTAAATGCCCCTTGGAAGAGAGGTGGAGGTCGCAGTAGCTTAACAAGACAGTTTAAATGCCCCTTGGAAGAGACGTGCAGGTCGCAGTAGATTAACAAGACGGTTTAAATGCCCCTTGGAAGAGACGTGCAGGACGCAGTAGCTTAACAAGACGGTTTAAATGCCCCTTGGAAGAGCAGTGGAGGTCACAGTAGCTTAACAAGACGGTTAAAATGCCCTTTGGAAGAGCGGTGAAGGTCGCAGTAGCTTAACAAGACGGTTTAAATGCCCCTTGGAAGAGATGTGCAGGTCGCAGTAGCTTAACAAGATGGTTTAAATGCCCCTTGGAAGAGACGTACAGGGCGCAGTAGCTTAACAAGATGGTTTAAATGCCTCTTGGAAGAGAGGTGGAGGTCGCAGGAGCTTAACAAGACAGTTTAAATGCCCCTTGGAAGAGACGTGCAGGTGGTAGTAGCTTAACAAGATGGTTTAAATGCCCCTTGGAAGAGACGTGCAGGTCGCAGTAGCTTAACAAGACGGTTTAAATGCCCCTTGCAAGAGACGTGCAGGTCACAGTAGCTTAACAAGAGGGTTTAAATGCCCCTTAGAAGAGGCTTGCAGGTCGCAGTAGCTTACCAAGACGGTTTAAATGCCCCTTGGAAGAGACATTCAAGTCGCAGTAGCTTAACAAGATGGTTTAAATGCCCCTTGGAAGAGCAGTGGAGGTCACAGTAGCTTAACAAGACGGTTTAAATGCCCCTTGGAAAAGACATGCAGGTCGCAGTAGCTTAACAAGATGGTTTAAATGCCCCTTGGAAGAGATGAGCAGGTCGCAGTAGCTTAACAAGACGGTTTAAATGACCCTTGGAAGAGGATTGCAGGTCGCAGTAGCTTACCAAGATGGATTAAATGCCCCTTGGAATAGACGTGCAGGTCTCAGTAGCTTAACAAGACAGTTTAAATGCCCCTTGGAAGAGCAGTGGAGATTGCAGTAGCTTAACAAGACGGTTTAAATGCCCATTGGAAGAGACATACTGGTCGCAGCAGCTTAACAAGACGGTTTAAATGACCATTGGAAGAGACGTACAGGTCGCAGTAGCTTAACAAGATGGTTTAAATGCCCCTTGTAAGAGACGTGCAGGTCGCAGCAGCTTAACAAGATAGTTTAAATATCCCTAGGAAGAGACGTGCAGGTCGCAGTAGCTTAACAAGACAGTGTAAATGCCCCTTGGAAGAGACGTGTAATTCGCAGTAGCTTAACAAGACGGTTTAAATGCCCCTTGGAAGAGACGTGCAGCTCGCAGTAGCTTAACAAGACAATTTAAATGCCCCTTGGAAGAGACGTGCAGGTCGCAGTAGCTTAACAAGACGGTTTAAATGCCCCTTGGAAGAGACTTGCAGGTGGTAGTAGCTTAACAAGATGGTTTAAATGCCCCTTGGAAGAGACGTGCAGGTCGCAGTAGCTTAACAAGACGGTTTAAATGCCCCTTGCAAGAGACGTGCAGGTCGCAGTAGCTTAACAAGAGGGTTTAAATGCCCCTTAGAAGAGGCTTGCAGGTCGCAGTAGCTTACCAAGACGGTTTAAATGCCCCTTGGAAGAGACGTGCAAGTCGCAGTAGCTTAACAAGATGGTTTAAATGCCCCTTGGAAGAGCGGTGGAGGTCACAGTAGCTTAACAAGACGGTTTAAATGCCCCTTGGAAAAGACATGCAGGTCGCAGTAGCTTAACAAGATGGTTTAAATGCCCCTTGGAAGAGATGAGCAGGTCGCAGTAGCTTAACAAGACGGTTTAAATGCCCCTTGGAAGAGGATTGCAGGTCACAGTAGCTTACCAAGATGGATTAAATGCCCCTTGGAAGAGACGTGCAGGTCGCAGTAGCTTAACAAGACGGTTTAAATGCCCCTTGGAAGAGAGTTGGAGGTCGCAGTAGCTTAACAAGACGGTTTAAATGCCCCTTGGAAGAGACATACTGGTCGCAGCAGCTTAACAAGACGTTTTAAATGCCCATTGGAAGAGACATACATTTCGCAGTAGCTTAACAAGATGGTTTAAATGCCCCTTGTAAGAGACGTGCAGGTCGCAGTAGCTTAACAAGATAGTTTAAATATCCCTAGGAAGAGACGTGCAGGTCGCAGTAGCTTAACAAGACAGTTTAAATGCCGCTTGGAAGAGACGTGTAGTTCGCAGTAGCTTAACAAGACGGTTTAAATGCCCCTTGGAAGAGACGTGCAGCTCGCAGTAGCTTAACAAGACAGTTTAAATGCCCCTTGGAAGAGACGTGCAGGTCGCAGTAGCTTAACAAGATGGTTTAAATGCCCCTTGGAAGAGACGTGCAGGTCACAGTAGCTTAACAAGACGGTTTAAATGCCCCTTGGAAGAGGCTTCCAGGTCGCAGTAGCTTACCAAGACGGATTAAATGCCCCTTGGAAGAGACGTGCAGGTCGCAGTAGCTTAACAAGACAGTTTAAATGCCCCTTGGAAGAGCAGTGGAAATCGCAGTAGCTTAACAAGACGGTTTAAATGCCACTTGGTAGAGACGTGCAGGTCGCAGTAGCTTAACAAGACGGTTTAAATGCCCCTTGCTAGAGCGGTGGAGGTCGCAGTGGCTTAACAAGACGGTTTACATGCCCCTTGGAAGAGACATACAGGTCACAGCAGCTTAACAAGAAGGTTTAAATGCCCCTTGCTAGAGCGGTGGAGGTCGCAGTGGCTTAACAAGACGGTTTACATGCCCCTTGGAAGAGACATACAGGTCACAGCAGCTTAACAAGACGGTTTAAATGCCCATTGGAAGAGACGTACAGGTCGCAGTAGCTTAACAAGATGGTTTAAATGCCCCTTGGAAGAGACGTGCAGGTCGCAGTAGCTTAACAAGACGGTTTAATTGCCCCTTGGAAGAAACGTGCAGGTCGCAGTAACTTAACAAGACAGTTTAAATGCCCCTTGGAAGAGCAGTGGAGATCGCAGTAGCTTAACAAGACGGTTTAAATGCCCCTTGGTAGAAACGTGCAGGTCACAGTAGCTTAACAAGACGGTTAAAATGCCCTTTGGAAGAGCGGAGAAGGTCGCAGTAGCTTAACAAGACCGTTTAATTGCACCTTGGTAGAGACGTGCAGGTCACAGTAGCATAACAAGACTGTTAAAATGCCCTTTGGAAGAGCGGTGAAAGTCACAGTAGCTTAACAAGACGGTTTAAATGCCCCTTGGAAGAGATGTGCAGGTCGCAGTAGCTTAACAAGACGGTTTAAATGCCCCTTGGAAGAGACGTGCAGGTGGCAGTAGCTTAACAAGACGGATAAAATCCCACTTGGAAGTGACGTGCAGGTCGCAGTAGCTTAACAAGACGGTTTAAATGCCCCTTGTAAGAGAGGTGGAGGTCGCAGTAGCTTAACAAGACTGTTTAAATGCCCCTTGGAAGAGACGTGCAGGTCGCAGTAGCTTAACAAGACGGTTTAAATGCCCTTGGAAGAGACGTGCAGGTCGCAGTAGCTTAACAAGACGGTTTAAATGCCCCTTGGAAGAGCAGTGGAGGTCACAGTAGCTTAACAAGACGGTTAAAATGCCCTTTGGAAGAGCGGTGAAGGTCGCAGTAGCTTAACAAGACGGTTTAAATGCCCCTTGGAAGAGATGTGCAGGTCGAAGTAGCTTAACAAGACGGTTTAAATGCCCCTTGGAAGAGACGTGCAGGTGGCAGTAGCTTAACAAGAAGGTTTAAATGCCTCTTGGAAGAGAGGTCGAGGTCGCAGGAGCTTAACAAGACAGTTTAAATGCCCCTTGGAAGAGACGTGCAGGTGGTAGTAGCTTAACAAGATGGTTTAAATGCCCCTTGGAAGAGACGTGCAGGTCGCAGTAGCTTAACAAGACGGTTTAAATGCCCCTTAGAAGAGACGTGCAGGTCGCAGTAGCTTAACAAGACGGTTTAAATGCCCCTTGCAAGAGACGTGCAGGTCGCAGTAGCTTAACAAGAGGGTTTAAATGCCCCTTAGAAGAGGCTTGCAGGTCGCAGTAGCTTACCAAGACGGTTTAAATGCCCCTTGGAAGAGCGGTGGAGGTCGCAGTAGCTTAACAAGACGGTTTAAATTCCCCTTGTAAGACACATGCTGGTCGCAGCAGCTTAACAAGACGGTTTAAATGCCCATTGGAAGAGACGTACAGGTCACAGTAGCTTAACAAGACAGCTTAAATGCCCCTTGGAAGAGACGTGCAGTTCGCAGTAGCTTAACAAGACGGTTTAAATGCCCCTTGGAAGAGACGTGCAGGTAGCAGCAGCTTAACAAGACGGTTTAAATGCCCCTTGTAAGAGATGTGCAGGTCGCAGTAGCTTAACAAGATGGTTAAAATGCCCCTTGGAAGAGACGTGCAGGTCGCAGAAGCTTAACAAGACGGTTTAAATGCCCCTTGGAAGAGATGTGCAGGTCGCAGTAGCTTAACAAGACGGTTTAAATGCCCCTTGGAAGAGCAGTGGAGGTCGCAGTAGCTTAACAAGACCGTTTAATTGCACCTTGGTAGAGACGTGCAGGTCACAGTAGCATAACAAGACTGTTAAAATGCCCTTTGGAAGAGCGGTGAAGGTCACAATAGCTTAACAAGACAGTTTAAATGCCCCTTGGAAGAGATGTGCAGGTCGCAGTAGCTTAACAAGATGGTTTAATTGCCCCTTGGAAGAGACGTGCAGGTGGCAGTAGCTTAACAAGACGGATAAAATGCCACTTGGAAGAGACGTGCAGGTCGCAGTAGCTTAACAAAACGGTTTAAATGCCCCTTGTAAGAGAGGTGGAGGTCGCAGTAGCTTAACAAGACTGTTTAAATGCCCCTTGGAAGAGACGTGCAGGTCGCAGTAGCTTAACAAGACGGTTTAAATGCCCCTTGGAAGAGACGTGCAGGTCGCAGTAGCTTAACAAGACGGTTTAAATGCCCCTTGGAAGAGCAGTGGATGTCACAGTAGCTTAACAAGACGGTTAAAATGCCCTTTGGAAGAGCGGTGAAGGTCGCAGTAGCTTAACAAGACGGTTTAAATGCCCCTTGGAAGAGATGTGCAGGTCGCAGTAGCTTAACAAGACGGTTTAAATGCCCCTTGGAAGAGACGTGCAGGTTGCAGTAGCTTAACAAGAAGGTTTAAATGCCTCTTGGAAGAGAGGTCGAGGTCGCAGGAGCTTAACAAGACAGTTTAAATGCCCCTTGGAAGAGACGTGCAGGTGGTATTAGCTTAACAAGATGGTTTAAATGCCCCTTGGAAGAGACGTGCAGGTCGCAGTAGCTTAACAAGACGGTTTAAATGCCCCTTAGAAGAGACGTGCATGTCGCAGTAGCTTAACAAGACGGTTAAATGCCCCTTGCAAGAGACGTGCAGATCGCAGTAGCTTAACAAGAGGGTTTAAATGCCCCTTAGAAGAGGCTTGCAGGTCGCAGTAGCTTACCAAGACGGTTTAAATGCCCCTTGGAAGAGACGTGCAGGTCGCAGTAGCTTAACAAGATGGTTTAAATGCCCCTTGGAAGAGCGGTGGAGGTCGCAGTAGCTTAACAAGACGGTTTAAATGCCCCTTGGAAAAGACATGCAGGTCGCAGTAGCTTAACAAGATGGTTTAAATGCCCCTTGGAAGAGATGTGCAGGTCGCAGTATCTTAACAAGACGGTTTAAATGCACCTTGGAAGAGACGTGCAGGTCGCAGTAGCTTAACAAGAGGGTTTAAATGCCGTTTGGAAGAGACGTGCAGGTCGCAGCAGCTTAACAAGCTGGTTTAAATGCCCCTTGGAAGAGACGTGCAAGTCGCAGTAGCTTTCAAAGACGGTTTAAATGCCCCTTGGAAGAGACGTGCAGGTTGCTGTAGCTTAACAAGACGGTTTAAATGCCCCTTGGAAGTGACGTGCAGGTCGCAGTAGCTTAACAAGACGGTTTAAATGCCCCTTGGAAGAGACGTGCAGGTCGCAGAAGCTTAACAAGACGGATTAAATGCCCCTTGCAAGAGACGTGCAGGTCGCAGTAGCTTAACAAGAGGGTTTAAATGCCCCTTAGAAGAGGCTTTCAGGTCGCAGTAGCTAACCAAGACGGTTTAAATGCCCCTTGGAAGAGACATGCAGGTCGAAGTAGCTTAACAAGACGGTTTAAATGCCCCTTGGAAGAGACGTGCAGGTCGCAGTAGCTTAAGAAGACAGTTTAATTGCCCCTTGGAAGAGACGTGCAGGTCGCATTAGCTTAAGAAGACGGACTAAATGCCCTTTGGAAGAGCAGTGGAGGTCGCAGTAGCTTAACAAGACGGTTTAAATGCCCCTTGGTAGAGACGTGCAGGTCACAGTAGCTTAACAAGACGGTTAAAATGCCCTTTGGAAGAGCGGTGAAGGTCGCAGTAGCTTAACAAGACAGTTAAAATGCCCCTTGGAAGAGATGTGCAGGTCACAGTAGCTTAACAAGACTGTTTAAATGCCCCTTGGAATAGACGTGCAGGTCGCAGTAGCTTAACAAGATGGTTTAAATGCCCCTTGGAAGAGACGTGCAGGTCACAATAGCTTAACAAGACGGTTTAAATGCCCCTTGGAAGAGACATGCAGGTCGCAGTAGCTTAACAAGATGGTTCAAATGCCCCTTGGAAGAGACGTGCAGGTCGCAGTAGCTTAACAAGAAGGTTTAAATGCCCCTTGGAAGAGATGAGCAGGTCGCAGTAGCTTAACAAGACGGTATAAATGCCCCTTGGAAGAGGATTGCAGGTCGCAGTAGCTTACCAAGATGGTTTAAATGCCCCTTTGAAGAGACGTGCAGGTCGCAGTAGCTTAACAAGACGGTTTAAATGCCCCTTGGAAGAGACATACTGGTCGCAGCAGCTTAACAAGACGGTTTAAATGCCCATTGGAAGAGACGTACAGGTCGCAGTAGCTTAACAAGACAGCTTAAATGCCCATTGGAAGAGACGTGCAGTTCGCAGTAGCTTAACAAGACGGTTTAAATGCACCTTGGAAGAGATGTGCAGGTCGCAGTAGCTTAACAAGACAGTTAAAATGCCCCTTGGAAGAGATGTGCAGGTCACAGTAGCTTAACAAGACTGTTTAAATGCCCCTTGGAATAGACGTGCAGGTCGCAGTAGCTTAACAAGACGGTTTAAATGCCCCTTGGAAGAGACATGCAGGTCGCAGTAGCTTAACAAGATGGTTTAACTGCCCCTTGGAAGAGACGTGCAGGTCGCAGTAGCTTAACAAGAAGGTTTAAATGCCCCTTGGAAGAGATGAGCAGGTCGCAGTAGCTTAACAAGACGGTTTAAATGCCCCTTGGAAGAGGATTGCAGGTCGCAGTAGCTTACCAAGATGGTTTAAATGCCCCTTTGAAGAGACGTGCAGGTCGCAGTAGCTTAACAAGACGGTTTAAATGCCCCTTGGAAGAGCGGTGGAGGTCGCAGTAGCTTAACAAGACGGTTTAAATGCCACTTGGAAGAGACATACTGGTCGCAGCAGCTTAACAAGACGGTTTAAATGCCCATTGGAAGAGACGTACAGGTCGCAGTAGCTTAACAAGACAGCTTAAATGCCCATTGGAAGAGACGTGCAGTTCGCAGTAGCTTAACAAGACGGTTTAAATGCACCTTGGAAGAGACGTGCAGGTCGCAGTAGCTTAACAAGACGGATTAAATGCCCTTTGGAAGAGCGGTGAAGGTCGCAGTAGCTTAACAAGACGGTTTAAATGCCCCTTGGAGGAGACGTGCAGGTCGCAGCAGCTTAACAAGACGGTTTAAATGCCCCTTGGAAGAGAAGTGCAGGTCACAGTAGCTTAACAAGATGATTAAAATGCCCCTTGGAAGAGACGTGCAGGTCGCAGTAGCTTAACAAGACGGTTTAAATGCCCCTTGGAAGAGATGTGCAGGTCGCAGTAGCTTAACAAGACCGTTTAAATGCACCTTGGTAGAGACGTGTAGGTCACAGTAGCTTAACAAGACTGTTAAAATGCCCTTTGGAAGAGCGGTGAAGGTCACAGCAGCTTAACAAGACGGTTTAAATGCCCCTTGGAAGAGATGTGCAGGTCGCAGTAGCTTAACAAGACGGTTTAAATGCCCCTTGGAAGAGACGTGCAGCTGGCAGTAGCTTAACAAGACGTTTAAAATGCCACTTGGAAGAGACGTGCAGGTCGCAGTAGCTTAACAAGACGGTTTAAATGCCCCTTGTAAGAGAGGTGGAGGTCGCAGTAGCTTAACAAGACAGTTTAAATGCCCCTTGGAAGAGACGTGCAGGTCGCAGTAGCTTAACAAGACGGTTTAAATGCCCCTTGGAAGAGACGTGCAGGTCGCAGTAGCTTAACAAGACGGTTTAAATGCCCCTTGGAAGAGCAGTGGAGGTCACAGTAGCTTAACAAGACGGTTAAAATGCCCTTTGGAATAGCGGTGAAGGTCGCAGTAGCTTAACAAGACGGTTTAAATGCCCCTTGTAAGAGACGTACAGGTCGCAATAGCTTAACAAGATGGTTTAAATGCCTCTTGGAAGAGAGGTGGAGGTCGCAGGAGCTTAACAAGACAGTTTAAATGCCCCTTGGAAGAGACGTGCAGGTGGTAGTAGCTTAACAAGATGGTTTAAATGCCCCTTGGAAGAGACGTGCAGGTCGCAGTAGCTTAACAAGACGGTTTAAATGCCCCTTAGAAGAGACGTGCAGGTCGCAGTAGCTTAACAAGACGGTTTAAATGCCCCTTGCAAGAGACGTGCAGGTCGCAGTAGCTTAACAAGAGGGTTTAAATGCCCCTTAGAAGAGGCTTGCAGGTCGCAGTAGCTTACCAAGACGGTTTAAATGCCCCTTGGAAGAGACGTGCAACTCGCAGTAGCTTAACAAGATGGTTTAAATGCCCCTTGGAAGAGCGGTGGAGGTCACAGTAGCTTAACAAGACGGTTTAAATGCCCCTTGGAAAAGACATGCAGGTCGCAGTAGCTTAACAAACGGTTTAAATGCCCCTTGGAAGATGATTGCAGGACGCAGTAGCTTACCAAGATGGATTAAATGCCCCTTGGAAGAGACGTGCAGGTCGCAGTAGCTTAACAAGACGGTTTAAATGCCCCTTGGAAGAGCGGTGGAGGTCGCAGTAGCTTAACAAGACGGTTTAAATGCCCCTTGGAAGAGACATACTGGTCGCAGCAGCTTAACAAGATGGTTTAAATGCCCATTGGAAGAGACGTACAGGTCGCAGTAGCTTAACAAGATGGTTTAAATGCCCCTTGTAAGAGACGTGCAGGTCGCAGTAGCTTAACAAGATAGTTTAAATATCCCTAGGAAGAGACGTGCAGGTTGCAGTAGCTTAACAAGACAGTTTAAATGCCCCTTGGAAGAGACGTGTAGTTCTCAGTAGCTTAACAAGACGGTTTAAATGCCCCTTGGAAGAGACGTGCAGCTCGCAGTAGCTTAACAAGACAGTTTAAATGCCCCTTGGAAGAGACGTGCAGGTTGCAGTAGCTTAACAAGACAGTTTAAATGCCCCTTGGAAGAGACGTGCAGGTCACAGTAGCTTAACAAGACGGTTTAAATGGCCCTTGGAAGAGGCTTCCAGGTCGCAGTAGCTTACCAAGACAGTTTAAATGCCCCTTGGAAGAGACGTGCAGGTCGCAGTAGCTTAACAAGACAGTTTAAATGCCCCTTGGTAGAGCAGTGGAGATCGCAGTAGCTTAACAAGACGGTTTAAATGCCCCTTGGTAGAGACGTGCAGGTCGCAGTAGCTTAACAAGACGGTTTGAATGCCCCTTGGTAGAGCGGTGGAGGTCGCAGTGGCTTAAGAAGACGGTTTACATGCCCCTTGGAAGAGACATACAGGTCACAGCAGCTTAACAAGACGGTTTAAATGCCCATTGGAAGAGACGTACAGTTCGCAGTAGCTTAACAAGATGGTTTAAATGCCCCTTGGAAGAGACGTGCAGGTCGTAGTAGCTTAACAAGACGGTTTAAATGCCCCTTGGAAGAGCAGTGGAGATCGCAGTAGCTTAACAAGATGGTTTAAATGCCCCTTGGTAGAGATGTGCAGGTCACAGTAGCTTAACAAGACGGTTAAAATGCCCTTTGGAAGAGCGGTGAAGGTCGCAGTAGCTTAACAAGACGGTTTAAATGCCCCTTGGAAGAGATGTGCAGGTCGCAGTAGCTTAACAAGACGGTTTAAATGCCCCTTGGAAGAGACGTGCAGGAAGCAGTAGCTTAACAAGACGGTTTAAATGCCCCTTGGAAGAGACGTGCAGGTCGCAGTAGCTTAACAAGACAGTTTAAATGCCCCTTGGAAGAGAGGTGGAGGTCGCAGTAGCTTAACAAGACAGTTTAAATGCCCCTTGGAAAAGACGTGCAGCTTGAAGTAGCTAAACAAGATGGTTTAAATGCCCCTTGGAAGAGCGGTGGCGGTCACAGTAGCTTAACAAGACGGTTTAAATGCCCCTTGGAAGAGACGTGCAGGAAGCAGTAGCTTAACAAGACGGTTTAAATGCCCCTTGGAAAAGACACGCAGGTCGCAGTAGCTTAACAAGACGGTTTAAATGCCCCTTGATAGAGACGTGCAGGTCGCAGTAGCTTGACAAGACGGTTTAAATGCCCCTTAGAAGAGGCTTGCAGGTCGCAGTAGCTTACCACGATGGTTTAAATGCCCCTTGGAAGAGACGTGCAGGTCGCAGTAGCTTAACAAGATAGTTTAAATGCCCCTTGGAAGAGTGGTGGAGGTCACAGTAGCTTAACAAGACGGTTTAAAAGCCCCTTGCAAGAGACGTGCAGGTCGCAGTAGCTTAACAAGAGGGTTTAAATACCCCTTAGAAGTGGCTTGCAGGTCGCAGTAGCTTACCAAGACGGTTTAAATGCCCCTTGGAAGAGACGTGCAAGTCGCAGTAGCTTAAAAGATGGTTTAAATGCCCCTTGGAAGAGACGTGCAGGTTGCAGTAGCTTAACAAGACAGTATAAATGCCACTTGGAAGAGACGTGCAGTTCGCAGTAGCTTAACAAGACGGTTTAAATGCCCCTTGGAAGAGACGTGCAGGTCGCAATAGCTTAACAAGATGGATTAAATGCCCCTTTGAAGAGCAGTGGAGGTCACAGTAGCTTAACAAGACGGTTAAAATGCCCTTTGGAAGAGCGGTGAAGTTCGCAGTAGCTTAAGAAGACGGTTTACATGCCCCTTGTAAGAGATGTGCAGGCCGCAGTAGCTTAACAAGACCGTTTAAATGCCCCTTGGAAGAGACGTGCAGGTCGCAGTAGCTTAACAAGAGGGTTTAAGTGCCCCTTGGAAGAGACGTGCAGGTCGCAGCAGATTAACAAGACGGTTTAAATGCCCCTTGGAAGAGAGGTGGAGGTCGCAGTAGCTTACCAAGACAGTTTAAATGCCCCTTGGAAGAGACGTGCAGGTCGCAGTAGCTTAACAAGACGGTTTAAATACCCCTTAGAAGAGTCGTGCAGGTCGCAGTAGCTTAACAAGACGGTTTAAATGCCCCTTGGAAGAGACGTGCAGGTAGCAGTAGCTTAACAAGATGGTTTAAATGCCCCTTGCAAGAGACGTGCAGGTCGCAGTATCTTAACAAGAGAGTTTAAATGCCCGTTAGAAGAGGCATGCAGGTCGCAGTAGCTTACCAAGACGGTTTAAATGCGCCTTGGAAGAGACGTGCAGGTCGCAGTAGTTTAACAAGATGGTTTAAATGCCCCTTGGAAAAGACATGCAGGTCGCAGTAGCTTAACAAGATGGCTTAAATGCCCCTTGGAAGAGATGTGCAGGTCGCAGTAGCTTAATAAGACAGTTTAAATGCCCCTTGGAAGAGGCTTGCAGGTCGCAGTAGCTTACCAAGACGTTTTAAATGCCCCTTGGAAGAGACGTGCAGGTCGCAGTAGCTTAACAAGAGGATTTAAATGCCCCTTGGAAGATCGGTGGAGGTCGCAGTAGCTTAACAAGACGGTTTAAATGCCCCTTGGAAGAGCGGTGGAGGTCGCAGTAGCTTAACAAGACGGTTTAAATGCCCCTTGGAAGAGACATACAGGTCGCAGCAGCTTAACAAGACGGTATAAATGCCCCTTGGAAGAGACGTGCAGGTCGCAATAGCTTAACAAGACGGATTAAATGCCCCTTGGAAGAGTAGTGGAGGTCGCAGTAGCTTAACATGATGGTTTAAATGCCCCTTGTAAGAGACGTGCAGGTCGCAGTAGCTTAACAAGATAGTTTAAATATCCCTAGGAAGAGACGTGCAGGTTGCAGTAGCTTAACAAGACAGTTTAAATGCCCCTTGGAAGAGACGTGTAGTTCTCAGTAGCTTAACAAGACGGTTTAAATGCCCCTTGGAAGAGACGTGCAGCTCGCAGTAGCTTAACAAGACAGTTTAAATGCCCCTTGGAAGAGACGTGCAGGTTGCAGTAGCTTAACAAGACAGTTTAAATGCCCCTTGGAAGAGACGTGCAGGTCACAGTAGCTTAACAAGACGGTTTAAATGGCCCTTGGAAGAGGCTTCCAGGTCGCAGTAGCTTACCAAGACAGTTTAAATGCCCCTTGGAAGAGACGTGCAGGTCGCAGTAGCTTAACAAGACAGTTTAAATGCCCCTTGGTAGAGCAGTGGAGATCGCAGTAGCTTAACAAGACGGTTTAAATGCCCCTTGGTAGAGACGTGCAGGTCGCAGTAGCTTAACAAGACGGTTTGAATGCCCCTTGGTAGAGCGGTGGAGGTCGCAGTGGCTTAAGAAGACGGTTTACATGCCCCTTGGAAGAGACATACAGGTCACAGCAGCTTAACAAGACGGTTTAAATGCCCATTGGAAGAGACGTACAGTTCGCAGTAGCTTAACAAGATGGTTTAAATGCCCCTTGGAAGAGACGTGCAGGTCGTAGTAGCTTAACAAGACGGTTTAAATGCCCCTTGGAAGAGCAGTGGAGATCGCAGTAGCTTAACAAGATGGTTTAAATGCCCCTTGGTAGAGATGTGCAGGTCACAGTAGCTTAACAAGACGGTTAAAATGCCCTTTGGAAGAGCGGTGAAGGTCGCAGTAGCTTAACAAGACGGTTTAAATGCCCCTTGGAAGAGATGTGCAGGTCGCAGTAGCTTAACAAGACGGTTTAAATGCCCCTTGGAAGAGACGTGCAGGAAGCAGTAGCTTAACAAGACGGTTTAAATGCCCCTTGGAAGAGACGTGCAGGTCGCAGTAGCTTAACAAGACAGTTTAAATGCCCCTTGGAAGAGAGGTGGAGGTCGCAGTAGCTTAACAAGATAGTTTAAATGCCCCTTGGAAAAGACGTGCAGCTTGAAGTAGCTAAACAAGATGGTTTAAATGCCCCTTGGAAGAGCGGTGGCGGTCACAGTAGCTTAACAAGACGGTTTAAATGCCCCTTGGAAGAGACGTGCAGGAAGCAGTAGCTTAACAAGACGGTTTAAATGCCCCTTGGAAAAGACACGCAGGTCGCAGTAGCTTAACAAGACGGTTTAAATGCCCCTTGATAGAGACGTGCAGGTCGCAGTAGCTTGACAAGACGGTTTAAATGCCCCTTAGAAGAGGCTTGCAGGTCGCAGTAGCTTACCACGATGGTTTAAATGCCCCTTGGAAGAGACGTGCAGGTCGCAGTAGCTTAACAAGATAGTTTAATTGCCCCTTGGAAGAGTGGTGGAGGTCACAGTAGCTTAACAAGACGGTTTAAAAGCCCCTTGCAAGAGACGTGCAGGTCGCAGTAGCTTAACAAGAGGGTTTAAATACCCCTTAGAAGTGGCTTGCAGGTCGCAGTAGCTTACCAAGACGGTTTAAATGCCCCTTGGAAGAGACGTGCAAGTCGCAGTAGCTTAAAAGATGGTTTAAATGCCCCTTGGAAGAGACGTGCAGGTCGCAGTAGCTTAACAAGACAGTATAAATGCCACTTGGAAGAGACGTGCAGTTCGCAGTAGCTTAACAAGACGGTTTAAATGCCCCTTGGAAGAGACGTGCAGGTCGCAATAGCTTAACAAGATGGATTAAATGCCCCTTTGAAGAGCAGTGGAGGTCACAGTAGCTTAACAAGACGGTTAAAATGCCCTTTGGAAGAGCGGTGAAGTTCGCAGTAGCTTAACAAGACGGTTTACATGCCCCTTGTAAGAGATGTGCAGGCCGCAGTAGCTTAACAAGACCGTTTAAATGCCCCTTGGAAGAGACGTGCAGGTCGCAGTAGCTTAACAAGAGGGTTTAAGTGCCCCTTGGAAGAGACGTGCAGGTCGCAGCAGATTAACAAGACGGTTTAAATGCCCCTTGGAAGAGAGGTGGAGGTCGCAGTAGCTTAGCAAGACAGTTTAAATGCCCCTTGGAAGAGACGTGCAGGTCGCAGTAGCTTAACAAGACGGTTTAAATACCCCTTAGAAGAGTCGTGCAGGTCGCAGTAGCTTAACAAGACAGTTTAAATGCCCCTTGGAAGAGACGTGCAGGTAGCAGTAGCTTAACAAGATGGTTTAAATGCCCCTTGCAAGAGACGTGCAGGTCGCAGTATCTTAACAAGAGAGTTTAAATGCCCGTTAGAAGAGGCATGCAGGTCGCAGTAGCTTACCAAGACGGTTTAAATGCGCCTTGGAAGAGACGTGCAGGTCGCAGTAGTTTAACAAGATGGTTTAAATGCCCCTTGGAAAAGACATGCAGGTCGCAGTAGCTTAACAAGATGGCTTAAATGCCCCTTGGAAGAGATGTGCAGGTCGCAGTAGCTTAATAAGACAGTTTAAATGCCCCTTGGAAGAGGCTTGCAGGTCGCAGTAGCTTACCAAGACGTTTTAAATGCCCCTTGGAAGAGACGTGCAGGTCGCAGTAGCTTAACAAGAGGATTTAAATGCCCCTTGGAAGATCGGTGGAGGTCGCAGTAGCTTAACAAGACGGTTTAAATGCCCCTTGGAAGAGCGGTGGAGGTCGCAGTAGCTTAACAAGACGGTTTAAATGCCCCTTGGAAGAGACATACAGGTCGCAGCAGCTTAACAAGACGGTATAAATGCCCCTTGGAAGAGACGTGCAGGTCGCAGTAGCTTAACAAGACGGATTAAATGCCCCTTGGAAGAGTAGTGGAGGTCGCAGTAGCTTAACATGATGGTTTAAATGCCCCTTGGAAGAGCGGTGGAGGTCGCAGTAGCTTAATAAGACGGTTTAAATGCCCCTTGGAAGAGACATACAGGTCGCAACAGCTTAACAAGACGGTTTAAATGCCCCTTGGAAGAGACGTGCAGGTCGCAGTAGCTTAACAAGACGGATTAAATGCCCCTTGCAAGAGCAGTGGAGGTCGCAGTAGCTTAACATGACGGTTTAAATGTCCCTTGGAAGAGACGTGCAAGTCCCAGTAGCTTAACAAGACGGTTTAAATGCTCCTTGGTAGAGACGTGCAGGTCACAGTAGCTTAACAAGACGGTTTAAATGCCCCTTGGAAGAGACGTGCAAGTCGCAGTAGCTTAAAAGATGGATTAAATGCCCCTTGGAAGAGACGTGCAGGTCGCAGTAGCTTAACAAGACAGTATAAATGCCCCTTGGAAGAGACGTGCAGGTCGCAATAGCTTAACAAGATGGATTAAATGCCCCTTTGAAGAGCAGTGGAGGTCACAGTAGCTTAACAAGACGGTTAAAATGCCCTTTGGAAGAGCGGTGAAGTTCGCAGTAGCTTAACAAGACGGTTTACATGCCCCTTGTAAGAGATGTGCAGGCCGCAGTAGCTTAACAAGACCGTTTAAATGCCCCTTGGAAGAGACGTGCAGGTCGCAGTAGCTTAACAAGAGGGTTTAAATGCCCCTTGGAATAGACGTGCAGGTCGCAGCAGATTAACAAGCCGGTTTAAATGCCCCTTGGAAGAGAGGTGGAAGTCGCAGTAGCTTAGCAAGACAGTTTAAATGCCCCTTGGAAGAGACGTGCAGGTCGCAGTAGCTTAACAAGACGGTTTAAATACCCCTTGAAAGAGATGTGCAGGTCGCAGTAGCTTAACAAGATGGTTTAAATGCCCCTTGGAAGAGACGTGCAGGTCGCAGTAGCTTAACAAGAGGGTTTAAATGCCCCTTGGAAGAGACGTGCAGGTCGCAGTAGCTTAACAAGAGGGTTTAAATGCCCCTTGGAAGAGACGTGCAGGTCGCAGCAGCTTAACAAGACGGTTTAAATTCCCCTTGGAAGAGAGGTGGAGGTCGCAGTAGCTTAACAAGACGGTTCAAATGCCCCTTGGAAGAGACGTGCAGGTTGCAGTAGCTTAACAAGACGGTTTAAATGCCCCTTGGAAGAGACATGCAGGTCGCAGTAGCTTAACAAGACAGTTTAAATGCCCCTTGGAAGAGGCTTACAGGTCGCAGTAGCTTACCAAGACGGTTTAAATGCTCCTTGGAAGAGACGTGCAGGTCGCAGTAGATTAACAAGACGGTTTAAATGCCCCTTGGAAGAGCAGTGGAGGTCGCAGTAGCTTAACAAAACGGTTTAAATGCCCCTTGGAAGAGACGTGCAGGTCGCAGTAGCTTAACAAGACGGATTAAATGCCCCTTGGAAGAGCAGTGGAGGTCGCAGTAGCTTAACATGATGGTTTAAATGCCCCTTGGAAGAGCGGTGGAGGTCGCAGTAGCTTAATAAGACGGATTAAATGCCCCTTGGAAGAGCAGTGGAGGTCGCAGTAGCTTAACATGACGGTTTAAATGTCCCTTGGAAGAGACGTGCAAGTCCCAGTAGCTTAACAAGACGGTTTAAATGCTCCTTGGTAGAGACGTGCAGGTCACAGTAGCTTAACAAGACGGTTTAAATGCCACTTGGAAGAGACGTGCAAGTCGCAGTAGCTTAAAAGATGGTTTAAATGCCCCTTGGAAGAGACGTGCAGGTCGCAGTAGCTTAACAAGACAGTATAAATGCCCCTTGGAAGAGACGTGCAGTTCGCAGTAGCTTAACAAGACGGTTCAAATGCCCCTTGGAAGAGACGTGCAGGTCGCAATAGCTTAACAAGATGGATTAAATGCCCCTTTGAAGAGCAGTGGAGGTCACAGTAGCTTAACAAGACGGTTAAAATGCCCTTTGGAAGAGCGGTGAAGTTCGCAGTAGCTTAACAAGACGGTTTACATGCCCCTTGTAAGAGATGTGCAGGCCGCAGTAGCTTAACAAGACCGTTTAAATGCCCCTTGGAAGAGACGTGCAGGTCGCAGTAGCTTAACAAGAGGGTTTAAATGCCCCTTGGAAGAGACGTGCAGGTCGCAGCAGATTAACAAGACGGTTTAAATGCCCCTTGGAAGAGAGGTAGAGGTCGCAGTAGCTTAGCAAGACAGTTTAAATGCCCCTTGGAAGAGACGTGCAGGTCGCCGTAGCTTAACAAGACGGTTTAAATACCCCTTAGAAGAGTCGTGCAGGTCGCAGTTGCTTAACAAGATGGTTTAAATGCCCCTTGGAAGAGACGTGCAGGTAGCAGTAGCTTAACAAGATGGTTTAAATGCCCCTTGCAAGAGACGTGCAGGTCGCAGTATCTTAACAAGAGAGTTTAAATGCCCGTTAGAAGAGGCTTGCAGCTCGCAGTAGCTTAACAAGATGGCTTAAATGCACTTTGGAAGAGATGTGCAGGTTGCAGTAGCTTAATAAGACAGTTTAAATGCCCCTTGGAAGAGGCTTGCAGGTCGCAGTAGCTTACCAAGACGCTTTAAATGCCCCTTGGAAGAGACGTGCAGGTCGCAGTAGCTTAACAAGAGGATTTAAATGCCCCTTGGAAGAGCGGTGGAGGTCGCAGTAGCTTAACAAGATGGTTTAAATGCCCCTTGGAAGAGCGGTGGAGGTCGCAGTAGCTTAACAAGACGGATTAAATGCCCCTTGGAAGAGCAGTGGAGGTCGCAGTAGCTTAACATGATGGTTTAAATGCCCCTTGGAAGAGCGGTGGAGGTCGCAGTAGCTTAATAAGACGGTTTAAATGACCCTTGGAAGAGACATACAGGTCGCAAGAGCTTAACAAGACGGTTTAAATGCCCCTTGGAAGAGACGTGCAGGTCGCAGTAGCTTAACAAGACGGATTAAATGCCCCTTGGAAGAGCAGTGGAGGTCGCAGTAGCTTAACATGACGGTTTAAATGTCCCTTGGAAGAGACGTGCAAGTCCCAGTAGCTTAACATGACGGTTTAAATGATCTTTGGTAGAGGCGTGCAGGTCACAGTAGCTTAACAAGACGGATTAAATGCCCCTTGGAAGAGCAGTGGAGGTCGCAGTAGCTTAACATGACGGTTTAAATGTCCCTTGGAAGAGACGTGCAAGTCCCAGTAGCTTAACAAGACAGTTTAAATGCCCCTTGGAAGGGATGTGCAGGTCGCAGTAGCTTAACAAGACGGTTTAAATGCCCCTTGGAAGAGACGTGCAGGTCGCAGTAGCTTAATAAGACAGTTTAAATGCCCCTTGGAATAGACGTGCAGGTCACAGTAGCTTAACAAGACAGTATAAATGCCCCTTGGAAGAGACGTGCAGTTCGCAGTAGCTTAACAAGACGGTTTAAATGCCCCTTGGAAGAGACGTGCAGGTCGCAGTAGCTTAACAAGACGGATTAAATGCCCCTTGGAAGAGCAGTGGAGGTCACAGTAGCTTAACAAGACGGTTTAAATGCCCCTTGAAAGAGATGTGCAGGTCGCAGTAGCTTAACAAGATGGTTTAAATGCCCCTTGGAAGAGACGTGCAGGTCGCAGTAGCTTAAGAAGACGGTTTAAATGCCCCTTGAAAGAGATGTGCAGGTCGCAGTAGCTTAACAAGATGGTTTAAATGCTCCTTGGAAGAGACGTGCAGGTCGCAGTAGCTTAACAAGAGGGTTTAAATGCCCCTTGGAAGAGACGTGCAGGTCGTAGCAGCTTAACAAGACGGTTTAAATGCCCCTTGGAAGAGAGGTGGAGGTCGCAATAGCTTAACAAGACGGTTTAAATGCCCCTTGGAAGAGACGTGCAGGTTGCAGTAGCTTAACAAAACGGTTTAAATGCCCCTTGGAAGAGACGTGCAGGTCGCAGTAGCTTAACAAGACGGTTTAAATGCCCCTTGGAAGAGAAGTGCAGGTCGCAGTAGCTTAACAAGATGGTTTAAATGCTTCTCGGAAGAGATGTTCAGGTCGCAGTAGCTTAACAAGACAGTTTAAATGCCCCTTGGAAGAGGCTTACAGGTCGCAGTAGCTTACCAAGACGGTTTAAATGCTCCTTGGAAGAGACGTGCAGGTCGCAGTAGATTAACAAGACGGTTTAAATGCCCCTTGGAAGAGCAGTGGAGGTCGCAGTAGCTTAACAAGACGGTTTAAATGTCCCTTGGAAGAGACGTTCAGTTCGCAGTAGCTTAACAAGACGGTTTAAATGCCCTTTGGAAGAGGCTTGCAGGTCGCAGTAGCTTACCAAGACGGTTTAAATGCCCCTTGGAAGAGACGTGCAGGTCGCAGTAGCTTAACAAGACGGTTTAAATGCCCCTTGAAAGAGGCTTGCAGGTCGCAGTAGCTTTTCAAGACGGTTTAAATGCCCCTAGAAAGAGACGTGCAGGTCACAGTAGCTTAACAAGACTGTTTAAATGCCCCTTGGAAGAGCTGTGGAGGTCGCAATAGCTTAAGAAGATGGTTTAAATGCCCCTTGGAAGAGACGTGCAGTTCGCAGTAGTTTAACAAGATGGTTTAAATGCCCCTTGGAAGAGACGTGCAGGTCGCAGTAGCTTAACAAGACAGTATAAATGCCCCTTGGAAGAGACGTGCAGTTCGCAGTAGCTTAACAAGAAGGTTCAAATGCCCCTTGGAAGAGACGTGCAGGTCGCAATAGCTTAACAAGATGGATTAAATGCCCCTTTGAAGAGCAGTGGAGGTCACAGTAGCTTAACAAGACGGTTAAAATGCCCTTTGGAAGAGCGGTGAAGTTCGCAGTAGCTTAACAAGACGGTTTACATGCCCCTTGTAAGAGATGTGCAGGCCGCAGTAGCTTAACAAGACCGTTTAAATGCCCCTTGGAAGAGACGTGCAGGTCGCAGTAGCTTAACAAGAGGGTTTAAATGCCCCTTGGAAGAGACGTGCAGGTCGCAGCAGATTAACAAGACGGTTTAAATGCCCCTTGGAAGAGAGGTAGAGGTCGCAGTAGCTTAGCAAGACAGTTTAAATGCCCCTTGGAAGAGACGTGCAGGTCGCCGTAGCTTAACAAGACGGTTTAAATACCCCTTAGAAGAGTCGTGCAGGTCGCAGTTGCTTAACAAGATGGTTTAAATGCCCCTTGGAAGAGACGTGCAGGTAGCAGTAGCTTAACAAGATGGTTTAAATGCCCCTTGCAAGAGACGTGCAGGTCGCAGTATCTTAACAAGAGAGTTTAAATGCCCGTTAGAAGAGGCTTGCAGCTCGCAGTAGCTTAACAAGATGGCTTAAATGCACTTTGGAAGAGATGTGCAGGTTGCAGTAGCTTAATAAGACAGTTTAAATGCCCCTTGGAAGAGGCTTGCAGGTCGCAGTAGCTTACCAAGACGCTTTAAATGCCCCTTGGAAGAGACGTGCAGGTCGCAGTAGCTTAACAAGAGGATTTAAATGCCCCTTGGAAGAGCGGTGGAGGTCGCAGTAGCTTAACAAGACGGTTTAAATGCCCCTTGGAAGAGCGGTGGAGGTCGCAGTAGCTTAACAAGACGGATTAAATGCCCCTTGGAAGAGCAGTGGAGGTCGCAGTAGCTTAACATGATGGTTTAAATGCCCCTTGGAAGAGCGGTGGAGGTCGCAGTAGCTTAATAAGACGGTTTAAATGACCCTTGGAAGAGACATACAGGTCGCAAGAGCTTAACAAGACGGTTTAAATGCCCCTTGGAAGAGACGTGCAGGTCGCAGTAGCTTAACAAGACGGATTAAATGCCCCTTGGAAGAGCAGTGGAGGTCGCAGTAGCTTAACATGACGGTTTAAATGTCCCTTGGAAGAGACGTGCAAGTCCCAGTAGCTTAACAAGACGGTTTAAATGCTCTTTGGTAGAGGCGTGCAGGTCACAGTAGCTTAACAAGACGGATTAAATGCCCCTTGGAAGAGCAGTGGAGGTCGCAGTAGCTTAACATGACGGTTTAAATGTCCCTTGGAAGAGACGTGCAAGTCCCAGTAGCTTAACAAGACAGTTTAAATGCCCCTTGGAAGGGATGTGCAGGTCGCAGTAGCTTAACAAGACGGTTTAAATGCCCCTTGGAAGAGACGTGCAGGTCGCAGTAGCTTAATAAGACAGTTTAAATGCCCCTTGGAATAGACGTGCAGGTCGCAGTAGCTTAGCAAGACGGTTTAAATGCCCCTTGGAAGAGACGTGCAGGTCACAGTAGCTTAACAAGACAGTATAAATGCCCCTTGGAAGAGACGTGCAGTTCGCAGTAGCTTAACAAGACGGTTTAAATGCCCCTTGGAAGAGACGTGCAGGTCGCAGTAGCTTAACAAGACGGATTAAATGCCCCTTGGAAGAGCAGTGGAGGTCACAGTAGCTTAACAAGACGGTTTAAATGCCCCTTGAAAGAGATGTGCAGGTCGCAGTAGCTTAACAAGATGGTTTAAATGCCCCTTGGAAGAGACGTGCAGGTCGCAGTAGCTTAAGAAGACGGTTTAAATGCCCCTTGAAAGAGATGTGCAGGTCGCAGTAGCTTATCAAGATGGTTTAAATGCTCCTTGGAAGAGACGTGCAGGTCGCAGTAGCTTAACAAGAGGGTTTAAATGCCCCTTGGAAGAGACGTGCAGGTCGTAGCAGCTTAACAAGACGGTTTAAATGCCCCTTGGAAGAGAGGTGGAGGTCGCAATAGCTTAACAAGACGGTTTAAATGCCCCTTGGAAGAGACGTGCAGGTTGCAGTAGCTTAACAAAACGGTTTAAATGCCCCTTGGAAGAGACGTGCAGGTCGCAGTAGCTTAACAAGACGGTTTAAATGCCCCTTGGAAGAGAAGTGCAGGTCGCAGTAGCTTAACAAGATGGTTTAAATGCTTCTCGGAAGAGATGTTCAGGTCGCAGTAGCTTAACAAGACAGTTTAAATGCCCCTTGGAAGAGGCTTACAGGTCGCAGTAGCTTACCAAGACGGTTTAAATGCTCCTTGGAAGAGACGTGCAGGTCGCAGTAGATTAACAAGACGGTTTAAATGCCCCTTGGAAGAGCAGTGGAGGTCGCAGTAGCTTAACAAGACGGTTTAAATGTCCCTTGGAAGAGACGTTCAGTTCGCAGTAGCTTAACAAGACGGTTTAAATGCCCTTTGGAAGAGGCTTGCAGGTCGCAGTAGCTTACCAAGACGGTTTAAATGCCCCTTGGAAGAGACGTGCAGGTCGCAGTAGCTTAACAAGACGGTTTAAATGCCCCTTGAAAGAGGCTTGCAGGTCGCAGTAGCTTTTCAAGACGGTTTAAATGCCCCTAGAAAGAGACGTGCAGGTCACAGTAGCTTAACAAGACTGTTTAAATGCCCCTTGGAAGAGCTGTGGAGGTCGCAATAGCTTAAGAAGACGGTTTAAATGCCCCTTGGAAGAGACGTGCAGTTCGCAGTAGTTTAACAAGATGGTTTAAATGCCCCTTGGAAGAGACGTGCAGGTCGCAGAAGCTTAAGAAGACGGTTTAAATGCCCCTTGGAAGAGACGTGCAGTTCGCAGTAGTTTAACAAGATGGTTTAAATGCCCCTTGGAAGAGACGTGCAAGTCACAGTAGCTTAACAAGATGGTTTAAATGCCCCTTGGAAGAGACGTGCAGGTCGCAGTAGCTTCAGAAGACGGATAAAATGCCCTTTGGAAGAGCGGTGAAGGTCGCAGTAGCTTAACAAGACAGTTTAAATCCCCCTTGGAAGGGATGTGCAGGTCGCAGTAGCTTAACAAGACGATTTAATGCCCCTTGGAAGAGACGTGCAGGTCGCAGTAGCTTAACAAGACGGTTTAAATGCCCCTTGGAAGAGAGGTGCAGGTCGCAGTAGCTTAGCAAGACGGTTTAAATGCTCCGTGGAAGAGACGTGCAGGTCGCAGCAGCTTAACAAGACAGTTTAAATGCCCCTTGGAAGAGACGTGCAGGTCACAATAGCTTAGCAAGACGGTTTAAATGCCCCTTGGAAGAGACGTGCAGGTCACAGTAGCTTAACAAGACAGTTTAAATGCCCCTTGGAAGAGACGTGCAGGTCGCAGTAGCCTAACAAGACAGTATAAATGTACCTTGGAAGAGACGTGCAGTTCGCAGTAGCTTAAGAAGACGGTTTAAATGCCCCTTGGAAGAGACGTGCAGGTCGCAGTAGCTTAACAAGACAGTTTAAATGCCCATTGGAAGAGACGTGCAGGTCGCAGTAGCTTAACAAGACAGTATAAATGCCCCTTGGAAGAGACGTGCAGTTCGCAGTAGCTTAACAAGACGGATTAAATGCCCCTTGGAAGAGCAGTGGAGGTCACAGTAGCTTAAAAAGACGGATAAAATGCCCTTTGGAAGAGCGGTGAAGTTCGCAGTAGCTTAACAAGACGGTTTAAATGCCCCTTGAAAGAGATGTGCAGGTCGCAGTAGCTTAACAAGATGGTTTAAATGCCCCTTGGAAGAGACGTGCAGGTCGCAGTATCTTAACAAGAGGGTTTAAATGCCCCTTGGAAGAGACGTGCAGGTCGCAGCAGCTTATCAAGACGGTTTAAATGCCCCTTGGAAGAGAGGTGGAGGTCGCAGTAGATTAACAAGACGGTTTAAATGCCCCTTGGAAGAGACGTGCAGGTTGCAGTAGCTTAACAAGACGGTTTAAATGCCCCTTGGAAGAGACGTGCAGGTCGCAGTAGCTTAACAAGACGGTTTAAATGCCCCTTGGAAGAGACGTGCAGGTCGCAGTAGCTTAACAAGAGGGTTTAAATGTCCCTTAGAAGAGGCCTGCAGGTCGCAGTAGCTAACCAAGACGGTTTAAATGCCCCTTGGAAGCGAAGTGCAGGTCGCAGTAGCTTAACAAGATGGTTTAAATGCTTCTCGTAAGAGATGTTCAGGTCGCAGTAGCTTAACAAGACAGTTTTAATGCCCCTTGGAAGAGGCTTTCAGGTCGCAGTAGCTTAACAAGACGGTTTAAATGCCCCTTGGAAGAGCAGTGGAGGTCGCAGTAGCTTAACATGACGGTTTAAATGCCCCTTGGAAGAGACGTGCAGGGCACAGTAGCTTAACAAGATGGTTAAAATGCCCTTTGGAAGAGCGGTGAAGGTCGCAGTAGCTTAACAAGACAGTTTAAATGCCCCTCGGAATCGATGTGCAGGTCGCAGTAGCTTAACAAGACGGTTTAATGCCCCTTGGAAGAGACGTGCAGGTCGCAGTAGCTTAACAAGACGGTTTAAATGCCCCTTGGAAGAGACGTGCAGGTCGCAGTAGCTTAGCAAGACGGTTTAAATGCCCCTTGGAAGAGACGTGCAGGACGCAGTAGCTTAACAAGACGGTTTAAATGCCCCTTGGAAGAGACGTGCAGGTCGCAGTAGCTTAGCAAGACGGTTTAAATGCCCCTTGGAAGAGACGTACAGGTCGCAGTAGCTTAACAAGACAGTTTAAATGCCCCTTGGAAGAGACGTGCAGGTCGCAGTAGCTTAACAAGACAGTATAAATGCCCCTTGGAAGAGACGTGCAGTTCGCAGTAGCTTAAGAAGACGGTTTAAATGCCCCTTGGAAGAGACGTGCAGTTCGCAGTAGCTTAACAAGACAGTTTAAATGCCCCTTGGAAGAGACGTGCAGGTCGCAGTAGCTTAACAAGACAGTATAAATGCCCCTTGGAAGAGACGTGCAGTTCGCAGTAGCTTAACAAGACGGATTAAATGCCCCTTGGAAGAGCAGTGGAGGTCACAGTAGCTTAACAAGACGGTTAAAATGCCCTTTGGAACAGCGGTGAAGTTCGCAGTAGCTTAACAAGACGGTTTAATTGCCCCTTGAAAGAGATGTGCAGGTCGCAGTAGCTTAACAAGATGGTTTAAATGCCCCTTGGAAGAGACGTGCAGGTCGCAGTATCTTAACAAGAGGGTTTAAATGCCCCTTGGAAGAGACGTGCAGGTCGCAGCAGCTTAACAAGACGGTTTAAATGCCCCTTGGAAGAGAGGTGGAGGTCGCAGTAGATTAAAAAAACGGTTTAAATGCCCCTTGGAAGAGACGTGCAGGTTGCAGTAGCTTAACAAGACGGTTTAAATGCCCCTTGGAAGAGACGTGCAGGTCGCAGTAGCTTAACAAGACGGTTTAAATTCCCCTTGGAAGAGACGTGCAGGTCGCAGTAGCTTAAGAAGACGGTTTAAATGTCCCTTAGAAGAGGCCTGCAGGTCGCAGTAGCTAACCAAGACGGTTTAAATGCCCCTTGGAAGAGAAGTGCAGGTCGCAGTAGCTTAACAAGATGGTTTAAATGCTTCTCGTAAGAGATGTTCAGGTCGCAGTAGCTTAACAAGACAGTTTAAATGCCCCTTGGAAGAGGCTTTCAGGTCGCAGTAGCTTAACAAGACGGTTTAAATGCCCCTTGGAAGAGCAGTGGAGGTCGCAGTAGCTTAACATGACGGTTTAAATGCCCCTTGGAAGAGATGTGCAGTTCGCAGTAGCTTAACAAGACAGTTTAAATGCCCCTTGGAAGAGACGTGCAGGTCGCAGTAGCTTAACAAGATGGTTTAAATGTCCCTTGGAAGAGACTTGCAGATCGCAGTAGCTTTTCAAGACGGTTTAAATGCCCCTTGGAAGAGACGTGCAGGTCGCAGTAGCTTAAGAAGACGGATTAAATGCCCCTTGGAAGAGCAGTGGAGGTCGCAGTAGCTTAACAAGACGGTTTAAATGCCCCTTGGTAGAGACGTGCAGGTCACCGTAGATTAACAAGACGGTTAAAATGACCTTTGGAAGAGCGGTGAAGGTCGCAGTAGCTTAACAAGACGGTTAAAATGCCCTTTGGAAGAGAAGTGGAGGTCGCAGTAGCTTAACATGACGGTTTAAATGCCCCTTGGAAGAGACGTGCAGGTCGCAGCAGCTTAACAAGACGGTTTAAATGCCCCTTGGAAGAGACGTGCAGGTCGCAGTAGCTTAACAAGACGGTTTAAATGCCCCTTGGAAGAGACGTGCAGGTCGCAGTAGCTTAACAAGAAGGTTTAAATGCCCCTTGCAAGAGACGTGCAGGTCGCAGTAGCTTAACAAGAGGGTTTAAATGCCCCTTGAAAGAGACATACAGGTCGCAGTAGCTTAAGAAGATGGTTTAAATGCCCCTTGGAAGAGACGTGCAGTTCGCAGTAGCTTAACAAGATGGTTTAAATGCCCAATGGAAGAGGGGTGGAGGTCACAGTAGCTTAACAAGACAGTTTAAATGCCCCTTGGAAAAGACATGCAGGTCGCAGTAGCTTAACAAGATGGTTTTAATGCCCCTTGGAAGAGATGCTCAGGTCGCAGTAGCTTAACAAGACGGTTTAAATGCCCCTTGGAAGAGGCTTGCAGGTCGCAGTAGCTTACCAAGACGGTTTAAATGCCCCTTGGAAGAGACGTGCAGGTTGCAGTAGCTTAACAAGACAGTTTAAATGCCCCTTGGAAGGGCGGTGGAAGTCGCAGTAGCTTAAGAAGACGGATTAAATGCCCCTTTGAAGAGACATACAGGTCGCAGCAACTTAACAAGACGGTTTAAATGCCCATTGGAAGAGACGAACAGGTCGCAGTAGCTTAACATGACGGTTTAAATGCCCCTCGGAAGAGACGTGCAGTTCGCAGTAGCTTAACAAGACAGTTTAAATGCCCCTTGGAAGAGACGTGCAGGTCGCAGTAGCTTAACAAGACGGTTTAAATGTCCCTTGGAAGAGACTTGCAGATCGCAGTAGCTTTTCAAGACGGTTTAAATGCCCCTTGGAAGAGACGTGCAGGTCGCATTAGCTTAAGAAGACGGATTAAATGCCCCTTGGAAGAGCAGTGGAGGTCGCAGTAGCTTAACAAGACGGTTTAAATGCCCCTTGGTAGAGACGTGCAGGTCACAGTAGATTAACAAGACGGTTAAAATGACCTTTGGAAGAGCGGTGAAGGTCGCAGTAGCTTAACAAGACGGTTAAAATGCCCTTTGGAAGAGAAGTGGAGGTCGCAGTAGCTTAACATGACGGTTTAAATGCCCCTTGGAAGAGACGTGCAGGTCGCAGTAGCTTAACAAGACGGTTTAAATGCCCCTTGGAAGAGATGTGCAGGTCGCAGTAGCTTAACAAGACGGTTTAAATGCCCCTTGGAAGAGACGTGCAGGTCGCAGTAGCTTAACAAGAAGGTTTAAATGCCCCTTGCAAGAGACGTGCAGGTCGCAGTAGCTTAACAAGAGGGTTTAAATGCCCCTTAGAAGAGGCTTGCAGGTCGCAGTAGCTTAAGAAGATGGTTTAAATGCCGCTTGGAAGAGACGTGCAGTTCGCAGTAGCTTAGCAAGATGGTTTAAATGCCCAATGGAAGAGCGGTGGAGGTCACAGTAGCTTAACAAGACAGTTTAAATGCCCCTTGGAAAAGACATGCAGGTCGCAGTAGCTTAGCAAGATGGTTTTAATGCCCCTTGGAAGAGATGCTCAGGTCGCAGTAGCTTAACAAGACGGTTTAAATGCCCCTTGGAAGAGGCTTGCAGGTCGCAGTAGCTTACCAAGACGGTTTAAATGCCCCTTGGAAGAGACGTGCAGGTTGCAGTAGCTTAACAAGACAGTTTAAATGCCCCTTGGAAGGGCGGTGGAAGTCGCAGTAGCTTAAGAAGACGGATTAAATGCCCCTTTGAAGAGACATACAGGTCGCAGCAACTTAACAAGACGGTTTAAATGCCCATTGGAAGAGACAAACAGGTCGCAGTAGCTTAACAAGATGGTTTAAATGCCCCTCGGAAGAGACGTGCAGGTCGCAGTAGCTTAACAAGACAGTTTAAATGCCCCTTGGAAGAGACGTGCAGTTCGCAGAAGCTTAACAAGTCAGTTTAAATGCCCCTTGGAAGAGACGTGCAGTTCGCAGTAGCTTAAAAAGACGGTTTAATTGCCCCTTGGAAGAGACGTGCAAGTCGCAGCAGCTTAACAAGTCGGATTAAAAGCCCCTTGGAAGAGCAGTGGAGGTCGCAGTAGATTAACAAGACGGTTAAAATGCCCTTTGGAAGAGCGGTGAAAGTCGCAGTAGCTTAACAAAACAATTTAAATGCCCCTTGGAAGAGATGTGCAGGTCGCAGTACCTTAACAAGACGGTTTAAATGCCCCTTGGAAGAGACGTGCAGGTCGCAGTAGCTTAACAAGACGGTTTAAATGCCCCTTGGAAGAGATGTGCAGATCGCAGCAGCTTAACAAGACAGTATAAATGCCCCTTGAAAGAGACGTGCAGTTTGCAGTAGCTTAACAAGACGGTTTAAATGCCCCTTGGAAGAGACGTGCAGGTCGCAGTAGCTTAACAAGACAGATTAAATGCCCCTTGGAAGAGCAGTGGATGTCACAGTAGCTTAACAAGACGGTTAAAGTGCCCTTTGGAAGAGATGTGCAGGTCGCAGTAGCTTAACAAGACGATTTAAATGCACCTTGGAAGAGACGTGCAAATCGCAGTAGCTTAAAAAGACGGTTTAAATACCTCTTGGAAGAGACGTGCAGGTTGCAGTAGCTTAACAAGACGGTTTAAATGCCCCTTGGAAGTGACGTGCAGGTCGCAGTAGCTTAACAAGACGGTTTAAATGCCCCTTAGAAGAGACGTGCAGGTCGCAGTAGCTTAACAAGACGGTTTAAATGCCCCTTGCAAGAGACGTGCAGGTCGCAGTAGCTTAACAAGAGGGTTTAAATGCCCCTTAGAAGAGGCTTGCAGGCCGCAGTAGCTAACCAAGACGGTTTAAATGCCCCATGGAAGAGACGTGCAGGTCGCAGTAGCTTAACAAGATGGTTTAAATGCCCCTTGGAAGAGCGGTAGAGGTCACAGTAGCTTAACAAGACGGTTTAAATGCCCCTTGGAAATGACATGCAGGTCGCAGTAGCTTAACAAGATGGTTTAAATGCCTCTAGGAAGAGATGTTCAGGTCGCAGTAGCTTAACAAGACAGTTTAAATGCCCCTTGGAAGAGGCTTACAGGTCGCAGTTGCTTACCAAGACTGTTTAAATGCCCCTTGGAAGAGACGTGCAGGTCGCAGTAGCTTAACAAGACAGTTTAAATGCCACTTGGAAGAGACGTGCAGTTCGCAGTAGTTTAACAAGATGGTTTAAATGCCCCTTGGAAGAGACGTGCAGGTCGCAGTAGCTTAAGAAGACGGATTAAATGCCCCTTGGAAGAGCAGTGGAGGTCGCAGTAGCTTAACAAGATGGTTTAAATGCCCCTTGGTAGAGACGTGCAGGTCACAGCTGCTTAACAAGATGGTTAAATTGCCCTTTGGAAGAGCGGTGAAGGTCGCAGTAGCTTAACAAGACGGTTAAAATGCCCATTGGAAGAGATGTGCAGGTCACAGTAGCTTAACAAGACGGTTTAAATGCCCCTTGGAAGAGACGTGCAGGTCGCAGTAGCTTAACAAGACGGTTTAAATGCCCCTTGGAAGAGAGGTGGAGGTCGCAGTAGCTTACCAAGACAGTTTAAATGCCCCTTGGAAGAGACGTGAAGGTCGCAGTAGCTAAACAAGACGGTTTAAATGCCCCTTGGAAGAGACATGCAGGTCGCAGTAGCTTAACAAGACGGTTTAAATGCCCCTTGGAAGAGACGTGCAGGTCGCAGTAGCTTAACAAGACGGTTTAAATGCCCCTTGCAAGAGACGTGCAGGTCGCAGTAGCTTAACAAGAGGGTTTAAATGAACCTTAGAAGAGGATTGCAGGTGGCAGTAGCTTAAGAAGACGGTTTAAATGCCCCTTGGAAGAGACGTGCAGGTCGCAGTAGCTTAACAAGATGGTTTAAATGCCCCTTGGAGGAGACGTGCAGGTCGCAGTAGCTTAACAAGAGGGTTTAAATGCCCATTAGAAGAGGATTGCAGGTCGCTATAGCTTAAGAAGACGGTTTAAATGCCCCTTGGAAGAGACGTGCAGGTCGCAGTAGCTTAACAAGATGGTTTAAATGCCCCTTGGAAGAGACGTGCAGGTCACAGTAGCTTAACAAGACGGCTTAAATGCCCCTTGGAAGAGAGGTGGAGGTCGCAGTAGCTTACCAAGACAGTTTAAATGCTCCTTGGAAGAGACGTGCAGGTCGCAGTAGCTAAACAAGACGGTTTAAATGCCCCTTGGAAGAGACATGCAGGTCGCAGTAGCTTAACAAGACGGTTTAAATGCCCCTTGAAAGGGACGTGCAGGTCGCAGTAGCTTAACAAGAAGGTTTAAATGCCCCTTGCAAGAGACGTGCAGGTCGCAGTAGCTTAACAAGACGGTTTAAATGCACCTTGGAAGAGGCTTGCAGGTCGCAGTAGCTTACCAAGACGGTTTAAATGCCCCTTGGAAGAGACGTGCAGGTCGCAGTAGCTTAACAAGACAGTTTAAATGCCCCTTGGAAGAGCGGTGGAGTTCGCAGTAGCTTAACAAGACGGTTTAAATGACGCTTGGCAGAGACATACAGGTCGCAGCAACTTAACAAGACGGTTTAAATGCCCATTGGAAGAGACGAACACGTCGCAATAGCTTAACAAGATGGTTTAAATGCCCCTTGGAAGAGACGTGCAGGTCGCAGTAGCTTAACAAGACGGTTTAAATGCCCCTTGGAAGAGACGTGCAGTTCGCAGTAGCTTAACAAGTCAGTTTAAATGCCCCTTGGAAGAGACGTGCAGTTCGCAGTAGCTTAACAAGACTGTTTAATTGCCCCTTGGAAGAGACGTACAAGTCGCAGTAGCTTAACAAGACGGATTAAAAGCCCCTTGGAAGAGCAGTGGAGGTCGCAGTAGATTAACAAGACGGTTTAAATGCCCCTTGGAAGAGATGTGCAGGTCGCAGTACCTTAACAAGACGGTTTAAATGCCCCTTGGAAGAGACGTGCAGGTCGCAGTAGCTTAACAAGACGGTTTAAATGCCCCTTGGAAGAGACGTGCAGGTCGCAGTAGCTTAACAAGACGGTTTAAATGCCCCTTGGAAGAGACGTGCATGTCGCAGTAGCTTAACAAGACAGTATAAATGCCCCTTGGAAGAGACGTGCAGTTCACAGTAGCTTAACAAGACGGTTTAAATGCCCCTTGGAAGAGACTTGCAGGTCGCCGTAGCTTAACAAGACGGATTAAATGCCCCTTGGAAGTGCAGTGGAGGTCACAGTAGCTTAACAAGACGGTTAAAATGCCACTTGGAAGAGATGTGCAGGTCGCAGTAGCTTAGCAAGACGGTTTAAATGCCCCTTGGAAGAGACGTGCAGGTCGCAGCAGCTTAACAAGCCGGTTTAAATGCCCCTTGGAAGAGACGTGCAAGTCGCAGTAGCTTAAAAAGACGGTTTAAATGCCCCTTGGAAGTGACGTGCAGGTCGCAGTAGCTTAACAAGACGGTTTAAATGCCCCTTGGAAGAGACGTGCAGGTCGCAGTAGCTTAACAAGACTGTTTAAATGCCCCTTGCAAGAGACGTGCAGATCGCAGTAGCTTCACAAGAGGGTTTAAATGCCCCTTAGAAGAGGCTTGCAGGTCGCAGTAGATAACCAAGACAATTTAAATGCCCCTTGGAAGAGACGTGCAGGTCGCAGTAGCTTAACAAGACGGTTTAAATGCCCCTTGGAAAAGACATGCAGGTCGCAGTAGCTTAACAAGATGGTTTAAATGCCTCTCGGAAGAGATGTTCAGGTAGCAGTAGCTTAACAAGACAGTTTAAATGCCCCTTGGAAGAGGCTTACAGGTCGCAGTTGCTTACCAAGATGGTTTAAATGCCCCTTGGAAGAGACGTGCAGTTCGCAGTAGCTTAACAAGACAGTTTAAATGCCACTTGGAAGAGACGTGCAGTTCGCAGTAGTTTAACAAGATGGTTTAAATGCCCCTTGGAAGAGAAGTGCAGGTCGCAGTAGCTTAAGAAGACGGATTAAATGCCCCTTGGAAGAGCAGTGGAGGTCGCAGTAGCTTAACAAGACGGTTTAAATGCCCCTTGGTAGAGACTTGCAGGTCACAGTAGCTTAACAAGACGTCTAAAATGCCCTTTGGAAGAGCGATGAAGGTCGCAGGAGCTTAACAAGACGGTTAAAATGACAATTGGAAGAGATGTGCAGGTAACAGTAGCTTAACAAGACGGTTTAAATGCCCCTTGGAATAGACGTGCAGGTCGCAGTAGCTTAACAAGATGGTTTAAATGCCCCTTGGAAGAGACGTGCAGGTCGCAGTAGCTTAACAAGACGGTTTAAATGCCCCTTGGAAGAGAGGTGGAGGTCGCAGTAGCTTAACAAGACGGTTTAAATGACCCTTGGAAGAGACATGCTGGTCGCAGTAGCTTAACAAGATGGTTTAAATGCCCCTTGAATGAGACGTGCAGGTCGCAGTAGCTTAACAAGAGGGTTTAAATGCCCCTTAGAAGAGGCATGCAGGTCGCAGTAGCTTAAGAAGACGGTTTAAATGCCCCTTGGAAGAGAGGTGCAGTTCGCAGTAGCTTAACAAGATGGTTTAAATGCCCATTGGAAGAGCGGTGGAGGTCACAGTAGCTTAACAAGACAGTTTAAATGCCCCTTGGAAAAGACATGCAGGTCGCAGTAGCTTAACAAAATGGTTTAAATGCCCCTTGGAAGAGATGCTCAGGTCGCAGTAGCTTAACAAGACGGTTTAAATGCCCCTTGGAAGAGACATACAGGTCGCAGCAACTTAACAAGACGGTTTAAATGCCCATTGGAAGAGACGAACAGGTCGCAGTAGCTTAACAAGATGGTTTAAATGCCCCTTGGAAGAGACGTGCAGGTCGCAATAGCTTAACAAGATGGTTTAAATGCCCCTTGGAAGAGACGTGCAGTTCGCAGTAGCTTAACAAGTCAGTTTCAATGCCCCTTGGAAGAGAAGTGCAGTTCGCAGTAGCTTAACAAGACGGTTTAATTGCCCCTTGGAAGAGACGTGCAAGTCGCAGTAGCTTAACAAGACGGATTAAAAGCCCCTTGGAAGAGCAGTGGAGGTCGCAGTAGATTAACAAGACGGTTAAAATGCCCTTTGGAAGAGCGGTGAAGGTCGCAGTAGCTTAACAAAACGGTTTAAATGCCCCTTGGAAGAGATGTGCAGGTCGCAGTAGCTTAACAAGACGGATAAAATACCCTTTGGAAGAGCGGTGAAGTTCGCAGTAGCTTAACAAGACGGTTTAAATGCTCCTTGGAAGAGATGTGCAGGTCGCAGTACCTTAACAAGACGGATTAAAAGCCCCTTTTAAGAGCAGTGTAGGTCGCAGTGGATTAACAAGACGGTTAAAATGCCCTTTGGAAGAGCGGTGAAGGTCACAGTAGCTTAACAAAACGGTTTATATGCCCCTTGGAAGAGATGTGCAGGTCGCAGTACCTTAACAAGACGGTTTAAATGCCCCTTGGAAGAGACGTGCAGGTCGCAGTAGCTTAACAAGACGGTTTAAATGCCCCTTGGAAGAGACGTGCAGGTCGCAGTAGCTTAAAAAGACGGATTAAATGCCCCTTGGAAGAGCAGTGGAGGTCACAGTAGCTTAACAAGACAGTAAAAATGCCCTATAGAAGAGCGGTGAAGTTCGCAGTAGCTTAACAAGACGGTTTAAATGCCCCTTGGAAGAGATGTGCAGGTCGCAGTAGCTTAACAAGACGGTTTAAATGCACCTTGGAAGAGACGTGCAGGTTGCAGTAGCTTAACAAGAGGGTTTAAATGCGCCTTGGAAGAGAAGTGTAGGTCGCAGCAGCTTAACAAGCCGGTTTAAATGCCCCTTGCAAGAGACGTGCAGGTCGCAGTAGTTTAACAAGACAGTTTAAATGCCCCTTGGAAGGGGCTTACAGGTCGCAGTTGCTTACCAAGACGGTTTAAATGCCACTTGGAAGAGACGTGCAGGCCGCAGTAGCTTAATAAGACAGTTTAAATGCCACTTGGAAGAGACGTGCAGTTCGCAGTAGTTTAACAAGATGGTTTAAATGCCCCTTGGAAGAGACGTGCAGGTCGCAGTAGCTTACGAAGACGGATTAAATGCCCCTTGGAAGAGTAGAGGAGTTCACAGTAGCTTAACAAGACGGTTTAAATGCCCCTTGGTAGAGACGTGCAGGTCACAGTAGCTTAACAAGACGGTTTAAATGCCCCTTGGAAGAGAGGTGGAGTTCGCAGTAGCTTAACAAGACGGTTTAAATGACCATTGGAAGAGACATGCAGGTCGCAGTAGCTTAACAAGATGGTTTAAATGCCCCTTGGAAGAGACGTGCAGGTCGCAGTAGCTTAACAAGAAGGTTTAAATGCCCCTTGCAAGAGATGTGCAGGTCGCAATAGCTTAACAAGAGGGTTTAAATGCCCCTTAGAAGAGGCATGCAGGTCGCAGTAGCTTAAGAAGACGGTTTAAATGCCCCTTGGAAGAAATGTGCAGTTCGCAGTAGCTTAACAGGATGGTTTAAATGCCCATTGGAAGAGCGGTGGAGGTCACAGTAGCTTAACAAGACAGTTTAAATGCCCCTTGGAAGGGGCTTACAGGTCGCAGTTGCTTACCAAGACGGTTTAAATGCCACTTGGAAGAGACGTGCAGGCCGCAGTAGCTTAATAAGACAGTTTAAATGCCACTTGGAAGAGACGTGCAGTTCGCAGTAGTTTAACAAGATGGTTTAAATGCCCCTTGGAAGAGACGTGCAGGTCGCAGTAGCTTACGAAGACGGATTAAATGCCCCTTGGAAGAGCAGAGGAGGTCACAGTAGCTTAACAAGACGGTTTAAATGCCCCTTGGTAGAGACGTGCAGGTCACAGTAGCTTAACAAGACGGTTTAAATGCCCCTTGGAAGAGAGGTGGAGTTCGCAGTAGCTTAACAAGACGGTTTAAATGACCATTGGAAGAGACATGCAGGTCGCAGTAGCTTAACAAGATGGTTTAAATGCCCCTTGGAAGAGACGTGCAGGTCGCAGTAGCTTAACAAGAAGGTTTAAATGCCCCTTGCAAGAGATGTGCAGGTCGCAATAGCTTAACAAGAGGGTTTAAATGCCCCTTAGAAGAGGCATGCAGGTCGCAGTAGCTTAAGAAGACGGTTTAAATGCCCCTTGGAAGAAATGTGCAGTTCGCAGTAGCTTAACAGGATGGTTTAAATGCCCATTGGAAGAGCGGTGGAGGTCACAGTAGCTTAACAAGACAGTTTAAATGCCCCTTGGAAAAGACATGCAGGTCGCAGTAGCTTAACAAGATGGTTTAAGTGCCCCTTGGAAGAGATGCTCAGGTCGCAGTAGCTTAACAAGACGGTTTAAATGCCCCTTGGAAGAGGCTTGCAGGTCGCAGTAGCTTACCAAGACGGTTTAAATGCCCCTTGGAAGAGACGTGCAGGTCGCAGTAGCTTAACAAGACAGTTTAAATGCCCCTTGGAAGAGCGGTGGAGGTCGCAGTAGCTTAACAAGACGGTTTAAATGCCCCTTGGAAGAGACATACAGGTCGCAGAAACTTAACTAGACGGTTTAAATGCCCATTGAAAGAGACGAACAGGTCGCAGTAGCTTAACAAGACGGTTTAAATGCCCCTTGGAACAGACGTGCAAGTCGCAGTAGCTTAAAAAGACGGTTTAAATGCCCCTTGGAAGAGATGTGCAGGTTGCAGTAGCTTAACAAGACGGTTTAAATGCCCCTTGGAAGTGACGTGCAGGTCGCAGTAGCTTAACAAGACGGTTTAAATGCCCCTTGGAAGAGACGTGCAGGTCGCAGTAGCTTAACAAGACGGTTTAAATGCCCCTTGCAAGAGACGTGCAGGTCGCAGTAGCTTAACAAGAGGGTTTAAATGCCCCTTAGAAGAGGCTTTCAGGTCGCAGTAGCTAACCAAGACGGTTTAAATGCCCATTGGAAGAGACGTGCAGGTCGCAGTAGCTTAACAAGATGGTTTCAATGCCCCTTGGAAAAGACATGCAGGTCGCAGTAGCTTAACAAGATGGTTTAAATGCCCCTCGGAAGAGATGCTCAGGTCGCAGTAGCTTAACAAGACAGTTTAAATGCCCCTTGGAAGAGGCTTACAGGTCGCAGTTGCTTACCAAGACGGTTTAAATGCCCCTTGGAAGAGACGTGCAGGTCGCAGTAGCTTAACAAGACAGTTTAAGTGCCACTTGCAAGAGACGTGCAGTTCGCAGTAGTTTAACAAGATGGTTTAAATGCCCCTTGGAAGAGACGTGCAGGTCGCAGTAGCTTAAGAAGACGGATTAAATGCCCCTTGGAAGAGCAGTGGAGGTCGCAGTAGCTTAACAAGACGGTTTAAATGCCCCTTGGTAGAGTCGTGCAGGTCACAGTAGCTTAACTAGACGGTTAAAATGCCCTTTGGAAGAGCGGTGAAGGTCGCAGTAGCTTAACAAGATGGTTAAAATGCCCCTTGGAAGAGATGTACAGGTCACAGTAGCTTAACAAGACGGTTTAAATGCCCATTGGAATAGACGTGCAGGTCGCAGTAGCTTAACAAGATGGTTTAAATGCCCCTTGGAAGAGACGTGCAGGTCGCAGTAGCTTAACAAGACGGTTTAAATGCCCCTTGGAAGAGAGGTGGAGGTTGCAGTAGCTTACCAAGACAGTTTAAATGCCCCTTGGAAGAGACGTGCAGGTCGCAGTAGCTTAACAAGACGGTTTAAATGCCCCTTGGGAGAGACATGCAGGTCGCAGTAGCTTAACAAGACGGTCTAAATGCCCCTTGGAAGAGACGTGCAGGTCGCAGTAGCTTAACAAGAAGGTTTAAATGCCCCTTGCAAGAGACGTGCAGGTCGCAGTAGCTTAACAAGAGGGTTTAAATGCCCCTTAGAAGAGGCTTGCAGGTCGCAGTAGCTTAAGAAGACGGATTAAATGCCCCTTGCAAGTGCAGTGGAGGTCGCAGTAGCTTAACAAGACGGTTTAAATGCCCCTTGGTAGAGACTTGCAGGTCAAAGTAGCTTAACAAGACGTTTAAAATGCCCTTTGGAAGAGCGGTGAAGGTCGCAGGAGCTTAACAAGACGGTTAAAATGCCCCTTGGAAGAGATGTGCAGGTAACAGTAGCTTAACAAAACGGTTTAAATGCCCCTTGGAATAGACGTGCAGGTCGCAGTAGCTTAACAAGATGGTTTAAATGCCCCTTGGAAGAGACATGCAGGTCGCAGTAGCTTAACAAGACGGTTTAAATGCCCCTTGGAAGAGAGGTGGAGGTCGCAGTAGCTTAACAAGACGGTTTAAATGACCCTTGGAAGAGACATGCAGGTCGCAGTAGCTTAACAAGATGGTTTAAATGCCCCTTGGAAGAGACGTGCCGGTCGCAGTAGCTTAACAAGAAGGTTTAAATGCCCCTTGCAAGAGATGTGCAGGTCGCAATAGCTTAACAAGAGGGTTTAAATGCCCCTTAGAAGAGGCTTGCAGGTCGCAGTAGCTTAAGAAGACGGTTTAAATGCCCCTTGGAAGAGACGTGCAGTTCGCAGTAGCTTAACAAGATGATTTAAATGCCCATTGGAAGAGCGGTGGAGGTCACAGTAGCTTAACAAGACAGTTTAAATGCCCCTTGGAAAAGACATGCAGGTCGCAGTAGCTTAACCAGATGGTTTAAATGCCCCTTGGAAGAGATGCTCAGGTCGCAGTAGCTTAACAAGACGGTTTAAATGCCCCTTGGAAGAGGCTTGCAGGTCGCAGTAGCTTACCAAGACGGTTTAAATGCCCCTTGGAAGAGACGTGCAGGTCGCAGTAGCTTAACAAGACAGTTTAAATGCCCCTTGGAAGAGCGGTGGAGGTCGCAGTAGCTTAACAAGATAGTTTAAATGCCCCTTGGAAGAAACATACAGGTCGCAGAAACTTAACTAGACGGTTTAAATGCCCATTGGAAGAGATGAACAGGTCGCAGTAGCTTAACAAGACGGTTTAAATGCCCCTTGGAACAGACGTGCAAGTCGCAGTAGCTTAAAAAGACGGTTTAAATGCCCCTTGGAAGAGATGTGCAGGTTGCAGTAGCTTAACAAGACGGTTTAAATGCCCCTTGGAAGTGACGTGCAGGTCGCAGTAGCTTAACAAGACGGTTTAAATGCCCCTTGGAAGAGACGTGCAGGTCGCAGTAGCTTAACAAGACGGTTTAAATGCCCCTTGCAAGAGACGTGCAGGTCGCAGTAGCTTAAAAAGAGGGTTTAAATGCCCCTTAGAAGAGGCTTGCAGGTCGCAGTAGCTAACCAAGACGGTTTAAATGCCCCTTGGAAGAGACGTGCAGGTCGCAGTAGCTTAACAAGATGGTTGAAATGCCCCTTGGAAAAGTCATGCAGGTCGCAGTAGCTTAACAAGATGGTTTAAATGCACCTCGGAAGAGATGTTCAGGTCGCAGTAGCTTAACAAGACAGTTTAAGTGCCCCTTGGAAGAGGCTTACAGGTCGCAGTTGCTTACCAAGACGGTTTAAATGCCCCTTGGAAGAGACGTGCAGGTCGCAGTAGCTTAACAAGACAGTTTAAATGCCACTTGCAAGAGACGTGCAGTTCGCAGTAGTTTAACAAGATGGTTTAAATGCCCCTTGGAAGAGACGAGCAGGTCGCAGTAGCTTAAGAAGACGGATTAAATGCCCCTTGGAAGAGCAGTGGAGGTCGCAGTAGCTTAACAAGACGTTTTAAATGCCCCTTGGTAGAGACGTGCAGGTCACAGTAGCTTAACAAGACGGTTAAAATGCTCTTTGGAAGAGCAGTGAAGGTCGCAGTAGCTTAACAAGACGGTTAAAATGCCCCTTGGAAGAGATGTGCAGGTCACAGTAGCTTAACAAGACAGTTTAAGTGCCCCTTGGAATAGACGTGCAGATCGCAGTAGCTTAACAAGATGGTTTAAATGCCCCTTGGAAGAGACGTGCAGGTCGCAGTAGCTTAACAAGACGGTTTAAATGCCCCTTGGAAGAGAGGTGGAGGTTGCAGAAGCTTACCAAGACAGTTTAAATGCCCCTTGGAAGAGACGTGCAGGTCGCAGTAGCTTAACAAGACGGTTTAAATGCCCCTTGGGAGAGACATGCAGGTCGCAGTAGCTTAACAAGACGGTCTAAATGCCCCTTGGAAGAGACGTGCAGGTCGCAGTAGCTTAACAAGAAGGTTTAAATGCCCCTTGCAAGAGACGTGCAGGTCGCAGTAGCTTAACAAGAGGGTTTAAATGCCCCTTAGAAGAGGCTTGCAGGTCGCAGTAGCTTAAGAAGACGGTTTAAATGCCCCTTGGAAGAGACGTGCAGTTCGCAGTAGCTTAACAAGATGGTTTAAATGCCCATTGGAAGAGACGTGGAGGTCACAGTAGCTTATCAAGACAGTTTAAATGCCCCTTGGAAAAGACATGCAGGTCGCAGTAGCTTAACAAGATGGTTTAAATGCCCCTTGGAAGAGATGCTCAGGTCGAAGTAGCTTAACAAGACGGTTTAAATGACCCTTGGAAGAGTCTTGCAGGTCGCAGTAGCTTACCAATACGGTTTAAATGCCCCTTGGAAGAGACGTGCAGGTCGCAGTAGCTTAACAAAACAGTTTAAATGCCCCTTGGAAGAGCGGTGGAGGTCGCAGTAGCTTAACAAGACGGTTTAAATGCCCCTTGGAAGAGACATCCAGGTCGCAGCAACTTAACAAGACGGTTTAAATGCCCATTGGAAGAGACGAACAGGTTGCAGTAGCTTAACAAGATGGTTTAAATGCCCCTTGGAAGAGACGTGCAGGTCGCAGTAGCTTAACAAGACGGTTTAAATGCCCCTTGGAAGAGACGTGCAGTTCGCAGTTGCTTAACAAGTCAGTTTCAATGCCCCTTGGAAGAGAAGTGCAGTTCGCAGTAGCTTAGCAAGACGGTTTAATTGCCCCTTTGAAGAGACGTGCAAGTCGCAGTAGCTTAACAAGACGGATTAAAAGCCCCTTGGAAGAACAGTGGAGGTCGCAGTAGATTAACAAGACGGTTAAAATGCCCTTTGGAAGAGCTGTGAAGGTCGCAGTAGCTTAACAAAACGGTTTAAATGCCCCTTGGAAGAGATGTGCAGGTCGCATGAGCTTAACAAGACGGTTAAAATACCCTTTGGAAGAGCGGTGAAGTTCGCAGTAGCTTAACAAGACGGTTTAAATGCCCCTTGGAAGAGATGTGCAGGTCGCAGTACCTTAACAAGACGGATTAAAAGCCCCTTGGAAGAGCAGTGTAGGTCGCAGTGGATTAACAAGACGGTTAAAATGCCCTTTGGAAGAGCGGTGAAGGTCGCAGTAGCTTAACAAAACGGTTTATATGCCCCTTGGAAGAGATGTGCAGGTCGCAGTACCTTAACAAGACGGTTTAAATGCCCCTTGGAAGAGACGTGCAGGTCGCAGTAGCTTAACAAGACGGTTTAAATGCCCCTTGGAAGAGACGTGCAGGTCGCAGTAGCTTAAAAAGACGGATTAAATGCCCCTTGGAAGAGCAGTGGAGGTCACAGTAGCTTAACAAGACAGTTAAAATGCCCTTTGGAAGAGCGGTGAAGTTCGCAGTAGCTTAACAAGATGGTTTAAATGCCCCTTGGAAGAGATGTGCAGGTCGCAGTAGCTTAACAAGACGGTTTAAATGCACCTTGGAAGAGACGTGCAGGTTGCAGTAGCTTAACAAGAGGGTTTAAATGCGCCTTGGAAGAGACGTGTAGGTCGCAGCAGCTTAACAAGCCGGTTTAAATGCCCCTTGGCAGAGACGTGCAAGTTGCAGTAGCATAAAAAGACGGTTTAAATGCCCCTTGGAAGAGACGTGCAGGTTGCAGTAGCTTAACAAGACGGTTTAAATGCCCCTTGAAAGAGAAGTGCAGGTCGCAGTAGCTTAACAAGTCGGTTTAAATGCCCCTTGCAAGAGACGTGCAGGTCGCAGTAGCTTAACAAGAGGGTTTAAATGCCCCTTAGAAGACGCTTGCAGGTCGCAGTAGCTAACCAAGACGGTTTAAATGCCCCTTGGAAGAGACGTGCAGGTCGCAATAGCTTAAGAAGATGGTTTAAATGCCCCTTGGAAGAGCGGTAGAGGTCACAGTAGCTTAACAAGACGGTTTAAATGCCCCTTGGAAAAGACATGCAGGTCGCAGTAGGTTAACAAGATGGTTTAAATGCCCCTCGGAAGAGATGTTCAGGTCGCAGTAGTTTAACAAGACAGTTTAAATGCCCCTTGGAAGGGGCTTACAGGTCGCAGTTGCTTACCAAGACGGTTTAAATGCCACTTGGAAGAGACGTGCAGGCCGCAGTAGCTTAATAAGACAGTTTAAATGCCACTTGGAAGAGATGTGCAGTTCGCAGTAGTTTAACAAGATGGTTTAAATGCCCATCGGAAGAGACGTGCAGGTCGCAGTAGCTTAAGAAGACGGATTAAATGCCCCTTGGAAGAGCAGAGGAGGTCGCAGTAGCTTAACAAGACGGTTTAAATGCCCCTTGGTAGAGACGTGCAGGTCACAGTAGCTTAACAAGACGGTTTAAATGCCCCTTGGAAGAGAGGTGGAGGTCGCAGTAGCTTAACAAGACGGTTTAAATGACCCTTGGAAGAGACATGCAGGTCGCAGTAGCTTAACAAGATGGTTTAAATGCCCCTTGGAAGAGACGTGCAGGTCGCAGTAGCTTAACAAGAAGGTTTAAATGCCCCTTGCAAGAGATGTGCAGGTCGCAATAGCTTAACAAGAGGGTTTAAATGCCCCTTAGAAGAGGCATGCAGGTCGCAGTAGCTTAAGAAGACAGTTTAAATGCCCCTTGGAAGAGACGTGCAGTTCGCAGTAGCTTAACAAGATGGTTTAAACGCCCATTGGAAGAGCGGTGGAGGTCACAGTAGCTTAACAAGACAGTTTAAATGCCCCTTGGAAAAGACATGCAGGTCGCAGTAGCTTAACAAGATGGTTTAAGTGCCCCTTGGAAGAGATGCTCAGGTCGCAGTAGCTTAACAAGACGGTTTAAATGCCCCTTGGAAGAGGCTTGCAGGTCGCAGTAGCTTACCAAGACGGTTTAAATGCCCCTTGGAAGAGACGTGCAGGTCGCAGTAGCTTAACAAGACAGTTTAAATGCCCCTTGGAAGAGCGGTGGAGGTCGCAGTAGCTTAACAAGACGGTTTAAATGCCCCTTGGAAGAGACATACAGGTCGCAGAAACTTAACTAGACGGTTTAAATGCCCATTGGAAGAGACGAACAGGTCGCAGTAGCTTAACAAGACGGTTTAAATGCCCCTTGGAACAGACATGCAAGTCGCAGTAGCTTAAAATGACGGTTTAAATGCCCTTTGGAAGAGATGTGCAGGTTGCAGTAGCTTAACAAGACGGTTTAAATGCCCCTTGGAAGTGACGTGCAGGTCGCAGTAGCTTAACAAGACGGTTTAAATGCCCCTTGGAAGAGACGTGCAGGTCGCAGTAGCTTAACAAGACGGTTTAAATGCCCCTTGCAAGAGACGTGCAGGTCGCAGTAGCTTAACAAGAGGATTTAAATGCCCCTTAGAAGAGGCTTGCAGGTCGCAGTAGCTAACCAAGACGGTTTAAATGCCCATTGGAAGAGACGTGCAAGTCGCAGTAGCTTAAAAAGACGGTTTAAATGTCCTTTGGAAGAGATGTGCAGGTTGCAGTAGCTTAACAAGACGGTTTAAATGCCCCTTGGAAGTGACGTGCAGGTCGCAGTAGCTTAACAAGACGGTTTAAATGCCCCTTGGAAGAGACGTGCAGGTCGCAGTAGCTTAACAAGACAGTTTAAATGCCCCTTGCAAGAGACGTGCAGGTCGCAGTAGCTTAACAAGAGGATTTAAATGCCCCTTAGAAGAGGCTTGCAGGTCGCAGTAGCTAACCAAGACGGTTTAAATGCCCATTGGAAGAGACGTGCAGGTCGCAGTAGCTTAACAAGATGGTTTAAATGCCCCTTGGAAAAGACATGCAGGTCGCAGTAGCTTAACAAGATGGTTTAAATGCCCCTCGGAAGAGATGTTCAGGTCGCAGTAGCTTAACAAGACAGTTTAAATGCCCCTTGGAAGAGGCTTACAGGTCGCAGTTGCTTACCAAGACGGTTTAAATGCCCCTTGGAAGAGACGTGCAGGTCGCAGTAGCTTAACAAGACAGTTTAAATGCCACTTGCAAGAGACGTGCAGTTCGCAGTAGTTTAACAAGATGGTTTAAATGCCCCTTGGAAGAGACGTGCAGGTCGCAGTAGCTTAAGAAGACGGATTAAATGCCCTTGGAAGAGCAGTGGAGGTCGCAGTAGCTTAACAAGACGGTTTAAATGCCCCTTGGTAGAGTCGTGCAGGTCACAGTCGCTTAACAAGACGGTTAAAATGCCCTTTGGAAGAGCGGTGAAGGTCGCAGTAGCTTAACAAGACGGTTAAAATGCCGCTTGGAAGAGATGTGCAGGTCACAGTAGCTTAACAAGACGGTTTAAATGCCCCTTGGAATAGACGTGCAGGTCGCAGTAGCTTAACAAGATGGTTTAAATGCCCCTTGCAAGAGACGTGCAGGTCGCAGTAGCTTAACAAGAGGGTTTAAATGCCCCTTAGAAGAGGTTTGCAGGTCGCAGTAGCTTAAGAAGACGGTTTAAATGCCCCTTGGAAGAGACGTGCAGTTCGCAGTAGCTTAACAAGATGGTTTAAATGCCCATTGGAATAGAGGTGGAGGTCACAGTAGCTTATCAAGACAGTTTAAATGCCCCTTGGAAAAGACATGCAGGTCGCAGTAGCTTAACAAGATGGTTTAAATGCCCCTTGGAAGAGATGCTAAGGTCGCAGTAGCTTAACAAGACGGTTTAAATGACCCTTGGAAGAGGCTTGCAGGTCGCAGTAGCTTACCAATACGGTTTAAATGCCCCTTGGAAGAGACGTGCAGGTCGCAGTAGCTTAACAAGACAGTTTAAATGCCCCTTGGAAGAGCGGTGGAGGTCGCAGTAGCTTAACAAGACGGTTTAAATGCCCCTTGGAAGAGACGTACAGGTCGCAGCAGCTTAACAAGCCGGTTTAAATGCCCCTTGGAAGAGACGTGCAAGTCGCAGTAGCTTAAAAAGACGGTTTAAATGCCCCTTGGAAGAGACGTGCAGGTCGCAGTAGCTTAAAAAGACGGTTTAAATGCCCCTTGGAAGAGACGTGCAGGTCGCAGTAGCTTAACAAGATCGTTTAAATGCCCCTTGCAAGAGACGTGCAGATCGCAGTAGCTTAACAAGAGGGTTTAAATGCCCCTTAGAAGAGGATTGCAGGTCGCAGTAGATAACCAAGACGGTTTAAATGCCCCTTGGAAGAGACGTGCAGGTCGCAGTAGCTTAACAAGACGGTTTAAATGCCCCTTGGAAAAGACATGCAGGTCGCAGTAGCTTAACAAGATGGTTTAAATGCCTCTCGGAAGAGATGTTCAGGTAGCAGTAGCTTAACAAGACAGTTTAAATGCCCCTTGGAAGAGGCTTACTGTTCGCAGTAGCTTAACAAGACAGTTTAAATGCCACTTGGAAGAGATGTGCAGTTCGCAGTAGTTTAACAAGATGGTTTAAATGCCCCTTGGAAGAGACGTGCAGGTCGCAGTAGCTTAAGAAGACGGATGAAATGCCCCTTGGAAGAGCAGTGGAGGTCGCAGTAGCTTAACAAGACGGTTTAAATGCCCCTTGGTAGAGACTTGCAGGTCACAGTAGCTTAACAAGACGTTTAAAATGCCCTTTGGAAGAGCGGTGAAGGTCGCAGGAGCTTAAAAGACGGTTAAAATGCCCCTTGGAAGAGATGTGCAGGTAACAGTAGCTTAACAAGACGGTTTAAATGCCCCTTGGAATAGACGTGCAGGTCGCAGTAGCTTAACAAGATGGTTTAAATGCCCCTTGGAAGAGACGTGCAGGTCGCAGTAGCTTAACAAGACGGTTTAAATGCCCCTTGGAAGATAGGTGGAGGTCGCAGTAGCTTAACAAGACGGTTTAAATGACCCTTGGAAGAGACATGCAGGTCGCAGTAGCTTAACAAGATGGTTTAAATGCCCCTTGGAAGAGACGTGCAGGTCGCAGTAGCTTAACAAGAAGGTTTAAATGCACCTTGCAAGAGATGTGCAGGTCGCAATAGCTTAACAAGAGGGTTTAAATGCCCCTTAGAAGAGGCTTGCAGGTCGCAGTAGCTTAAGAAGACGGTTTAAATGCCCCTTGGAAGAGACGTGCAGTTCGCAGTAGCTTAACAAGATGGTTTAAATGCCCATTGGAAGAGCGGTGGAGGTCACAGTAGCTTAACAAGACAGTTTAAATGCCCCTTGGAAAAGACATGCAGGTCGCAGTAGCTTAACAAGATGGTTTAAATGCCCCTTGGAAGAGATGCTCAGGTCGCAGTAGCTTAACAAGACGGTTTAAATGCCCCTTGGAAGAGGCTTGCAGGTCGCAGTAGCTTACCAAGACAGTTTAAATGCCCCTTGGAAGAGACGTGCAGGTCGCAGTAGCTTAACAAGACAGTTTAAATGCCCCTTGGAAGAGCGGTAGAGGTCGCAGTAGCTTAACAAGACGGTGTAAATGCCCCTTGGAAGAGACATACAGGTCGCAGAAACTTAACTAGACGGTTTAAATGCCCATTGGAAGAGACGAACAGGTCGCAGTAGCTTAACAAGACGGTTTAAATGCCCCTTGGAACAGACGTGCAAGTCGCAGTAGCTTAAAAAGACGGTTTAAATGCCCCTTGGAAGAGATGTGCAGGTTGCAGTAGCTTAAAAAGACGGTTTAAATGCCCCTTGGAAGAGATGTGCAGGTCGCAGTAGCTTAAAAAGACGGTTTAAATGCCCCTTGGAAGAGATGTGCAGGTTGCAGTAGCTTAACAAGACGGTTTAAATGCCCCTTGGAAGTGACGTGCAGGTCGCAGTAGCTTAAAAAGACGGTTTAAATGCCCCTTGGAAGAGATGTGCAGGTCGCAGTAGCTTAAAAATACGGTTTAAATGCCCCTTGGAAGAGATGTGCAGGTCGCAGTAGCTTAAAAAGACGGTTTAAATGCCCCTTGGAACAGACGTGCAAGTCGCAGTAGCTTAAAAAGACGGTTTAAATGCCCCTTGGAAGAGATGTGCAGGTCGCAGTAGCTTAAAAAGACGGTTTAAATGCCCCTTGGAAGAGATGTGCAGGTTGCAGTAGCTTAACAAGACGGTTTAAATGCCCCTTGGAAGTGACGTGCAGGTCGCAGTAGCTTAACAAGACGGTTTAAATGCCCCTTGGAAGAGACGTTCAGGTCGCAGTAGCTTAACAAGACGGTTTAAATGCCCCTTGCAAGAGACGTGCAGGTCGCAGTAGCTTAACAAGAGGGTTTAAATGTGCCTTAGAAGAGGCTTGCAGGTCGCAGTAGCTAACCAAGACGGTTTAAATGCCCCTTGGAAGAGACGTGCAGGTCGCAGTAGCTTAACAAGATGGTTTAAATGCCCCTTGGAAAAGGCATGCAGGTCGCAGTAGCTTAACAAGATGGTTTAAATGCCCCTCAGAAGAGATGTTCAGGTCGCAGTAGCTTAACAAGACAGTTTAAGTGCCACTTGGAAGAGGCTTACAGGTTGCAGTTGCTTACCAAGACGGTTTAAATGCCCCTTGGAAGAGACGTGCAGGTCTCAGTAGCTTAACAAGACAGTTTAAATGCCACTTGCAAGAGACGTGCAGTTCGCAGTAGTTTAACAAGATGGTTTAAATGCCCCTTGGAAGAGACGTGCAGGTCGCAGTAGCTTAAGAAGACGGATTAAATGCCCCTTGGAAGAGCAGTGGAGGTCGCAGTAGCTTAACAAGACGGTTTAAATGCCCCTTGGTAGAGACGTGCAGGTCACAGTAGCTTAACAAGACGGTTAAAATGCCCTTTGGAAGAGCGGTGAAGGTCGCAGTAGCTTAACAAGGCGGTTAAAATGCCCCTTGGAAGAGATGTGCAGGTCACAGTAGCTTAACAAGACGGTTTAAATGCCCCTTGGAATAGACGTGCAGGTCGCAGTAGCTTAACAAGATGGTTTAAATGCCCCTTGGAAGAGACGTGCAGGTCGCAGTACCTTAACAAGACGGTTTAAATGCCCCTTGGAAGAGAGGTGGAGGTTGCAGTAGCTTACCAAGACAGTTTAAATGCCCCTTGGAAGAGACGTGCAGGTCGCAGTAGCTTAACAAGACGGTTTAAATGCCCCTTGGGAGAGACATGCAGGTCGCAGTAGCTTAACAAGACGGTCTAAATGCCCCTTGGAAGAGACGTGCAGGTCGCAGTAGCTTAACAAGAAGGTTTAAATGCCCCTTCCAAGAGACGTGCAGGTCGCAGAAGCTTAACAAGAGGGTTTAAATGCCCCTTAGAAGAGGCTTGCAGGTCGCAGTAGCTTAAGAAGACGGTTTAAATGCCCCTTGGAAGAGACGTGCAGTTCGCAGTAGCTTAACAAGATGGTTTAAATGCCCATTGGAAGAGCGGTGGAGGTCACAGTAGCTTATCAAGACAGTTTAAGTGCCCCTTGGAAAAGACATGCAGGTCGCAGTAGCTTAACAAGATGGTTTAAATGCCCCTTGGAAGAGATGCTAAGTTCACAGTAGCTTAACAAGACGGTTTAAATGACCCTTGGAAGAGGCTTGCAGGTCGCAGTAGCTTACCAATATGGTTTAAATGCCCCTTGGAAGAGACGTGCAGGTCGCAGTAGCTTAACAAAACAGTTTAAATGCCCCTTGGAAGAGCGGTGGAGGTCGCAGTAGCTTAAGAAGACGGTTTAAATGCCCCTTGGAAGAGACATCCAGGTCGCAGCAACTTAACAAGACGTTTTAAATGCCCATTTGAAGAGACGAACAGGTCGCAGTAGCTTAACAAGATGGTTTAAATGCCCCTTGGAAGAGAAGTGCAGGTCGCAGTAGCTTAACAAGACGGTTTAAATGCCCCTTGGAAAAGACGTGCAGCTCGCAGTAGCTTAACAAGTCAGTTTCAATGCCCCTTGGAAGAGAAGTGCAGTTCGCAGTAGCTTAACAAGACGGTTTAATTGCCCCTTGGAAGAGACGTGCAAGTCGCAGTAGCTTAACAAGACGGATTAAAAGCCCCTTGGAAGAGCAGTGGAGGTTGCAGTAGATTAACAAGACGGTTAAAATGCCCTTTGGAAGAGCGGTGAAGGTCGCAGTAGCTTAACAAAACGGTTTAAATGCCCCTTGGAAGAGATGTGCAGGTCGCAGTAGCTTAACAAGACGGTTAAAATACCCTTTGGAAGAGCGGTGAAGTTCACAGTAGCTTAACAAGACGGTTTAAATGCCCCTTGGAAGAGATGTGCAGGTCGCAGTACCTTAACAAGACGGATTAAAAGCCCCTTGGAAGAGCAGTGTAGGTCGCAGTGGATTAACAAGACGGTTAAAATGCCCTTTGGAAGAGCGGTGAAGGTCGCAGTAGCTTAACAAGACGGTTTATATGCCCCTTGGAAGAGATGTGCAGGTCGCAGTACCTTAACAAGACGGGTTAAATGCCCCTTGGAAGAGACGTGCAGGTCGCAGTAGCTTAACAAGACGGTTTAAATGCCCCTTGGAAGAGACGTGCAGGTCGCAGTAGCTTAAAAAGACGGATTAAATGCCTCTTGGAAGAGCAGTGGAGGTCACAGTAGCTTAACAAGACAGTTAAAATGCCCTTTGGAAGAGCGGTGAAGTTCGCAGTAGCTTAACAAGACGGTTTAAATGCCCCTTGGAAGAGATGTGCAGGTCGCAGTAGCTTAACAAGACGGTTTAAATGCACCTTGGAAAAGACTTGCAGGTCGCAGTAGCTTAACAAGAGGGTTTAAATGCGCCTTGGAAGAGACGTGTAGGTCGCAGCAGCTTAACAAGCCGGTTTAAATGCCCCTTGGAAGAGACGTGCAAGTTGCAGTAGCATAAGAAGACGGTTTAAATGCCCCTTGGAAGAGACGTGCAGGTTGCAGTAGCTTAACAAGACGGTTTAAATGCCCCTTGGAAGTGACGTGCAGGTCGCAGTAGCTTAACAAGACGGTTTAAATGCCCCTTGAAAGAGAAGTGCAGGTCGCAGTAGCTTAATAAGACGGTTTAAATGCCCCTTGCAAGAGACGTGCAGGTCGCAGTAGCTTAACAAGAGGGTTTAAATGCCCCTTAGAAGACGCTTGCAGGTCGCAGTAATTAATCAAGACGGTTTAAATGCCCCTTGGAAGAGACGTGCAGGTCGAAATAGCTTAAGAAGATGGTTTAAATGCCCCTTGGAAGAGCGGTAGAGGTCACAGTAGCTTAACAAGACGGTTTAAATGCCCCTTGGAAAAGACATGCAGGTCGCAGTAGGTTAACAAAATGGTTTAAATGCCCCTCGGAAGAGATGTTCAGGTCGCAGTAGTTTAACAAGACAGTTTAAATGCCCCTTGGAAGGGGCTTACAGGTCGCAGTTGCTTACCAAGACGGTTTAAATGCCACTTGGAAGAGACGTGCAGGCCGCAGTAGCTTAATAATACAGTTTAAATGCCACTTGGAAGAGACGTGCAGTTCGCAGTAGTTTAACAAGATGGTTTAAATGCCCCTTGGAAGAGACGTGCAGGTCGCAGTAGCTTAAGAAGACGGATTAAATGCCCCTTGGAAGAGCAGAGGAGGTCGCAGTAGCTTAACAAGACAGTTTAAATGCCCCTTGGTAGAGACGTGCAGGTCACAGTAGCTTAACAAGACGGTTAAAATGCCCTTTGGAAGAGCGGTGAAGGTCGCAGTAGCTTAACAAGACGGTTAAAATGCCCCTTGGAAGAGATGTGCAGGTCACAGTAGCTTAACAAGACGGTTTAAATGCCCCTTGGAATAGACGTGCAGGTCGCAGTAGCTTAACAAGATGGTTTAAATGCCCCTTGGAAGAGACGTGCAGGTCGCAGTAGCTTAACAAGACGGTTTAAATGCCCCTTGGAAGAGAGGTGGAGGTTGCAGTAGCTTACCAAGACAGTTTAAATGCCCCTTTGAAGAGACGTGCAGGTCGCAGTAGCTTAACAAGACGGTTTAAATGCCCCTTGGGAGAGACATACAGGTCGCAGTAGCTTAACAAGACGGTCTAAATGCCCCTTGGAAGAGACGTGCAGGTCGCAGTAGCTTAACAAGAAGGTTTAAATGCCCCTTGCAAGAGACGTGCAGGTCGCAGTAGCTTAACAAGAGGGTTTAAATGCCCCTTAGAAGAGGCTTGCAGGTCGCAGTAGCTTAAGAAGACGGTTTAAATGCCCCTTGGAAGAGACGTGCAGTTTGCAGTAGCTTAACAAGATGGTTTAAATGCCCATTGGAAGAGCGGTGGAGGTCACAGTAGCTTATCAAGACAGTTTAAATGCCCCTTGGAAAAGACATGCAGGTCGCAGTAGCTTAACAAGATGGTTTAAATGCCCCTTGGAAGAGATGCTAAGGTCACAGTAGCTTAACAAGACGGTTTAAATCACCCTTGGAAGAGGCTTGCAGGTCGCAGTAGCTTACCAATACGGTTTAAATGCCCCTTGAAAGAGACGTGCAGGTCGCAGTAGCTTAACAAAACAGTTTAAATGCCCCTTGGAAGAGCGGTGGAGGTCGCAGTAGCTTAACAAGACAGTTTAAATGCCCCTTGGAAGAGACATCCAGGTCGCAGCAACTTAACAAGACGGTTTAAATGCCCATTGGAAGAGACGAACAGGTCGCAGTAGCTTAACAAGATGTTTTAAATGCCCCTTGGAAGAGACGTGCAGGTCGCAGTAGCTTAACAAGACGGTTTAAATGCCCCTTCGAAGAGACGTGCAGTTCGCAGTAGCTTAACAAGTCAGTTTCAATGCCCCTTGGAAGAGAAGTGCAGTTCGCAGTAGCTTAACAAGACGGTTTAAATGCCCCTTGGAAGAGATGTGCAGGTCGCAGTAGCTTAACAAGACGGTTAAAATACCCTTTGGAAGAGCGGTGAAGTTCGCAGTAGCTTAACAAGACGGTTTAAATGCCTCTTGGAAGAGATGTGCAGGTCGCAGTACCTTAACAAGACGAATTAAAAGCCCCTTGGAAGAGCAGTGTAGGTCGCAGTGGATTAACAAGACGGTTAAAATGCCCTTTGGAAGAGCGGTGAAGGTCGCAGTAGCTTAACAAAATGGTTTATATGCCCCTTGGAAGAGATGTGCAGGTCGCAGTACCTTAACAAGACGGTTTAAATGCCCCTTGGAAGAGACGTGCAGGTCGCAGTAGCTTAACAAGACGGTTTAAATGCCCCTTGGAAGAGACGTGCAGGTCGCAGTAGCTTAAAAAGACGGATTAAATGCCCCTTGGAAGAGCAGTGGAGGTCACAGTAGCTTAACAAGACAGTTAAAATGCCCTTTGGAAGAGCGGTGAAGTTCGCAGTAGCTTAACAAGACGGTTTAAATGCCCCTTGGAAGAGATGTGCAGGTCGCAGTAGCTTAACAAGACGGTTTAAATGCACCTTGTAAGAGACGTGCAGGTTGCAGTAGCTTAACAAGAGGGTTTAAATGCGACTTGGAAGAGACGTGTAGGTCGCAGCAGCTTAACAAGCCGGTTTAAATGCCCCTTGGAAGAGACGTGCAAGTTGCAGTAGCATAAAAAGACGGTTTAAATGCCCCTTGGAAGAGATGTGCAGGTCGCAGTAGCTTAACAAGACGGTTTAAATGCACCTTGGAAGAGACTTGCAGGTCGCAGTAGCTTAACAAGAGGGTTTAAATGCGCCTTGGAAGAGACGTGTAGGTCGCAGCAGCTTAACAAGCCGGTTTAAATGCCCCTTGGAAGAGACGTGCAAGTTGCAGTAGCATAAAAAGACGGTTTAAATGCCCCTTGGAAGAGACGTGCAGGTTGCAGTAGCTTAACAAGACGGTTTAAATGCCCCTTGGAAGTGACGTGCAGGTCGCAGTAGCTTAACAAGACGGTTTAAATGCCCCTTGAAAGAGAAGTGCAGGTCGCAGTAGCTTAATAAGACGGTTTAAATGCCCCTTGCAAGAGACGTGCAGGTCGCAGTAGCTTAACAAGAGGGTTTAAATGCCCCTTAGAAGACGCTTGCAGGTCGCAGTAATTAATCAAGACGGTTTAAATGCCCCTTGGAAGAGACGTGCAGGTCGCAATAGCTTAAGAAGATGGTTTAAATGCCCCTTGGAAGAGCGGTAGAGGTCACAGTAGCTTAACAAGACGGTTTAAATGCCCCTTGGAAAAGACATGCAGGTCGCAGTAGGTTAACAAGATGGTTTAAATGCCCCTCGGAAGAGATGTTCAGGTCGCAGTAGTTTAACAAGACAGTTTAAATGCCCCTTGGAAGGGGCTTACAGGTCGCAGTTGCTTACCAAGACGGTTTAAATGCCACTTGGAAGAGACGTGCAGGCCGCAGTAGCTTAATAATACAGTTTAAATGCCACTTGGAAGAGACGTGCAGTTCGCAGTAGTTTAACAAGATGGTTTAAATGCCCCTTGGAAGAGACGTGCAGGTCGCAGTAGCTTAAGAAGACGGATTAAATGCCCCTTGGAAGAGCAGAGGAGGTCGCAGTAGCTTAACAAGACAGTTTAAATGCCCCTTGGTAGAGACGTGCAGGTCACAGTAGCTTAACAAGACGGTTAAAATGCCCTTTGGAAGAGCGGTGAAGGTCGCAGTAGCTTAACAAGACGGTTAAAATGCCCCTTGGAAGAGATGTGCAGGTCACAGTAGCTTAACAAGACGGTTTAAATGCCCCTTGGAATAGACGTGCAGGTCGCAGTAGCTTAACAAGACGGTTTAAATGCCCCTTGGGAGAGACATGCAGGTCGCAGAAGCTTAACAAGACGGTCTAAATGCCCCTTGGAAGAGACGTGCAGGTCGCAGTAGCTTAACAAGAAGGTTTAAATGCCCCTTGCAAGAGACGTGCAGGTCGCAGTAGCTTAACAAGAGGGTTTAAATGCCCCTTAAAAGAGGCTTGCAGGTCGCAGTAGCTTAAGAAGACGGTTTAAATGCCCCTTGGAAGAGACGTGCAGTTTGCAGTAGCTTAACAAGATGGTTTAAATGCCCATTGGAAGAGCGGTGGAGGTCACAGTAGCTTATCAAGACAGTTTAAATGCCCCTTGGAAAAGACATGCAGGTCGCAGTAGCTTAACAAGATGGTTTAAATGCCCCTTGGAAGAGATGCTAAGGTCACAGTAGCTTAACAAGACGGTTTAAATGACCCTTGGAAGAGGCTTGCAGGTCGCAGTAGCTTACCAATACGGTTTAAATGCCCCTTGAAAGAGACGTGCAGGTTGCAGTAGCTTAACAAAACAGTTTAAATGCCCCTTGGAAGAGCGGTGGAGGTCGCAGTAGCTTAACAAGACAGTTTAAATGCCCCTTGGAAGAGACATCCAGGTCGCAGCAACTTAACAAGACGGTTTAAATGCCCATTGGAAGAGACGAACAGGTCGCAGTAGCTTAACAAGATGGTTTAAATGCCCCTTGGAAGAGACGTGCAGGTCGCAGTAGCTTAACAAGACGGTTTAAATGCCCATTCGAAGAGACGTGCAGTTCGCAGTAGCTTAACAAGTCAGTTTCAATGCCCCTTGGAAGAGACGTGCAGTTCGCAGTAGCTTAACAAGACGGTTTAATTGCCACTTGGAAGAGACGTGCAAGTCGCAGTAGCTTAACAAGACGGATTAAAAGCCCCTTGGAAGAGCAGTGGAGGTCGCAGTAGATTAACAAGACGGTTAAAATGCCCTTTGGAAGAGCGGTGAAGGTCGCAGTAGCTTAACAAAACGGTTTAAATGCCCCTTGGAAGAGATGTGCAGGTCGCAGTAGCTTAACAAGACGGTTAAAATACCCTTTGGAAGAGCGGTGAAGTTCGCAGTAGCTTAACAAGACGGTTTAAATGCCTCTTGGAAGAGATGTGCAGGTCGCAGTACCTTAACAAGACGAAATAAAAGCCCCTTGGAAGAGCAGTGTAGGTCGCAGTGGATTAACAAGACGGTTAAAATGCCCTTTGGAAGAGCGGTGAAGGTCGCAGTAGCTTGACAAAATGGTTTATATG